>NC_138549.1:83586601-84221043 GCF_964273705.1 Natrix helvetica | reverse complement strand
AACCACTTGTGATATAAAAGGCCATTCCAGGGAGTCAACCTGATTGAGGAAAAACAATAGTAGCCCCATTTGGTTAAAGTTAGGGTTAGGGTTAGTCTAGATGAATAGTGATGAGGGCACGACACACTGTAATCAAATCATTTTACCTGAAGTAAGGCCACCATTGGCACACCAGCCAAAGCTGGGCAAAGGCACCCCTGGCCATAATCTACCTGTTGATGCAATTGCAACTGCAAATCCAGGAGGAACTCATTTGTGGACCTCTTCCTTCAGGGACAATGCAACTCTTTCCAGAGGCAACACAGGGGGGTACTTCAATGTACATCTGTAGCTCAATCTTAACTATGTTTCAGTTTGAACCTGCTTTCTACAATTCACATCCTAACAATCTCCATAGTTGACTTCCACATTATATTAGATTTTTGTGGGCAAATATACAGTAAATGCTTGCATTGCTGGTTTTTATCTTAGAATCCACCTGTACTCTTGAAAGAAAACTCAGTCTTGGCAAGCAAAATTCTCCTTCAGAATCTACTCCTGTCTTGGCTTTGGAAAATGACACCGTTCCTATAAAAGAATCAGGTTAGTTTTATTAACTATGGAATATTTATACAGTTATTATTCCTATTACTGTTGAATTATTCTATGTTTAAAAGCTAAAGCAATTGTTTGTTTAGATTAAATTGGTGCCAGTATTGATGAAAAAATGTCAACTTTTAGGGTGTTCATGTAATTGGAAATCTTTAAAGATTAAAAGGTCACTTGAAACTTGAGTTAACACTTAAAGAATATTTCAGGGTAAAAGTGCATTATAATTAATTCTCAAGTGCTACATCTATAGCTTATTTTTGCATACTCTAGCTACAGTTGGTAATATTTTTGACAGATCTGCAACTTAAAATCACATAAATATGTAGTAATAGCTTTTAAAATAACTGTTCTCCATTTGTGTCATATTAGGTTCAGGTAGTCCTCGACTTGCAACAGTTCATTTAGTGACTGTTCAAAATTACAATGGCACTGAAAAAAGTGACTTATGGCCATTTTTCACACTTACAACTGTAGCAGCATCCCCATGGTCATGTGATTAAAATCCAGATGCTTGGCAACTGAGTTATTTATGACAGTTACAGTGTCCTTGGGTCACGTGATCCCATTTTGCGACCTTCTCACATGCAAAGTCAATGGGGAAGCCTGATTCACTTAACAACCACGTTACTAACTTAACAATTTCACTTAACTACTGTGGCAAGAATGGTCATAAAACGGACATAGCTCACTTAAAATGTCTCACTTAGCAGCAAATATTTTAGGCTCTAATGTGGTCATAAGTCGAGGACTACCTGTATTACTAAAACAAAATCTTGTGCATAAATAAAAATAGCTCAAATTTGATTGATTACCTGCCATTAAGTCACAATCTGCCCCTGATTAAATCTGTAACAAAGCACACTTCACTGACCTTGTTCCTCTAGCAGAATAGGGATTAGCTGGGCAAACAGCACAATTTATGCAGGCTTACAGTTTGCTAGATAGTGCTTGAACATGATATCTGCAGAGCCTGAGAGTTCCCTAAGTCTGTAAATGCTGTCTGTTGTTTGTCCTTTTACAGTCTGAATTTTGCCAGCTTAATTATCATATTCAGTTTTTCATAATGATGAAATAGGTAAAAGTATTTAAAATATTGTAGTTCTCTAATATTTATGGTAGGTTATTGTACATTGTTCCTAACCAATGTAGTGCTAAATTTGAATTATGAAAACATCTTTATGTAGGTAGAGTCTAGTTGTAAGAATCTTTCGTTTGGGTTGTTTTACTATGTTAATTCTGCAATTAGCCTGACTTTCAACTAATGAGAGCTGTCTGTCCAGATATGTTAGGAATTCAATCACTTGAAATTCCCAACAAGTGATTCCATCTGAAGAATGCAAAGTTGGAGAAGCTTAAGTTAAAAAACAAATATAAAATGTTTGTGTTCATTCTACTAGCAAAAACAAATCGGAGGGATGAAATTCCATTATGGGAAGCTTCTTGCAAAACAGTTGTAGGAGAATTCCTTCCTTCTTAAATTAAGTTGAGGAACATGAATCATAATAAATACAAGAAATATAATTGGATTCTGGAGTTGGCTGATCTGTCTTTCAGGCATAATTGTTATAAAACAAAGTGTAAGAAGAGACACAAAGAAAGAAATGTGATTATCTGAAATGTATATCTTTTCTAGTTAATATTCAAGATTAATACCTTTTGATGACACTCGAAACATTCTTTCCTTTCTAGAAAATAAAGCGACTCCAGTTTCAGATCAAGACAATGGGAAGCATGACTTTGAAACTGATGGTGTTAAAAGTGATCAGTTGATAAGATCTAAACGTCATATAACCAAAGTTCAGATGCGCTGTCAAAAGTCCAAACCATTTTTTCGTCCTGTGAGTTTACCTTTAGGATCAATGCTTCCTTCTTGTGCTTTAAATGAACAAAACTTCCAGGATGCAAGTCTGAACCCAGACAAGCTTGGGAAAAGTCTTATTATTGAAGACATTTCTGAGACACAGTCACTTCCCTCTGCTAATGCTGGCTCTAGAATCTCTTGTTATGACCCACAAACTCTGAAAAAGACTTGGGACAAGCAATATAAACAGTATGACATGACATCAAAAACAGCAAAGATTATGACCAGTATCCATGAAAACCTAACACAAGAATCTATAAATACATGTGCCTTAAACCCATCTGGCAACATTGTTAATAATTCAGTGAATGCCATACTTCTTTGTAAGCCATGTACAGGACGGATCACAACTATAAAGCCTGTAGGAGAAGCTCATTCCCCAGTCTCGACTCCTGTTGGTAGTTTGAAAAAGCCAAGATGTTTTCAACCACCAGGAGGAACATTTTATAAACCACCATCCAACAATAATGCCAAACCAAATGATGACAGTTCTGCATCCAAACGCTGTGCAGCAATAATCCATAACGACATGCCAGGACTAGGTGTGAATCCTGGCCTTGATCACAGCTTTTTGGATTCCTCTAGCCAACATAGAAAGCAACCAAAACCTAATGTTGAAACCATGTCCCCTACAAATTTGAAGCCCGCTTATCAGAGATTAAGGCCAAAGCGGATGCAAGAACTGGAACACAGGGAAGCTCATTTTGTGTAAGGCACTCAAAACTTCTGGAATAGTTTTTTTTTCTTGAGGATTTCACCTTTGTGCCATATTGAAATTATTTTTATAAATATCTGTACAGGCATTTTTAAACATTTGAATGAAAAAAGCTGTGAAGACTATTGAAGTTAATTTTTTATTGTTATTATTATTATTTCATTTTTCTCGAGAGTATTTAAATGCATTCCAAATGTATGAGCAGCTAATATGAAGTGCACTCAAAAAACCTTATAATCTACTTCATTTGTTCAATTGTATTTTTTCTCATGAAAGCCTACTTAGGAGTGCAACAGTGAAAGGAGTCCATATTCAAGAATAAATTGTTTATTAAGACTGCAGAGTATGAATGAAATATAGATACTTAATTTAAGAATAAACCAAAGCTTGAAGCATTGCTCTAAGTGTCTGTATTTAGTTTTTTCTCTACTCTGGACAATTAAATGCTCTCTAGTTCACTGAAACAAACAGTCTCAAGTCACAAACAGAAATACTGGATATGAAAGCATAATTTGACACTAATAGTCAACTTGGCTGAGAAAGTATGCAGCAAACTGTTTGGAGCCGGAATAATAAGTGTCACTTTCCTGTTTATCTGTTTCTTGTATGATGTTCTATCCTGAAGTAGTTTAAGAGTCTCAGTGTTCACAATGAATTAACAAAGTTTCACCTATGCTGGTTGTGTTCTTCTTTTACTCCGTTTTGTTTCATTTATCCTTTATTCCTGTTTTATGTTACCATATGTACCATATGTAATATTGGCCAGTGACTGAAGTAAAGTATTTTGACAAAAGTTATACAATACCCTGTTGTTTATTTATGCATTAACAGATCAATGCTTAAGGAATAATTGTGCTAGGATTTGATGTATTTTAGATGCAGACATAGATGTATAATACCGTTTCGTGTAGATAATGCTGCATTTTTGCCTGGCAACTGAATAATGCAAATATGAAATATATATCTGATGCAGCAAGGAATATGAATCTGAAAATTAAAGTATCAAGCACCAATAGAATTGTGTCTGGAAGGGAAAATGGAATCAATGATTGCTAGTTATATATAAATGGCTAAAAAAAACTAGAGCAACTGTATACTTTGTAAAATATTTGACTAAAGATGGATAAATGTGGAAATTTTAAGACCTGCAGTGACAGGAGAAAGGCAATAAGTAGTATGGGGTTTGCTGCAATAAATGAATGTTTATAAAAAGAAGTAATCACTATGAATCAGAGAGTGCTTTTGCCCAGTTTGTTACAGAGATGTGAAAGCTGCATCAAGAAAAATACACTAAGTTGAATGCCATGGGAACGAGATCCTTTAGAATTTGGGTATAATAAAACAAGAGAGGGGTTCAGAATGAACGGGGTTGAATGAAGGTAAAACTGTGTGACCGCTACAAAATAAGTACATTGACGTTTGGTTATAAAGAAGGGAGGAATGAAAATCAAACTCTAAAATATATAAAATGGAAGATGAAAAAGTAAACCAAGAAAATTGTAATTGGACTATCTTGATGAGATCCTCATAAAGGTAGGAGTGAGAAGCTTAAAGAACAAAAGGCAATGGATGGAGGTGTGTTATAGCAATGACAGGTATAGAGTGGTATAGTGACTGCTGTAATTACATTTGGCTATATTTTCTTTTACGTTTTTATTTTTTTTATTACAATTTCTTACCTTTTTTCCTATGGTTTACCTACTGGTGGCTATAATTATCTGGTGGCATTGTCAAAATGTACATGCAACTTAAACAAAATTAAGATCTTAACTGATTAGCCATTTAAATTTTGTCACTAGATTGTTTACTACAGGAATGAGAGTACTTACAGTATTTGTATTTATATATTGTGCTCAGTACTTCTGGCATGATAAAACACAGCTGGTCAGATTGGTATGGTGATTACATTCAAAGCAATAGATTGACTTAGATGAGGGGAACTCATCCAATTTGTAGATGACAATAAGCTGGCAGGAGTAGCCAACATTCCAGAAGATAGGCTCAGGATCCAAATGGATCTTGACAGACTCGAACACTGGGTCCTATCCAACAAAATGAAATGGAATATAGAGAAAAATAAGATTTTACACTGGCAAGAAAAAACAATTATACAAGTACAGTTCTTGGAGTCCTAGTGGACAATCACTTAACTGCTGAGCTAGCAGTGTGCCACAACAACCAAAACTAATGTAATCCTTGGCTGCATAAAGAGTGAGACCGAGTTACGATCACGAGAAGTATTAGTACTGCTTTATAAAATATTAGTAAGACCACATCTGGAATAATGCATTACAGTTTTGGTCACCACATTAGAAAAAAGATGTTGAGACTTTGAAAAGAGTTCAGAGAAGAGCAACAAAAGTAACAAAGGTGATTAGGGGCTTGGAGACTAAAGCATGAATGGTTACAGGAATTGGGTGTGGCTAGTCTAGAGAAAAGGACTAGAGGTGACATGAGAGCAGTGTGGCAATATCTAAGGTGCTGCCATAAAGAAGAGGGAATTAATCTTCTTTTCCAAAGCACCAGAAGGCGACAAGAAATGATGGAAACTAATCAAGGAGAGAAGCAACCTAGAACTAAAGAGAAATTTCCTAAAATGAGAACAATCAACCATTGGAACGTCGTACCTTCAGACGTGGGGGCTTCATCACTGGAGGCTTTTTAGAAGAGACTGGACAGCCATTTGTCTGAAATGGTATAGGACAAACAGTTCAAACTCAAGGCCCATGAGCCATCATCGGCCTGCAATGTGGTTAGATCAGGCCTGTGGGGCCACCCTGGAAAAAGCAAGGGGCTGACCCCTTGCCGTTGCTTTGCCCACCCATCCTCACTCTGCTCCACTTTACCCCGCCAAGGAGCAGCAGAGCCGGGACCACCAGCTACCAGGAACAGGCGCTGCCGCCCATTTCCCTGCACTTTGGTTGGAGCAGCATCAGAGGTGGGTTGCTACCAGTTCAGCTGAACTGGTAGTGGAATGTTGGCCTGGGTCGCAGAACCAGCAGTGACCCAGGCTGGCGCCTCTGCATCGGTTTCCTGGTTGCTGCGGCATGTTTTTGGCATTTTTAATGTTCTGCGCATGCACAGACCTATTTACAGGCAACTGCGCACGCACAACGAACCAGCAGCAACCCACCCCTGAGCAGCATGAAGTGGCTCCAGAAGAAGTCTCAGGCTCTGGAGATGCTTTTTGTTGCCGCTTTCTAGGCTCAGGACTGGTGGAAACCATGCCCACAAGTATGGCTTCTTCCCTAAGGCTGGGGTGTAATCCAGGGTGTAATCCCAGTGTCCCGTGGGAACCCCCAAAGTGGAAATATTTATGTCTCCATTCAAAGATGTCAATGACAATCTGCTGGCTACTAGAAACCCTGCCCAGGGACGATCCTATTTCCAAACCATCACATTGCCACCCTTGTGGGTAGTGCACTCCGGCAATAGCTGTTGTAGTGAAAGACCCTGAAATGAGGATTGGGGGTTTCATGATGCAAGAGGGAAACATTCCTGAGTCGTTCAGATGATTTTAAGCCACTTCCCTAGGAAACAGGAACGATTGCTAGAGTAAAGGCAGCTGATTCAGCTTCGGCACAAGCACTTCTCTCAGCTTTAAAGGTTATAGTATGCATCTTTGAAAAGAAAGAAAGTGACTCATTTGCTATATAAAATGCCCCAGCCTATGTCATTGTGGAAGCGTGTGCGCGATTATAGTTTGTTCAAAGGGAAAATACTGTGAAAATGCAGCTAAAAATCACAATAATTTTGCCAATAAATAAGCTTGTAATAATTTTAGCATGTAGAGCTGTAAAAGTAGATTCAGAGTGTTAGGTGAATTTAGAAAACTGCTTCCTGCAAGCTTTGTCCTCCACACTTCCACACGCAACAGCGTCATTCTCTGCACTGCACGGGGAGACACCAATGATGTCTCGGATTGGGAGAAAAACATTCTCTCCCTCTCCCTCCCTCCCTCCCTCCCACACACATGGCTACTAGCAGTTTGGGGAGGCGAGCTTGTGGGGCACCGAGTTGTTCCCACATCCATTTAGCAGGTGCAACTTGTTCCGTCCTGACCCAGCCGTCCCAAGTCAGCCGCACCCAGTGAGTGGCGTCGAGTTGGCCAGGCCCACCAAGCCACACCACCTGGCCACTATGAGTCATCAGAGTCTTACATTTAACTGGCCCTTTGTGGGCAACTGTAATGCTGATGCAGCCCTCAAATGAAATTGAGTTTGACACCCCTGGTATAGAATCGTCTCCTTGAGTAGGGGGTTGGACTAGAAGATCTCCAAGGTCCCTTCCAACTCTATTATTCTGTATTCTGTAAGTAGATCCTAATATTTATACATTATTGAAATATAGACAGCAGCATCAAATATTTCCATGAATTTAGTTAAAACCTTAAGTTGCCAATTACGTGTAATGTCTGCTTGATTTTGCTATGGACTTAAGAACTCTGACCATTTCAGGCATTCAGATCAGTTGATAAATTTCTTGCAAGGACTATTAAATGCAGAATTTTCCCTTCATGCGATGGGGCTTACATTCTGAAAACAAAGCTGCCCCACATTAAATTGAAGGATTAAAAAAAATCTCCTTACAACTGAGCTTTGATAAGTGTTCACTGTTCCTGAGATAAGGCATTCCTCTGTGGTCATGTTGGACTTCCTTTCAGAAACTCTCTCAATTCTCATAGCCGTGCAATGTTTTTGTGGTAGATACCATTGCAAAAGAGGTAAGCCAAATATTTTTTTGAGTGTTATTCTTAAATGATGCAACCTTTGCTCTTTTAAAAAAAAATCTTAGTGTGGGAATGTTGCTGGTTTTGTAATGTGGCAAGTATCAGATTGAATATGTTTGGGTACAAACATTAGAAATTGTAAACCTCTAGATAATTCTGCAGTGAAATCGAAGATATCTCTACTTAAGTTGCAATGATTTATATAAAAACAAGGCCATTGTATTTTGCATTACATAATCATTGTAAATGCAAGGTACAGCCTTTTCAAAAACAATTTGTAAGATTTTTTTTGGCAGCCAAGTAAAATGATGCTTGCATAAACCAATGTAATGAATAAATTAAAATGCAAGATATGAGACACCATTGGTAACAATTGTATATAATAGTCTGGAGGTAACTGACTATTCTATAGAGGCGTAGTTCTCTATAGAAATGTTTTTCAACAGAATTCTTGATTTTTTGGGAATGTAATTCTAAATAGCACTGCAATAAGACAATTGTCTTTATGAGACTTTTAAATACAACCACAATCACTCCATGCACACGCTAGTTTTTTTTCTTTTTCTTTCTTTTTTCATTTCTGTTATAATTTTGCACCAGTGAGGTTAAAACCAATTTCGTTGTATTTAAGTACAATGACAATGAAAATGATACTTACTTATACTTATTATCTCATCTTTGATTTTATTAATATGTTTCTCACCAGTCCTTTACAACATTTTCCTATCTAGCTTATGAAATGTTTAGAAATTCTACAAATGCACATTTATTTCTAGTAAAATATCAAGTGAATAATACAAAAAACAATTCCCAATATTCTTTTACCTCCAGTAGGCCTTATAGTATTTTTTTTCTTTACTTAAATCTTGTAAAGTCATATCAGACGTAGAAACACAGATGGACTGTACCAATACACCTTATCTGTTGAGAAACTTTACCTGTGTTAATCATGGTGGCCGATCATTTAAAAATGTATATCCTTCTCCTAAATGAAGAGTACGTACATATGCTTCATATATACATGTCCTCAGGCATATTTGGCTGTATAGCTACATCTTAAGGATAGCTATCTATCAACAAATAGTGCCCTTAGGTCATGAAAACAAAATGACTCTAACATTCCAGTTCATAAATGTCACGTATGCTGCTGGTGTTGCTTCAGCTGTCCAATCTAATATAAAACTTTGTTCTAGCTAGGGCCTCATAAATTATCTTTCTTGTGAAGGAGACATTGCATTTTTAACCACCTAGAGAACTGCTAATAAAACCTAAGCATAACTAATCCCAGAACATATCGTAATCATATTTTTAGGCAGTACGGACTGCACACACTTATATACTTTCTCCGCATGTGCTGTTTCTCTTTATTGAATGGCTCTTTTAGCACCTGGAATACATCAGGTTGGGAACGGATGAAAGCAGTGCAAACAATGCAGCTTTTTTTAAAGTCCAGTTATTCCTGCTATGTGTAGGATCTCTGGCTAAGAGACAGAGATGGCACGCAGGAATGACTCTGATAAGATCCTTCACTCCCCATCACCACTATTTTAGCCAAATCATGGTCTACATAATCATTTCAAAATGGAAACTAATATACAATAATAGGGAACAGATCCCTTCACTGACTGGTTTGGAGCATCAGCAGGAAGCATTTTGCTTGTGCGTTCCTTCTCCTCCCTTTCCTTCCCTCATGTTTTGTTATTTCTTTCATTGCAACAAACTTTGCTACTGAGGTGGCAAACTGGATTGAACAAACCTAATGAGAATTGCAATCCCAGCTTGGATCTGAGTTTGCCCTCACCTGGAAAATTCTTTTCTCACCACAATATCCTGGTTACAATATGGTGCAAACTATGATTTTGATAAATCTCAAGTGTTCTATTAAAGCAAACTTTTAAGCAGGAAAGAGAAAACATGGGCACAGATATAACAGAATAATATTTCTGATGCATGAACTGGAGAATCATAAGAATCATAACAATACCTTTCCACTCCTCCAGTGATGGGAAAAAAGTCTCTGTACTGTATATTTATTGGAATAGATTTAGTTCATGCTCAGGGTCTAAAAATTAATGTTGCAAACTGGTCCTATTTAGATGTAACTCATGTTGGATTGTGATAGCTGCAGTAAATATTTTGGAAGTTTGCACATATAAATACAATTAATGTTTTACACCCTTTCAAAAATATAGTTAGCATCCTTCAACTTCCAAGATCTCTACCATTGTATAATTAGCCAATATCTGGAATTTAAATGGAGAGCATTTCTTTTTTCTTTTGTTTACAATTTTGATAATTATAAAGATCCATGGCCTGATCGTAGAAACCCTACCCAAAGCAAAAGTAGGTCACAAACACAGTCAACAGTAGTTAAGAATAGCAACAAGTCAGTTCTCATATCTTCAAATGGGATTTATAATTTAATTAAGAAGATTATACTTAATGTAATCCACAAGTCAGATGTTGGAACAGCTTGTCATAAAAGCAGCTTTCTAAAATAATCTTTACTTCTGAGTTAGCTAACAATGCATTCCTATGTATAACAATTTAGAATTGCATAGAATACAAGAGGCATTACCCCTAGGTAAATGTATATAAAATTGCAGCCTATATGATTGCAATTACATGCTCACTTACTGGAAGTAAATACCATATCACCGAGTGGAATTTACTTTTGAATGGTCATGTGGAGGATTATGCAAGGATTATGTTCTAATTTGTTTAGATCTACATTTCAAAAGTGGCATTTATTCTTTGTTGGATATGCAATCCTTAGGAAGATGTGCAGGAAGAGGATACATTCTTTCATGGTCTAATCTACAATTTGTCTTTGGGAATTTCAAAGGAAAAAAAACGTAACAGCCCTATAGATGGACAACAGCTACACCATTATTATGATGGTTTCATTGTTTGGCAATGCTATGATTTTAAAAAATGAAAAAAATATTGCTAGCAATGAATGAGTTTTAATAGATACCTGCATTTATATACTCACAAAGTTTATTTCTGATTTTTTTCCCTTTATTTCTATTCATTGGAGGATGACATTCAAAAGTCACCAACCTAAGGAATCTTACTTACTTTCAGATCTATTGTTTCCCTTTCTCTTTGTTTATAATCATCCTCTCCAATGATGGGATTCAATTTTGTTTACTACCAGTTCTATGTGTGTGGCAGTGGAAGGTTACTGCAAAATCCCCCTTTCCTCCTGATCAGTGGGATTTGGGAGGCAGAGAATAGATGAGGGTGGGGCCAGTCAGAGGTGGTATTTACCAGTTCTTCAAATTACTCAAAATTTCTGCTACTGGTTCTCCAGAACTGGTCAGAATCTGCTGAATACCTCCTCTGATCCTTTCCTTCCCTTCCCTTCCCTTCCTCTTACCCAAGCCAACCCAAGCCATTCCTTCAGGCTCTTCAAAATTTACTCCACTTACATAGAAGTCACAAACATCCATAACAACATAATGGTTGTCACCATAGTCTATGACTTTTTGCTGCTTATCATGGCTTCGGTCAGTCAAGGCTTTCACATAAGACTTCCTAATAATAGAGATAGAATGTAAATTAGATAATCAGCCATACCTATGGCAAATGTAGAATTTCCAAGTATCAGCAAGGACATTACCAATCCATTTCGACATATATTTGCCAGTATGTGATAAGTGCAACCAAAGCCAAGTTTTACTCCAAACACTCACATTGATTTATGCAAGTTGGGAGTCTTAGAGGTTACCTAGAAAATCAGTGTATTGTTGTTTGGATGCCTGCATTACACCAACTAGTCATCTGAGATACATTCAGAATATATCATGATGGTTATATATATATTTATTTACACAGGATAGCCCCCTGATTGAATATACCCTAAATTTTAGGAAGGGAGAATCATTTGCCTTCTGAATTTTGTTGGATTCCATCTTTCATCAATCTTAGTGGACAGGAAGTTGCAGGCCCATAATATCTGAAGAGCCACACTTTCAAACGTTAAACAGTCCAATTTAAAGACCTTAAAGGGATCAAGAAAGCAAAGCATGTGATGTGCCCATCAGCAACTTGCACCTTGACAACAGATGGAGCAGATATGGTTACTCAGCCATAGTCATTCCCACAAGGTGAGATAAGCGTATTTCTATTTCAATTATACCAAATATCTCCAAATGTATAACTGTACCTGTAAAATATTATTGCAAAATATATGCATATTTGTATTGCTGGGTTTTGTTTTGTTTTTTTGCTGATCTGTAAGTGGCCTTCCTAGTGCATAATGAAAACTACCTGTAACATAAAAGGTTAACTTACTAACCACTTGATTATTCGGCAATCTTCTGGTCCCAAACTGATGTTCAAGGAGATAGCAATAGCACTTAGACTTATATACTGCTTCACAGTGCTTTCCAGCCCTCTCTAAGTGGTTTACAGAATCAGCATATTGCCCCCAACAATCTAGGTCCTCATTTTTACTGACCTCAGAAGGATGGAAGGCTGAGTCAATCTTGAACCTGGTGAGGTTTGAACTGCCAAATTGCAGGCAGCCGGCAGGCAGCAGAAGTAGCCTGCAGTGCTGCACTCTAACCACTGCACCACTGTGGCTCATCTGATCCATCTGAAGGGCAGGTGGGTCATCTGGCAGATGAAAAAAAAAGTCCCACCCCCTATATAGCATAAATTCATGGGGCAGAATAAAAGATCAAGACTAACTCACTTCTGAAACCCTGTAGTTTTATGACTGGGTCTAGATACAGATATACAATTATATAAAAATTTCAGTTCAGCAGCTTCATACCCACATAGGAATATCTGCTAATCAATTCATTTATTTGTAGGATTCAGAGGCTTATGTGAGAAGATAATAGCAACATATTTTTGGCCTCCAGACTTCAAATGATTTTTGGTCTTCAAATTTGCGATGCGGTCACTGCTTCAGAATGAGTTTCTTCAGAAAGGTTAGACTTCTTCTATGGAAAAACTGGATACTGCGAAAACGGCAAAAAGTAAGCACTTAATGCATATCTACAAAAAATAAAACAGATTTGTATGCTTCAAATTCTTTTAGAGAAACAGAATTAAATTCAAACACCCTTTATACAGGTAGTCCTCAACCAGGGGTGGGTTTCTGCCAGTTCTAACCTCTTCTACAGAAGAGGTTCCACAAATCTACAGTGCCATTTAGAACCGGTTCCAGCTTCCTCCCCCTGCTTGTCCGCACATCATCAGCAAGAAGAGCGAGAGGAGGAATTCTGGGAGTTGAGGCCCACAAGTCTTAAAGCTGTCAAGTTTGAATACCCCTGGGGTGTTTTTTTTTTCTAAAGGATTAGGGGTGCAAGGGTCTTGTAACTTGACAGCTTTAAGACTTGCATTCTTCAAATTCCAGAGATTCTGAGCCAACATTTTGGTTGCTAAGCAAGAGCATTGTTAAGTGAGTTTCACCACATTTTACAAGTTGGCCACACCCACCCAGTCACATGGCTGGCAAGCCACTCCCACCTGGTCACATGGCCGGCAGGCCACTCCCACAAAGCAGGCCACACCTACAGAAGAGGTTCTAAAAAAATTTGAAACCCACCACTGTCCTCGACTTACAACAGTCCACTTACAGACCTTTCAAAGTTACAATGGCACTGAAAAAAGTGACACGAGCTTTTTTCACACTTATGACGGTTGCAGTATCCCCATGGTCACGTGATTTACATTCGGATGCTTGACCACTGACTCACATTTATGATGGTTGTAAAGTCCTCACCTTCTGCAACTTTCTGACAAGCAAAGTCAATGGGGAAACCAGATTCACTTAACAATCGTGTTACTAATTTAACAACTGCAGCGATTCACTTAATAAATGTGGCAAGAAAAGTTGTGAGGCAAAACTCACTTAACAAACTTCTCACTTAGCAACATACATTTCATGCTCAATAGTGGTCGTAAACTGAGGACTCCCTGTATTCTCTATGTTTTAAAGGTAAAATGAGATGTGCTTTTGTGATTAATCTGTTCTGATCAAATATTTTAATTTGAAGTTTGGAATAGTTCAGATGTACTAAATTAATTTGTTACAGAAGGCCTCCCCAGAAAGAAGACTGAACCTAGCCAACTTCAATGCATCAGTGTAGAAAAATCTAGAGAGATTCATTTCCTCTTGATGCCCTGTTATACACTGACTCAAATAGAACACAGGGCTGGAAGATAAAAATAGCCAGTGGACTTTTCCTACAGGAAGCAACTGTTCAAAGATTTAAATCTTTTCATCTGCTGTGGTTCTTCAAATAACAGGAGTTTGTTATGCAATTGTCTCTAGACCAAAGCATACCAGACCATTTGAAGATTATAGATTAAACCTTTGGATTTGAGTGAATTAAACTTATCATGAAATTGACAAAGTCTTTGGATATTTGGATATTTGCAATCTATTGTACATTTCATACTTTGCGGAAGTGCATTACAGTGGTCTATTGTACTGTGGGGAAAGGAAGAGAAAAGTGGCTTGGGGGGAGGGAAATAATTCATATGTTTTGGACTAAATGACTAAATGACAAAATATTATTTATATAGCTGCCCATCTTCTGGATGGCTCCCAATCAAGGTTAAAACAACACATAAAACTGTATCTAAGCTATAAAACTAAACAGATTAAAAGCAATAACAATATTTAAACAGTAAACAAAGCAGTGAAGGATGGACCTGGCAAATCTTACCTGGAAAAGAAATAATGGCTACAGATGCAAACCAGAGGGGAAAGGGTTGGGATTACACTTTTGGATACACCCACATCTGAGGCCATACCTAAGAGATACAGCATTTCACCAATTCACTTTTAAAACAGGCCATGAGGCAATGCAATTTCATACACCTTGTTGCTACGGTGAAACCTCACTTCAATTTTGAATAAAAAGTAGTGATAGAATCATGTTTAAAATTGGGATGGAGCTAATGGAATACCTAATTTGCTAGTTATATTTTCTTGGCATACATAAGACTGGTCAGTACAGTACCTTTAACTACTGCTGAAGCTGTTCTGATCTATTGGATTTGTAATATGACAATTTACATTAGCCAAAAAAACCTAATTTTGAGAGGCAAGTTGAAAACTCTGCTCTTTTATTATCCTGCACATTTCCATCTTTTCAATCAATCCACATATATGCCCACCTCCATCCCACAGTCCAAACATCCTGAAGCTTTTCTAAGGGTTGGGTGGAGAAAATTAAAGCCTGAGGCCTATGTTAATGCTCTTTCTTCGGTTTCCTTTAAGTCAAATCCAATAAGCCACCCGACTCTGAAAATTAATGGCAGAATATTTTAAAATATGAGATTGTTATTCTCCCAGTAGGTAGAGACATCATCCAGACATGGGGTATTCCAGCCAGTATCCAATCGGACTGGGTCTACCAAATTGACAAGTCCCGCCCTCTGTGCTAGCCTCTCCAGCTTAGACTCAGTCCGTTTCCATTGGACTGGCTGTGTCTGGTGATCTCTCCGATTGATTATTAGATAAAAGTAGTATTAATTTGACTTAAGTTTCGATTCGATTTATTGGCTATTATAAAACTCTAAATTCTCAAATTTGGTGCTTGGGGACAAGGTTTCGGGATTTATTCCCGGTACCTAACGGCTTCTGAGGGAATTGGGCCCACAAGTTATTCTCTCCAGCCTGTTTGCTGCCTTTGCTGCTTGGCTGTTACATGGAGGTTTTTCAGCTCCGTTTCGCCGTTTGCATCCTTGCGGCTCCAAGTTGCCGCTGCAGCTTTGACGATCAGCAGCCTCCCTTTCCTGAGTCGTCAGCCGCCACCGCCGCAGACGCCCCATTGTGTCACTCTGGATTGTCGTCGTGAAGCAGCGAATTCCCTTGTCAGGGATACGGCTGTCATTGATCGCCTGAGCGATTGCAGCCTCTGACGACCAGGAGGTGTGGCGACATAACTGGCATTGTCGGTTCACCTTTATAGTCCCTCAGAGGACACGAAGATTCCAGGTGGCCATCTTGGAAGAGGTTTTTGGCGGGAAAAAGTGCCAGCAGCCATTTTGAATCACCGAAAGTTCTGTCTGCCATTTTGAGAGCTCCATTCAAGGTCGTAAGTAGAATGGCGTCTAAGGTTTCGGATACTTTACCTGTTGATTCCCCTCAGGATTCTCCTCCTGCCTCTATACCACCTACGGAGGTTGCAGAATTGATAACCAGAAAAAAGGCAGGCCCTGTAAGGGAGGTCCCTCCCAAGCCTGCCAAGGTTTAGGCACAGAATAAGAAGGCCCAGGATGGTTCCCTTACTTCAGGACCTTGCAAGGCCAAAGCCAAGTCTCGCCACTGTGAGGAGTCTATTCAGGCCACAGTGACTCCTTCTCCAAGTGCCCAGAGTCCCCCTGAAGAGCTGTCCATGGACACAGATGGTGACCATTCTCCTCCTGCGTCCCCCTTGCAACCTGAGCATGCGGTGGTTGTCCCTGATGAGTATGATTCTGAAGGGGAAAGGAGTCTCACCCCTGACCTGGATGTTGGTTCCCCTCCTCCAAAAGGGAATCCTTGTTATCTGGCTGACATGGCTGATATTATAGCAGCTGCCATAGAAAGAGGCATTGCTGCTGGTCTGCAACATCGTGCTGCTGGGCCTTCCACCTCACAAGCAGCTCATTCTTCTAAGAAGGCTAAACCTTCCAGCACACAGGGGGTACCTGATGACTCTTTATCTCAGGTTTCTGTTTCAGAGGTGGAGGAACAAGTCTCCAGGGATTCTGACCTTTCTGATGATGAGGATCTCACGCCTGCTCCTTCCTCATTGGTAGGATTGTTTAAACCTGTGTTGTTTCGCTCCCTTCTCTTTAAGGGCAAGAAGGCATTCCTGCAGCCAAGCCATTGGTCACAATGGAGCAGGACAAGACTGACATGACTGATCCTCTGTTTTCCAGGCCTATGGTGGAAAAGGATGTGGTCCCTTCACCTAAGCTTTTTCTGGACCAGAACCAATGGGCTGCACCAGGGTCTGGTCCTCTCCCTTCTGCTTTAGATAAGCAACTTTATAACGTGAGTCAGGAGTTAGCTAAGTTGCTGGAGGTACCTTCCATCGACCCCCTGATAGTGGTGCTGTCTGCTCCTAATACTGCCACAGCTGCATCTGAGGATGCCCTCCTCCCGGAGGACAGAAGGTTTGATCAGACTTTGGTCAAGGGGCATCAGGCGTCTGCATGGGCAGTGTGGGCTTCTTCTTCTGCCTCTTTCTTTAACAGGGCAGCTTTGCGTTGGCTGAAGCAACTATAAGAGAGGCTTCCTCCATCCAAGGAGAACCCACAAGGACTTAAAAAAACTTAAGGCTGCAATGGAATATTCTGTGGATGCCTCCTTGGATGCAGCACACTTCGCCTCCAAGGCCATAGCTTCTTCTATGTCCACGCGACGTCTTTTGTGGCTCAAACAGGAGCAGGCGGAAGCCAGAGCTAAATGGAGACTGGCTTTGGCACCATTTTCTGTGGATCATCTATTTGGGCCTTCACTTGAACCTATGCTGGTGGAGTCTAAAGATAAGTGAAAGGTTCTGCCTTCTGCTACGCATAAGACTGATAATAAATCATCTTCCTCTTTCTTTCGCAGGCAGCCCTTTCGGAACACGGACGGGGGTTTCAATTACTCCCATCAACAACATCAGCCTCCCCCCAGGCAGGGATCTGCCACCTATGACAGGTCAGGCAAGAGTTCCCTTCCCATTGGAGGTCACTTGGCGGCCTTTGCAGATCGTTGGGATGCCATCACCAACGATGCGTGGATTCACCGCACCATCAGATTCAGATTGGCTCTGGAGTTTCTCTCCATCTCCCCGCAGCACTTCGTCACATGTCCGGTCTCCAAGGACACCCTCAAAAGAAGGTTGGTGGAAAAAGCTATCCAGCATCTCCTTCAGATTCAGGCCATAGAGGAGATGAACTCCAACCAACTGGGACGAGGGTTTTACTCCCATCTCTTCATAGTGCCGAAGTCTTCGGGGGGTTGGAGAGCGATTCTCGACCTCAAATGTCTAAATTATTATGTAATTTATCGGAGGTTCAAGATGCATTCCCTGCAATCCATCTTGGAGAGTGTTCGCCCAAACGACCTCCTCTCCTCGGTGGATCTCACAGAAGCATACCTCCATATCCCGATTCTGGAGAACCACAGGCAGTTTCTCCAGTTCTGTTACGCCGGAAAGCACTTCCAATATCGGGCTCTCCCTTTTGGCCTCTTTTCGGCTCCGAGGGTCTTCACAAAAGTCCTGGCGGTTCTTGCAGCCCATCTGTATGCCATGCCTATCTGCATTCTTTGTTACCTGGACGACATCATCTTATTGTCCAGAATGACACAACAGGCCTGCAGGGACATTCAGACCTCTCTGCAGGCACGTCAGAATCACAGATTCCTGGTCAATGCCCAAAAGAGTCATTTAGATCCTACCACTCACCTCACACATCTAGGGGCTGTTATAGAAATGACCATAGGGAAGGTTTTTCTGTCTCCGGAGTGAAGATTGAGCATTCGCAGGTTAATCACAGATATACGGCTGCGGCGCAAGGTCCAGCTACTACAATTGTCGCAACTGCTAGGGAAGATAGTGTCTTGTTTTCACATTGTGCCGTGGGCTTGCTTCCACAGTCGTCATTTACGGTGGCTTCTGTTTCCCTACCAGCAGTCCGACAGCAGCTGTTCGACAGTTTGTATATGTCTCACTCCGGAGGTAAGGAATTCTCTACGTTGGTGGCTGTCTCCAGCTCTGTCGCAGGGCACCCTGTTCAGGGATCCTCAAAGACTGGTCCTCACCACCGACGCAAGTCTTCTGGGGTGGGGAGCTCACATTCAAGATCACGCAGTTCAGGGGCTTTGGTCCCAGTCTGATCTAAAGAACATCATAAACTGGTTAGAGTTACGAGCAGCGTATCTCGCACTACGCCATTTCAGGGAACTAATCACCAATATGCACGTACTAATCCTTACAGACAATACCACCACAAAGGTGCATATAAACAGGTGGGGGAAATGGGGTCAAAGACTCTAATGACTTTATCATTTCAGTTAGTGGCATGGGCGGAGATACATCTACTTTCCATTCGCTCAGAACATATCTCAGGCATTCACAATCTGCAAGCAGACAGCCTCAGTGTCATGAACATTGACCCGGCGGAATGGAGCCTTCATCACAGTATTTTCCGACAACTCTTGGAGAGGTACAGTCACCCAATTCTGGATTTGTTTGTCTCTTCCTGGTGTCAAACAAAAGGAGTTCTTCCACTGTAGGCCTCCATACCTAATGTTCTTCAGTTCCTTCAGTTGAGACTTGACAAGAGACTGTCCCCAAATATGCTACGTCAGCAGATGGCAGAGTTGTCTTCGGTCCTGTCCATAGATTCTTCCAAGCCACTTTCGCATCAGCCTCTCATTCACCGTTTTCTGAGAGGCACTACCAATCTCAAGCCTCCTACAATACATAGATTTCCATCTTGGGACATTGACAAGGTCTTGGAGGCATAAACAGGGGGTCTGTTTGGACCTCTGTATTCAGCATCTCTGTATCATCTGACAATCAAGGTTGTATTTCTTGTTGCAGTCACTACGGCCAGAAGAGTTTCTGATATTGCTGCATTGTCTACTAGACAGGACTTATGCATATTTCACCCGGACAGGGTTGTCCTCCATCTGGATCCTACGTTCGTACCAAAGGTAAATTCCATATTTCATAGGGCACAAGAACTGGTGCTTCCGGACGTTTGTCCCAATCCAGTACATCGGATGGAATGCAAATGGCACTGTCTTGATGTGCGTCGGGCCTTGCGGGTGTACATCAAGCACACTGCGGAATTCAGATGGTCAGAATCTCTTTTTGTACGTTTCCAAACTGGAGGTAAGAACGGGTCCAACGCTTCTTCTACAGACATTGGACGTTCGGTTTGCTCAGCTATTTCCAGGGCATATATCGCCTTATCTCTTCCGGTTCCACCACAAATCACTGCACACTCCACACGCAGTGCTGCCACTTCAACTGCTTGGTCCTCTCAGCCCCCCTTGGAGGAGATCTGCAGGGCTGCCACGTGGACAACACCAACACCATTCATACGCCACTACAGGATAGACAGATATGTGTCGGCAGATGCAACCTTCGGATGGCGCGTATTGCAGCGGGTGGTGGCTCAACAGTATTCTTAAGTCTTCACTCCATTCTCTCCCATGGGACAGCTTAGGCTTTGGTATATCCCATGTCTGGATGATGTCTCCACCTACTGGGAGAATGGGCATTGGATACTCACCTGATACGCCCCTTCTCCAAATGGTGGAGACATCATCCAGCCCCACCCGAGGACTGTTTTGTTCGGACTAATTTTTGTTTTTTATGTCAATAAGGAGAGATCACGTTTTAATCTGTAAGTGACACAGCAGTCTAACATTATTCTTCCTTCATCTAAGCTGGAAAGGCTAGCACAGATGGTGGGACATGTCAATTTGGTAGATCCAGTCTGATTGGATACTGGCTGGAATACCCCATGTCTGGATGATATCTCCACCATTTGGAGAAGGGGCGTATCAGGTGAGTAACCAACGCCCATTTTCAACTCTGGAACACAGAATGCTGAAGGAACCAAACATGAATAGTGCCGTCCTATCCGTGTTTATTGTCACTGTCTTCAATTTCATGGTTACTGGAGAGCAAATGCCCTGAATGCTCAACGTGGTCCTATGCCAATGATGGCCAACCTATGACACGTATGTCAAAGGTGACATGCCGTAACATTTTGAGTGACATGCCAGCATTCACCCACACCCAACTGTCAGTGTTCTTGAAAGCAGACATGATTTTCAGAGGCTGTGGAGGCCTTGCAGGAATGGGGAGTGGGCAGCTGCCGTATCCTTCAGAAATCACGTGAGAGGGTCACACTCTTGCAAGGCCTCTGGAGCCTCTGAAAATGGTGGAAGAACGGGCCATACTTTCACATGGTTTTCAGAGGCTGCAGAGATTCTCTGAAGTCACTTCAAGAACGAAGGCCTCAGGAAATCCAGAGCAACCTCAGGTAGGCCTCAGAGGCCGGTTAATAGAAAAAGAACATCACCTGAATATAAGCAACGCACAACAGATTCTGGGGAGTGCTGAGGGCAATGGCACCATTCCCCACAGCTTGCGTACTTTGGGGGATGGTAGAAGGTGGCTTTTTTGAGTAGCAGTGGGGTGGCAGTAGGGCCAAAGTTGAGGCCCAGGTTTCTACTTCAGGCCCAGCCTTGTCGCTGCCCCTGAGTGCCACTGTTCAGCCTAAACTGGGAGGGGGGAAGAGACAGAGAATTGTTTCTTTTTGGGTGGGGTGGGGGTGATACACTGGTAGAATCAAGTTAGGCATTTTCTGAATTTTTGACATGCCACTCCCAAGAGATTCACCATCACTGTCCTACACGTACTTATTTGGAAATACGTAGGAAATTTTAGCATTGAAAACATGAAAGCTTAAATCACTGCTATTGTAAAAACAGTCCAACATAAAATACCACATAAGACATTTAAAAAACCAAGCAATATTTGATTTTAAGGCTATGGTTTCCAGACAGAGAACATGGAGAACAAAAAGCTGGACATGTTCTCTTTTTCTTGGATGATGTAAACCTAAGTCAGATGGAATGAATGCCATTTCTCAAACACTGTATGGAATTGATGCATCTAATTGTTGTTGTTGTTTTCTTTCCAGCTTCGTCTGCTGGTTGAACTTCTATGGCCGGTTTCTTTATTTCTTGTCTTGGTATGGCTGAGGAAAGTTACTCCAGTCTACCACAAACATGAATGTAAGAGTGTTATTTATATTCATTTTTTTTAAAGGAAGGATAGGCTCCTTGTTGGTGAAATTTAAGTCAAATCAAAAGTAACCGGGTATCCAGAGGGTTTAGGTTTCTACTGGTTGAACAGAATCTGGTAGTGTCAGTTAAGAAGGAAGTAGGAGATCAATGCCTCTGCTATTCTCAATCTCAAATTTAAATTTGAGGGGGAAGGGAGATCAAGGGTTGACCAGCCTTTGACTCTGCAGATGGAAAAAGAATAGGAGATTACATCATCCAGAAAGCATTTCCCTACTTGATTTGTTGGGGGATTCATGAAGATGCGAACATAATGATATTCCCAATTTAGGTCATACTTTACTTCCAGTCTTAACCTGGCCATGCCATGGTTCACTCCTCACTTCTTTCCAAGTCCATTTGAAGCTTATCTTAACCTGTTTTCCTCACAATGCAGAGAAAAAGATACAGAAAAGTAGAAGTCTCAATCTGTGCTCTTTCTTCAGCAGATAAACAGAGGAATGCAAAAACTATATTGCTCCAGAAATGCCCCTCTTCCAGCTACTCTAGGTTACGCAAACCCCAGAAATCACCCCACACACAGCCAGTCCCCTAATACATGTATATGCATGCCCTTGTGTTTCCAATACACACTAAAGAAAAAAAAATCTTTTAGCTGAAAAAGCAGCAGTTACAAAGAAATGGCTGGAAAGACATTAGGCAACTATTATTCTGTTGCAGTTAAACCCCACCTTCCTCGCAGGCTTGTTATGGTGATAAAATGATTAAAATAAAATAATTGAGATCTAATGTAAGGGACATATGGGTTCTAGTCCACCCTCCTGGGATAACTTTGGGGAAGTTACTATCTCTCAGTCCAATCTAATTCACATATTTATTGTTAGGAGGAAAAATTGGAGGAAGCACCACATGTATCCTTTTGGGCTCTGCATGTAAATCCAATAAAAATAAATAAAGGATACCTTCATGTATGTACAGTCAAGCTCTCTTATTATAGTAAAAAATGCAAGAGATAAAACCACTTGCTTAGCAGTGATGATGAAATCACAGCAGGTCAGCATGTTTGCATCAAACAAACTCTTCTCAATCTATGATTGCAAAACTGCCATCAGTTGGAGTAGAGAAGAATGAATGATAGTCTTGATGATGTTATTACATCGTAGGTAATTAAACACCTGCAACAAAACAACCATGCTCAGAGAGCACCAAGGACCCCTCATACAATCTAAAGAGTTTACAAATTAGAATTATCGTATCTGTACTGAAAAGCTCTGAATGATCGATCACCAGAGTACAACAAAGAATTTAAATATTGCTTTGAGATGTCTAATGATCTCCTATATATATTTTTTGCAACTCTAATACAGGTGTTCCTTGACTTGCAACCATTCATTTAGTGACTCTCTGAAGTTACAATGGCCCCCCAAAAAGTGACTTATGACTGTTTTTCACACATATGACTCTTGTGGCATCCCCATGTTCATGTGATCAAAATTCAGGTGCTTGGCAACTGAGTCGTATTCATGACGATTGTCATATTCCAGGGTCATGTGATCACCTTTTGTGACCTTTTGACAAGCAAAATCAATGGGGAAGCCAGATTCACTTAACAAACATATTACTAACTTAACAATTGCAGTGATTCATTTAACAACTGTGGCAAGGAAAGTCATAAAATGGGCCAAACGTCACCTAAGAACTCTCTCGCGTAGAAATTTTGGGCGCCGTGATGGTCGTAAGTTGAGGTCTACTTCAATGGGAGATAGCCACTATGCACGCATAGGATGTTGAACTTTACATGGGGTACAGGTGAATGGATAATAAGAATCTTGCCCTGAAAAAACAAAGTTATTCAACAGCATCTATACCAATTATGGCAAATCTTTTTTGCCTCGGGTGCCAAAAGCACACGCGTGCACGCTATTACGTGTGCCCACCCCATAATTTAATTCCCCCCATGCTGTGCCCCCTGCGCATGCGTACATGACACACCCCGTGCATGTGTGCATGACTTTCCTGGAGCCTGGGGAGGGTGAAAACAGCCTCCACCCCCCCCTCGGAGGACGGAAATGGCCTGTTTTCCAACTTCCGATGGGTCCTGTAGGTCCATTCCCCCCCCCCCCCCACAGCTCCAGAGCCTTTCTAGGAGCCTGGGAAGGGCAAACAACGGCCCAACAAGCAAGCCGGAAGTCGTGAATGGACTTCTGGGTTGCCCGTTGGGCAGTTTTTTGCCCTCCGGAGGCTTCAGGGAAGCTTCAGGGCGAAAAACGGCCAAAAATCAAGGTCGAAAAACAGCTGGCCAGCATGCTCATGCGGACTGGAGCTGACAGGGCAATGCCTCACATGCCCTCAGAAATGGCTCCATGTGCCACCTGTGGCACGCGTGCCATAGGTTTGCCATCACAGATCTATACTCATCCCCATCTGGGTATTTGCTTGTCTGGCTCTTCTAAGAGGGAAACAGTCAGTACTCCAACCCCATCAAAAAGCTGAGCCATTTCTACCCATCTGAGCTTGTGTCAGCAATTTTGCACACTAGTTACAGACTTAACTTCTGTATTCAGCTTTTTCATAACTGAAATGTTAAGCCACGGCTATCTAAATCAAATTTAAGTTTCAGTTTAAGTCAAATTTGAATATGTTTATATCTTATTCCCCCAAAGCAAAAATTGTTTGTATGAGTAAAGTATTTTCACTGCAAGTGGCTTTGATTACCAATGCTAATGTTTCATGCCATGTGTTTGTTTCTTATATGAAGGTCACTTTCCAAATAAAGCAATGCCTTCTGCAGGAACTCTGCCATGGTTGCAGGGCATCTTTTGTAACACGAACAACCCATGTTTCAAAAGCCCCACCCGTGGAGAATCTCCAGGTGTCGTTTCCAACTATAATAATTCCATGTAAGTAAGTAAAGGATCTCCTTGTCTTTTAGGCAGGAAGAGAAAAGATTCACATGTGGCAGACTTTGATATATTAAATATTATGTACTCTATAACCAGTGGTAAGATTCAGCCCACTTAAAAACCGGTTCACCAAAAATGTGAGCGCACATTCATACACTCATGCGCGGCTTCTACGCATGCATGTGCACATGGCTACTGTGCATGCACGGCTTCCACCACGCGGCAAGGGACAACTGACCAGCCTTTTGGGGCCTGCTCCACTCCATCTCCGCTCTCCGGGGCAGCGACTGCTTCTCTCCTCTGCTGATCTTGCTGGGAAAGAGAGTGTTTCTTCTGCAATTTAGCAGCTGTGAGCCGCCATTTCCCTCTAAGTCCCATCCGGAAAACGTGCAGTACAGAGAAGCAGCATTCAACATGGGGTGGGTGGGGTTAGCCGGTGGTCGATTTTACCAGTTGAAAATCATAACAACCCAGGCCTATAACCCAGTTTTGTGATCCACACAAGTCGGTGAATAAAAGCAAAGATAGGCGTTACATGCATTTTAGTTTTAATTCTTACTTTTCCAGATAGAAGTCTGACATCCACATAAGATCTGTCCTTCATCTAAATATTATTTAAGAATATAATATCCAATATTATTTCTTTGTTCATTAATTTCCAAACTTTGAAATAATGTGTTAATTTTGGGGTTTTTTTAACCATTGAAGTAATGAAATGATCCTATCTACTTGCTTCCTGCTAACTTATCTTCATCTCTCTTTCCTTTCTTATTAAGAAATGCACCAAACAATATTTTAACCACTAAGAATACTCCCACCAACATTGATAGGACAAGCCACCGTTTATAAACAGAGAACAAACTGACTTAGGGAGGTGGGTGGCTTCGAAATGTGAAATATAAATAAATAAATAGGAATTATCAATGAGTTCCAAAAAGCAAATATGGAAAAGAAACAAATCTTTTACTTAGTCTTATTCTCCCAGTGCTCTGCAGACTGAGAATGGCTGATTTCTACAAGATTTATTTATTTATTTATTTATTTATTTATTTATTTATTTATTTATTTATTTATTTATTTATTTCGATTTATCAGTCGCCCCCTCTCCACAAAGGGACTCGGGGCGACGTACAATTAAATCAAAATACAAGTGTGGCATGGAGGAGGTGACATCAATATATAACAATCAAATACAAATGGAAGCCAGTAGGTTCAAATAAATAACAATCAATTAAAACAATTAAAACAGTTAAAAACCCCAAAATTTATGTATAAAATATTAAAATATTAAAATTGCCAGGGAGGTTAGAAAGTTCTAGTTAAGCCAGGCCGGCTAGTTGGAACAGGTGGGTCTTGAGTTTCGTGTGGAAGGAGCAGAGATCGGTCCTTGTCCTGATATCTGGGGGGAGGTCATTCCAAAGGGCTGGGCCCATCACAGAGAAGGCCCTATTCCTGGACGCCGCCCTCTGACACTGCCTGGTGGACGGCACCCGGAGGAGTCCCTCTCTGTGAGAGCGAATTGGTCGCAGGGATGTAGATGGCCAGGAGGAATAGCCTTAAGCAACTTTTACTTCTACATTTCAGTTTAGCAAGAGTATATCAAGATGCTCAAGAAGTATTGCTTGAAATCAACGAAAGAGACTTGGGTAGATTCTGGGAAGAGCTACGAACCATGACCCAGTTTATGGAAACAATGAGGACCAACCCTGAAAAGATTACAGGTAACTGTGGATTCTGTTTTCTTTCTCCCCCCCCCCCTCCCAAATACCAGAGGTTTACATTAAACAGGAGAGAAGACTCCCTTGAGAATTAAAATCATACAGGGTATGTTGATTGCTGGCAACAAAACAAATGGATCCATATCAAAAGGGGAAAAAAGAAAATATGGTACTTTGAATATCTCCAACATATAAACAACCTATGGTTTCTTTTAAGATTTCTAAAAATGCATGGGGATAGAATTAAATTTGGCCTGTTTAAAACCAAACTTCTCCCTCTGTGAGGCTGCCTACAACCACAGTCTCCTCTAGGTTAAGAGATAAAGAGAATCAAAAGCTAAAGAACAGGGCTTGGTCTCAGAATTAAGCAGTACTTTCCATAATGTCAACTTTAATCATGGGGAAATAAATACTGGAATATAGGAATAAGAATTGCTTGGTCCATAATATTTAATTTATGATAGCAATCATTCACCATGGCTACTGGTAAATGATGAAAACGAAAGGATTCTTATCTCCATCACTTTATGTGAGTTTAAGGACATTTCTTTTTCCCCAGTGGTTAAGCAGTGCAGTGTTTTGAATTGTGGTTAAGTTATTCAAAGGAACAAACATAGGGAAACTTCAAATAATCAAGCCACAGCAGGTGCTTCCATTTGATTAATGAGAGATCTACTTTATTTAGCATAATGATTAATCCAGCTTTGGTCATGAGAAACTAATTGGAAGGATTCAGGGCTCCCTACAAGGCAGGATCTAAAGTGACTGCAACTTTCTTTGGGCAAATAAACTGGAGAAAGAGATTCCAAAACTATTTATTCTTAAGTGGCTGAAACCCACCCATACTAGCCCAGTAACCAGAAACAACAAAACACTTGAGCTTTGAAGTTCACAGCACCAGGCCTTTCAAACTTTTGGGTTATCCTTTGAAATCTCAGGGTCTGCATCTTTTGAGCATGCCAACTCTTTTCAGTGTGCAGAAAAATAAATAAGTGTGTTCCAAATGCCAAGCCTCTTGTGTAATGTGCAACACAACTGTCATTTTGCATTCAGATATTGTTCTTGAAGCCTTCAATGCTGCTTGCTGTTAAATGAAGGCAATTCTTTTTGAAGAGTGTTTCCCAAACCTCTGGAATGTTCCATTGCAGATAGTCTTCAACCTGCGACCATAACTGACCCCCAAATTTTGGTTGCTAAGCGAGATGTTTGTTAAATGTTGCCCCATTTGATGAGCTCTCTGGTCACTTAGAAAATCTGCACATTGACAAATTTTCCATCTGTACATTACAAAAGGCCCCACAGCTTGGATCGACACATATGTACACCAATATATTAGGACATCCTAGGTTCTTGGAAAGAACTCAGCGCATATGAAGGTCAATACCAGCTAAACAATACAGAGCTGTGATTTCTCATTGTTATGTATGTAATGCTGGTGTAGGTTGAATCACTTTTTTGTATTTATGGAGTGTTTTTTCAAGTAGAGTTAAAATATTTTCTCATGCATAATTTCACATTCCTCAGACAATTCACAATCCTGTTAGATAGCCCAGTAACATTAACCTCATCTTCCATGAAGGTAGGAATGGGCTGAGGAGCAAGTGAATTTGTGTGACTTTGTGGTTTGCTTAAAAATACATTTTGCTGTACCAACACTTAACATCTTTCTTACTATTTTTTCACTTAGGAAGAGGAATACGAATCCAGGATATCTTAAAAGAGGGAGAGAATTTAACCAAGTTTCTGCTTGAAGATGCAGGCCTTCCTGATACTGTAGTCTACCACCTAATTAATGCCGTAGTGCGACCTGAACAAGTGAGTTGATGAGCTTCTGAAAAATGGGAAGCTTTTGTGTTATGTGGGTTCAGATAGTTACAGCTTTTTCCCACTGTTTGTGTCCAACAATATTTTTGCTAATAAATAGAACTTAAAGCATAATACTGTAATAGAAAGCAAAATTAGGCAACAATCTAATTCATTGAATACCACCTGCTTTAAGTGAGGAACATGGGACACGGTGGCTCATTGGCTAAGATGCTAAGTTTGTCGATCAGAAAGGTCGGCAGTTCGGCGGTTCGAATTCCTAAGTGCTGTGTAACAAACTCCTAGTGCCATGTAACTTGTCCCAGCTTCTGCCAACCTAACAGTTTGAAAGCATGTAAAAATGCAAAATAGGAACCACCTTTGGTGGGAAGGTAGCAGTGTTCCATGCGCCTTCGGCATTTAATCATGCTGACCACATGACCACAGAGATGTCTTCAGACAGCTTTGAAACGGAGATGAGCACTGCCCCCTAGAGTCGGGAACAACTATCACATATGTGCAAGGGGAACCTTTGCCTTTAAGTGAGCAACACAGAGAGAAATTGTTTTAGCCACACCTTGGCTATGAGTTGTTCAGGACAAATATAAGACAATCATAATAAAAGGTAGGATGCTTTGAAACCTGCTTCAGTCTGTAATTTTGCATCCGGATTTCTGGTCAGTCTTTAGTGACATTTTGTTGGGGAGAAGCCAGGGCCAGCAATGATTCTACTCCCTCTCCTTTTAATTTGTTTTCTTTAATGGATGAAGGTGGATTGAAGGCAAAGCAACGAAACAGGGTTTTCTGCCCATTTTTCCCCCATGAGTTAGGAGGTTCTGAGAAGTTTGCTTTCACAGATGCATTGAAGCTACTGGAAACTTTTAACGTTTCCGTTTTGTTTTGTGGAAATATATTTTTCCACAAAAATTTCTGGCATGCTGCTGTTTTTCAACTGTGAATGCAAGCAGAACCAGATCATTCCTTAAATAGAAGGCAGAAGCACTAGGGCAGAAGCACTCCAATCACTACATGCCTATTGACTGTCCATTCTTAGAGGTAACATGGTTTTGTCTGCAAAAACTGAGAGGAACTCTAGGGTGGCAGGAAAGAAAAGATATATAAAACACTAACTTTGGGATCTAGTCTTCTGGATTTTTGAAATCCAGGGTTGTGTCAATCTTGTGAGATAGACCGGACAGGAAGCATGCCCAGATGAACTAGTTCTACTTTATTAATAGAATCTTGGAAGTTAGAAGGTACATTTCTTCCAGTTACCTTTACGAACCAAGAAACTAGGGAGCAGAAATGGTAATCAGCAAGTTCTGACCAGTACTGGAGAGCGGAAATTTTGAGTAGTTCAGAGAACCGATAAATACTACTTCTGACTGGCCGCGCCCCATCTATTCTCTGCCTCCTAAGTCCCAGCTGATTGGGAGGGAATGGAGATTTTACAGTATCCTTCCCCTGCCATGCCCACAAAGCCACACCCACAAAGCCATGCCACACCCACCAAGGGACGCCCAGAGAATCGGTAGTAAAAAAAAATTAATCCCACCACTGCTAGGGAGGTTCCCTTTTGAGATGTTTGCTATGCCCACATTCCTGCTGTGGGTTAAGTTGTCCCCTATCCAACCATTACCCTGGCTGTGGCTTTTCCCCCTGTCTCCCAAGGTCATTCCCACATACTATTACATCATGGCCCAGACATTCCTTTCCCTTGGAGAACAAAGTTATGTGTGTGTTGAAAGGTCTCATAAACCAGTTGTTGGCATTTGGTATGATGGAAGAGCTAACCAGATGGACAATTGAATGGGAAAGGAGGCACTATCGTGTCTTTCAGCTCATGCAGTAAAACGCCTTGATCTGGCCCTGAATGGATCCCAAATTTTTCAGTAGCAGAAATGCTAGAATTCACAATCACCACTCTTCATGTCAGCAGGGCAGAGGTGAAAGGGCATTGCTGGGGCATTGTCTCAGGTGAATTGATTGGGCCCTTGAAAGATAGATCTCCTGTCTTGAATTCACACCAAACAATGGCTATTTTGTTTTCTTCTTTTTAATTCTTTTACTAGAGAATTGCAGCCCCTGGTTATTCTGCACTCATCTTCTCCTCATAGCTGACTTGCGTGTGACTCAGGCATTGGCTCTTGTGTGGCTGGGGAACTGGGAAAGGAATGTGGTCCAAATAATTGAGGTCTGCTGAAACAGATCTGTGGAACTAAAGCCTTTCTTGACTGAGGAGAAGAGAAAGACACTGGCTGAATGGCACAATTCCTCTTTATATATTTTTTCTTTTCTGCTGTTGTTATATAATGCTCAGAAGTGGGAAGTGCGTGTGGTTATTTATGGCCAGCAGGAGATGGAATTAATGAGCCTGCCTTTCACTCTGTTAGTTATTTTTTTCCCCAAATTGTAGGTGGTTTGTGTGACTTTTGTTGAACTGTTCAGCTGATTGGATTCTGGCTGGTGCTGTAGGAAACTCCCTAGCAGCTCTTTTATTTGTGTGGAAGGCAGCCGGGGGGGGGTGGGGGGAGTTCTGTGTAACATGAATGTTTAGTAGTAGCCTATGCCAGCCTAAACTAGTCCAGTAAATAACATTTGATTTCTCATTTTAAACAAATAATACAGGTAGGTTCATGGCTAACTCACCTTGAAAAAAATACCCGTTTGAGTTCCTCTGATCATCTTTAAATATATTTTGAAAACCTTTGATGAAACAGTGATGGATGTAAGACAGTTTCACTGAAATCCTATCTCCCTCTTATGAAGAACTTCGTCTCAGTTAACCTTAAAGAAACCTATTTAAGTGCTGTGCTATATCAGAATCTGAATACAGGTCAGTCCTCCACTTACAACAGTTCAGTTAGTGACTGTTCAAACTTACAACAGCACTGAAAAAAGTGACATGATTGTTTTTCATGGTTATGACCTTTGCAGCCTCCCCATGATCTTGTGATCAAAATTTGGATGCTTGGCAACTGATTCATATTTATGACCATTACTGTGTGTTCCAAGGTCATGTGATCTCATTTTGCAACTTTCTGACAAGCAAAGTTAATGGGGAAGTTAGATTCACTTAACAACTGGGTTACTAACTACCGTATTTTTTGGACTATAAGACGCACCATGATTTTGAAGAGGTAAATTTTTAAAAAAGTTTTTGCGCTCTGCAGGCCTCCCGCACTCTTTGCACGCCTCGTTTGTTGCAAAAAAAGGGGGGGGGGAGTATGCAGAGCTTTTGGAGCTTGTAAAGTGCTCCTGAGGGTTGAGGGAGGGGGCAAAAAGGCCCTTTTTTTGCTCATTTCTGCCCTCCCCAGCCCCCAGGAGCACTTTGCAAGTCTCCCAAAGCCTCTGCACATCCATTTTTTTGCAAAGGGAGCTGGGTAGGCCAAAAATGCTGTATTTAGTGTATAAGACGGACCCAGATTTTGACCCTCTTTTGGGGAGGGGGAAAGGTGTGCTTTATACTCCGAAAAATACGGTAATCAACTGTAGTGATTCACTTAACAATTGGGGCAAGAAAGGTTGTAAAATGGGGCAAAACTCACTTAAGAAATGTCTGACTTAACAACAGATATTTTGGGCTCAAACGGTCGTAAGTCAAGGACTAACTGTAGAGAAAAGAGTGTTTATCAGTTCTTGTTAGAATAAATTCCCACATCTGCTATTAAAACAGATTATAGATCAGGATAAACAATATCTTCCACAACATTGGCACTGCTACAGAGAAACTGCACTAAGCAGTGCCTTAACCCTCCAAACCTTCCCAAAATACAGCAGTTCCTTCCTGCTAGATCTAATAATTGATTAGGCGAATTCTGGTAGGAATAGATGATGCTCATATTGGGATATGGCTGGACAAAAACTTTTCTTTGTGATTTCTGACTCTGGGTTCCCTGTTGTATGAAAGGGTATTTCTCTTTATGCATTCTAAAGTATCAAACTTATTTGATGCACCGATTATTTTTTCAACTGACTGGCATATACTGAGATTGCATCTGGGAACATGTATGCATTGCAACTCTCTTTCTGCTTGAAAAATAGTATCTTATTGTGGACTGTTAAGCCAAAGTGCACGGCTCTTCCACAGAGCACACTTTGGCCTTGTCATGGGACGTTCTGATGCTTCTTTGCCATGGCTAATAATATATCCTGTTTCCTCTTCCAATGTCATTCTAAGGAAACTATGAAAAAGAATGGATAGTCCCAGCAATGCTGTTTACAAGAGTTTCAGTCTTCTGTAAAGAACTGCACGCCACTGAAGGGCTGACCTCGTAAGCACCCTGGGAGCTCAGGAAATGACACACACTCACACATAAAAGCTCAACCTAATCTGGAGGCCAACTAACTGAGAAAATATTTTGTTTCTCTTCTCAAAAGTGCTTGCTGAACAATGGCACGCCGATAAAATTACTGGAATTTATTTCCCAACTGCTGCTTTCAGGTTACAAGAGAGATAACGGAGCTGTTTCTGACTCATAGGAAATCTGGGCTGCAAAGAAAACCAGATGGGTAGTTTAAGAAGAACATTTTTGAATTGGGGCTTCATTTAAAGTTCTATTGTAGAAATGACATTTAATGACTAGTAATCTCTTTCAGCAAATCAATATTAATACTCTTTTTCACGAAGGCCTTTTAACATTAAATGCTCTATTGGCCCTGGTTCCATAAAGAATGTCCATAGAATAGTATTTAGACTGATGCTTTTATTTCCACTTTTGTACCAGAAAATATTTTGAAATATACCACAACATCTACAAATCACAAAACAGAAATTCTCAAGATAACCTAGTAATTCTACCACTGCTTGAACATATCCTGCCATATTGTGCCAGTATTTTCTTGGCAGCGGTATGGATTGTGATTCCTTACTTCTTCTGGGAAGTATTTTAGACATCCTAGTCCAGTCTACTGCCCTAGGATTTCCGGGTTGTCTCCCATCCAACTAATAAAAGGATCTTTTCCTAGTTTCAACTTCATTTCTTGATAGGAATCTAAAATACTTGCCTGCAAGACAACTGTGGCAGTTACACAGGTTACTATTCTAGCTTCTGGTGGTAACTGCATTAGTCACTTTTCTTTAAAGCATCTGTTTCTACTGACAAGATTGTCAAGTTTTATTTCTTTATCAGAAGTGAAAATAATATCAGTATTATTCTGCCACATAGTCTATATTCTTGTAGAAATGTGACATAGGATACAATCTTCGTTTCATATAAGGTTAAAAATGAACAGCATTGGACAGGATTCCATTTTTCCCATTCTTAAATTGCATGATGATTTTACCAACTGCTCCCACATAGGGAGGTGAATCTGGGTCAGTTAGAGCAATAAACTACCAGTAAAGTGTTATCTACTTCAAGATGAGAGAAAAAGATATTCTAAGGTACAGGTAGTTCTCAGTTTAAGAACACATTCTGTTCCCAAGTTCTGTCCTTAAGTCAAATTTGTAGGGAACTGGTTATTGTAGTACTGTGTAATGAACTTGAATCACTATGTATTTAACTTGATTTTGCTATAAAAGCTTTGTTCTTAATTATGGGTTGTTCTCTCTATCTATCTATCCATCCATCCATCCATCCATCCATCCATCCATCCATCCATCCAATCTATTCATCTAATCTATTCATCTATCTGTCTGTCTGCCCATCCATCCATCCGTTCTGTCTGTCTGTCTGTCTGTCTGTCTGTCTGTCCGTCCATCCATCCATCCATCCATCCATCCATCTATCTATCTATCTATCTCTCTCTCTCTATCCATCCATCCATCCATCCATCTATTAAATTTCCATAGCCACCCAGTCAAAGACTCTGGGCAGCTTACAATTAAACAAATACATTACAATCAAAATACTAAAAGCATTTTAAAAGAATAACAACAATGGAAACATCCAAACTAAATATACATAGCCAGGATATTTGGTCAGTTAGCAATACAGCCAGGAAACTGTGTCCTTAACACATTCAGCACCCCAGGCTCAGGAATATAGCCAGGAGTTATGACCTTAAGAAAGGCTAACAGAATTGAACTATTCTAATCTCTCAAGAGAGGATGTTCCATAGAGCAGGGGCCACTGCAGAAAAAGCCCATCTTTTAGCCCCTGCCAACCGATACTCTTTGGCTGACAGGATCTGCAACATGACCAATCTGCTAGATGTGATTGGACAGACAGAGATTCTTGGAAAAAGGCAATCCCTCAGGTAAAATGTTAAACATTGTATCTTGATTGGACTCCTCTCACCTGCGTGTGCTGCAGTTTGTGACCATGTACCAGCCAACACAACCTTCTCATCTTTCCAAGCTCTTTTTTTATGTATTTTAAAATATTGCGTTGACTTTTTAAAAATGGGAAGCTAGCATGTTGCAAAAGAACACATTGTCCTCCAATATAACATGCATTTCCAACAATGCCTCTGCGCTCCCTAGGCATTCTTAGATGATACCATAATAAAACGATGGGTGACTACGATTTGTGTTTTGTCCACAGTTTGCCTTTGGTGTCCCAAACTTGACTTTGAAAGATATAGCTTGCAGCCAGAACTTACTGAATCGCTTTATTATCTTCCGGAGTTCAAGTGGCTTTCAGGCTGTGCATAGTGCAATGTGTGCCCTTTCCCAGGAGAACTTGCAAAAAGTTGAAGACTCCTTATATGCAAATGTGGACTTCTTTAAGCTTTTCCATTTGGTAAGTTCCAGCCAAAGGCTTTATCTTTTTACTAATGGGAATGACAGTGGGGTGTGGTTCTTTTGTTTAAACCAAGTTCAACAAAGTAAATTTTTCATAGATGATGAAATAAAATAAATAAAGTAATGATATAGCTATTGTGTGACAGGGTCAGAGGCATAATCAGGACCTATAGAATCCTGGCAGCCATGTCAGAGAAACATCAATTGAAGCACAAAGGAAAAAAATGAGATTAGAGGACTATATTCCATTCCATCACTCACAAAGAAATAAATTGAATCTACCTACTATATTTCAGCCAAAAGGGAAAGGGCTTTGGGAAGCTGGTGGTATTGTGCCACTCATGGCAACTTTTTCTCTTTATATTAATAGTGAACATTTCTCTGAATTTGGAACCTTGCATTGCCAGAAAGGCTATGTAACAGAGGCATAGATGTGGAATCCCAAAGTTTACTGATGTTTAAAAACATGTTTAGGGAAATATGCTGTCATAACTACCTAAAACACTCCTTAGTTGCATTTGTTATAAGTTCTGTGGTGTATGTATGATTTAATCTTATAAATACAATTTAAACAGCCTAAGCTGCATCTTCATTCATGGTACTTTTTAACCCAATACTCTAATGAGTAGAATAAAGGAAATATTTTGTACAGGAAGCTTAAAGGCTTATCTCAACAACAGCATATGTTCCTTAAAAAAAGAAGAAGGCAAGGAAAGAGGTGGGATAATCACTGCAAAATCCATATTTTTTCCTTTGTTTTGACATAGATGAGGGCAAAAACTTTCCTCAAACAGATATTTTGGCTGGCAGTGGATGATGGAAGTATCCTGAGAATACTAGGATAAGGGAGTCCAGAGGACTAAATTAGATGCATTGTGATTCACTTGATGCATTAGACTCATTTCTTCCCATAAAGTGATAGACGTTTTACTCTAAGGGGTGTTTGAAAGACATATAAAGCCTTCTTCTCACATATCTTTCCTCTCCATCCCAATATCTCCAAAATTTCTTCTTCCTTTCCACTCCAACATTCAAAGTATTTTGACTGAGTACTCTGGACATGCAGGATTTCTAATTATTTTAATAAAGGCATGGCTGCCTTCTTCATTTTCAAGCATTCCGGAAATGTCTGACTTCACCTTTTGAATCTAGGTTGGCAAGCGGTTTTGAGAATTGGTCCAACACATTTGGATGGCCCCAAACTGGAAAGGGCTGCAATATGGAATAGCTCAAAGATCATTTAGGATGGAGAAACATAAAAGTTTCTTAAACCATTCCAGAAAAGAAATGCCTAAAAATCCTCCACTGTAATTTGAGTTTGTTCAACATACTAAACTTTAAATTTGGATCAACAAAATATAATTCCTATGTTTCCTTAATATTCTCAATCCAAGAAAATAAATTGGTTAGTCTCACAGCATGCTGAACCACAAACTATCTAATCACTTTAGCCCAGGGGTGTCAAACCCATGGCCTGCAGGACAGATGTGTCATGCGCTGCCCACGCTCACGCCCAGTTTAGTCAAGGGGGGGGAAAGTCACGATACATCAAATGATGATGCTGTGCCGACGTGAGTTTGACACTCCTGCTCTAGCCCAATCTAAGATGTTGTATAAATACAGAGTTGTATAACACTGGTTTGCCCCAAAGGGGGACTTCAATTCTTCAAGTTATTGGGGAGAAATAAATTGGATAAAGTGTTCTGGATGATTTTGAGAATGGATTTCATTTGCTTATTCCTGATCTAGTTCCTCTGCCTTTTTGGTTTTTATTAAAGGAATACTTCTACAGGTACATGCAGAAAAAGCAGCTGCATTCATCACTTTAAGTTACACTTAGATTACCCCACACCTACACCTGATAAATTACTCATAGCTGATGTGGATTTTCCCCCCTCCCTCCTTCCTTCACAAATCAGAGCAAAATAAGTGGAAGGAATGTATGAAATATGTTGAAGAGATGGACATTAAAAAATAAAACACAGGATACAAAGGGAAAAGGAAAGTTACATCATTGGAACAGATGGATCGATGGATTAGAGTCCATGTGGTTTGGGGGTCAAAAAGAGAAGCAATTTGTAGTCAAAAAGATAATGAGATGTGTTGTGGGTAAATTGGAGAATTTCTAACACATCTTCTCCTTGGAAAAAAAAAGATTAAATTAAAGATGCCAGGAGTGAAGGGGGGAAGATTTGGAGCATGAGTCAAATGGTGGATGCTACATGAGATATTCATTAGAGAATAAGAGAGTTTTGTCTGGCAGAGAAAATAAGAGCTGAAGGAGGCAAGGGACCATTTATACTTGTCAGAGTCAGCACATTCTTTAGATTTCTTCCAGGAGGGTACCACAGACTAGTACCAGGAATGGATAATGTGGGCAGAGGCAATAAGCCAAGCTTGCTCTGTCAAGGTGCAATGAAGGAGAAGGAGGAAAAGGGCCTACAAGAGGCCCCCTGCAGTATTCCAGGATATATTTGAATCAGCTTTTGCCTTTAGGTTAACCCCATGTTTGGAAACTTTCCAGAGTGAGTCTCACACTCTCTCTATTCTTCTATTGTATTGAAAGTTCAGATGGAGTACCCTAAATGCCCCAGGGCACTTTCGGTTGCAGGCCCTTCTACTGTATACAATTGGTGCGAAACGCCAACATGCCTTTTCCCTAAAGCTGTCATTTTGTTAGGTTTCTGACAGCTGAAGCATTTTTGGTGCAGGAGAAGCCTTTCTTGGCTTTCATGTCAGCTTGCTGTCAGGATGGAATGATGCCCTTAGAGGCACTTAGCTCCTCCAGAGGCCTTTTGACCTGCAATCCAATTGAAAGTTGCTGCATTTTACAACTTTGCCTTAGGAAATGAAATCTGAATTGAAAAAAGATCTTTGCTAAAAGCAGGGAGAGGGAGAGGGAGAGGGAGAGGGAGAGGGAGAGGGAGAGGGAGAGGGAGAGAGAGAGAGAGAGAGAGAGAGAGAGAGAGAGAGAGAGAGAGAGAGAGAGAGAATCTGTCCATTTACGAAAAAAATTGTGGGGTTCTCCTGAACATGCTTGAAGAGCAGGTGGCAGGCTTGGCTAGGATGGCCTTTGCAAAGCTCTATGTTGTGGGGCAATTTATCCCATTCCTAGACTGGGAAGCAGTGCTTAAGGTCATCTTGCCTTGTTTACCTCCCTGGTTGGACTTGAGTACTGCAAAGAGCTTTACACGGGGCTGACTTTGAAGAGTGTTCACAATCTTCAATTGGTGCAAAATACACTGTTGTTCGGTACATGTAACACCTCTGCTTCATGAGGTGTTTTGGCTGCCACTCTGTTTCTAGGTTCAGTGTGTGGTGCTGGCAGTTTCCTTTAAAGCCATTCATGGATTGGGGCCATGTTACTTGAAAGGATCATCTCTCCCCAACTGTATGTGTCCATCCTGTTAAGATCCAGCAGGAGAGGCATGATCTGGAACCCATCCATGAGAGGCTGTCATATTGCAGGACCCAGGAAAACAGCCTTTCCTGTTGTGATGCCTGCCTTCTGACACGACATTTCCCCAACATTCAGAACTGGTGAGATTTAGTAAGGATTTGATTTTGTCATTGAGCCTGAAGCCTGGATGTAGCTTCAAACTGTTGCTAGATCACCAGTCATAAGATGAGGACTATCTGATCTTGTTTTTTTAGAATCATTAGCAGACCAAAGTCATGTCTTTTGGTTTAAGGCTTTCATTCTGTCCTAAATTCTTAACAACAAATGTAAGTCTGCTCTGCTGGAAAATCCATGTATTATAAGCCTGCTACAGTTACTCCAAAATGAGCTCTGCATTGGTTTCCTATCCTTACTATTCATATTGTACAGCAGCTGTCCACAAATTGATAACTTCTTAGATGTATTTAGTTTTCAAACTCTGTTTCCCTGGCCTTCACCGTCAATGGTTGCATTGACTGACAGCTATTAAAGTGAAGGGAATGTCAGGAAGTATGCAAAAACTGCATGTAAAAGCAATGAAAAGAAAGAGCTCCATTAGCCTGGAGCTCTTAGGGAAAAGCAGGGAACACAAGGTATGGAGACTTCTAGTTTATGGCCAACTGGCCTCCAGGTACAGATAACCTCCTTCTCTGTTTTGGTTTCCACATATGTTGAACTTCAACGTTCATAACCAGACTAGAAATCTCATCTACTGTGTCTGTAATATGAATTTTGCATAAGGATGCTTTAAAGCAGTGCCCCCCCCCAACCTTTTGGGCACCAGGGAACGGTTCCATGGAGAAAGGGTTTTCCGTGGACTGGAGGGGTTGTGATTTTGCATGCTGCCTGCATCCCGCAGGTGGGGCTTCATTTGTTTGTGTGGCCCAGTTGCTGGCATGCTACGAACCAGCGTCAGTCCATGGAGCGGGGGTTGGGGACCTCTGTTTTAAGGCTTTTGGCTATATTTTATAAAGCAATAAAAAGATTAAGATCAAGACTAAGGAGGAAATTGATGTTAATTGGAGGATCTTGCCCTAAATAGCACATGTTTTGTCATGGTCTTTTCTTCTTTCCTTATAATATAAAGCATCCGTTTTATCAGTGCTTAATAGCGTTGTGTGCTACAACATTTCCTTTTTATCAGTAAAGGCCAATGATGTGCAACGTCCCTTAATATTTTTGGCTTAATGTTCCATGTGGGGAATTTTTAAACTATTTTCACTTCATTTATCAGTGACAATGCAAACCCAGGCATGTGGACTCAGAAATAAGACTCAGCTGATGACACATGAGGTTGCAGACCTAGAATGGTACCTCACTTATAATATGAGTTTTAATAAATATATATTTATTACAGGTAGTCCTTGACTTACATCCGTTCATTTAGTGACCGTTCAAAGTTACATGCTCATTTTTCACACTTATGACCGCTAAGGCATTCCCCAGGGTCAGGTGATCAAAATTCAGACACCTGGCAACTGGCTCACTTTTATGACAGTTGCAGTGTTGCGTCATCCTGTGATCCCCTTTTGCAACCTTCTGACAAGCCAAGTCCATGGAGAAGCCGTGTTGACTTAACCACCATGTTACTAACTTACCAAGCACAGTGATTCACTTAACAATTTTGGCAAGCAATGTCATAAAATGGGGTGAAATTCACTTAACAAATGTCTCCCGTAGCAACAAAAATGGGCTCAATTGTGGTCGTAAGTCAAGGACTACCTGTATTTGACTTTTCTGGGCAGAAGAATGGGCAAACCCCAAGGGCTGTTAAAAGCTGAAAATGCAAATCCAATGAAAAATCTGATCCAGCTAATCTGGATTCTAAAGGATGGCTAAATATTTTAACTAATCCAAATCACGGGTGGAAAGTTATGGTAGCACAAGGAAGTGAATAGGCAGCAATGCAGTATGGCTTAGATAATTTTATTTAAATCCCTTGTTTGCATTGTAAAATTACTCACATTACAATTTCCTTGTTTCACTGGACTGTCTCATAAGTGACAGACAGACCATGAACAAGAAAGGCCTGTCCTGTAATCTGTGGTATGTGTGTTATCCCACTGAGTGAAGTTTTCTGAAATAATTTCGACAAGCCAGGAGGATGATACCTAAACGGTAAAGGGAGTGAATCATCTTCATACTTGAATTATATGTTTCCCACAGTTTGAAGCGCAGCCCATGCATTCCAGCTTGTCTTGTACATTTCAGCTCACCATCTAGGAAAGAAAACTGCATTCTTTCGGAGTTCTACAAACGCTTGGTCATCAGCAAAGTTGTTTCAAGCCCTTTGTGTTACACCAGGACATTATTATTTTACATAAAAAGGATAGCTGTGTGGGTAGACTGTGTAAAGAAGTATACTGTTGTGGTTTATAGTGTCAACAAATGTTGAGAGTACCATGTCACAGAATGTTACCTGAAGCCTTGTATGCTTTTAGGTGTTGTACAGTTTTCTAAGGATGACTTAGAAAATACAACTCATGAAAAGCTATGATATCACATTATCTCCTTAAACAGGATAAATTATTCCTAGGGATTCTGTGTTTGGAATTGAGAGACTGGTGTGATTAGTTCAGAAGGAATATATTGAAAGAGCCCTCAAAGTCTTTTCTTGCATGCGGAAGATAACCTAGTTAAGGTATTGTTTGATCCCTATTCTAGAGTTTTCATTCAAGCAACCCTGTTAGCTTTAAGCTACTAACCCAAGATAGCTTTATTTTCCTCTAATACAAGATTTGGTTCTGTCTAAACCATCCAAAAACAATTAAGATTTCACGATACATCCTACCTACAACATGTACACTATAGCTGCTCATCAAAATATTCTCTTTTGGAGTAAGCAATGTTATGCAAGGGTAGCAAAGGAGAAATAAAAAACATGCCCAAAAAATTGAAGTCCTGAGAGAAGAGGAGGGGAGAAGGAAACAGTTAAATCTAATTCCAACTGAGTCAAAAGTGGTTTCAGTATAGCACTTCATGTATTGCCTTTTGTTTTTAGTCCTCTCTACTCCCTCTTCTGAAGGATCTCAGCAACTTCATTCAATGAACTTTCTTGATCTTCACCTTCCTTTTGACATATTCATTCTTCTTTTGTATATGCAATGTGATCAACATTCATTCTCTCTATATAACCTCAGTGACCTCCCCTAGTATTGGTTACACACTTTGTATTCAATCAACATTCGTCACCCATTCATCCTTGACTACATCTCTTCTTTTTGGAAATACTTCTTCCTACCATATTCAACATGCACTTATATTTCCTCTGAAATATAATACCCAATACTCATTCCATTCAACAAAGATGATAGATGCATAGCTTTATACCCAGCTATTTTAAATACTCCTGCCGTTAACTAGATTTGAACTGGTTTTACAATCCCATCACTCCAAAGCTGGAATCATTAAACTTGGAAGCAAACATCCATGGTCTATCATGAGTGAAGTTCTGTTAATGACTCATCAGTGTGTCTGTCTTTCCATTGCAGCTTCCCACTGTTTGGGACAATAATGCACAAGGTGCTGACCTAGTGCTCTGGGGACGAATATTTTCTAATATATCTCAAGCAGTACAAAAAGTAAGTGAGCATGGTTTAAAATTTTCAATATTGTACTCCAATTTCTCTAGAAGGTGTCTGGTTGGAGACAATTGTGTTGGATACAATCTAGTCATTAGAGTAAAAGGGCTTATTCAAGACCAATATAGAAGCTACCTATTACCTAGGTCTGGCCATGCTATTCTGGCCCTGGAGACAGAAATTATTGTACATTTTTTTCTAAGATTAAAATTACTAAAATAACAGTGTGGCAATGCTTGTGTTTTCTTCTAATGATACCCTGTTATCTGCTACTTCACTCAGGCAAAATCTTCTAGCTCTCCCCACCCATTAAATTGCCTCATTAAATTGAGGCAATTTAAAATCTATCATCATTACTAGTTTTTGGCACAGCAATAATTGGGTAATTCCAGAAAACACAGTCAGATGTTTTTGCCTAATGGCAGAGTCAGTGGAAGTAGAGGACCATAAGAATACCATGTTTTATTTATTTATTCTTCTTTTTAGCCACGGACCAAGAAAGGGGCAGGTTTCCTTACCTATATTTACAGTAGTGTTCTTTGATCCATAGAGGCTGGAGGGGTTCTTAATTTAAAAACCATTATTAAGATCCTTTTTTCGTGCCAGTTAATTCACAGGCCAAGCTCTCAGGTGCTTTTGTCAACAGTCCAACCACTTCTTCAAGAAGAAGAGCCAGCATCCTTACCGCAGTTGCTGAGTATTTTATCCAACCTGTTCTGTGGTTACCCAGAGGGAGGTGGATCTAGAATACTCTCTCTAAACTGGTATGAAGATAACAATTACAAGGCCTTCCTTGGCATTGATGCTAAAGAAAAGGAATCCGTTTATTTTTACGACAACTCAACCAGTAAGTCTCCCGTTTGGATTGTGACTTCATGTGAGAATGATGGATTGCTGTAGACAGTGATAGTGTCCTTACCCCATTAATCATTTGGGCTGTTTGGCCTGAACAATTAGTGTTTCATCTGAGTTAAGGCAAAAAGCAGCTGCAATCATTAAGGGAGGGATCTGATAACTGTGTATCTTTGCTGGCAGTGCAAGGATGCTGTCTTCTTTGAGACTGGTAGTATTTTGAGAACTACCAGGTGCTTCAAAGAGAGCTACCAAAGACTTAGATGTGGGCAGTGGTAGAACTTTCAGCCACTAAAAAAAGATTTCCAGAAAATTCTTTTGTTAAAAAAATGTTTGATCTAAAAAGCTCATGCCTATGTTTAAATAACTGGAACTGGAATTCCTGTGTTACTGAACTATTTGTAAAAATAATAAAGGCGAGATACAAACAAAAAATAAGTAACAAATGCTAGTTGTCATTAAATTAAGTGCTATTTAATGAAAATGGTCTGCTTGGTTTGCTTTTACTGAACTTCCTACATTTCTGCTTACTCACAGTATTATATTAAGTGTCGATGGCCTTCGCATATGGACTTATAAATAAGTTGCATTCAATGGCATCTTTTGCTTTGGGTGTTGGCAATAATTTATCTGATTTTATTGTTTATCAATAACCCTCGCAATTATGAGCAATTTATGAATAACTTATTTTATCAGCAAACTAGCTAGTTATCTTAAATTCTTTCCTATTCTTAGGCTCTTGATTTGTAAAGAATTTGAGCAAGTTGGATCAATCCAATAATAATATGAAGTTTTTAATGAATATTTGATGATAGAATTTGAGGAATCCCAAAGTTATTGTGAGGATACAGATGCCCAGTTTGTTACAGAAATGTTCATGTCTATATAAATGAACAAAAAGTTTTTGCTTTTGTAGATGTGTCACACGTGTATGATCTGGAGACTCCAAAGCTAATCATTAAAAAACCTTTGTCATATATTATGTTTCACATTATTGCTGTATAAGAACACATTTTATTATAATGAAGTCCAGTCTATCTTGAAGTGAAGGATGTTTTGATTATAGAAATGTATGATGTGTGATTATTCTATTTTTGTTCTAATGTGTAAATATTGAAGTTTTTTATTCACTTCACTGGCAGAACTCTCTTTTAAAGTTTGCACAAATAAAAAACTAGGAAAAAGTAACCAACTTTTTTTTTCTCATTTCTATCTTTTACTTTAAAAACAAAACAAAAATAGCTCTGACCCTGGCCAATTTGAGTTTTCTATTCCAGCTTTCAAGATTTCAAGAGTTAGGCAAGAACCTAAAAAATAAAAAAACAGGGGGGAAAAACCGAGGGGGAAGAAAAATGTGTCTGCTGCTGAGGCCATGCCTGCTGTACAGTGCTCCCAATAAATGCATTATTTCCCTTCCCTAACTTTTATTCTTGTTTTTGTAACCAGGAACATGGCAGATAGACAAATACAGAACAAGTTGTTCTGCTCAGTCTGTTCAGTTCCTAGGGACCATGGTTTTCTTTTAGTAATATGAAAAGATCCTTTCAGGAGAATAGACTCTGCGGGATGCATTAAACAGAGACTAGCTCAGCATTATATAATGTAAGTTGTCTTTTTTTTTCCTTATCCTCTTCTAACAGCATTCTTTTGTAATCAGTTGATACAAACCATGGAATCAAACACTTTAACCAAAATAATTTGGAGAACTATGAAACCATTGCTGATGGGGAAAATCCTCTTTGCTCCTGATTCACCTGCGGTACAGAAGATACTGAAGAATGTAAGAGTTTCTCCCCTCCCTTCATCCTTTTCTAATTATTTCTACCTGCGGTATTTTTGTTTGTTTGGTTATATTTCATGTTTCTAGACTGCCCATCTCCCTCCCCTCTTAAAGCAATTTCGTAGAAAGGTCTATTCAACTAACCAATAAAGTTTATTATCACCAAAATATATTTCATTCTCAAAGCATTTTCTACTTCTTCCTTTGCACACACACACACACACAAACACGCACACACGATTCCTGAATAGTAAGGGGTGTAAAGAAAACATGCTTTTCATCCTAATTCAGTGGCTCATAATGTTCAGACAATTTTAGGAGAAATTTCAAAGGATGTTTATTGATTTGTACTTCCAAATGTGGGAAGCTGTAGAGAGCTCATTTCATGTCAAAGAATGTCACTTTTGTTTACAAAATTGATTTGTGAAATTTAGCAAAGTCAACACACATAGACATCGCCACCTTGAAGTTCCTTTTCCTCATTCAATATATTTTAAATTCCCCAGGCAAATTCTACGTTTGAACAACTTGAGCGCTTGACATTCTTGACTAAAGCATGGAAAGAAGTAGGACCTCAACTGTGGAATTTCTTTAATGACGGTGTACAAATGAACATGATCCGAGTAAGTACAGATGCTTTGCTTACCCTGGAAAAGCAACTAAAGTACAATAATTCAGCATGGAGCATTAAAGTTGAAAAAAAAAACTTTGAACACAAATGCATCTAAGGATCTATAAATATCGGTCCATGTGCTCTCCAGGTTGATCACTTCTATTTACCAGTATATGCTCATTGAGAAGATGCAGCAGATTTTTGTTCTCTGTTAATCCAGAGCACTGTTTCTAAATCTTGACAACTTTAAGAGGGATGGACTCCAACTCCCAGAATTCCCAGCCAGCCATGGGATGGGTGTTGAAATCCATGCATCTTATAACTGATTGAGAAACACTGCTACAGAAAACAGGTCTAAAATTTGCTGTAGGTTAAAAATTGAAGGGATCAGAAGTCATCTTTGGAAGAAGGATGGATTCTTCCTTCTGCATTCTGCATTACAAATTCAGGACTAAACAGGAACGTTTTATCTTGTTTTCAAATTTCTGCTTCCATGATGCATCCTTGGAATCAAAAGGGGGTTAACGCACCCATGGTCTGTGCAATTCAGTTGATACTTTAGAACTGGAAAAGGTTTAGTTAGTAATATTACTAGATTTTGAAAGACTTGTTCTCTGTAAACATATTGCAGTAATACAAAGATTTTAAAAAGGTGGTTGTATAAATAGTTCAGAGTCAGACTCATTTCATGAAAGATCATTTCATATGGCCAAGACTTTCCTTCCTGAACACACTGAGAGGAATAAATTCCTGCACCAACTATCTAGTAGAAATTACTGGACTCTTTTGTTTTGTTTTTTGCAATAACTTATTTACCAGTTGGTAAATGGGCAAGTCTACTTTATTTTTTTACTAAGTTTGAAAATCATTTGATATCCAGGAGCCCAGAAAGTCCAAACTGCATGCACGGAACATCCTCACTAAAAAATAATAACAACAAAAATAAAAAAGGACAAAATACCAAGTGAAGATATTACTTACAGAATATCTTGGTATACTAAGTGAAGGTATTACTTACAGAATATCTCATATTCTGTGTGAATCAGTGGTGGGTTTCAATTTTTTTTAGAACCTCTTCTGTAGGTGTGGCCTGCTTTGTGGGAGTGGCTTGCCAGCCATGTGACCGGGTGGGAGTGGCTTGCCAGCCATGTGACTGGGTGGGCGTGGCCAACTTGTAAAATGTGGTGAAACTCACTTAACAATGCTCTTGCTTAGCAATCAAAATGTTGGCTCAGAAACTCTGGCATTTGAAGCATGCAAGTCTTAAAGCTGTCAAGTTACAAGACCCTTGCACCCCTAACCCTTTAGAAAAAAACCCCAGGGGTGTTCAAACTTGACAGCTTTAAGACCTGTGGACTTCAACTCCCAGAATTCCTCCTCTCGCTCTTCATCTTGATGATGGGTGGATGGGGGGGGGGGGGAGGAAGCTGGAACCGGTTCTAAACAGCACTGTAGATTTGTGGAACCTCTTCTATAGAAGAGGTTAGAACTGGCAGGAACCCACCCCAGGTGTGAATATTAATGAAATGCAAATACAGTCTTCTTTTTAAGTCTAGGTATCCATCAGGATGTACAGTACCTATCAAATTTCTAGAATAATCTTTCAAAATTGGGGTTCTCCAATTTTGGATTATCACTCCTATCTCAGCCAGCAAAAGTGGCTAAGGACAAGTTTTTTAACCCACATGGTAAAAAACGCTCCCAGAGAGGTATAAATTAAAATGTAAAATTCTGGACCTTAAAAAAAAGTATGTATTTTTTTTTCTAAAAACGCTTCTGTTCTTAATGATTGATTTTTATTGCTCATACTTGGTAATTTAGAGCTGTTGCAATTCCAGCTCCAGGACTGAAACAAAATTCTATTAATGCCACTTTACTGTTGCCATTCATCTGAATCCTTAAAGGATGAGATTTAGCAAGTAGCCAGCGGGGAGATCTTTACTGCTTCCTTTAGCAATAAATGTGCTACCATGTGTTTAATTGCTCTGAAACTAGAAGTCTTAGTGGGAGGGGAACTGGCTTTGAGGCACAGCATTTAAAGTGGGTAACCAGCAGGTGCGTAAAGGGTCAAACATTTCCCTAGAAATGCCATTTTCTCCTGAATTTATGTTTACATAATAAGTAAAATCTGGAAAGCTGTTATTTGGCAGCTTCTATTCCTTCCCCACTTAAGAGCAATTGCTGTGCTTTCTCAGCTGGATTGTGAAATTAAAGATATTTTTTTACCTACAGGACACTTTGCAAAATCCTACTGTGAAAAGTTTCTTAAGTGAACAAGGTCTAAGTGTGGAAGATGCTATCAATTTTCTCTATAATGGACCTCCAGAGAAAAGAAAGGATGATGGTATGAGGAATTTTGATTGGAGGGATATCTTCAGAATGGCCAATCAGACTTTCCATATGGCTTACCAATACCTGGAGGTAAGCTTTACTTTAAAAAAAAAGTGAGATAGAAAGTTTTTCCATGATTTATTATTCTCAGGGCCTTTATCTGATTGCAGAACGCATAACAAGTAGCTTTTGACCAGACCCTCTTCTTAAAGCAAATTGCAACTAATTGTTTTGTTATTAGTTACTGCTGTTCAGGTAATCTTCAAAGTATAGACTACCCCTCTCTTATCCAGGCACCAGATGTATAGATTTCAGTTCCCAGAATTCCCATTAGTGATTCATTCTGGTTGGAGAATTCTGGGAATTGAAGTCCACTAATGTGGAAAATGTTCAGACTGGGGCAAATTATCTTAGATTGGTTTTTCTCAAATGTTAAGAAGTGTTGACTTCACTCACCAAGCTCCCCAGTCAGCATGCAACAGAGGATTGAATTAGTGCCAATATTTTTAATTATTTATTATTTTAGAGCAGACTGCCTTCATCATGAAAACAATGGCTACAATTGAATAATTAATTTAAAAATGAATCCGCGTTTACAATTTTTCAAGCACTTCTTTAATCAAAGTCAGGTTTTGGTGTGTGTGTCCCCCCCCCCCCCACTTCTATACGTGGGTTTTTTTTTGGAAAAGATTGTTCCAGGTTTCGAGACCATATATAAAAAGCAACTTAGATCTCCAACACACAGGTGGGAGTAAAGAGTTCAGATGACCTCATTACAAATACATCTTGTCTAGGAGCATGATTTCGATTTTAAAAAATGATGCCTTTGTCATTTGAGTGGGAACACTCAGGAAACTGTGAACTCAATCTTAATTCTAGAATGACTGGTTACCCTGAGAATATCCTCTCATAACATTTTGGAACAGTGTCATTTTATACTTCAGTCGAAGAGGTACAAAATGTGATGAAGGAATCACAATAGCCTTTCGGATAAATATTTACATTTGGCTGTGCCTGGATTTGCGGAGTGATGTTATGCATTTGGCAAAAGGATAGCACAAACATGAACTTTTTGGCTTAGGGCAGGATGGTTTCTCATTGAAACAATGGGTCAATTACTTCCCTGGGGCTTGAAAGAGCGGTTGGACAAGCATCAGTAATGACTCTTTTGAACTGGGGGCTCTAGGTGAGGCAGACTTCAGATGTCTAATTAGAGAAAAGTGAGCAGTTGTTTGTAAGCTGTCAGTCTGGTAATGCTAACACTTGCATTTTGTATTATTTTATCAAATGTCTCAACTGCAATACTTAACACATTGTGGCAATGCGCTAGCATTGAGGCACGGCGTTTTAATACATACACAGCACATATGCTGCAAACATTATGAAATTCTGTTCTGTTGAGGAAAAATATAACTCAGATCTTTGGATACTTTTACACAGACACCTGCAATAATACATATTAGTCATTTAATTTGAACCTGGCTTTTCCATCAAGTGTATATAAAGTGGGTGCTTGAGAGTTTTTGAGAGCATATTAGCATTAAATGTGGGGAACGCGTGGAGTAAGAAAAAAAAACAATGTAGGTTACCTTGGCAATAAAATACTAAAGCTTTCTGGTTCCACTAACAAGATTAGGACTTTCCCTGCATTATACCTTTTATATCTTGCTTAGAAAATTCACCTGGAGGATGTTTTCTCTACAGAACAAATCAGCTTAGGGGTACATGTGTCCCCTCCCCCCCCCATAAAACAAATCTTCATGGAACTAAGATAAGCAACTTTTCTCCTTAATTTTCTGGTCTAGACTACTAAATGCAAAAAAAAAGGATCATTTAATGACAACAATCATGTAATTGTTAGATAAAGTTTGACCTTTAGCTCTAATAATTAAATGTCTTCAGGTACCTTCAAGACTATCTTCCACATAAGGTTCAGAAGGTAAGCATAAATGAGTTTGGGAATACTGCCTTGCTAAGGAATGTTAGGGTTGAAAGCTAGACTGGAAAACTTAAAAAAATCCCAGAAGATGACAATGGGAGAAATCACTTCTATACATCTGAGAAAACTGCACAATTGTTTCTATGAAGCCAACAGAAAAACCAAGGTCACCTTGAGGGCATCTTTACTTTTGTTACAGGTAGCATACTCTTAATTTAAATACATTTCTCTTATTGCATCCATGACAAAATCATTCTTACTTGACATGCTATTTTAAATGCCAGAGTTTATTTTGGTATATCATCTGCAACCTGATCCTCCTGCAGACCTCCCCTCTTTTCTTTTACTAGAATAGATAACAGTTCTTCAGATGACAAGGCTAAACAAAAGAGACTTTACATTTCAGAGAAATCTGTCTCTTAAATAACAAGTTGCCTGTGAGGACTTTGATGTACATAATTATTGGTTGTTGGCCTGCAAGAGACCATCAAGCCGATAAGATCAAACAAACTAGCTTTGTGGTATTCAGTGAAGTGAGTAATTAAATACATTTCTTCCCAGTCAGTTTAGAAACAAAATGTCATCTCCTTACAATAGTTGCCAACACTGAGCATCTGATAATGATTCCTTCATTTTGGAGTTAGGAAGCACAAGATATAGACAGATATTTAGTGACTTCATCTTTTCCCCAGTTCCTTGCTCTGGCACTTACCTTTTCTCTATACCAAAATAGTAAAACATTGGAACTTGGTTAAATATCATGTCATTCATGAAGTCTGCTGCTCTAAATTTAAGCAAAGTATAGTGCTTGGGTCAGGAGGCAGATGCTGACAGAAGACTTTGGCCAGGTCTGGTAGCAAGGTCAAAGAAGCAGATAGTTAAAAGATGGGATCAAAGCAACTTCTGATAAAGTAGTCTTGACTTATGACCACAATTGGGTCCAACATTTCCATTGCTAAGCAGGGCAGTTGTTAAGTGAGTTTTGCCCCATTTTACAACCTTCTTCCAGTGTTAAATGAATCACTGCAGTTATTAAGTTAGTAACGCAGTTGTTAAGTGAATCTGCCTGCATGTGATGCTTCTGTGCATGCGCAAAAGCATCCAGGCGGGTGGGCGGAGCCTCCCGCCGCCACCACTACCGGTTCGCCCAATCTGGGCCAATCTGGAAGCAACCCACCTCTGATTACAGGTAGTCGTCAACTTACAACTTTTTGTTTAGTAACCATTCAAAGTTACAACAGCAATGAAAAAAGGGACTTACGACATTTTTCACACTTACAACCAATTGCAGGATACATGATCCAAATTCAGATGCTTGGCAACTGACTCATATATATGACAGTTGCAGTGTCTCAGGGGTCATGTGATCACCTTTTGCCACCCTCTGACAAGCAAGCTCAATGGGAAAGCCAGATTCACTTAACAATTGTGTTACTATAACTTAACAACTGCAGCGATACACATAACAAATGTGGCAAGGAAGGTCATAAAATGGGTCAAAATTCACTTCACAAATGTCTCACTTAGCAACAGAAATGTTGGACTCAACTGTGGTCATAATTAGAGGATTTCCTGCATACCAATTTCAGTCAGGTAATTTTAATGCTAGTCTAAGGTAAATGAAGATTTTTGAAAACTCTAAGAGGAATTTGCCAATTCCCATTTATGGTGTGCAAATTAAGATTATGGTCTCTTGAGATAATTTGATTTGACCTTCTTCATAGGTCCGTTATCTTTTAATTGCTTGTGTCTATTCTCTTCCATTCCTTGCAGAAATGATACCTTTTCTTCTTAATTGTTTTAGGTTTGGTTTCTTCTACATTTTAAACTTTGTTTTATTGGTTTTTAAACAAAGAAAAGGATTTCCCAGTCTGCTCACAGTTTCTCACAATTGTGTACCTATTTCTGTGTTTGCAGTGTTCTCCCTGCTGTTTATGGCCATCACTTTCCCCTCCTTTGAGCTAATTTTGTTTTGCTCTCCCAGGCTTATTTTCCAGGTGATAGGTTCACATTAGCTTTCCACCTTCCCACCACCCTCATTTAATGTGATGGTTTCAGCTTTGTTTTTCTTTGGTGGTTATCTGGCTGGTCGAGACACTTCTTTAATGACTGATCTTCCAGAGACAATTGTTCCATTCAGTCTCTGCACTAAAGGATGGTAGTTATTATAAACCTCAGATGTGGAATATGCTTATGACAGCTTTTGGTCTCTCCTCTTTCAATTACAATTTTATTATGCATTTTAACCCGAGAATGAGATTAGGAAAAGTCTGAGAAAATAAATCTGATCTATCTTCAGCTCTGCTTGTGTTAAGAAAGTCAGGTCAGGCAAGTTTTCACACCATTTGGCTAACTGAAAAAAGCAAACTCACCTTTTAATACAGAACCTTATCATCTGTACTGATTTTTGACACACCTGCACTGCAAAATTCAAGCAACTGCACAATCTCTTCTGGAGATGATTGTGTTCCAATTTATATATTAATTCAAGAAGTTATCAGAGTAGAATCAACAAAATTCTGTGCAGCTGTAGATTTAAAGCATTGCAGGTATTTAAATGATTTAGCATACATGCTTGGTTTCCCAGCCAAAGTATTAATATATTTTTTCCCTTTGAGTTAATAATTTTCTTTTAAAATATTTTTTCATCATACTCTTATTATACGGAAACACTGTACATTTATTTCAAAGTTGTACCAAAGTGAAAAGTTAAAAATAAAACCTGGGAGAAAGCAATGGCCGTATCAATATTGCTTTCTAAATTGTGAAAGCATTTCTACATTGTGGTAAAAAAAAAAGTAGAACTATCTCATTATCAACAGTTGGAATGAATTCTTAACTTTCTTATGCCCCTCAGCAACTAGAAAGCCTCCCCATTTTTAAAAAAGTTTAACCCTTTTTATTGTCCAAAGAAAGATTTGAAAGGAATTTGGAAAGTATCTACTCCAATCCATGCTCCATTCAGGAATCCATTGCTATAACAACTATTTCAAACAGATTTCTTGTTTTCCTTGATGCTAAGAAGGAACATGGAATAGAAGCTCCTGTAGGGGATCGGTAGTTTTTCTGCATAAATACTGTAATATTTCAACATCATTGTAGAAGGAAACTATGGCAATAAACCCACTGATGATCTCACTAATCAGCAGAATTGATTCTGTTAATTGAATGGATAGACCGGTTATTGTCTGACTCCCTCACTGCTCATGTATAACAATTCCCCAGTCTCATAGTCAGGGCAAAAGGACAGTCAGTCTGGATAGAAAGAATAGTCCACTGAGATTATGCAAATTTCAAATTATTTTCATTATATAATACTGATCTGAATGCAAACCTCAGCTTAATTTGCAAACTCTTCCTATTTTACAAAACCCATCCACTTTGCCTTTATTGACATGCATTGTTGATAAGTAGACTGATTGATTTTGACCAAAGTTCTGCAGACTTTGGCAGGAATATGTTTCTCTGTTATTTGTTATTTATTCATTAAATTTCTATGCTGCCCATTTCTCTACTAAGCAACACTACAGATTCTTCTTGAATTTCAACAGTTCGTTTAGTGATTGTTCAGAGTTACAACAGCCCTGAAAAAAGTGACTTATGACCGTTTTTCACATGAAAGCATCCCCATAGTCATGTAGTCAAAATTCAGCCACTTGGCAACTGACTCATATTTATGACAGTTGCAGTGTCCTAGGCTCAGGTGATCACTTTTTGCAACCTTCTGACAAGCAAAGTCAATGGGGAATCCAGAATTCACTTAACAATTGTGTTACTAACTTTTATTTATTTATTTATTCAACTTATAAGCCGCTCCCTCTCCTCGAAGGGACTCGGGGCGGCGTACAATTAAATACACAACATATTGCACGGAGGAGGTATAAATAAGAACAATTACAATTTATAAATAACAATAACAATGAAGTTAAAAAGACAGTAGCAATGAAGTTAAAAGACATTAAAATACCCTAAAATTTAAAATTGCCAGGGGGATTAGAAGATAGAATTCTAGTTAAGCCAGGCCGGCTAGTTGGAACAGGTGGGTCTTGAGTTTCTTGCGGAAGGAGCGGAGATCAGTAGTAGTCCTAATGTCGGGGGGGAGGTCATTCCAGAGGGCTGGGCCCATCACAGAGAAGGCCCTACTCCTAGGCGCCGCCCTCTGGCACTGCTTAGTGGACGGCACCCGGAGGAGTCCCTCTCTGTGAGAGCGAATTGGTCGCAGGGATGTATGGGGCAGAATGCGATCCCGCAAGTAACTAGGTCCTGTGCCATGGAGCGCTTTAAAGACGGTAATCAACACCTTAAAACACACCACAACTGCAGCGATTCACTTTTAAAAACTGTGGCAAGAAAGGTCATAAAATGGGGCAAAACTCACCTAACAACTGCCTTGCTTAGCAACAGAAATTTTGGGCTCAATTGTGGTTATAGAGAGCTACCAGTATTGGTGTCCAAATCATAAGTAAATTCTGATTTACATATATGTGTCTCAGTGGTTAAGACACTGAGCTTGTTGATCAGAAAGGTCGGCAGTTTGGCGGTTCGAATCCCTAGTGCTGCATAACAAGAGTGAGCTCCTGTTACTTGCCCCAACTTCTGCCAACCTAGCAGTCTGAAAGCACATAAAAATGCAAGTAGAAAAATAGGGACCACTCTGGTGGGAAGGTAACAGTGTTCCGTGTACCTTCAGTGTTTAGTCATTCTGCCCACATGACCACAGAGACGTCTTTGGACAGCACTGGCGCTTCGGCTTTGAAACGGAGATGAACACCACTCCCTAGAGTCAGGAACAACTGGCACATATGTAAGAGGGGAACCTTTACCTTTACAACGCTACTGTGATCTCATTCAAGTATCTCTTATGCTTCTGTTATCACAGTGCTTGACCCTTGATAAGTTTGAAGGCTTAGCTGATGAAACTGAGTTGATTTTTCATGCTCGCTCTCTTCTGGAGGAAAACAAATTCTGGGCTGCTGTTGTCTTTCTTGACGTGGATGCAAAGGCTGACCAACTGCCACCTCACGTGAAATACAAGATACGCATGGATATTGATGCTGTGGAGAAAACAAACAAAATCAAAGATAGGTAAGGATGGTTTCTAATCTTTTAGGCATGCAAGCAGAGCCTAATGAGATATCAGTGAGTGGAGAGACAAAATAAATCAGAATTGCTAAGAGAAGCTCTCCCCAACAGGACTTCCTGCATATCTGTTGGATGTCCCCTGTCATCAAAGGGGTCTAATGAGAATGGCAATTTATCATATTTACAGGAAAGAAGGCTGGTAAATGTGTGGATGACTGTTACGTATATAATAATTAACCACAGGCCAAAGTGTAACTTTTAGGTATCTCAAACAGTGGTATGCTGGTAAATATAAAATGTTATCATAAATGTATATACAACTACCCAGAAAGAGAGAATGAGGAAGCACATGTACCATGACAAAGCATAATGTCCCTTTAGAACTAACGTAAATTTAACTCTATGCATGGGATTTACTTGGGAATAAATTTATCTGAACTCTCAGTGCTTCCATCTGACTTTGAAACAACTGAGCTTTAATATTCTTGAGCATATATAAATAGACATGCAAATTGATTCTGCTAATGTTTAGCACAGGGTATATTTATAGTCTTTAAGTTGCCACAAGATTCCTCCTTTGTTCCAATAAAAGCTGATCTGATGATTTTACCTGTGAGATTTGATTTATGGTAGCCCCTTCGCTTGTCAGAACACTGACTGTGATTCTGCGATGATTAAGTGATAAAAGAAAACTGCATCTAAATCATTGTTTAGATGAGGTGGCGCAGTGGTTAGAGTGCAGTACTGCAGGCCTCTTCAGCTGACTGCTAGCTGCAGTTCAAATCTCATCAGGCTCAAAGTTGACTCAGCCTTCCCTCCTTCTGAGGTGGGTAAAATGAGGACCCAGATTGTTGGGGGGAATATGCTGACTTAAAGAGGGCTGTAAGAAGCACTATGAAGCAGTATATACATCTAAGTGCTATTGCTATTGTTCTTAAACTCTTCAGTCCATAAAGTCTAACAGAACTGAATCAAAGATGATAGCACTTGGTTGTTTTTGTCAAAAGCTAAGCACAATGAGATCTGGTAAAGATTCTGATGGGAAGCCATTGGGAAATCCCTGGATGATCAACATAACCGGAAAGTTGGAAAAACATTCAACCTAGAAGAAGTGCATTAAGACTTCATTAATATGAGAGTTTTTCTTTAAGGGCATTAATATGAGAGTTTTTCTTTAAGGGCATGTTTTTTCTATCATAGGCAACCAATGTGAAGACCCCATTTGGATCTGGTCTTTAAAACAATTCTCCCTTGACTCAGTCTCTGTTCTAACAGGAAACCTAGGATATCAGTTAGATGCTCAGAAAGCTTTTTCATGCCTGTCTCGTCCCACAAATGCAGCGTGCAAAGAGTTTAATCCAGACTAGGATTGCACTCCAAGCAAACGGTTAACTTTTCTTGGTTCTCCCACAGTATTACAACCAGGATTGGGCCAATCTTGGCCTTTGTGAAAGGAAGAAAAGGGAACTGAACAGCTGAGAGGCAACCAAACCATTAACGTAGTATATAGTTTGTCCCTCAGAGTTTGATACTTGACGCTTTTACCCATCATAATCCCCATTAGTTTGAAGGCTAAACATGTGCTTTGTCACTACAGGTACTGGGATCCTGGCCCAAGAGCTGACCCAGTGGATGATCTGCGCTACGTCTGGGGAGGGTTTGCTTATCTGCAAGATATGATCGAGCAAGGGATCATCAAAACCCAGACCCGTGTTGATGTGCCTTCAGGGATATACCTACAACAAATGCCCTATCCTTGCTTTGTAGATGATGTGTGAGTGTGATCTGTGTCCAATAACTAACTGTGTGGCTAGCCAGGTGGCACTTTGAGTCTTACAAATGACACTGTTTCTGCTTTTGATCATGCTAGAGATTCTAGAACAGTGGTTCTCAACCTGTGGGTCGGGACCCCTTTGGAGGTCAAACGACCCTTTCACAGGGGTGGCCTAAGACCATTGGAAAACACATATTTTCGATGGTCTTAGGAACCGAGACACCAATTTTATGGTTGGGGGTCACCACAACATGAGGAACTGTATTAAAGGGTCACGGCATTGGAAAGGTTGAGAACCACTGTTCTAGAACATGAAGTATTAGACAAATTTCCCTGCCAAGGAATCAGAATTGTGTTCGTTAAATCTGAGATAAGAAATCTAGAACAAATAACTGTTATCATAACAATCTCTCTACCTACTTAAAATAGAAAACAATAGGATTAAAACATTTATTGCAAAATAAATAAATAAATGTTAATTCATTAGCAACAGGAGAATGGAGGAAAAGTTGCAAATTTATAGCTGTTTTTCTGAACTCTTTTAATCAGGGAAAGTATTCAGTTCGTTTTCAAAAATGAAAAAAGAATACAGGTGTGCTGAAAGGCTTGTCAGTCTCTGCCACAACATTAGAATGTGTATCATTCAATGATGTTGAATGATGCAAGGTTCAGGTCAGGCTAGAACAAACAAACAAAGAAGTTGTTTTTCATGCAATGCATACTTATGCCATGATGGTAGTGATCATTCCCTCTTGTAATAAAAGTGGATAATTTTTCTGTACCAATTCTCTGGAAATGAGCAAGTTAGTGTTTTTAATATGAAGTCCATTTATTTATCTTCAGAGTAATAACAGAAATAATAGTCACCACCACCAGTCAGCTGCAAAAGCAAGCTTTACTTGGAAGAGCTTACATCATGTAAATGATACCTTATCCTTGATAAGGGCTCCATAGGTAAATAAAAAGGCCAAATCCAATCTCATCAACTGGTTGACTGTGTAATGAACCATAAAAACAAGATTTTTATCCCTCCTCAATGCAAGGTGGCAAACTTATCTAGTACCATTGCCTGCTATTTTCCCTGCAACAACAACCCTGTGAGTTGGGTTGGGCTGGAAAGAGTGAATGACCAAAGTCATCCAGGGCCTTTCATGTCTAAGAGAGGCCTAGAACTCACCGTCTCTGGTTTCTAGCCAACACCTTCATCACTATACCCAACTCTCTAATTAAAATGTAACCAAAGGCCATTATTAGAATACTGGTCTCTTCCGTCACACCTCTTATTATCTTGTTAAAAACTTGTGCTCCCAAACAACCAATCTGTTTCTGGCTAACATTTGGAATATGATGAAATATTTAATTTGCTCAAGGCTTTTCTCTACATCCCAATGTAGTGCAATGCAGTACATGGGGCTTTACAAATCCGCTTTGGAAACCAGTGAGACAGAGTCTGATACTTCCCATTTTTGGCCAGCATATTTCAACACAGGAAATAAGGCAGCCTTGCCCAATCTCATGCTCTCAGAATGTGTAGAAATGATGGAATTGTCATTGCGTTTGGTTAATAGCTGAGAGACTATCTAGTTTTACCACATCTAGGGCAACAAAACTAAGGCGTTAAAGAGTGAAACCAAGGAAATAGGAATTTAAATCTCACCTCAGAGATTCGGTCTCTGTGAATATACAGGATGGCTTTATTTCACGCTGTATTTGTTTTTTCTTGTACATTATTATATTGAATATTATCCTGAAGAACGTTGCTCTAAAGTATCAAGAAATACAAAAAAATAAATAATGTGAATTGGGGTCTTACAAAATTTGCAGTGTTGCATTCTATGGCTTCTTCAAATTTACAAGCAATAAGCAGGCCTGAGAGTGGAATTTTATCATGTTCAAGGAGTAAAATTCAGGCAGAGGTCTGGTTTTCTCTCCCAAGGCATCACATTCCTTTGATTTGTCATCAATCATCATCCTCAGGTCACTTCTCTACATACTGAGAAGAGATCTCAAAGTTGTTTTAATTGGTATTTATTTGCTCCATGCTAATAATGCCAAAATTCTTACATTAAAATGAGAAATATGCAGCAAAAGCTTCACAGGGAGGATGTGCTTAAGGCAATGAATTAGGACTGGGAAACTCAGGAGTCCATCCCTAGCCATGGAAACTCACTGGACGACCTGGGACTAACCTCCTTCACAGGGTTTCTGTTGTAAATTCTTATGTTAAGACCCTCATATATTTCAAAGTATACAATGGTAGTATAATTGGAGCTGTAGCTATAACAACGCAACACAACTTGACTTTTTGCTGTGCTGAAGAATCCCCCTCATTCCATAGTTAAAACTCAATATAAAACAATTTTAATGTAAAGATGAGGAAGGTTCCAGATACTATTCTTAAAAGATGACTTACCAGCATGGTGAACAGAAATCTTCAAGTTGTTGTTCCTCTTCCCTTCCAGATTGGGATTACGGTTCCCACAATTCCAGCCAGAATAGAAAGGCACATGTTAGAGAAAGCTGCGTGATCAGGAAAGACCTATTTTCACATGTAACATATTTTCCAATTATTTTGGAATACGGTCTTATACACCGATTGAGACCATGATGTGAAAGCCTGTTTTGTTTTGATTTATGAGGCACATCTATTGGCCGTTTCATGGTTTGACAAGACCTTTCCTCTCTTTATGAAACTTGGCTTCACATTGTTTAAAAGGCATCTCTGAAGCAATAATCCTAGCTCCACTCCCAGGAATCTCTCTGGAAAAAAGCCCCACTAAGCTCACTGGGATTTGCTCAGTGGAATCCAGATACAGCTGTAGAAACAATTCCAGAACAAATGTCACCAGAGCACCATTTGGTTGCAAAATAAATTCCTTTTCTGCCAGGAATTACATGACTTTGGTTTATTTTCCAGAATACCCCATTCCTTAGTGATCTGATTTAACAGCTAAGGTGTTCCCTTTGTCTCTGCCTAATGCTATCCTGCTATGATCTTATCTTTAACTCTGAATACAATGCTGCCCTACAGCTTCCTCCCAGGATAGCCAAAATAGAGATAATCCAATAAACACATGATGTGATTTATTTTCGTGTCTCTTCAGTTGCTACCCCCTCCATATGGTGAATTGATTATATATCAGCATGGAGGCCTAGTGGCCAAGCAGGCGGAAGAAAGTGATTGTATCCTTGGAGAACAGCATAGGACTCTGGCAGTAAGGTCTGGTCAGGTCATGGAATCAGAACATTGATTTGAATAATGGAAAACATGTTCCTTCAGAGTTCTACAACAGTGACAAATTTTGTTTTTGCAAAAGTCACTTTTTTTTCCAACTGCACAGGTGGCTCTTTTGGCCTTCCTGAAAAAAATGAAATGTCCCTCAAACCAAGGTCAATTTTTGGGGACTACTAGGATGTGTCCATGACGTTTCCTTTCAACAATACAAGTGGCTTGATATTGCTTTTTTCTGTTTTTCATGATTTTTTTTCTTTCTCAGTCTAGCATGCAGCTAAGATGTTCTGGTGCAGTGTTTTGCAAGCTTGGCAATTTTAAGATGTGCAGCCGAGGCATCTCACACATCTTTCCAAGTTCGAGAAACACTGCTCTGATGGCCCTTCACCAGTTCAGACTGCTTTCTCCTGTGTCAGCCTCTTTAACAGTTTAAAATTGACTCCCCCAAATGTTTGCCTGAGCTCTTCAAATCCCCACTGCTCCTACAATGTGCAACAATTTTGTTGCCTCCGCTAAGGAGATATTTTTTAAAAGAAAAATGGCTAGAAATGGATGCAGCACATACCGTACATCCAAATAAAACAGCCCCATTGTTCAGGAACCTCTACTGCCATTTTCCCATTCTGACTTGGAATTCTGGAACTTGTAGTCCAACATATCTGGACAGAAACTACCTGAGGAAGGCCTTGATGGTGTTTGCGTGCTCTTTTTTAATGTTCCTATCAGGAAATAGCAATTTAATTGTCCAAAGAATTCAGGGGTGCCTTATTTAGCCAGGATTCTCACCAGTTTTCTTTTGATCCATTTCTCAGCTGTTCTCAAACTACCAATCTGAGCCTTCCAGAGAGAAGGATACTAGCGAGAGTAACAGTTAACTTAACTCTTAAGATATTTCTCTGTTACTTTTCAAAGCAAGGTTGATTTATTTCCTTTTCCTTTTTTTCTTTCTTGCCTGGCAGCTTCATGATTACTTTGACTCGTGCCTTTCCCCTCTTAATGGTACTGGCTTGGATCTACTCCGCTTCCATGATCGTGAAAAGTATCGTATTGGAGAAAGAAATGAGACTGAAGGAAGCCTTGAAGAACAGGGGAGTCACCAACGGGGTGATTTGGTTCACGTGGTTCTTGGACAGCTTCCTCATGATGACCGTGAGCACGTTTCTCCTGACGGCTCTCATTACGGTAAGGAAGCAGGAGAGGCGCGCCTTTTGCTGTTGCAAACTCGAGGTCCAGCGTTTACAACGCTTTACTTCGGCGCGATCCAGGTGTTAGTAAGAAACAATAAACGCCCATACATAAAAAAATGGGAGGAAGCCTGCTAGTGGCCTGGCTTCTTCTCGGCACGTAACAGCAGGCGCGCTTTTTAAAAGCCCCCTTAAGGCATCATCCTCATCACTCGGCAGGGACAGATACATTCAGGGACGCGTTCGCCTTTGTGACGCTTGGAGTCGGATTAAGGCTGACAGGTCACGTTCTAAACATCGCCCTTCAGGTGGGAGAAGGCTTGAAAGGAAGGCGGGACGTCCCCCCTCCATTCGCCTTTGAAAAGCCTGATGGCCATCCTGTCGTTTCTCTTTCAAACTCATTTCTCCCAACCCATTAGTTTCAATACATGATCCCTTAGGGAGCTAAGAAGGACACAAAAGGCTTATCATTTAAATAGTCCTTCAGTAGAGAGACTCTGGGTTTATGTTTAAACTGCCCCATTCGCTACAGATATCATAAATGATGCCTCAAGATATAGTTGTTTGTTCGTTTATTTAAGGGGATAATGGGAGTTGTGGACTGTAGACTCAACACCTCTGGGGGATATCAGATTGGGGATAGTTACCCTAAGTTCTTACTTTGTTTTTTTGTGCTTCCTGGTATCATTTATGGTAAGTACCCAAAGCTCCGTGGGTTGCTTTGAGATCCGCCCTGTTTTTAAGATAACGATAAAGGGAAATCCTGAAGGCCTGACTCTTTAATACTTCTAAACTAGGATAAATATATTTCAACAGTGTTGGGGAAGAGGGCCAGCAGCTCAGTAAGAATAACTTTGTTTAATTTCTTTATATTAGTACTTGAATTAAAGTGCAATAACAGTGTTCCTACTCCATGTATAAGTATGCTGGTTTTGAATGCATGTTTGAAGTCAGTGTAGTATACTGTGGTGTGGGGTTTTTTTTGACACCCTGGTTTTCAGTAGTTTGTCATTTGGAGGTGGCGGCAGAAGGAGGAACAGCAATCAGAATCTGTTCTGATTTTTCAATATTGTTTGGATTTTAAACCATTCTGTTCCAGGTAGACGATTCCCCACTTGAATTTGTAATTAATATTGTAACATTACAGCGATTAAGACAAGTAGGAACTGGGTATGTTTAGCTTAACAGAAAGAAGGACTAGGGGAGACATGATAGCATTGTTCCAATATCTCAGGGGTTGCCACAAAGAAGAGGGAGTCAAACTATTCTCCAAGGCACCTGAGGGTAGAACAAGAAGCAATGGGTGGAAACTAATCAAGAAGAGAAGCAACTTAGAACTGAGGAGAAATTTCCTGACAGTTAGAACAATTAATCAGTAGAACAGCTTGCCTCCAGAAGTTGTGAATGCCCCAACACTGGAAGTCTTTAAGAAGATGTTGGATAGCTATTTGTCTGAAACAGTATAGGGTTTCCTGCCTAGGCAGGGGGTTGGACTAGAAGACCTCCAAGGTCCCTTCCAATTCTACTATTGTATTGTAAGTAAAGCTGCATTTCAGATACGTATGTGTAAATAAGAGGAAACAGTAGCATAACTAAGGACTGGTAGCTTCATGCATTATGCTAAGCCATCACAGTGACTGAGTTCAAAATATCAGCTGAGCCAAAACCCACCAATTCACACTCCTACTTGTTTATGGGTGAATCAATAAAATCCAATAATTGCCCAGATCAAAATTACAGTGATAAAGGGTCTAGATTTTACAAATATGTATTTATTTATAGTAGTTCTATATCAGGCCTGTCAAACTGGTGGCCCAGGGGCCAGATGGGACATGTGCAGACCACGCCCAACCTGGCTTCACAAAGACAAAAAAATGTCGTGATATGTCACATGACACGGTTGAGTTTGACACCCATGTTCTATACCACAAACTCCTTCCAGGATTTCTGTTAATTTGGAAAAATCTCAGCCTAAAAGATAAAACCTGGGTGAAGCATAAAACATAAGCACGCTCAAACCTGGCATTCAATAAGCAGCCCTCAAAACATAAAAGCTGTGGATAACTCATTCTTAACCGCCATCCAGAAAACAGTTAGGAAGGGCGCCGTTCCCATTCCCAAAGGTAAGCTGTGTTACACAACACAGGCATAATTAAGACATGATGCTGTAGACCTCCCCTAGCCTGATTGAACGAAACAAAGCGTTTCGTTTTTAATCTAAAGAAGATTGTCTTGAAGATACCTGGAACACCAGGTGAGAAAGGGTTTTGTAGGTTAAAACCAGCACTTTTATAGTCAGAAGCCAAATGAAAGGCAAAGTAGCAGGCACAAAATTGATGTTAAGTGGCACAGATTCCTATTGCGTTCTACCCCATTTGGGTGGTCTTCAAAGGCAGCTCCATCTACCGCAAGCTTCAGTAACTTGATCTGAAGGGTGATGAAGGTTTGGGTAACCATTGCCAGGGTAATATGCTCTTTCAAGGCAGTGGGCATCAAAGAGTCATTGACTGTCTTCCAAATCTAACTGTGCTCTCACACACAAACTTCATTTACTGAAGCAGCCAGGTGCAGGTATGATTGCAGTACACATGGCAGGTTCATCCCACAGATCGCTCAACCTATTTCCTCAGAGACCAGAAGTCAAAATAAATTCAGATAATAATGCACAATGCTATCAGGGTAATCTCTTACCACTTAGTCCTTGTGGTATCCAGGCCAAAGCATGATTTCATTCTCAAACTCCCACCCCACCAAAACTCACTGCAACTCTTGAGAGGATCTTTCTGCAGCTTGCATTCCAATGAGAATTCAGGTAGTCCTTGACTTACAACAGTCTGTTTAGTGACCGTTTGAAGTTACAACGGCACTGAAAAAAATGAGTGATGACTATTGTCCACACTTATGACCGCTGCAGCATTCCCATGGTCACGTGATTTACATTTGAATACTTGACAAATGGTTCGTATTTATGACAGTTGCAGTATCCGGGGGTCATATGATTCCCTTTGGTGCCCTTCTGACAAGCAAAGTCAATGGGGAAGCGAGTAACAACCATGTTACTAATTTAACAACTGCAGAGATTCACTTAACAAACACGGCAAGAAAAGTCGTAAAATGGGGCAGAACTCATTAACAAATTTCTCACTTAACAACATAAACTGTGGGCTTAATTGTGGTCATAAGTTGAGGACTACCTAGTTCACTCTAAAATAGTCCTGCTGGGATGCAATCCACAGATGTAACAAGTTGGGAAGTGTACCCACATTTTGTCAACCTAATCACTGTACTGTAAATTGAAACATGAGCATAAGGAACTCAGGAATGGAGCCTTCCTGTAGCAGTGTGGATGGGACACAAACAAGGTCCCTAATGCAAGCAGGATTCCTAAATCTCTACAGGCCAATATCTAGCCAAAGAGCTCATGTTCACTGCTAGATTGTTCTAGACACTCATTGCTATCCTGTCTTCCATATTTTAAGTTGTATGTTCTGCTATGACAAATAATCAGTCTAGGATAATTGTTGAAGACTGTTCTTAATATTCCTTCTTTCAATTTATTTTTGGCTGGGTATATAAGGCTTTTTAAGTCATCTTATAGTTTATGTCTTAGAAGTTGTGGAAATCCAATGATGGTTTAATCAGTTTGTTCCATACTGTTTAATTGAACGTTGACTTAGCATTTTGTGTGAATGCAACTCTCTGAAAACAGGACATTCAGAAAATCCATTTGGCTGCAGGTAGCACACTTTTTTTTTGATACTGGATTAGAACAGAGTTCATCTATTCTGAACCATGGTGATTTTAGGATCAATCACTGCCTTTCACCCAACATGCCTTACAGAGTCATGGAGAAATTGAAGCTCCTCAAGGAAGTTCAATCATTAAGTGACAATAGTGTTGACAGGCAACAGTGAATGTACTACTATTGTAAACTGAAGACCTTTGATCTCAGATGGGTCCTGAGTCAAGCAGTAGAGGAATATCTTTCTTTTCTTTCCTATACAGTATGGCAAAGTGCTTCGGTACTGCAACCCGCAAGTTCTTTTTCTATTCCTGCTAACCTTCGCAACAGCAAGCATCATGCAGTGCTTTTTGCTCAGCACCTTTTTCTCCAAGGCTAACCTGGCAGCTGCCTGCAGTGGAGTCATCTATTTTACTCTCTACCTGCCCCATATCCTCTGCTTCATTTGGCAGGATCGGCTGCCTCTTAAGATTAAGATCATGGTGGTAAGGATTTCTTTTCTTTTGCCAAGGCTTGTCCCAAATGGATTTGGTTTACCAGTAATAAACCTGGAATGTTCATTTCTAAACAATGCAATTGTAAAAGGCAATGCCATGTGACCAGGGTGTGATCGTAAAGCATAAAGCAGGGGTGTCCAAACTTGGGAACTTTAAGACTTGTGGACTTCAACTCCCAGAATTCCCCAGCCAGCATGGCTGGCTGGTGAATTCTGGGAGTTGAAGTCCACAAGTCTTAAAGTTCCCAAGTTTGGACACCCCTGGCATAAAGTCTCGGGACTGCATTGCCTAGTGGCAGCTATTTTGGCAGTCATGGTTTCTGTTTGTAACCCGAGAATCTCATATGATTATGACTTCCAACTGCCTGTTGGCTTCCCCATTGATTTGCTTGTGGCAGGGAACTTTAAAAATCACAGTTGCGGTCATGGCTTGCTGTGATGTTATAATTGTGAGCTAGGTTAGCCTAGATTGTAATCATGGGGATGTTTCAATGGGTGAAACTCTTAAGGACTGGTTGCAAGTACTAGTTGTTCAGTTCTGTTGTAATTTTGAATGGTCACTGAACAAATGGGGCTTCCCTTGAGATGCACTCGAAGACTGCAGCTGGTCCAGAACGTGGCCGCGCGGGTGATTATGGGGAGTACGAGATACTCCCATATAACACCTCTCCTGCGCGAGCTGCACTGGCTCCCTGTGGTCTATCAGGTGCGTTTCAAGGTGTTGATCACCATCTTCAAAGCGCTCCATGGCACAGGACCTAGCTACCTGCAGGATCGCATCCTGCCCCATACATCCCTACGACCAACTCGCTCTCACAGAGAGGGACTTCTCCGGGTGCCGTCCACTAAGCAGTGCCAAAGGGCGGCGCCCAGGAGTAGGGCCTTCTCTGTGATGGGCCCAGCCCTCTGGAATGACCTCCCCCCGGATATTAGGATTACCACCGACCTCCGCTCCTTCCGTTCAAAACTCAAGACCCACCTCTTTCAACTAGCTGGCCTGGCTCAACCATAGTTCCATTTTAATCCTCCTGGCAATTTTTAAACTTGTAATCTCCATTGGGGTATTTAATTTTAACTTATTTTAATATTTCTATGTTATTATAATGATTGTATTGTGTTTTTATACCTCCTCCGTACAATGTGTAATTTTTATAATATGTGTTTTTATTTATTGTACGCCGCCCTGAGTCCCTTTGTGGAGAGGGAGCGGCTAACAAATTTAATAAATAAATAAATAAAATAAAATGGTCCTATCCCTCCTGCAGTCAAGATAACTGATTAGTAATAAACTCAGATCATTTGTCTCTTTCTTCCAGAGCTTCCTTTCACCTGTGGCTTTTGGGTTCGGTACAGAATACTTGTCACGCTATGAAGAACAAGGACTTGGATTACAGTGGAATAATATCCGAAGTAGCCCACTGGAAGGAGATAAATACAGTTTCTTGTTGTCTATGGTGATAATGGTTTTTGATGGCTTTGTCTATGGATTGCTTGCTTGGTACTTGGATAATGTCTTCCCAGGTATGGCCAACAATGTGGTCTATTGTTGTGTGTATTTTTTTTCCCGCTCAAGGGTAAAAACCTATCTCTGCTACTTTCATACAACTGACAACCAACAAGACTAAATATCTCATGTCTCAGAATTTGTCTAATCAAATACGATGGAGGTAAATGCAAAGTTATGTGATAGATATCCGCTTATTCAATAGGCTTCTCCTTATTCTCCTTCTCTCCTCTAGTCAGATTCTTGCTCTCGGATTCTGTCAGGAATGTTTCTAACATAGTTTGGTTATTTTCAGTAGGGTTCTCTAGAAGGGCTAAATATGTAGAATCATATAGAGATTGATATTTCCCATTTTCAAATGTGAGATTGTTCTGACATTTCAGGTTAAGTCAGAGCCTTAAATCCTAATTTCTCTTCATGGGAAAAGATTTGCCTGCCTTTCATTTTAAATGCAGGTTTTTTTCTTCTTGTGAAAAGCTGCTTCATGGAGCTGAGGAATCTTGAGAACAATATAGGATATGGCATTGAAGACCGTAACAGGAAGTGGCATCCTGCCTCCCCCCCTCCCCTAATGGGAATGACATCTTTGAATCCATATCATTATGCTTATACTGTATTGTGGGATAAAAGATCTGTGTAATACACTTATAGTTAAGATACTAATTGAAATGTTTAAAGTCTAATGGCAAATGCCAGAGTTTAAACTTTGTGTTATCAACAAGCAATTCATCAAGATTTTTTATAACATTAAATTCCAAAACATCGTGGCCTCTGATGTTATAGTAAAGCCTTATATAATCTTATGCCTTCTGTATACCTGTATATTGGATTATAATTTTCACTAATCTTAGGCAGCATGGACAATCCATTACATGGGAGAAAGTTGTAATGCAATGGCCTTTAAGCCATTTGACAAAACATATGGGTTAGAAGTGCAAGGCTTCCATTTGTACATTGCCCAATTAGACAAAGGTTTCGTTATCTTGTCTTCCAGAAGATGAAGAATCTTTAAAAATAGATTCAGAATCTTTTGTGGAATGAATCTCGTTTCTCTTTTATAGTAGTTGCTGACAAAAACAGAATCACCTCCTACATTTGGTGGGTTTGACTGGCACTTTCTATTTAAAGAATGTATGTAAACCTCACAGTACACTTTTTTAAATCATTGAGGCATTGGAAATTAAACAAAGTTCAATTGGCAAGCTACCACCACTCAAAAAGAGGATTATAATATAATGTAGGAGATTCCTTACAAGATTAATACAGCAATGTACCAGAGGACAAAAGAGTGATGGTTAGACAGTTCGAAGTCCCTATGGGAAGTAATGAGGTCCTTTTGAGGTTGTGGTATCTCTTCTCATAATTATTCTTTTCATGTTGTGCAAAAGAGCGTATGAGTAGCTGCAGGGATCACTCCTACATTAGTCAATATGCATTTATTTTATTTACTAATTCGACGTATCTTGTCTTTCTATTTAAGTGAATGCTTAAAGATGTCTCTTTGAAGAACAGAAACTTGGATTTCCCCATAGTTAAAGAAACTTGTCTGGTCACATATTATAGGAGTCGAAGAGCCAAAACAAAGGCCCACAAAAGATCTTATCTGTAAAATGAAAGCTCGCACCTTACCATTCACTTTCAGCTTAGGCAGTTTTCCAAAGCCAGCATTGGGTGGTTTCTGAATCACAAGTAAAAAGGAAAAAAAGAGAAAAGTGTTTAAAAAAAAACTGCCGTCTGTCACAGCTCAGGAAACTCTTGTTTGACTTTGTGGTAGAAGCAGCAAGAGACTTTCTTTTGCTTCAAAGAACAGTAAAGGGAACATTCTTCTGTAGACATATTGATGAAGATCACCATTGCCAGATAACAACTTCAGTAACTTAAAGTGCTGTCCCGAAAGGAGAGGTGACTTAAGTTTCATGAGCCCCTGAATTAAAATTGGAAGTTGGAAAAGTTTCTCTATCCTGATTCCCCACATTTCGTGTCAGGTCATCTAAACTCCAAATAACTTCCTCCCTTCGCTAAAGAAGAAAAATTGCTGAGATATATTAAAATTACATTAGTTTGTTTTCCCTTACAATATCCATGTTGTTTTGTCACAATTAATATGTCTGCCCCATGGAATCTTCCAATTAAAGCACTCTCTCCAGCTGACTTCTTCCAAGTGTATCTTACTGATCCAGCCACCTGATATTAGTAATACAGGTAATCATTAACTTACAACAGTTTGTTTAGTGACTGTTTGAAGTTACCACACTGGAAAAAAGTGACTTATGACCGTTTTTCACACTTACAACCATTGTCACACGGTCACATGATCAAAATTCAGGCATTTGGCAACTGAATCATGATGGTTGAAGTGTCCCGGGGTCATGTGATTTCCTTTTGCAACCTTCTGACAAGCAAGTCAATGGAGAAGGCAGATTCACTTAAGAGTCATGTTACTAACTTAACAACTGTGGTGATTCACTTAACAACTGTGGCAAGAAAGGTTGTAAAATGGAGCAAAATTAACATCAGAAATCAGCAACAGAAATTTTGGGTTCCAGTGTGGTCGTAAGATAAGGACTACCTGTATTGTCTGAAGAATTACAAATTCATGACAACTAAAAGACATCAGTAGGCAAAAACTAATAAAATGAACTGGGAAGTCCTTATTCCATAGTTTGCCTTAGGGCTTCTGGCATTATTTACTAAAGACTGCGTAGTTCTAATTTTTAATTAGAGTATGCATTTCAGAAATAAATGTAATCTTGAACCACATTTAAATGCATTTATTCTTCTCTCCTTCTTATGGAGAAAAACCATCCCTCAGGACTGCTTTGGTCTTGGGTTCTGTGGTGTTTCGGCATGCTTTTTGAAGCTTGTAATGTGAGCATTATTTGATGCTAATAATTATTTAACAGTGTGATTTGCATTGCTGAATTCTCCCTATAGCCAAATGCAAAATGAAGCTTCTCGCATCCGACCAAGCTGTTTTTATTTCAGGAGACTATGGAATTCCTCGGTCTTGGAATTTCCCTTTGCAGCGATCTTATTGGTTTGGTTTAGGACACCCAAAGACTGAGCAAATAACAATTGACGATGGTGAGTTTTGCGGAAAAGTGATGTTCGGAAATATTTTGAGCCATTGACTCATTAAGAAGTGAACCCACCCTTGCCTTCATTTCCAAAAGTCATACAAAAGTTTAGACTCAGACATGTAGTGGGAATATTGGCAAGTGGCTTTGAACTCTTGGGTGGCCAGATACCAGGGGTGGGTTCCTGCCAGTTCTAACCTCTTTTATAGAAGAGGTTCCACAAATCTACAGTGCCATTTAGAACCAGTTCCAGCTCCCTCCCACCGCCCGTCTGCACATCATCAAGATGAAGAGCGAGAGGAGGAATTCTGGGAGTTGAAGTCTTAAAGCTGTCAAGTTTGAACACCCCTGGGGTTTTTTTTCTAAAGGATTAGGGGTACAAGGGTCTTGTAACTTGACAGCTTTAACACTTGCGTGCTTCAAATGCCAGAGTTTCTGAGCTAACATTTTGGTTGCTAAGCAAGAGCGTTGTTAAGTGAGTTTCACCACATTTTACAAGTTGGCCACACCCACCCAGTCACATGGCCGGCTAGCCACTCCCACCCAGTTACATGGCCAACAAGCCACTCCCACAAAGTAGGCCACACCTACAGAAGAGGTTCTAAAAAAATTTGAAACCCACCACTGCCGGATACTCTTAGCGTATTGCTGGATACAGTGTCAGTCTTCTATCACACTTTTTTCTGAATTCTGCTGAAATAAACAAGAAGCCTGCAAATCATGCTTTTCCTTTCCATTTGTCAGCAAATAGGACTATTGTGATAAGTGCTAAATTTATGAACACGACTTTGTTTTTAAGTTGACTGGTACCAGATTACCCAGAAATAAAAATGTCAAAATCTTAGGAAGCTTCTGGCATTTCCCTCACCTCAGAGATGAACCAAAATGTTAGATTGGGTAATGGATAGGCACAGAGAGGCTTAACGGTAACAACAGCTCTTTATTAAGTACAACAAGTGAGAACAATCCAGCGAAGGTTGAGTCTGACAGCAGCCCTTTTATAGGGAGCTGTCAGATCCTTCGACCAAGAGGTTTAAACTTCTGTTCCCGCCGGAACAGAGGACCTTGGTGGAAACCACTGTAGTTAGAACACGTATCTAACACCCCTCCCCTCTTGGATGGAACAATCCTACTTGTTACGTAGTCACGCAGGTAGGCAGGTTTTTGGGTAGCTCTGCCTGACCTGCGCAGTTCAGTAGGAGGGGTTTCCTTGGACAGGTGAGACAGACCTGTTTGCTCCGCAGCTCGGCTTGGTGGAAGCTCCTGGAACCTTTCACAGGCTGCGGCTGGAGCTTCTAGAGCCGGTTCGCTCGGAGCTCGCTGCGGGCCTGCAACAAAACCAGATAAGTTTCCCGGTACCCTCGGGCTTGAGCTGGCTGTGAAAGGAGTGAGTGTTTGCTCTGTTTGAGTAGAGCTTTTGCTAACTCATGCAGGAGTTACCTCTGGTTGTCTAAGAGTGGAGTTGGAGAGGCGGCCACGGAGTTGGTCAATATGCCTTCTCCAATTCCTACCGTTCTCGAGCTCTAGGAGGTAAGAGCGAGGGCCAGTGATGCCTATCACTGTGGCAGGAATCCACAAAGTTCCCCCAACGTAGTTGTGGACATATACCGAATCCCCTACGCTAAATGTCCGAATCTTGCTTGTGGAGTCTGGGGACGATGAGGCAGAATAATTGGGGTGTAGCCACTCTAAGTGGGACCTTAGCCAGAGGCCCATGAGAAACTTGAAGGGGCTTCTCCCAGTAGTGGCACTGGGTGTGATGTGCTGAATTAGCAAATAGTGGTCAACTTGTGTTTGCCAATCTCCCGGGCCCATCCTAGAGAGGGCCTCTTTTGCAGATCTCACCATTCTCTCCACCTGACCATTGGAGGCCTGATGGAATGGCCTGACCAGGGCATGCCTGATACCCTGAGCTGCTAGGAAGGTCTCAAATTGCATGGCCGTAGATTGGGGCCCGTTGTCAGAGACCAAGATGTCAGGCAAGCCGTGCGTGGAGAAAAGTCTCTGTAATACCTTGATGACCGCTTCTGCCATAGTGGAGGTCATCAGGACTATCTCTAACCATTTCGAGTAGGTGTCCACAACTATGAGAAATGTCTGGCCATGAACTGTGCCAGTAAAATCAATGTGCACCCTGCACATTGGTGCTTGAGGTCGCTCCCACTCCTTAGCAGGCGCCTCTGAGGGAGCTGGTCTGGACTCCTGGCACGGTGTGCAGGTAGCCACCCATTCTTCGATCTCCTTGTCCATGTTAGGCCACCACAGGTAACTCCTTGCCAAAGACTTCATCCTGACAATTCCAGGATGCCCTACGTGTAAAGCCTCTAATACTGCAATGCGCAGTTTGGATGGAACAACAACCCGGTTCCCCCACAATCAACAGCCCTTTACAACCGATAATCCATCGCGTTTGGCAAAATACATTTTGAAATCAGCCCCAACAGGCCCCTTGGGCCACCCCCTTTACACCCAGTTCAAAATTTGTTTGATGGTGGAGTCCTTAGCAGATTGACGGGCAACGTCACTGGACGAGACAGGCCCAGTCTCAAGGCAGTCAATGAGGAGGACTGGCATCTCGAGGGTAGGGTCAGTGAGAAGTTCAGGCAGCGGGAAGCGGTTTAGAGTGTCAGCGTGCCCCAAAGTGGAGCCTGTTGGGGCTATGTTGAGGTTAAAACTAAAGGAAATTGGAGTCCCCACATACTTACCCAGACCGGTGCCGAAAACGTCCTCAAACTCCTTAAAGATGACTTCAGCACCGTCGCCTTTCAAGGCGTTGATACCGGTCACCTCTAGGCCCAGGGCTTGGAACCAATTTAGCCCTAGGAAGCTCTGCAGGTTGCCAGTGACCACTGTCACTGGCAGTTTTCCACTGAACTGCTTGAACTTCACCTGGAAGGTGCCTTGGCCCATGATGGGGATCCGCTTTCCCTGGTAATCGCATAGGCAGATGTCAGGGGTGCAAAGATGCTGCTTCTTTAGGCTAGGGATAGCCTGCTTTTGGGTAGACCTTGGCATGATGGTCGGATGGAGAGTCCTCGATGAGGACTGTGACCTTCAGCTTTTTTGGCTGCCTGGTGCAGACTTGGCCGATTGACATATGGTAGGTGACTCTATTGGCACCCTCTGAGTGCCGTGGTGGCTTCTGCCAGGCCCCTTGGCTGGGCTTCTGTTGGCGGTTTGGTGCGCTTCTAGGCTGCCAGGCTGTGGCAGGGAATTCACTCTGGCACACCTTGGCGATGTGCTCCTTTCGCTCGCAGCACTGGCAGGTTGTGTCGCCGAAACGGCAAGCTGATCTGGCATGGTCTCCTCCGCAGCTAGTGCAAGGCGGGAGATGTGGTTTGAATTTGCGCGCAGGCTGGGCGCGGCTACTGCACATGTGGCAGCTGTCATCTTCTTCATCTTCTGAGCTTCGTGATGTACGGATGTACTCTTTCACGCGTCTTGTGGAGCGCCTTGGCGCTGCAGAGTCTCAGTAGATTTCAAGGTGTTAATTACTATCTTTAAAGCACTCCATGGCTCAGGACCTAGGTACTTGCGGGATCGCATCCTACCACACACTTCCCTGCGACCGATTCGCTCTCACAGGGAAGGACTCCTCCGGGTGCCATCCACTAAGCAATGCCAACGGGCGGCGCATAGGAGTAGAGCCTTCTCTGTGATGGGCCCAACCCTCTGGAATGACCTTCCCCCCGATATCAGAACCACCACCGACTTCCGCTCCTTTCGACAAAAACTGAAGACTCACCTGTTCCGTTTAGCCGGCCTGGCCCATTTATAGTTTTATTCTACCTCCTGGCAGATATTTTAATTGGGTATTTTTAGGGTATTTAAATATTGCTTTTAACTACTTTACTTCAGATATGTACAGTTTCTTATTGCCTCCTCTTTGTGTTTGTATTTTCTATTTATTGATGTGTTTTTATTTGACTGTACACCGCCCCGAGTCCCTTTGGGGAGAGGGGGCGGTATAAAAATCTAAATAAAAGTAAAGTAAAGTAAAGATTTGACGGCTGATTCGGACGTCCTGGCTTCATCTAAGGCAATCTGCAGAGTGAGGTTAGATTTAGCGAGTAACCTTCTCTGCAGGTTAATGTCCTGTACACCGCAAATTATACGGTCCAGAATCAGATCATCCAGGTCCTGGAATTCGCAGTACACTGCGGCCTTGAGGAGCGCCGCAACATACTCATTCATTGACTCGCCCTCCTTCTGGTTTCTGATGTTAAACTCATGCCGGCGAACATGCTTGGACGGCTTGGACAGCTTGGGCGCATAGTGGGTCCTCAGCGTCTGCTGAAGCACGGACCAGGCGACTGATTGTAGCGGTGTCGGCTCAGAGAGGTTTTTTGCTGTCTCAAACACTTCCCAGCCACAGTACCCAAGGAACATGTTCTTGTAGCCTTCAGAAAGGCCCATGAGGTCATTTGCCTCGAAGAAGCAGACAAATCGTAGCATGTACGAGTCCCAGTGCTCGATGACTGGATCATACAGAGTCGGTGGGGCATGCATGGCCATTTTGTGTTCTGAGGGCGTTTTGGAATCTGCCACTCAAAAATGGCTGCTCGAAGCCACGCTGAGCTCTGGGCTGGATGTACTTGCTGGATTTCTATGCTCTTTTCGGTTCGCCTAGTTGCCTTCCAATCCCACCTTCGTCGCCAGTGTTAGATTGGGTAATGGATAGGCACACACAGGCTTAGCAGTAACAACAGCTTTTTATTAAGTACAACAAGTGAGAACCATCCAGCGAAGATTGAGTCTGACAGCAGTCCTTTTATAGGGAGCTGTCAGACCCTTCGACCAAGAGGATTAAACCTCTATTCCCACCAGAACAGAGGACCTTGTGGAAACCACTGTAGTTAGAACAAGTATCTAACACAAAGTTTCCACACATTTTCAACATAGGCGCTACACCAGCTCAGCTGACAGGTTGGCGCCTGTCTTGGCATCAAACTTAGTACTTAAAAACATAAGTCACGCTCATAATTGCTGTATGGCAATTTTTAAAATCTTTTTCAAATTAGATGCTATCTGACTTCAACTTGAATCTGGGCGTCTCACAGCATAAACACCAGGGGTGCGCTACTACAGGTTCGCCCGGGTTTAGGAGAACCCATAGCTAATGTTATGACCGGTTTGGAGAACCTCCAAATCCACCCCGGATGGCTCCAGCCACCCTGCCTCATTCCTCCCACCCTGCCACACCCCTCCCAGGAGTCTCCACATGGCCTGTTTTGGATGCAAAGTAAGTGCAAGGCCTGTGTTGAGGTTCGAAAATGGGCCTTCTGGTAGGCCGGAAACTGGCCCATTTCCGGCCTCCAGGGGGCCTCTGGAGCCTGAGGGAAGCAGTTTTCGCCCTCCCAGAGGCTCAAGGAAAGCCTCCGGACCCTGGAGAAGGCAAAAACACCCCCCTTCCACTGTGGTGCAGGAGGCCACGTCCACCATGGCCACGCCCACTCAGCAACCGGGCAGAGAACCCATTGCTGACATTTTTGAAACCCACCCCTGATAAACACAATATAACAAATACGCAATCACAAGTAGAACATAAAACATACATGAGAAGATTTACTGTTTCTTTCTGTCTTCAACAACCATCATGAAATAGATGTCTGTATAAGTTACCTACAACTATTACTATTACTACTTCTATTTTTAGAGAGTAGTGAGGCCACCTGTAGCAAAAACATCCAAAAACAATTTAAGGTGGAGATCCTAACCTAATATTATATCTTCTCCCAGGGCTTTTTTTTTAAAGCCAGGTTTTAATGGCTTTTCTAAAACACGACAAGCTGGGGGCCGTTGGCTATTCTAAAGAGTAAGCTTGCAACAAAGGTCTGTGCTGAAAGCAGCTTCAAAGGGTTAGGCATTTCCTACATGGAGTTGCATAGATACAATTTGTAAATAATCAGACATTTTTTTATTTCTTAGCAGCGAAAGGTAATATGAAACATGCAAACAGATTGATATGTGACAATCTACGCACATTTTTTTCATCGTATGCAGAAACGATCTTTGGATAGAATATCATATTATTATTTTTTAAAAGAGCCAATAAAAATGTTTTATTGAAAAAGAAATAAAAATCCACAAGCAAATAATATTATTAAGATCAAATAATTATTTTGTGCCATTTTACTTGATAATAAATGACCTAACACAGAAGAGGAAAATAATGGGGAAAAGAAAGGAAAAAATATTGTTATTAATCCAGTAAATTTATGATACTGCACCTGAATTGGAGCTGCAGTTTAGGGTATTCTTTCTAGGTTTGCTTCCATTTAGTAACCATCCAGATTTTTGCAGTCCAGTTACACTAGACCTGTTAAAGTTGCCATTCTTGTCATGAACAGATGGGTTGACATCTGTTCAGGTAGATGGGTGGTATGGCTGTAAACTCCTTGAGAGTGATGCAATCCAGCTGCCCCTCCATCAAATAATCACAGTACTTTTTTTCAGCCCATTGATATGTTCAAGAAGAGCCTCCAGCTCATTTACATCCATGCATAAAACTCTGTCCTGTTCTCAAATTAAAGAGGCAAAATGTAACAAATATATTTTAAAAGAATGGTGGCTGGAATTGGCTGCCTAGTTTAATGAAAAGAAGGGCTAGAGTTGACATAATAGCAGTGTTCCAATAGCTCAGGGGTTGCTACAAAGAAGAGGGGGTCAAGCTATTCTCCAAAGCACCTGAAGTAGAACAAGAAGCAATGGGTGGAAACTAATCAAAGAGAGAAGCAACCTGGAACTAAGGAGGCATTTCCTGACAGTTAGAACAATTAATCAGTAGAACAACTTCCCTCCAGAAGTTGTGAATACTCCAACACTGGAAGTCTTTAAGAAGATGTTGGATAGCCATTTGTCGGAAATGGTATCGGGCAGAGATGGCGAATCTTTTTCTTACGGTGTGCCAAAATTGCCTGTGCGCACACACTCAATCCTCCTTGCCCACGTGCGCATGCGACCCCCCACGCGTGTGCGCACGAGCCCTCCCCAGACTCCGGAGGCTTTCCTGAAGCCTGTGGTGGGTGAAAACGGCCTTCTCCGGGCCCCCAGAGGCCCTCCGGAGGTTGGAAACAGATCATTTCCGAACTTCTGGTTGACCCGTTGAGGCCTTTTTTCGCCCTCCCCAGCCTCCGGAGGCTTTCCTAAAGTCTGGGGAGGGCAAAAACGGCTTCCCCTGGGCCCCAGGAAGGGCGAAAAATCAGCTGGCCAGTGCCTGCATGCGCATCAGAGCTGACGGCTGGCATGCCACTAAATATGTCTCTGCGTGCCACAGGTTCGTCATCACTGGCATAGGGTTTCCTGCTGAGCCAAGGGTTGAACTAGAAGACCTCCAAGGTCCCGTCCAACTCTGTTATTCTGTTAATTAAGAAAAACCTGACATTAATGCACAAGCATTTGGGGAGCTGCTGTATCACAAAGACAATATTTGTTCTTCATATGGTCATTCTACTCATCACTCTTACGCTTTGGCAGCCCCTCCAGGCTATTTGCATCCAATTCTTAGCAGTTGAAAGCTACTTCTGGACCAGCGGAGAGCTAATCCTCCATGCAAACACTGAAACCTCTCTCTCCATTTCCCCAGTCTTTCTACATGTTAGGGTCAGATAGAAAGAATGACAGAAAGAGGCAGCAGCGTTTTTCCTTTTCAGAGGAATTTTCCTTTTGTTGCATTCTCACCTGATTGTTGTTTTCCTACTGAACATATACTGGACATGCAAGAATGACAAAAGCAGTGGATATTTCTGTAGATCTCAACCCTGCAAAGCTTTTAAAATGATACTTCTTCCATAATGAGGATTTGGTATTGCTTCAGCATCCCAAATAGCTAGCTTTGCTTTTTATGTGTCTCTTAAATAAACATTGCCACACTATAAATTACTGAAAATAATTTAGGCATTTTTTTTATAAAGACATTGATGAGATAATGTGATATATTTTATTTATTAGCTAATTACTTAGAAATGTTGGTATTTTTTGAGTCTCTTTATGACTGGCACTACAAGATTGACTAAAACATAGTTGAAATGTCCTGCCCTTGAAAAACGGTGGAAAACTCAGGTGTAAAAAAATGTAGTTGTCCAGATTGTTGGATGGTGTGGTGGTCTTTAGATACCAATTACTGTTGATTCACATTTTATTACCCACTCCCATTTCCTAGGATTAAATAATATCTTCCTGAATATTAATCTGCCTGTGGTCTACTTAATTCCACAGAAGTTAGTTTAATATATATCTAAGATAGAATCTTTTTCTGTTCTGGTAGGAAAGTCAGAATTTTGGTACTAATTGCTGCTAAATTACAGGACTTGCACTACACAGGTAGTTCTTGACTTACAACAGTTCATTTAGTGACCATTCAAAGTTACAACATCACTGAAAAAAGGGTCTTATGACTCTTTTTCCACACTTAACGCCAGTTGCAGAATCCCCGTAGGCACGTGATTAAAATTCAGATGCTTGACAACCGATTCATATTTATGATGGTTGTGATGTCCTGGGATCATGTGATCATCTTTTGTGACCTTCTGACAAGCAAAGTCAATGGGTAAAGCAGACTCACTTAACAATCGTGTAACTAACTTAGCAATCGCAATGATTCACTTAAGAACTGTGGCAAGAAAGATTGTAAATTGGGACCAAGCTCAACAAATGTCTCACTTAACAACATAAATGTTGGGCTCCATCGTGGTTGTAAATTGAGGATTACCTGTAGTTTCAACATGTATCCTACCTCCAAATGGTAAATTGTCATAAATTGTGCCTCCACATTTCAGTAATAGGAGATGCCAGAAATAAATAAAGTAAGGGGCTCAAGGCTGCAAGGTTTTCATATATGTTTCATGCACATTTTAGTTTTATTTGATGTTGGGTTTTTTAAACTGTATAATGTGTTAATGTCTTCATAATTTAAATACCTTGGACTATAAAAAACAATAATAGCTTTTATTGTTGTCTTAAGACTTGGCTTTGGTTACCTTTAAATAACTTGATTCTTAATTAACTTGGAAAAAGATCCAGAGAAAGAAGGTGTCACTGACATAAAGGCTGAAGATGAAGAGGTGAGAAAAAACATGGCTGCTGAGCCTGTCCTGGGAGAGAACAAGACTGACAGCCTGAGGCAGGAGGATGGTAAAGAAAAGAAATGTAAACACAAAGGGAAAAAAGACTGCAAGGAGCAGGGGAAACCTGAGACAACAAAGGCAAAAGACAAAGATCACATTCCTAGTAAGAAGAGAGACCTAAGTGCAATAATCACAACTCTTTTTCTATTAAATAAACTTTAATGTATTTCCTTGTTGCTAGTCCTTTTGTTGTTCTATGCATTTGTGTGAATAGCTACAGGCAGTGATGGAAAAATAGAGGTTTTTTTAAAAAAAATTGCATAATGGAAGGGTCAAATCGAGCACTAAAAAGATTATTACTCGGTAGTTCATATTTGCTTGCAAGCCAATTTTTTTTTTTTAAAAAACAATTCTACGAGCACGAACATATCTCCAGGCCATTTGAGATTGTTGAGAGAAACATGTAATAAAGTTTTCCTGATCTTGGCTACATCTGGCGGGGAGGGGGGATTGTTTTTCTTCTTCCCATGCTTGTACTACTTATTTTTATCATTTAGAAAAAATCAGTAGTATAAGCATGTGAAGAAAAAAAGGCCACACTTTTGAGAATGACGATAGCTGGTTTTAAAATAAATGTTAGTAATAAAAGTCTACAGGTTGTAAAAACTGCACCATTTCTTCCATCTAATGGGTAGCTCAGCATTCATAGTGCTGCTTTAAATGATATTCAGCAATGTTCAAAAGATTACCTATTATTTGTAACTGTTATATTATTATTTTTGTTAGGCATTTACTAGATGTATATAATTAGTATATAGATCTGTTAGGCACAATTATGTATCTAATTGTGCCTAACAGATCTATACTGCTGAATAATAATAATGCAATAATAATGCAATGTCTGGCTGACTATGCAAACAAAATTAATATGTATAATACAGTTGATTAGCCCAGGTCCTTCAGAAGGATTCAATATGTGGGGGAAAAATGCCAAACCCAGTCTTAACATCTGACTTCCTATGTGACCACCATAACAATTTCAATTTATATGCAGCCCAATTCTTATATCAGTCCATATGGTTGGGGTCCCCTATGGCCCCAACCATATCTTGTATATTTCTTATATAAGATTGTGTATTTCTACTTTAAATTGAAATTACAGTTATAAGCATTAAGGTTTGTGTGCCCTGAGCCTGTTTTGTTTTAGCTGAGACGAGATTTCTACACCTGGTGATGAGATGGTCAACATTTGAAAAGCAAAGAAGAATCTCCTTGAAAGATTTGAAATAAACCAGATCCATTTTGGTTCATTGGGATTTCAGTTGTGATGATGGATGAACAAAAGCCGATAATCCTTCAAAAAGATCAGCCCTGTCAAAAAGCAAAGATCATTTTACCCAATCTCCTCCTCCTAGAGCCTTCTTATCAACTTTGAATGTCTTGCAAATTCTGAAAATGCTACAGAAGCTGGCTTACTTTGCCCTTGGTATAACTGTCTCATATTCTCCTTTTTCACTTTGGAGCTGTAAACAGCTTATATGATAAAGAAATTTCTGAAAACATACCTGAAAAGATTTGAAAAATATTCTCATTTAAATTTCTCTGACTTGTCTTGCTTATCTGTTTATTTTCTTATATCGAGACTGAAGAAAGCAGAATCCTAGAGAATTTTATTTATACACACATACGCACACATATACTATGCATATATTAAATGCATAGGATTTTGTGTAGGTATACTATTAATGTATATTAAGTGATCAATATAGATGACCGTTAAAAACTGATTTATTCATGTTGCATTTGCTCCATGGAATTTTTCTGGAATTTAAACATTATTTATGGTGCATTCAGCACAATACTTACTAGTGCAAGATGCACAAGACAAAGAGGGATTGGCAGAGTGCAATTTTATGCCAAACCAATACTTGTTTTAATTATAGTTTGTTGCATTAGTCATGGTGATTAATCATTATAACATAAGCCAAATCCAAGCAAATAACCTAGTAGTTTAATAGGAGATTATGCACTGAGATATTACATTATTTATATTACAAATCTTGATTTAATGTGCCTTAATTATTTTTATAGATATTAAATAGATTACATGAAATTGATTTAATACTAATCTTTTAGTTATTTCTATTAGATAATCCATCTGCCTTTTGCACAGAGAGATGATTATATTTCTATTGGAAGAAACAGAACAGTGGACTGCATAACATAGGCCTAAATTGAAAGAAACTGATTTGTTGTCCAATTAGAACTCATTTTGCAGTCCTAATTGCTAATTTGCCCCATAGTTCCTCCTCACAAATGTAAATTCTAGATTTTAGGCCAGATTGAAATACCTATTCTTTGTTCAAACCTTGAAACAGAAAGGTGCTGATACTCTTTTCTGACACCTGGAAGTTTCCTTTGGATTATACTCAACATCTAATGCCCATTCCTTGAAAACTAGATAGTCCATCACTTGTGCTGTTCCTTCATTTTTAATTGCATTGTTATGAAGCAGTATATGCTATTCTCCACCATCCCCTGGACCATCTTAGACCTTAACTTCAAATAGCTTTTTTGTTATAAAAGCGAAAGAGTCAATGAAAGTTCCAGCCAAGGGCTCAAGCAGGAGAATGGGATACCCTTAGAACAGGGATCAGAAACCCCGACTCTGGAGCCATATGTGGCTCTTTCATCCCTCTGCTGCGGCTCCCTGTCGCCGGTTGGCTCTGCAATTGATAGGGTTTTCAGTTAGGACAGGTAGAGGAAAAAGACTCTATGGTGTGGGAACAGGACTTCAGCTCCAGAATTGAATGGGGGGGGGCTTCTGGTTAGGACCTTTGTAGCTCTTTGAGTGTTTAAGGTTGCCGACCCCTGCCTTAGATGTAGCATCTCTAGACTCTTCTGATGCTACACGATCTTTACATAAATTTGCCACAAATCCTGGCACTACCATGAGGTAATTTGGATAATCCTAAATCAACAAATTCCAATTTACATCTTCACATATACCCAACGAGATTATTTACTTTAGAGGCTGTTTTTTTGGCTCAGAATGAAATAAAATACTTCCCAGGGTGACATTTAAAAGAACATTTTTATGAGCTCAGCATTTGGACAGCCAGGATGAAGTGCGACAAAAGGAAAACTGTAGCCTTGGGTCTACCCTGCTGAACAACAATGGTTTTCTCCCAGTAAGACCAAAAGGAAAGTGTTATTTTAAACTACAGAGCTTACACGCAGTCCCTTTTGTAGAAAAAAGAAAATCCATCTGGACAGATGTCTTGTTTTCATGCCAGGTTCCTAGATTATTACAGATCACCCCTGCTTTCTTCAAAGACTGATGCATCATAGCATCCCTTTTAAATTGCTCTGTGCAAAGGCTGTAGTTAAATGGCCTGTTATTCATTTGCAATTATTTAACACAGTCCAGGCAGGATATGTTTCTTTCTACATTGCTGCTTAGCTTTATCTATGCATTGAGGTTTGTTATTAAATTTGTTTGCCGCCCACCTTGTTGCAAAGCAATTTCATGATACTGGAAAATAAAAAGTCCAATGCCTATTCTCTCCCTATAACTTAAAAACTGCATTTGTAATTTCTGTAATTGTGCCCATAAACCTACTGACTGGGGCAACTTTGTTTTCCCTGTGATAGAGGTTACCCTTCTTTCCATTTATTAGCTGTGGAAATTTATTTGCACCAAATGAAACTATCCTATAATTTCTCTAAAGATTGGCTTTTAAGCCATATGACCTCTTTTTAAAAAATTCCATGTGGAAACGTAGCCACTATTAGTCCCACTTCTGAAGTTCTAACGTTTTATCTAAAATTACCTTCTAGTGATATCACCAAATTTGAAATACCCACTAAAGGAATTAAACAAACTAGACTCACCATTGAATATGCAGTGGCAAAACCAGAAGGACGATGACAGAATTCATAAACATTGTGTCAGTTCAAGTGATTGGTATTAGATGGTACTTTACTTGATAGTTACCGCAGGCACACACAAAACCAATCTGTGGGTCTTGTTTCATTTCCAGCTTAATGTAATACAGTAAGAATATACATGTATGCTGCTTTAGGATTCGTAATTCATTATACTTAAGTAATGTGGCCACTGATGTTCATAAATCACTTAGCTGTATGAGATTTGCAACCATGGAGCTTGCCTCTCATTTTTAAAATAGATTTTTCTTTGTTTCAAGCAAATCCATATTTTGAAGTGGAGCCCTCTGGTTTAAAGCCTGGCGTGAGCATCCAGAATTTGGTGAAGATCTACCCCAATTGTTCCAAGCCAGCAGTGGATGGAATGACAGTTACCTTCTACGAGGACCAAATCACGGCTTTCCTAGGCCACAATGGTGCTGGAAAGACAACCGTTATGTAAGTCAGTCTGGCTTTCAGGGAAAAAAGATTGATATGAAGCCAACAGTTAAGTCATTGGACTAGAATTGGAGGATCCTCAGCTGTGAAAGCTCAGTATGTGGCTTTGGCAAGCCACTTATCTTTCGTCTCACTCTACTTTAGAGTGTTGTTTTTGGGGAAATTGGAAGAGATCATTACTGTATGTATATTGTTTTGAACATAGGACAAAATAGACAGACTTAATGGTGGGTGCGCATCAGGCCAAGAAAGAATATTTGTGCATCTGATCTGCTGGATGTACATGCTTAGATTTCATTTAACATTCTGAAATAATCCATAGCTTCATAGGAAGATTGTGCTTGACTCCTATACAAAAGATGATAAAGCTGAGCATTATGTACTGAGCAAATTCATATAATAATGAAATGACAAATTTCATTAACTTTGCTTGTGATGATGGGGTTTAATTTTGCCAAGATCTTTCTGCTCTGATTGTACTTCCTGCTAATTTAACTTGCTTTCAAAGGCTTCCTCATTAGCTGACTTAAATTCTTCATTGACTCAAAAGGGAAATAACCTAAAATAGGCATCGCACTGAGTGTGCTCGGTTGAAAGCAAAAAAAAAAAAAAAGTGTAAATCCCACCAACAGTTGTGTTCAATGCCTTGTTTGTTATATTTAGCTACATTCCCCTCTAAACTTGTGTGAATGTCAGCTGACATTGATTCAGAATAGTCTTTTCAATCAAAAGCGCTTCTAAACAGCTGTTTGCCCAATGAGTCAAAATACATTTTGTTATTCTGTGTTTTAATTAATGTAGAACAATCAGGTTGGAAGGGACCTCGGAGGTCTTTCTCTTCAAAGAAAGCTTAAAGGATATAAATGGACATCTTCAGCTAGAAATAAATTATATTTGATCTTTTTGTAAAACTAAATGAAACAGATAGGATTCTTTGCACAAAGTTTTGAACCCAACCTGACCAGATTAGTCCAGGAGACCCGGTGCCTGTTGGCTCTTGAAGAGGTTGGCTTCACTTCGAACTTTGACCTGTCACACTGTGATGACCCGGGGCTGGGCACGGAAGCAACACCACCAGCACCACTCTGGTGCCCACTGTTATTTGGAGTCATCTTAAAGCAAGCTTACTAGACTTCTGGGCACTTGATTTCCTTCAACCACACATTTCTAAATCACAAGTGTGTGATTTATTGGAAACCTTCCAAGTAAACTCCTCTCTCTGTGTGTGAATGCCTGGCTGGACTGGTGCCTGTTTGATATTGCAGCCTAGCCTCCTTGCTTGATGATTTAAATGTTCAACCATATTCTAAATTTGCATAAGCATAAAGATACTTCCCTGGAGCTACCTGGAATTTAGACCCAGGAGCAAACCTTTCCAATGTAGATAGTACTTTGTCCCTAGGAATAGATCGATCCTGTTCTCCTGTCTCAAACATTGTGAATTATGATGTCAGTTTATCTACTTCAGCTACTCTCTGAAGTAAGAGGAGAAGAAAAAAAGATTATTCTAAAATAGGCAAGGTCCTGAGAGAAGGAAATGCCTAATAAATATGAAATAGAAGAAACAAACACAGATGTCTCTCTGGAAGAGCAACATTTTTCTGGGGTCAGGTCTTGCGCTCAAAGAGATGGAGAGTATTTTGTCTGGAAAAGCTGAAAAAGCAATGAAATCACAATGTTGATATGGCCTTTGGGCCTATGAGAGTTCCAGGTGCATTGTTTCTCAGGAGTCTGGACAAACATTTTTTTGGCTTTAATTTCCCAATGCCACTAGGTTTCTTCCTGAGGAATTTTGGTATACTGTGGCCAAGTCAACATTGCAAAAAAAAAACTGTGGACATTGCAGTACAGCTACATCTGTCAGTTTTCATAGGAACATAGAGATGAAAGTAGGTCATCTTGTCTCTGTCCTTGCTATTACAGTTGAGGAAATCTGCTTGTGCAACATCCTTAATAAGTAGCATCTATCTTTGCTAATAGTCTACCATATTCCAAGGTAGTCTGTACCACTCTGAAATTGCTCATTTCTTCCTAATGTTCTATCAAAATCAGGTCGTTTGAACCTGCTGCCTTAGATCGAAATTATTTATGCAACATTGAATAAATCTTCCCTGCCATTGGTATGACAGCCCTTCAAAGATTTGAGGAAGACAGAGTAACTTTAAACATTCTTCTGGTATTCTGAAATAAGATTTGTGGTTGGAGACTTCATTTTTTAATCTGGGCTAAGCATCTGCAGAGCTAAGTAGTCCTAGTTCCATGGATAATTTAAGGTTGGGAAACTTTTAAAGAAATGAAAATGCTTTTTAAAAAATGAAAAACATCATAAAAATGAAAGGTTTAATTAGGTCTGTATTGCTTCGCCAGTTCTCCCAATTAATGCCAGGCCATTCCCTCTTTTTAAAGCCCAGGTCAGACTATTTTCCTGGTTCAACACAGGGACAATAATTTTTAAAATACAGGGTAAGAAGAGAGTATGTATTTTTATTCTAAAAAAAACAAGCATATCATTAGAAGTCCTTTAGTATTAACAGGTTTTTTTTGCACATCCCATCTTGAACTTATTATATGGATATCACATTCAGCCTGTAGGAAGATGGCTTGGAATTTAAGATAATTGCTTTCCGGAAGGGAGGGAGGGAGAGGGGAGAGAGACAGAGAGAGAGGGAGGGAGGGAGATTAAAAGTGTTATCAAAAACATACTAATTTATTCATTTTTGCATGGTGTTCACTTCAGTGTCTCCAAAGATCTCAGGCGCCAGTTAATGGCATCTGTGATCTCCATTTATCTGAAATAATGGTAATAATAGCTGTAATTTAATTGTTATTTGTGATTATTATTATATTATTATCATGATTACTCATTATAAATCCAATATTCTTTATTCAAGTATTTGATTCCTTTTAATGGTCTTTTCTTTTGTCTAGGTCTATCATCATAGGTCTTTTCCCACCTACATCTGGAACAATATTGATTGATGGAATGGACAATCAAATACACATCGATTCCATCCAACAGAGTTTAGGCATGTGCCCCCAAAACAACATCTTGTTCAATCAGTAAGTGCTAATAGGAATGTAGTTTAAAGTTCTTTAAGGAGCCTTGGTTTTGTCAGTAAAATGCTATAAGATGCCACGATATTGATATAAGGGGCAGGTCACGATTATTCCCAGGACGTGTGGGGTCTGTCGATATTTTCTCAGCCCTTTTTCTAGTTTGTGCAGTATACAGATCCTCAATGGAAGGCAGTCTGATTGCGATTGTTGTTGTTTTTTCCTGCAGTCCTAACTATCTGTTGAAGCCTGTACCTAGCCTATTTGGTTCCTGTGCTAAACCAGACAGTTTCTACTTGTATTAAATAAAACTGATGTTGGCAAAATGCCACTTCAGTATTGGCACTCACTATTGTCTAATTCTAGTCTCCAGTCTAGATAGATCAAGACATGAAATGGCTCTCGATACCTGCAAAAGAGCTTCTCTATACCCTCAAATACTATTTCTGATGGATTATGTTCTCTCCTCTCTCATAATTAATGAAGCCCCTCCTTCCCTCTCCCCCTCCCCCTCTCTTTCAAATAAGGCACTTGGAGACATTGCTGCCCATACTGCATACCTATTTCTTTTGCCCCCCAAAACAAGGGTTTGAACGTTTTTGAAGAAATATGAAAAGCAACAAATGCAACGTTCTCATTTATTTATTCATTCGTTTAGTTTCCTTTCGTCAGCTAAAACTACCATGTTTTTTTCTTGAGCCTTACTGTTTCAGAACACATCCAGTTCTATGCCCAGCTGAAAGGAAGAAGCAAAGCAGAGGCAAAACTGGAAACGGAAAAGATCCTGGAAGACATTGGCCTACCACATAAAAGGAACGAAGAGGCTCAAAACCTGTCAGGTGTGAAAAAGTCAGAGAACCATAATTTGTCCAAAAGTTTACAATAATCTATTCTTGTTCTGTATTGAGACTCTGTATTTCTATCTTTATTTTTGCAAGACTTTCTGAGCATTTTATAAGAAAAATGTTGAATACACATATTAAATGAGAAATAAATTTCAGAGCAATGCTTTGCTTGTCCAATGGTAAAACCTAAACAAGAATCATATGGTATCTTGAACTATAGCATACTTCCTCTGGTCTAAACTTGTTAATAACATTAATCCATGCTTTCAAGTGCTAAAGTGACTATCTTTGAGTTTCTACTAGACTTTGTAAAGTTGACTTAAATAGTTGATGTGAATTCTCTTGTATGCTACCCAAAAGCAAACTGTCTCTATTAAAGTAGCCCTTTCTTGGATAAAAATGTATAACTATGTTTTAAGATTTCCTCCCCTCCACCATTTCCCTTATTTAGGTGGCATGCAACGGAAACTATCTATTGCCCTTTCTTTTGTGGGTGAAGCAAAAGTAGTAGTTCTAGATGAGCCTACATCTGGAGTGGATCCCTACTCCAGGCGCTCTATTTGGGATCTCCTTCTGAAATATCGCTCAGGTAATTTTATTTCAAAAACAGTAACTCTGGCTTTAAAACAACTTTATACGGTACTATATGAAGCATGAGTTACTTGATATAGTTTGGATATGTATGTATACTTGGTGTTGAGTTATGTTTTGTATTCTGCAGCTTCCCTTCCCTTCCCTCCTTCCCTCCTTCCCTTCCCTTCCCTTCCCTTCCCCTTCCTTCCTTCCTTCCTTCCTTCCTTCCATTCTCCCTCCCTCTCCTCCTCCTCTCCTCTTCCTTCTCTCCCTCCCTCCTCATCCTTCCATTCCTTCATCCCTCCCTCCCTCTCCTCCTCCCTCCCTCCCTCCCTTCCATCCTCCCTCCCTCTTTTCCTCCCCTCCCCTCCCTTGTTCCATCGCTCTCTTCCCTCCCTCTCTCCTCCTCCTTCCCTTCCTTTCCCTTCCTTCCTTCCACCCTCCCTCCCTCTCCTCCTCCTCTCCCCTCCCTCACTCCATTGTTCTCTTCCCTCCCTCTCTCCTCCTCCTTCCCTTCCTTTCCCTTCCTTCCACCCTCCCTCTCCTCCTCCTCTCCTCCTCCCTCTCTCCTCCTCCTTCCCTTCCTTTCCCTTCCTTCCATCCTCCCTCTCTCTCCTCCTCCTCTCCCTCCCTCCCCTCCCTCCTCCTCCTCTTTTTCTTCCTTCCTTCTTTCTTTCTCTTTCTTTCTTTCATCCTATCTTTATTATTTTTACAAATAACTAAAATCGGCAAACATATCCAACACACTTTTTCCTCTTATTCTCCCCACAACAACAACCTGAGGTGAGTTGGGCTAACCCTCTGTTATTGTCTATGTACCAATAATTATATTTTCCTTCTGAAAATAGTTTCCACATTAAAATGAAAAAAATAGCAGTCATGAAGTTCATGGACTTTATAGCGGTGTGTCAGTGCCCCCCCCCCCCATCCATTTCCAAATGCATTGAGTACTCTCTGGGAGCCATTAGTTTGTTTATTGGGATTAAAAATGACAAGATGACACACATTCTCCGCCAAAGGGGGAAGGTGAGAAATAACACCTGTCTCTAACATGCAACTTTACATATTTTGTCTTGCTTTATTGGTTGACAAGCCTTTGTAGTCCAGAACCTAAGGCTGTTAAGACATAACTAATTATATGTGGGCAGTGTTTTGACAGGTGCACCCGACCCTTTCCTCATTATTAACTAGTTACTCAACCACGGGGGGGGGGGGGAGAAACTATTATTTGGAAGAATAAAATTAATAGATAATCATTTTTCATTTAATAAAAGTGATGCTGGATTATTATCTAAAGTAATAGACACATTGAGCTGAAAAATGCCACAAAAATATTAGCTTCATTAGTTTCATTATGTCAATTACAATAGCTTGTAACTATCATAAAACTTTAATTATACTTTATTATTACTTCAGATTAATTTAGTGAAGTTATTACCCCTATGAATTTTTGAGTTTAGATAGCACCTGTCCACTTTTCCTGAACTGGACATTTATTGCTTAGTTAATTATACCTTTATATAAAAATAAATATATACTTAGGAATATATATATATATATATATGTATGTATGTATGTATGTATGTATGTATGTATGTATGTATGTATGTATGTATGTATTGTGTCACAACCCCTGGTAGGCCCAAATATGGGAGGGAACACACTGCTTCCCCTTTCTCTCCTTCGGCTCACTCCAGGAGACCACCCAGGCAGAAAACCATATTTTTAATGTTGCCTTTGTTCTATTTGTGTTGTATTTGTGCTGATAAATAAATAAAGGGAGACTAGAATAGATCTATTTCAAGCTATTCAAGCCAGCTGATGAGAGCTAAATAGCTTGAAATAGATCTATACTAGTCTCCCTTTATTTATTTATCAGCACAAATGCAACATGCACACACACGCACGCACGCGCACACACACACACACACACACACATATATATATATATATGCCACAAAAAATTCTGATTTAATTTTTATTGAATGCAAAAGTGTGTGTGTGTGTGTGTTTGTGTTACAACCCCTGGTATGCCCAAATATGGGAGGGAGCTCACTACTCCCCCTTTCTGTCCTTCGGCTCATTACAGAGGACCATCCAAGCAGAAAACCATATTTTTATTTTTAATGTTGCCTTTTTATATTTGTGTTGTATTTGTGCTGATAAATAAATAAAGGGAGACTAGTATAGATCCATTTCAACCTATTTAGGTCTCATCAGCTAGCCATACCCTTACTGGGAATCGAACCAGGGTTCTTTGCATATTAGGCCGATGTAATTGCCACTAAGCCACAGGCTCTCTTCCTTATCAGCTAGGCCAGGGAAATAGGTATGTATTTGTGTTACAACCCCTGGTATGCCCAAATACACCACAATACACACAAATATAAAAAGGCAACATTAAAAATAAAAATATGGTTTTCTGCTTGGATGGTCCTCCGTAATGAGCCGAAGGACAGAAAGGGGGAGTAGTGAGCTCCCTCCCATATTTGGGCATACCAAGGGTTGTAACACAAATACGTACCTATTTCCCTGGCCTAGCTGATAAGGAAGAGAGCCTGTGGCTTAGTGGCAATTACATCGGCCTAATATGCAATACAGCCCTGGTTCGATTCCCAGTAAGAGTATGGTTAGCTGATGAGACCTAAATAGGTTGAAATGGATCTATACTAGTCTTCCTTTATTTATTTATCAGCACAAATACAACATATAATATATATGTTATATTTGTGCTGATAAATAAATAAAGGGAGACTAGTATAGATCCATTTCAACCTATTTAGGTCTCATCAGCTATATATATCTTTTGCATTCAATAAATATTAAATCAGAATTTTTTAAAAGTATGAACAAAGTTACGAACTAGCAAAATCTGAAGTTCAGTCAACAATAAAGACCTTGCTCTGCTTATCCAAAGAAATAGCTCCAACTTGAAAGATTTTATTACAAATCAGTCATATGATTTTTGTCATGTGATCTACAGATCTTTGTATGATTGCAATAAGTCTGCCTTTTTTGTTTATAAATGATAAGTATTTTAAGTTTCCATTGACATCTACAAGCCAGAACTCTTTCCAGATCCAGCTGGAATGTTCAATTTTTTTTCAGTAAACCTTTTCTGCTGTGTTTCAGAACAGTGCAATGTCGATCTCTGCACAATCAGAATGTTATAGGGTGTTTAGGTCAGGGAACGCAATCCAAGGCAAAAATAGGTTGTAAAACTGGGGTGCAACCATGTGACCACTTACCATTGTAATTCCAGGATCAATTACAGTCCTAAGTGAAGGACTACCTAAGTCAAGGACCACCAACAATATGTTCTCAACATTTCTCATGGTGCCTTCTAGCATAAAAAGTTTGCCTACTCCTAATGTAGACATTTGAAGATTCAGAAGATGTGAACATTGCGTGTCATTCTCTTTGCCCCATCCTCTGAGATAGATTATCAGTATTTGAAGCATCATGAAGCATTCAGGGATAAAGGGTTCCTGTGTGCACATTCTGTACACTCCTCTGCATCAATCCCAGGTACAAATTTTGAATGCCCAAAGTATGCTTGACAGACCTGTTTTTTCCTCTCAGGCAGAACCATCATACTGTCTACCCATCACATGGATGAGGCAGATATCCTTGGAGATCGCATTGCCATCGTTTCCCGAGGAAAGCTGCACTGCTCAGGATCACCTGTTTTTTTAAAGAACTCCTTTGGATCAGGATTTTATCTCACCTTGGTTCGCAAGATGAAAAGCGTTGAAAATGGTCAAAAGGATGTAGTAAGTGGTTAGCACCATTTTTGCACAAATAGAATTTGTCCCCAGAGTGAATTCAGATATTGTGAGTGACTCCCTCATTACATATATTTTGTTCAGGGGGACAGAATCAAGCGGCACTACTAAATAACATCTCGGCTGGCCCTTAAATATCAATTATGCCATATTCCAGTGATGGCAAACCTATGGTACGCATGCCGGAAGTGGCACACAGAGCCATCTCTCCAAGCACGCCAGCCATCGCCTTTTGATGTTTCAGGTTCCCATGCACAATGTGTGCAGACCAGTTTGTCTTTGCGTGCATGGGAGCACCGGAAACTGGAAGAGCAGCTCCCTGGCGTGCGTGTGCGATCCTGGAAAACGGAGTTTCTGGTCTTCCCACGCATGTGTGCCGGGGAGATGCTCCTTCTGGATTCCAGTGCTCCCCTGCTTGCACACACTCCCATTTTGGCACTTAGTGCCGAAAAGGTTTGCCAGCACTACTATATTCTGTGCTATTTCTGTGACAAAAATGAACGTGAAGCAAAAGAATGAAAGAGCCATAGAACATTTCTTTATTTGTATCCTACCTTTATTATTTTTATATTATTTATAAATAACTAAGGCATTGATGTGGGAATCTTGGTTGATAGTGGTTGGCTAAGGAGGGGTAGTTGAAGACTTACATTGAAGCTGTAGAGCACAGGAACACACGTTGAAAGAGAAAGGAAGAGAAACAAAATAGGTAGATAAGTCACATAAAAGTAGGAGAGGATAGGTAACAGAACTGATAGATTGAACGGTTAAAGTATTAATTGCTTGTATAACTGCAGCATCATTAAAAACCAAATGTGTTTTGATAACTGCAGTACCTTGTATCTGGGTTTATCTTTGAATATGGTTCAAAAACTTGAATCACTCCAAACGTTTGCGACAGATATACTAACTGGGACTGGCTAATCATAATCACATGATGCAAGTATGTTTCCAGGCCCAGTTTGAGATTCAAGAGGTCCCACCCACAGAAATGAGGTAGAAGGCTACGTTGTGGGGTTCCACTTAAGCTCTTTCCAGGAAGGCATAGCTGGTACCCATATTACCAACATCCCCACGCCAAAGGCGATCCTCCAGACACTTCCATAGCTTCATATTCAATTTCATTTTGATTGTCTTATGATAAGCACCTACTGTAGTTTTTGATATGGCACAATAGTGCCCCCTAAAGCATCAGGGAAGTTGAATTAACAGAATGCAGCTTTTGTTTTCTTGCTTCTCTTTAATCCCACTAATAGAGTGGCATAACTCTAGTGGAATCTAGATTGCACTATTACCATTCCATCAGGAGTCACTAGGAAGATGGCTTATAGACACTAACAATTTCTGATTGGCTAGATAAGCTCATAAGTTCAGAGCAGAGTATTTTATGAGCAAAACGGCAGTCTATTCCCCCAAAAGGATGGCTTTTAATTATCTTCCATATTCTTAAATTGGCGGGGGAGAGGAGGAAGTGGGAGGGAGGAGAACATCTTGGGAACAGCCTAGATGTCTTAAAACTCAGTCTCTTATTCAAGGATACAATAAATATCTAGTTTAGATAGATTAGCCTGATGGTATTGATTGTTTTGAATTCTCATGGTGTGTGGCTGTAACCTTGCCTTGCTTTTCCTTGCATTCTCTTTCCCCTAATCAGCCTCTTTTAATCTAAAGATTTGACTTTATTGGTTTAATCGGGGAATTTGAAATTTTAAAAAAACTTCCACATATGGAAGACAGCATGGTTCTATATCTAGGTCTTATGTTGTTTCCTGAGCAAACCAGCAGTAGCATCAGCTGGAACCCACCCCTGTGTAGGTCACTTTTTTCAGTGTTGTTGTAGCTTCCCAAGGTCATTAAATGAAAGATTGTAAGTCAAAGACTCTCTGTGTTCCTTATCGTACTCAGAAACATTTTCCTTAAGATTGAGGGAAAAGCTGATCTTCACTTACCTGGAAATGTTCGCACTGTGTAACTATATGTATTATGTAACATGAAAATACAGAAAAGGATGGCAATGTTATTACTTGTCTTCTTACAGACCTCCTGTAGCTTAGGATCCAGGTGTTCCTGTTCCTGCTCCAGCTGCTGTGCCTCTGTGGACAAAGGGGCTACTGTTGAAGAGGAACTAGAAGGTAAGAACAGGGTTTGCTTCACATGTTCATTGCACAAGGTTGTAATATGGAACTGGCTTACTCACTTTCACAAACAATGGGCCTATCAGTGGTTATTAGGCATATTAAGTAAATAGAGTTTCGGAGGACAAGAAGTTTAGAAAAACCATCAGGGAGTGGCCGTGATAAAAATTCTCCTCGGAGGCCTCTGGCATAAAAGGCTATTTGTGTTCAGCAGGACTCTCATGCTTCTAGTAAATACACATTATGTCATTTTGGATTATATTTTGTAACCCCAGCATTGTCACAATTCCAACTTTTGAGCAAACAACTCTTGATCAAGAACTTTTATAGTGATTAGAATATGTACAACTGAAATCAATATGCTTATACCAGAGATGGGTAATTTTACCACCAGTTCGCCGCACACTGAAAATATGAGCATGCACGCACAAACGCTCACTTCGCTTGCGTCTGCCTTCTGCAAATGCGCCTGGCCTTCCACTCATGCACTTTGCTTGCGCACGTGGCTTGCACACATGCGTGTGGCTTAGAAAATGTGGCCAAATAGGGCAGCATAGCCCCGGGGTGGGTGGGTGGCCACCCGCAGGTCGCCATTACCGTTTCACCTGAACCGGTCTGAACCGGCTGAATCCCACCACAGGTTTATATCTTGTTTCAGTTGTTAGTAAATGAGAATGATGATGATTTTTCCTCTGCCTTTTTTCTTCAATTTGCCTTTTAATTTTTTTCCCCAAAGACCATTTCTGATTACAAAGCATGTGTAAAATTTCATTTAGATACCTCAACCAAGGAGTTGTGATTTCAGTGGGAAATCCCCAGTTCTCGCTGCTTTATTGCGTTAAGTGAATATAGCACTTGCAGAAATTATAAATGGTGTTTCTTGATGATATTTGAGAGACCCAGTTTGATCTAGTAGTTAAGACAACAGGCTAGAAAGCAGGAGATTGTGAGTTATAACCCTACCTTAGCCATGAAAGCCAGCTGGTGACTTTTGATCACTGTTTCTCAGCTCACTCCACAGAGTTGTGGGGAAAAGAAGAGGAAAATGTGTTGGATATGTTCGCTACTTTGAGTTATTTGTAAATAAAATAAAGGCAGGATATTAAACAAACAAACAAACAAAATACTTGATAGTGTGATCCTTGAAATATAATTGTCCGAGCCACAAGGATCATAGTGAACAGAATGAAAGTGGCTATTCTCTCTCAACTCCCTATAGAAGAGAATATATATGTGGCTCAAGAGTTGAAATTTGGACACCTTGAGTTTGGTTGTTTGCTTTCAGACATTTCATTACCCAACTGGATAACATCATCCATGTGAGTGAGTATGGGGTCTGCTCCCTCTTTATACACTATTTCAGAAACTTAGCCTATCCGTTCTGGAGGGGGGAGGGAGTGAGTATCCTCCTGCACCGGCTGGAGGGGCTGGGGGTAAGGGGCACCGTTCTACGGTGGTTCTGCTCCTACCTCTCCGACCGGACGCAGCGTGTGTTGGCAGGGGAGCAGAGGTCGTCCCTGAGGCGTCTCATTTGTGGGGTGCCACAGGGGTCAGTCCTCTCGCCTCTCCTGTTCAACACATATATGAAACCGCTGGGTGAGATCATCCGTGGTCTTGGGGTGGGATATCATCTGTACGCTGATGATACACAGCTGTACATCTCCACCCCGAATCACCCCAATGAGGCCGTTGAAATGATGTCCCGGTTTTTGGAAGCCGTACGGGTCTGGATGGGTGACAACCGACTCAAACTCAACCCCTCCAAGACGGAGTGGCTGTGGCTTCCGGCCCCCCAGTTCAACCAGCTAATTCCAACACTGGCCATTGGGGGCGAGCAACTAGCCCCCATGGAACGGGCGCACAATTTGGGCATCCTCCTGGATGCCTGGCTGTCCATGGATGACCATGTGGCAGCCGTGACAAGGGGGGCGTTCCACCAGGTTCGCCTGGTGCGCCAATTGCGCCCCCTATTGGACCGGGATGCCCTTCGCACAGTCACTCACGCGCTGGTGACGTCCCGCCTAGACTACTGTAATGCTCTCTACATGGGGCTTCCCTTGAGATGCACTCGAAGACTGCAGCTGGTCCAGAACGCGGCCGCGCGGGTGATTATGGGGAGTACGAGATACTCCCATATAACACCTCTCCTGCGCGAGCTGCACTGGCTTCCTGTGGTCTATCGGGTGTGTTTCAAGGTATTGATTACCATCTTCAAAGCGCTCCATGGCACAGGACCTAGCTACATGCGGGATCGCATCCTGCCCCATACATCCCTACGACCAATTCCCTCTCACAGAGAGGGACTTCTCCGGGTGCCGTCCACTAAGCAGTGCCAAAGGGCGACGCCCAGGAGTAGGGCCTTCTCTGTGATGGGCCCAGCCCTCTGGAATGACCTCCCCCCGGATATTAGGATTACCACCGACCTCCGCTCCTTCCATTCAAAACTCAAGACCCACCTTTTTCAACTAGCAGGCCTGGCTCAACCATAGTTCCATTTTATTCCCCCTGGCAATTTTTAAACTTATAATCTCTATTGGGGTTTTAATTTAACTTATTTTAATATTTATATGTTATTATAATATTGTATTGTGTTTTATACCTCCTCTGTACAATGTGCACAATGTGTAATTTTTATAATATGTGTTTTATTTATTGTACGCCGCCTCGTGTCCCTTTGTGGAGAGGGAGCGGCTAACAAATTTAATAAAATAAATAAATAAATAAATGAGTTGCAATCAAGCAGGAAACAATATCCTAAACAAGGAACTACTAAGGAGAAAACTACACCTGCACCAAAACTGGCAGGGCCAGCTACTGTAAATAAACAGGTAGTCGATCACACACACATACATTAAAAAGGTTACTTTGATAAAGAAATCCCTGCAAGCAAACAGTGCAGTTCAGAGAGCACCAGGTTCTCTCACCTTCTTTTATAGATCTAATAATAAATAACACTTTTATAAATAATTTGCTTTATTGATTTCCTCAACTAGGTAATGTGAATGAACTAAATGAAATTGTCCACCATCATGTTCCAGAAGCACAGTTAATTGAAAATATTGGTCAGGAACTTGTCTATCTTCTGCCAAATAAGAATTTTAAAGAGCGAGCCTATTCCAGTCTTTTCAGAGAATTAGAGGAAACCCTGGCTGATGTGGGACTCAGCAGTTTTGGGATCTCAGATACACCACTTGAAGAGGTTGGTAATCTTTAGATACTTGAGCAGTTTACCTTTGTCCAGTCCTTGCTTTCCTATTTTGGATGAATGCTCCAAACTAAATTGTATAATTATCTGCTGATATAAAGCCAGTATTTGAGTTTTTGGAGAGGTAGAAATAATTTGTATAGGGCAGAGATTTTTTTCCTGCATTATAGTAACAAATATTGCTAGAGTAATAACCAGGGATGATCTTCAAAAGTTCCAGCAATGGCCATAGTAGACGTGGCCTAGTCAGGCTTCTGCAGCATGGCGGAGGGGGCTGTTTTTTGCCCTACCCAGGCTCTGGAGGCTTTTCTTGAGCCTCTGGGGAAAAACTGCTTTCCCCAGGCTCTGGAGGCCTTCCAGAGACCGGAGACAGGCCCGTTTCTGGACTTCCAGAACTTCCGGTAGGCCTGTTTTTTGCCCTCCCCAAGCTTCCGCGCAGACCCTGCACTTATCTTGCATGATGAACGGGCGGTGTGCAGACTCCTGGGAGGGGAGGGGTAGGGTGGGAGAGGCAGAGCCAGCCAGGGGTGGCATTTGGAAGATCCTAGCTAGAGGATCACCTGAACCTGTGTGAACCCACCCCTGGTAATAACTATTAAATTAGAACTGATAGGAGTTGTAATTTAACACATTTGAAGACACCAGAAAAAAGATGCAAGGTTAAGGGGATAAAGATAGAATAGTTAGTATAATCCTATACTAACTTTATACTTTATACTATAGTTAGTATATTTCTTCCTATTACCCTGTTGTTGTTTTTTAGATTATTTTGTGCCCTTTTAGAGTTTTTTAAACATTAACTAAAAGTAAAATGAGAAGCGTAAGATTTTCCCCTTGTGTTGCATTGGGGTGGAGGGAGATATGCCTAAAGATGCCTGTTCTTACTTTGCTTCCACATAGCATCTTCTCATGCACCTGTCTTTCAGGTTTTCTTGAAGGTTACAGCTGAGGCTGACCTTGAAATACCCAATACAGGTATGCATTCCATGAGCAAGTCTCTGAAAACCAAAGTTTGCATGAAAAGTTTTAATACTTCAAATTTAGCAGTGAATTCCAGTATACCTCTTACCACCTATAACATTCAATACAATAGTGTTCACTCAAATCATGTTCTTTCTGTCTCCACCTCATGCTATCCATTGCCTCTTCCATAAGTTAGGAAACATTCCCATATCAAGAAAAGAGGATATGATTTTGAAAATACCCAGTCAACCCACAATGCAGAAATGATTAAAAGTGCTATGAAAATATTTAGTCTGATCATGCTGGAGCCTTACAGTTACTTTTGCTATCAGTCTCTGTCTGTCTGTCTGTCTCCCCCACCCCTCTCTCTCCATTCATTTCTGCATTGTAGATTGACTGGGTATTTTATATGTATATAGTTCTTGACTCACATCAATTGGAATCAGAATTTTTGTCGCTAAGCAAGGCAAGGCATTTGTTAAGTGAGTTGCACCCAAATGTACGACCTTTTGTGCCCCAGTTGTTACGTGAGTCACTGCAGTTGTTAAGGTGGACCACATGGTCACTAAATGAAACTAGTTTCCCCATTGACTGTGCTTTTTTAGAAGCCAATTTAGAAGGTCACAAATGTGATCACACGATGCTGGTACGTTGCAACTCTCGAAAATACATGCTGGTTGCCAAGCGCCCACATTTTTATCACATGACTGCAATCGTTGTGAGTTGAGGACCAGGGCATAAGTCACTTTTTTCAGTGTGGCTGTAAGTTCAGTCACTAGATAAATGGTTGTAAGACGAGAACTATCCGTAAAGACAGTTCACAGATTGATGTTGAGACTTTAGAAATCTATTGTTATAATGTCTAAACTTCAGTCCTGAAGAAATAAATCGATCTCTGACTTGTGGGACTAAAGTATTTTTCATTGTGCCTTGAACAAAACCAGCATGGGAATTCTTTTTTTTCCCCGAAAGTTTTTTTTTAATTCTCTTACATACAATTATAAGTATACATTCACATAGTTGTTATTCTTCTTTACATTTGTCATTCTTATACATTTGTTATTCCATTTAATAGGTTATAATGTACAATTTAGGTTGCTTTATTTACCATCCCTTCCGCCTGTTATAACACCATCTTATTTTCCTTTTCTCTTCTCCCTCCCTCCCTTCTCTACTTCCTTCCTTCATTCTCTCCTTCCCCTTCCTTCTTCTCTTACCTCTCCCCTACTCCTACTCTTCCTTTTCCTACCTTCTCTCCTTCTCTCCCTTCCACCCTCCTCTCCTTACCTCTTTCTCCCTTCTGGCATGGGAATTCTTATTTGTAAAATCCAGGAACCGCCCAGGAGAATGCTGCTGCCCGAGGCAAAGAAGGAGCCCCCCAAAGAGCTTCAACAAACAGCTGTGCTTCTCTGGATGGAGATAAGAGCGATGGCAAAGGATCTTGGCAAAATAAAGGTGGCCAGCTGATACTTCAGCAGATTAAAGCTCTTCTCATCAAACGTTTCCATCATACCACCCGTAGTATTAAAGACTTCTTGGCTCAGGTACATGCTTACTATCCCCCCTCCCCCCCCATGACATATATCAAAGTTAATGAAGACATTTATTATAGTTCTACAGTAGTGTGAAAGTCCAGAGTCTACATTGTAGAATCAACTATCCCTGTTTGGTATGTTAAGTATTCAGTGATGTTGGACTGGGATCAAAACAATCCTGATTCAAGTCCACTCAAATATGGAGCTCACAAGGGGTTTTTGGACTCTTCGTACTCTCTCTGAATCTACACTACTTTCTTTGCAGAGTTATTGTTGTGAAAATAAAGGGAAAGGAAATCAACTAGTCTGCCTTGAACTCCTAGAAGAAAAGCTGGATGCAAATATAACAAATGAAGAAAAATGTCCTAGAGTGAGAATTATACCACACATACATAGCTTAGAACACTCTTTTGGCTAGGTATTTATATGCTGGAGAGTTTGGCAATAGTTTAGCACATATTCCCCATACTGTAGTTTCAGCTTCAGGAAAGTCTGTCCAAAAGCTTAGACAGCCACTGGCCAGCAATACTAAACTAGGTTAACTAACCCAGCTTCCTAGGCTTTTTTAGTCTTATTTTATATAACTAAGAAGCCATTAGTAAGAATTTCTCGTTTAGGATTTTTTAAAAATCAGAAATGTAGAAATTGAAATTTACTGTGTAAATAACTATGTTATTTAATGTGAATTACAACCAGAGTTAGATAGATTTCCAGTACAAGTATCCACTCTAGATCTTCTTGGGTCTTATATCCGAATGGGACAAAGACATTAGTTGTTAGAATGCAGTATTGCAGGCTAACTCTGCCCACAGGCAGGAGTTCGATTCTCACCGGCTCAAGGTTGACTCAGCCTTCCATCCTTCCGAGGTCAGTAAAATGGGGACTCAAATTGTTTGGGGGCGACATGCTGACTCTGTAAACTGCTTGGAGAGTGCTGTAAAGCATATGGGGCGGTGTATGCTGTAAATTTAAGTGCTATTATTATTGCTATTAATAGGATGCTATGTGAAAGCAGTTATCTCACATATTCCATATTGTTCTACCGGCAGATTGTTCTACCTGCTGGCTTTGTGTTGCTGGCTCTGATACTTACAGTCATCATCCCTCCATTTGGTGAATATCCCAGTCTAACCCTCCACCCTTGGATCTATGGACATCAATTTACTTTCTTCAGGTCAGAGGATTCCTTAGCATGTCTATTTTTGAAGTAACCTTGCCTCTGAGGTTTCCTACATTCTAGTTAGCACTGATACACCCCATGGCAGTGGGCCTAGTTATCTGCAGGATCGCATCCTACCACACACGTCCCTGCGGCCTATCCGCTCACACAGAGAGGGGCTCCTCCTGGTGCCGTCTGCTGGTCAATGCCAGCGGGCGACACCTAGGAGTAGATCCTTCTCTGTGATGGGCCCAACCCTCTGGAATGACCTCCCCCCTGACATTCGAACTACCACCGACCTCCGTTCCTTCCGGCAAAAGTTAAAGACTCACCTATTTCAATCAGCTGGCCTGGCACTTTCTTAGTTTTACCTCCCGGGGATTTATTCATTTTAATTGGGTTTGGGGTTTTAAAAGTTTTTATTATACTATATATTATATTTAATATTTATTATTCCATGTACAGTCTGCAACCTCCTCCACCTACCTACTTATTTAATTATTTAACTGTTTTGCATGTATTTTACCGTATTTTAGTGACTGTACACCGCCCCGAGTCCCTTTCGGGAGAGGGGGCGGTCTATAAATATGAATAATAAATAAATAAAATAAATAAATAAGATACTAGTTAATCCAGTACTTACTGTGACATATAAGTTTTTAGATTTGTGTTATAAACAAGTCTATATCTATCGCTGACTTTGCTTAGTTCTTGAACGTATTTCTCTTAAGTAGCTAAACTATGAGATACTGAAATTATGTAGATGAGGAATGCCTAGCTGAATGGAGTGTTTGTTATGTATGACCAGACCATATAATCATAAACATATTACACTTTATTGATTATTATTGTTCTTCCTTCTTTTTAATTGGTGGCAGTTCTGATTATTGCGATACATTAACATAACAACTTAACCTAATACAACATAATACAATTCTGTAAATGGAGAAAATATATATTATTCGACTTGAGCTTGATTCCCCATGATTTCATGGGAAAATTCATGTAATTTTCTGAGCAACTCTTTTTTGCTGTTGCCTTTTTGTACATTATTTTTTACTTTAACAGTAGCCTTACTTATAACTGTGGGGTTGGTGTGATACCCCGCATCCGTGTTCTAACCTGATCTGACCCTGATTAACTTTTAAGATCATATAAGATTAACTAGACTTCACCATTCAGTTGGAGATCAGATATACCATAAATTTTGGTCTATAAGACGCACCCCCCCCAAAAGTGGATAGAAATGTCTGTGCGTCTTATAGAGTGAATGTTGCGAAAGCCTCCGGGCTCCACCCTTCGGCCTCTGCTTCCCAGCAATTTGCCTCCTTGCAGCAAACAGCAAACAGACTTGTCAGCTTCAGAACAGCCTGATTTAGCATGAGCAGCCGATTGGCAGTTGGATTGCCTCCCGGAATATTGCCACTCAGCTGTTCCAGGTTGTGTAGATTGCCGCTGTCCATCACCACCATCGATACCCATCGCTGCCACCACCTATAGCTACCTCTGTGCACCCCATTTTCAGCCTCTGCAAGTCCCGTTTTTGGCCCATTCCAGGTGGCGGGGATCACCACCATCGCTGCCTATCACTGGCGGCAGTGGCAGTTGACAGCAGCAGCGTCAGCAATCCCCACTACCTGGAACGGGACGAAAACAGGGCGTGTGGAGGCCGAAAATGGGATGCACGGAGTCTGAAAATGGGGCACTTGGAGACAAAAAATGTGGCACACGGAAGCGGTGATAGGTGGTGGTGATGGGCAGCAATCCCTGCAGCCTGGAACAGCTGATCAGTGGTATTCTGGGAGGCTGATCCAACAGCCAATCAGCTGCTCGGGCTAAATCAGGCTGTGCTGAAACTTACCAGGACGTTTGCTGTTTGCTGCAAGGAGGCAAACTGAGGGCAGAGGCAGATTTATTTTTCTTGTTTTCCTCCCCAAAAGCTAGATGCATCTTATGGTCCAGAGTGTCTTATAGTGCGAAAAATACAGTATATGCAACATCTCTCTATTTGCATCATTGCTAAATATCACTTATGAGATTCATCACCTCAGTTTTCAAAGACTAGATATACTGAGTTTCAGGGGGTGCCCCCACTCCATCCTCAGACTTTCACTTCTCAGGATTTTTTAAAAAAATCTCTTAATATATGGAGAAAGGTGTAGCCACTGTTTTAATGTACAAAGAAACATGAAGTAATTGGAGTTTTGATGGCTAACAATCTATTCCTGACCCATGAATTATATGAATATTGAGTAGTTTTCCAGAAAGAAGGCTGACTCATAAATAGATTTTAAAAATTCACTTTGTTGAGATATGATATTGCATTGACCTAAGTCTAGTACCAGGAACATGGAGAACAGACTTGATTACAGTGTTGATGAATGCAACTCGAGGACCGAACAAAACAATAGCATTAGACTGAATCCGGGAGGGAGCGGGGGGGGGGGATGTTGGATCAGCAGGCTGTGTGAATTGCAAATGTTCAGCCACAAGTGTTCTACTATCTTACCTTTTAAATAAAACTATTTTCCATTTGTTAATCAGGACTACGCAGGAATGTCTTTGCTTATCATGTCTTTGAGAAATTAAACCTTTGTAGTAAACAACAATGTAATTTTTTAAACATTTTTTTTGTAATCTTTATGAAACATACCAGCTTCTTCTAAAATCGGGTAGTTAATTAGTAATATCTGCAGTGATTCTGCTAATTTTCATTAGCAGGAATGCACTTTCCTATAGTTAATCTCTTTTTATAATCTAAATCTCACCCAATCTCATTAGCAATGAACAGCCTGGCAGTGAACATATGGTTTCTCTTCGTGATGCCTTTTTAAAGAAACCAGGATTTGGAAATCGTTGCTTGAAGAGAGAACCTCTTTAGTAAGTTCATTCTTTCTGTGTGTCTCTCTCTTTCTCTCTGTGTGTCTCTCCCTCTCCCTCTGTCTCTCTTTCTCTTTCTTCTCTCTCCAATTATAAAGATCCTATACTATTACTGAAGCTTTAACATGATAAAGTCCCTTCATCCCACAACATTAAGCAAGAGCCTATGGAACAATAGACAATTTTAAATTAGACCCAATGGAATGAAAGAGATTTAAATTAATCACAACCAGATTAAGTCCCACTGATCTCTATCACTGACTAAATATGGAACTTATCTTATACGTTATGTCCTTATCCCCCAATGATTACTGATTGCCTTACCTATAGCATTGCAGCCACTCTGGGTTTCTTTTCCAAACTGTGATGCAAGACTCCTAATAGAAGAACTACATTGAGAAAGAAATAGGCTGGTGAGATTAAATCACTTGGTTATAAATATTTTATAAATGTGTAACAAAATAAGAATTGTACACCTATTATTTTAATCGATCGGTCTGTCAGGCTTGTTTAAAATCCAAAAACAACATTAAGAAAATTTAGCCAGGTTCACATGAGTTACTTCTACTGCCGATCTATTAGAAATAAAACTATCCAGTTTAAGTGGGTTTATAATTAAATATATACAAAATTGGATCTAAATAAGATGCTGGTTGTAACTTCTACAAACTGATTTCTAACATATCTGGAAGGCAACATCTTAGGGATAGTTTGTCCAAGTGTTTGTTTTCTACTTCTCTTTTCATCTGTTCATTTTGTCCTTGCATTGTCTTCTAAGAGCTGGGGTTTTGTGTTGCATCTGGCATAAGGAATTTCAGCCCACACAGACTAAAAATAGTGCAAGCTATCTTACTTTTTGATGTCCTCCTGGAACAAATACTGCCATCATCGGAGTCAGCCGTTCGTTTTAATTATTTTGCTTTGGCAATCAGCCATAATACATAGGAATAAACAGGAAGGTGATAACCCCAGAAAAGTTTGCCTTCTGAACATTGAGTAAAAGTAGAGATTTGAAGAAAATGCAAAGTTGGCATCCAAGGCATCAAAGGATAAAACAAAATATGAAGTGAAGACGACCTGGGTGTTAACATAACGGAAACCTAAAATGTGAATATCAACCAACATAGCTTCAAAGTTGCCACAATAGATTTAGAGTTTGTAAATCTAGGCTTCTAGGCTTACAGTTTGTGCTAAGCGCAAAACAAACTATTCCATGGGATAGCAGGATGTGTAAAACCAGGTATTATCATTTGTGTATTTTTTTAAAAAAATGGGCCTTGCCTAGATACACTAGACTAGAATAAACAGTTTTAGTAGTAGTTCTGTGGGATCCATATGTATTGCTGTTTAATAAGGAGGTAAAATATGTCTAAAGGTTCAAGGAAATAGTTCCCTAAGTTACTCTCTTTAAGTAGGGAAAGGCACCTTATAAATCGGAGTTGTCCAATCTAAGTCCCCAGGGTCAGGTAGAGGTTTTCAGACACCGTGTGGCCATCAGTCAGAAATGTATGGATTGCATCTGCATTGAGCAGAAAGCAGGGAGTAGTTCAATGGTGGGATTCATTTACCTTCCCTATTGGTTCACAAATGTGAGCATGGGCATGCATGATCGCTTCACTCGCATGTGCCGCGTCTGCACGTACATACCGCCAGGTGCAGTGCTCATGCATTACATCAGGGCAGGTAGAGGGAGCCTCCCACAGCCACCGCTATGGGTTCGCCCGAACTGGAGAGAACCGACTGAATACCACCTCTGGAGTAGTTGACCTAAGAGATTCCTTCAAACTCTCTGATTGTATGCGGTCGCTGAAAAACCTGAACGCACTCCCTAGAGTCCTCCAAAAGTTCCTAATTTTTAATGCAACAGAAAGGGAAGGTAATGATATTAATTGTATTTAAACATAAATTTAAGTAAAATGTAATTGAATTTTAATTAGTGGGCATTAAATTAGATTACATTATTTTTATATGGCTTCTGTACGGGGAAAAAAATCCACAGGCTTGTGATGAAGAAAACTGAGTGTCATTCATTTTTATTTAAAGAATACTTAGGAGGCATTCCCTTGAATTTTTGGTCCTGTTACGAGAGCTATATAAATACAATAATTTTGCAAGATTATCAGTGATCACTTGGATGTTTACACTGGGTTTTGAATCCCTGCATAGTAACTACTCTTGCATTGCTACATCAATGGCCTGGAGGACACCAACTGTCCCTTATCATCTGTCTGCCCTTTTTCGGACTAACACATGGAGTACTGACAACCCCTCACCTGCGTGTGAATGCAGCACTAGGAAGAAACTCACTATGCTACCAGTGTGTCCACTAGGAGCAGGAGGTCTTCCTCCACCACAGGTACTGTTTGGGTGTCAACTACTAACACGAAGCACTGTGACTTGTTGAAATCGATTAACAGTGGGAGGGAAGATTTTTTTAAAAAATGTATTTGCAAATGATATAGTGTTAAATGTACTCATGTTTTCATTGTAAATTATTCTAACAACAGAAGTTTGTTTTGTTTATATTCCATCATTCTTTCCTAGTTTAGAGTGGCATGCACTGCTTTCTTTCCTCTTTGTTTTTTCTCTCTCAACAACCCACCAAACTGTGTTCAGATGTGATGTTGTCCTTAAAATGAGCATTGTGCCCAGTGGTGTGTTTCAATTTTTTTTGGAACCTACTCTGTGGGTGTGGCCTGCTTTGTGGGAGTGGCTTCCCAGCTATGTGACCGAGTAGGAGTGGCTTGCCGGCCATGTGACCAGGTGGAAGTGGCTTGCCCACCATTTGACCGGGAGGGAATGGCTTGGCAGTCATGTGACTGGGTGGGAGTGGCCAAGACGATGTCACTGAATTCTTTGCCCCAATGGATGAACTACGATAAGATTAAAATAAGTACAAAAATAAATAATACTAACTGCAAAAGAAATAAAACAATATTGGACTCAATTGTGGTTGTAAGCTGAGGACTACAGGTAACAGAAGGGACCTCTGCTTTCAACCAATAATGTACAGCCTTTTCAGGAAGGATGAGAAACAGGAAAGATATAAACAAACAGGAAAGATATAGTCTTTCATCCAAGAAGTTAGTTCAAGAATGAATGTCATAGGTAGATTCCCAGAGCAATACAGATTTCCTTTTTCTGAAATTTAGTTCTCAGTTCCAAAAAACAGGAATGTATGAATTAGGTTTAGTACTTAGGTTGGTCCAAGTAGCTGTTCAGAAGTTAATGGTTAGAAGCAATGGTAAATCAAGATACCGAATTAAAACCATAAATATTTTGTTGGCTATTTGAAAGGGAATACAATATATACTTAATTTTACACATGTTAGCAGCTGCTGGAATTGTGTTTGCACAACAATGGAAAAACAGAGATATGAAAATGAATAAATATTACAATGTGCAATAAATATTACAATGTGACAATTAAAATCAAGAAGGCTTTGAATACTTTTTCACGTGGGATTTGTTTTAGCAATTGCTAACTAACAGAAACAGAAATTAGAAATCCAAAAGTATGAAAGTAAACACCAATTACGTCAGGAAAGGTCACTAAAATGTACAAGGAAATATTATTCATTCTTGATCGTTATTAATGTGTAGATAACTGCGGGACATTACACACCCACACAAACTATGACAGTGCCAGGAAAACACCCAAAAATAAGAATCCCCCCCCAAAAAAAGACTGCAAATGAAACCAGTTTTTTTCCCCTTAACCCTAAGGACAGGAAAGACAAAGCCACTGGAATAAAAACCATCAAGGCATTGTGGGAAATTATAAAGGACAGTGCCAGGAAGCTCACAGAACCAGCAACCACCTCAGAATTACCTAAACAACCAGGGTGAAACACACTAAATCTGGCAAAGCTGCCTTGCACCAACCTGGCCTGCCCATAGAAAAGCAACCATTTTGAGACACATAAACCTGGTCTGAACACTTAAAAGCAACATATTGCATCACAAAGAAAACATTTGCAAAAATGAATAAAATTTCTTGTAGTAAATATATTTTATAAACAATTAAGAAATAAAAATTCCCTAAAAATAATTAAAAAAAGATATTCTATAAATTAAAAAATCCTTAAAACCCATTGTTAAGTATTCCCCCACACAATAATTTATACTGTAACCATTTCAAGGTATTCTACCAGCAATAATTTATACTGTAACCATTTCAAGGTATTCTACCAGCAATAATTTATACTGTAACCATTTCAAGGTATTCTACACACAATAAATTGAAGTAAACCATTTAAAAATATTCTATACTCAATACTTTTAAGTAAAACAATTTAAAAAAATTATATACACAATACATTTTAAAGTATTGAGTATAGAATTTTTAAAAATGGTTTATTTTAATTTATTTTGGATAGAATCTTTTTTTAAATAGTCTTAAGACAATTTTAAAAAAGAATCCTCACACAATAAATTGAAGTAAACCATTTTAAAATATTCTATACTCAATACTTTTCAGTAAAACGATTTAAAAAAATTATATGCACAATAAATAAAATATTCTTTTAAAAAACATTAAAAGAATAAAATAAAAAAAAAACTAGTTCACTTACCAGCAGGCAGAATCAGCAGCTCTCCGATGCGATGGATGCAGCAGGGATCAGGCAGGCAACCAGGCAGCAGGACAGGTAAACTTACCGGACGGTTGTTGGTTAGCTAGGCACACCACCTGGCAGACTTAGCCAGCCAGGCGAGGCTGGAGAGGGGGGTCGGGGGGCTTTCGGCTGCGTGGCGTACGCCAGCTCATGACTTAAGGCCTTCAGGCCTTCCCTTGCGAAAGCTACCCTTTCAGCCACGTGGCGTACGGCAGCTTGCAGCTTTCGCGAGACAAGGCCTGAAGGCCTTCCCTCGCAAAAGCTAGCCCGCCCCCGCCGCCCACCCGCTTTCAGCGGCGTGCAAAAGCCACCACCAGCACCATCGCCAACCAGCATCTTTCGTCCATGCGGTGTACGCCAGCTCACGGCTTTCGTGAGGCAAGGCCTGGAAGTCCTTCCCTCGTGAAAGCCACAAGCTGGCGTAAACTAGCCTCCCGCCGTCGCCCCTCGCACTTAGGCTAGTTTAGTGCGGACGGGCAGGGGACTGAGCGAGCTGTGACGGGATAGCCAGGGTGAGTGAGCGACAGGGCCGGGGCAGGCATTCCGGAAGTTACTTCTGGGTCCACTGGTCGAACCGCCTTTCACCGGATCGGTAAATTTCACTAACCGGTTCTCCCGAGCCAGTGCGAACCGGCTAAAACCCACCACTGATTGTGCCATTGTGATATAAATTCAGCTTCTTTTCCATATCTATGCAACATCCTAATATAGGGATATTAGGAACTCAGTAACATTCATTTTTACATTATCTCTTCTTGATCCTCTCATCCCTTAAGTTGCCTCTGATTGAGCTGAGATAGAGTTTCTGGCCCAAAGTTTCTCACCACTGGGTGGGTTTCCCTGATTAATGGTAGTGGCTGAATGATTAATGGCAGACTTGAACCCTACTTCTGATCCAGCACCTTAATTACTACAAGTTTTGCTTTCCTTTATTTTTATCTTTGACGGTTAATCAATAAATTAAAGTAACAAAATCTGGCCTGATTATAGTTTACTGAAATAGTTTTAGAAACCTTTAAACATTGGGGGGGGGGGTACTTTTTAAGGAAAAACAGAACATTAAGCTAGGGGCTACTTACAGTAGCTGCAAAAATTGGATGATCTCTAGATGGAGCACAAAAGTAGAGAAGACTTAAGAAGGTGTGATAGGTAGGAATTGGATATGTATTTGTATGGTTAGTAATTATATAAAAGAAAGAATCAATGGACAGGTGATCTGACTGACTACACATACCTATGTAATGGATATAAAATGTAATAGTTGTAAGATCCAATCACTATATGGAAATGTTTATGCCAGAAATGTTGCACTATGTCTAATGTTTTTAATGTTTATCTAATAAAAGACTTTTTAAAATTAAAAAAAAAAGTAGAGAAGACCTGATAATATTAATTATACTACTCTGATTGCATCTAAAGTAGTATTGCTCATTAATATAGAATTTAGAATACTCTTCAAGGCTCCAATTCAGAAGTGACAAAGAACATTTTAGGAATGTAAGTATCATGGGACTTTCCCAGCCTAGGAACTTAAAATCTCAGAAGCCCTGTTACTCGTTCCATCCAGAATGAGTCCAGGTGGGAAAAGACTGGGAAGAGTTGATAACGTGTAATAATAAGGCATCAGTAATGGGGATTTTGATCATAAGTTCTTTTTAAGGGTACACAGCAGGGGTGGGTTCCTGCCAGTTCTAACCTCTTTTATAGAAGAGGTTCCACAAATCTACAGTGCCATTTAGTACCGGTTCTAGCTCCCTCCCCCCCCCCCCCGTCCGTCCGCACATCATCAAGATGAAGAGCGAGAGGAAGAATTCTGGGAGTTGAAGTCCACAAGTCTTAAAGCTGTCAAGTTTGAACCCCCCCTGGGGGGTTTTTTCTAAAGGATTAGGGGTGCAAGGGTCTTGTAACTTGACAGCTTTAAGACTTCCACACTTCAGTGCCAGAGTTCCTGAGCCAACATGACTGGAGGAGGAATTCTGGGAGTTGAAGTCCACAAGTCTTAAAGTTATCAAGTTTGAACACCCCTGGTTTTTTTTTTCTAAATAGTTAGGGGTGCAAGGGACTTGTAACTTGACAGCTTTAAGACTTGTGTGCTTCAAATGCCAGAGTTTCTGAGCCAACATTTTGGTTGCTAAGCAAGAGCGTTGTTAAGTGAGTTTCACCACATTTTACAGGTTGGCCACGCTCACCCAGTCACATGGCCAGCAAGCCACTCCCACAAAACAGGCCACACCTACAGAAGAGGTTCTAAAAAAAATTGAAACCCACCACTGGTACACAGAGACTTTGTTTAGCCTTGTCAGTGCAAAATAAGAATTCATAATGACATAAATTGGTCTTTCTAGAAAACAGGGATGTATTTGGAAACTATTTCCAGACTGCTTTGCCAAAGCTTACTGGATAGGTTAGAAAATTGCTATTACTTCAAAGAAAATATCCCATATCTTTGCTATGGGAAGGCAACACTGCCTCTCAGTGGTTAAATTCACATTCTTCATAAATTTTACTTGCTAACTACAAAATAATTGTATATTTACTCTCTTATCACAATTTAAAAAGAGATGTGTTCATTTAAAATTACAGGAAATGTGAAGAGTCTTTTGGCACTTAAAAGATTAAGCAATTATTGAGTAAGATTTTGTAACTCAGTCTGTTGCATTAAACTGATTAGACTTTAAAGTGCTACAAGACTGTTGTATTTATTCTTTAAAATTACAAACGTGTATATGTGTTTAAATTTTTATAGCTGTCTTATAGTAAAAGCCAGTCTTTAAATGTCACTTGCCAACATTTTAGCTCCCTGCTTACAAATCTTTTGAAGCATTCAGCAAATCCAATGTAGCTTTTAGTTATTTTATGTGGCTTGAGATCAAAATATACAAACAAAACCCCACAGGAAGAAAAGGCAGCTTTCAGTTTCCAGTAAAATAACAGTTATTTTAATCTAAAACTTTCCTATGAGGTCTTTTCTAGCGTTTGAATCTCTGAAATATTAAACTATAACCAAAAAGAATTTAATGAGTCTTTTCTTCATCTTATAGAGGGTTCAACATAGCACAGAAATTCTTCAGGATCTCACTTACCGAAATATTTCTGATTTCTTGGTGAAAACATACCCCACCCTAATAAGAAGCAGGTTGGTTGGGAATTTTCTATTTATACATTTTCAAATTCAGAAGCTGCATTGGCACATAACAATAAGCTGTAATGGCAGGTTGCCATGTAAAGCTAGTAAAAAAAAAGAAAGTATACAATAGCTTTGTGTGATGAATGATTCTAGCTAGGAACCTGCTGCAGTTTGTATGAATGGATTGTTGGTATGGTCCTAAGACTTCTAAATAACAAGTCAGCTGTTCAATTTTCTGTGAGTTTTTTTCCCCAGTAGCATCTAACCATAATACAAATATGCCATGCCAACATATATATTTTTCTGCCCTGTCTCCGTGATATTGAAAAGTGGCGGTTGTATGCTATAATGAAATAAATACAATAATATAATCAAAGCTAATCCAGTGCCTGTGATTTTTTTTAAATGAAAGGGATTATTGTTACGATGCTTACTGGTTTTTGTGATGTTCTTCTCACCAATTCCCAACAAACTGGCCTATTCGGAGTATTGCTGGCCTTTCATCAGTACACTTTCAAGAACCTTCCTTCTGCACTCTTGTTCTGGAAATACAGTACTATCTTCTGGCCTTGAGACCTGAAGGAAGTTGATACTATCACACATTATAGAGCAGTTTTTATTTGAGTTTATGCTACAATTCCAGAGCAATCAGGTGCTTATTATGTAGCTTTCCTACTAGCTAACAAAAATGTCTGAACCAGGGGTTTCTAACCTTGACAACTTTAAGCCTGGCGGACTTTTAGCTCCCAGAATTTGCTGCCTAGGGAATTCTGGGAGTTGAAGTCTGCCAGGTCTAAAGTTGCCAAGGTTAGAGACCCTTAATCTAGACCACTTGTAGTGGTGCTGGGTTTTGCTACTCAGCTTCAACAGTGCAATCAAACAAAGACACTTTTAAATGATAAAGCTCCACCCAGGTAATTCTGGCTAGTTTTTTTTTTCTTTTATTTCTCTGTATGCCCATTTATTTGTTATGCTGGATTCTGGCCATAACAAACTTTTGCCTTTTGTCTATCTTTTTTTTTACTGTTGAAAAAAAAGCTCCATGAGGTTAGATTAGGCACACTTGTTCAGAAAAAGTCCCGAGCAAAATACACATCAAAGAATTTTTTTTTTTATAACTTGTACTTTCGTAGCTTCTGTGCAAGTCAGACGAACCAATAATGGTCAGGGACAAGGATTAAGTGTACAGACTGCATAGACTCATCCTTTTCACCAATCATCTGAAGAGGCTTATAAATTCCTAAAGTGACATCTCAGTCAGCAGAATAGCCACAAAAATCCCCAAGTTGATCCTCGTGGCACAGATGTAATTTTGTATCCGAAAGAATTTTAATTAATGCAGGACATTAAAGATGATTACATTTTAAAATATTTTTTTATTTTTCTTGGCAGCTTAAAGAGCAAATATTGGGTCAATGAGCAAAGGTAGGACCACGATGTGCTATATATCTTTTGTTGATTTTTTTTTAAGTCTAAAGAATTTGATTTCAAATAAATGACAAATAATAAGATAAACCTAATCAGTATTATTTTGTCTGCAATACAAAATAGAGGGCTATGCTTGGTTTGGAAACAATACAAATAGTCCTCATTTTCTTCAGTGACCATTCAAAAATCTAACGGTGCTGAAATAATAATTTTATAGCCCATTTATTACCATTTATGACCTTTGCAGCATCCCTTAGTCATGTGTTGTTCTATGTCCCTAATCTGTCTACCCCCGTCTTGCAGAACACAGAAGAGTTTGGAAAGAAAAGGTTTGCAAGAGAATAAACTGCTCTTGTATACATTGAAAGCAATGTAATTGTACCAGCCACTCAGGCCTTGGAGCCACAGCAGGGGTGGGTTCCTGCCAGTTCTAACCTCTTTTATAGAAGAGGTTCCACAAATCTACAGTTCTGTTTAGAACCGGTTTCCAGCTCCTTCCCCCCACCTGTCCGCACATCATCAAGATGGAGAGCAAGAGGAGGAATTCTGGGAGTTGAAGTCCACAGGTCTTAGAGCTATCAAGTTTGAACACCCTGGGTTTTTTTCTAAAGGGTTAGTGGCGCAAGGGTCTTGTAACTTGACAGCTTTAAGGCTTGCACACTTCAATGCCAGAGTTTCTGAGCCAACATTTTGGTTGCTAAGCAAGAGCATTGCTAAGTGAGTTTCAACACATTTTGCAAGTTGGCTGTGGCCACCCAGTCACATGGCTGGCAAGCCACTCCCACCCGGTCACATGGCCGGCAAACCACTCCCACCCAGCCACATGGCCAGCAAGCCACTCCCACACCTACAGAAGAGGTTCTAAAAAATTTTGCAACCCACCACTGAGCCACAGGTATGCGCCACAAACAAATTGTAGGCATTTGAACATTCCAAGGGGCAGATAAGTGGTTACGAGGCAAAGAAAAGCCAAAGTTGTGATATTGATTGGTCATATCTCTTTCAGCGAGGAAACATAATCATGGGATTTCCCACTTAGTGACTGCTTCGCTTAGTGGCAGACTTGCCAGTCCCAATCAAGGTCATTAGCTAAGGGCCTTCTGTATTTATTTTGTTTGTGCAATTCATATTCCTTTTTTTCTCAAATGTGTTTTTTGAAAAGGCAGCTAGACTCTTTTTTTATGGAGGAAAAAGAAGAGGTTTCGCTTGGTCAGATGAAGCTTCTTGGATGAGAATCGAAATGTCTTCTTTTTCCTCAATAAAAATAGTCCAGTTGCCTTTTGAAAAAAAGCACCTTTGAGACAACTATGACCTGGAGGACTGGAAATCTCCATAGCATACAGTATAATTATGTTGAAGGGAACTTTTATTGTGTCCATTATCTATTAAAAGTAGAGTATGGTTCTCTTTTACAGAATTTAAGTTTATGTAATCTTGTATTTAGATATGGAGGAATTTCCATTGGAGGGAAACTTCCAATACTGCATATTACCGGAGATCAAATTATTGATTTTATGAAAGACGCTGGTCGAATGATGAATATAACAGGGGTAAGAAATAACTTTTGCATCTGCTTTGTCACTTGATTTTCACCAAATCTAACATTTTCTTTAGTATTTGTAACACTAAAATTTAAACAAGGAATTCTAAACCTTTGTTTTCTGCTGTCTAGGGTGAAATAACAAGGATTGCTGCTAAAGAAATGCCAGCTTTTCTTAAATATATGGAAACTGAACACAATATTAAGGTATTTTAATACTTACTTTCATAAAATCTTGCATAACTCGGTAATTGAACAGTACGTTCAGTAAAGGATAATTAATTTAAAGAGAATAATAACTTTTGTTTGCTTTTTAGTAAGGAAATGGAAGAGTGAATAAAACAATTTTAAGATAGTTTGGGGACATGTAACACGTTGATTTGCCAATACAGCCTTGTATGCAGAAACATGTTCATTTATGTAAATGAAATGAAAACATTGTATTGTATGATACCAAATTACCAAAATTATTTTTGCAGACGTATTATTACAATAGGAGAGCCAGTATGGTATAGTGGTTAAAGTACCTAGAAACCAGGACACTTTGAATTTTAGTCTTGCCTTGGGCGCAAAGTCAGCTGGGAGATTCTCAGTCCTAGGAAGGAGCCAGGGGCAAACCACTTCAAAACTTTTGCCAAGAAGATTGCAGAACGTTTCCAGAAAATCACCAGGAATCAATACTGACTTAAAGGCACAAAAATAAAAATTATGAAATATAACATTACAACTAAAAGAAGAAGAGAAAAGAAAGTGAACAATTCTATGAAACAAAATATTTTCCCAAATTGTTTGGATTACTCAGTTTCCTTTTGTATTTTTTTTTTTTTTGCAATCCTTCTCTCTCTTACACACACACACACACACACACACACACACACCATTCCAGATGTTAACAAACAACAATCAGCAATATTGTATAGTGCTGCATATTAAATGTAACCTTATAGTACGGAAAAATTATTTTGTTATAATCCAGTGACCCGATCTTACTTCTGGTTTTCGGTAAAACCAAGCCCACTGTGAGCCATTGGTTCACTGTATTCACTTAAAAACTAAAATTGTACAAAAAAAGTTTGTACAATTGGGTTGGTCACATGATCGATGTATTTTACGACCCTTATGACATATGTCTGTAATGGGCTGGCTCCATTACGGTTGTATGTACCACTTGTGTAAGCATATCCATTGAAGCTTTCTGTAAGAGAAAGCTTCAATGGATATGCTGTAGTTCTGTAATTGTTCTTTAATATAAGCCAATCATATCTGGATGATCACTAGATGGGAGCAAAGAGATACAGATTTTTTTTTGCTTCCATGTAATGTTTGTCTAGCTATTTGCACTCAGATCAGCAGGCCTATTTACAAGGATATGAGTCTCTTAGAAAAGGTTCCACAAAGGAGATCTAGCCAGGTTTTTTTAATATCCCATGATACCAACAAACAAACAGTTATGGGTAATTTATTAGAAACAACATGAAAAATGCATACCTTATATCCATCTTGAGATTGGAAAACACTAATACAAGTAGCCCTCAACTTACAACATAATGGTGGGTTGCAGCGGGTACGCCCTGGTACGGGCATACTGGTGCTTGCTGGGAGCACTGGGTACCGTTCCGGTACGGTGCTCCGGAGGGCCTACCAGCCCGCCCGCCATCCTTACCTGTATTTGAGCTCTTCGGGGTTTCTGCGCATGCACATGCACATGGAGCGTACAGCATGTGCACGACACTCTGCCGAGCAGCTGGAGCATCACAGAGCGTCGCAGACGGTAAGTACACATGCATGTGCTATGCGCATTCATGTGGTCCCCGTTGCACCGTACCAGTTGCACCGGGATCCGGAACCCACCACTGTTACAACAGTTCATTTAGTGACCATGCAAAGTTACAACGGCATTGAAAAAAGTGACTTATGACCATTTTTCACAGTTTACAACCGTTGTAGCATCCCCATGGTTACATGATCAAAATTCAGACGCTTGTCAAGTGACTCATATTTATGACGGTTGCAGTGTACCGGGGTCATGCAATCACCTTTTGCAACCTTCTTACAAGCAGAGTCAATGGGGAAGCCAGATTCACTTAACAACCGTGTGCGTAACTTAATAACTGCAGTGATTCACTTAACAACTGTGGCAAGAAAAGTCATAAAATGGGGCATAATTCGCTTAACAAATGTTTCAGTTAGCAACAGAAATTTTGGGCTCAATTATGGCCGTAAATTGAGGACTACCTGTATATGTTCTAGATTAAAAAAACAACCTAGAAACCCTAAGAAGGATACTATAGATGCAGAACTGCAGAGATCAAACTTCTGCAAAACATCTTCAGTACTCCATATTATATGCACATTAATGCATTGCTGTTGTTATTCAGACCCAAAGAAGGAGGGGGAAAAAAGGAAGTTTGATTTCTGCTATTTAAATATAAAAATTGAATAAAGACCGAGAGAAAGAAAAAAAGCTGGGAAAAAGCTCCAGCTTTCCTTGAATTCTAAGGAACAAGCAAACACTGAAGTATGAACAAGAGGGTAAAACACTGAAAGCCTGGAACTATCAGCCCTGATTTGTTATGGAGGAAAAACCCAGAGTACTAGTGTGCATATAATAATAAATAAAGTAGATATGAAAACTGTGCAGTTTCTGTCCTTAGCAGCACGAGCCTTTGGGCAAGATGCGCCAACCTGTTCCTGATAAAAATCAGAATTTTAAAGGATTCTGACTGGCTGAAGTGTGTAATCTTCTGCATTGTTCTTCCAGGTGTGGTTTAACAATAAAGGCTGGCATGCTGTAGTCAGTTTTCTCAATGTAGCCAACAATGCAATTCTGAGAGCCAATCTCCAACAAAATAAGGATCCAGAAGAATATGGCATAACTGCTATTAACCATCCACTGAACCTCACGAAGGATCAGTTGTCTGAAATCACGGTGTAGGTATCATTTGCTTGCTTTTTAAATTCCGATTAACTCCAATTGCAGTTTTAATTCTATTCTTCCTGCTCCCTCCCTTATACTGTATGTAGCTGGTCTGGACATCACAGCTCAATACTTATAAAAATCTTACTCTTTACTAGCACAGATGATGTTACCTGGTGTTAGAAGGAAAATTCATCTGGTCAGCTGAACAATTAGCTAGATGAGTGCCAGAATTTCTATACAGGTCCTGAAATGCTGCTGGGGATGGGTGGGCGGATTTGTGCAATGAAGGGGCTTGTGTTCTGAAAGGGTGTTGGGGATTCCTATTGTGGCTAATGGCTTTCCTCCTGTGCTGGATCTTGGGTGAGGGGCTGCTGTACTAATCCTAGCATTCTGCTTTTGTTAGCTGTCAAACTTTGCTGCAAGGAGTTTCAAAATATCCTGTCTTGAATGGATTTCTGCCCGCGATATTTGCTTTGCTTATGAATGGACTCATCTAGATAGTTGGCTTCCTCTTTCAATAAGCTCTTTATCTCCTTAAGTGCTGGCTTCTGCTGTGGGCTATTAAGAAACACTGGGAGCTGCTTTCTGCCTCTAAAAACATGTTTCTCCTTTTCTCCTTTAGGGAAATATAATATTCTGCCTTTTTAAAATATTTCCCAAACTATCTCATTCTTCTGGGGAGGGGGCTTCCCTCACTGGTTTGCTAATGAAATGTCTTCAAAAAACAAGCAAGCTCAGAGAGCAACAAGGACCCCTCATGTCAACCCGGAGCTGCAAATATTCTTTATTAGTAAAAATATGTCTGTCGGCAAGCTAAAAATATTTATACAAGAGTACTTTAAAAGTGCATATTGTACATCACACAAAATTTGACCCTTACAATAAACAATCTCAAGCTAGTTACATTAATGCTCTATTTGTACACAGTTTAAAATAAATAAATGAATGATTGGAAATGTATGGTTCCCTCTGCAACAGCAGCCCAGTACATCTTTTACCAAGCCACAACTGGTTCAGTTTCTTTTTTCCACCAGTAAAATGAAACAGGAGAAAAACTCAACATTGCAGCCATAGTAAAAGTTTAGTACTATAGATTCTGTCAGGACCATAGGAGAACTGGGACTGTTGTCTTCAGTGGTGGGTGTACAATCAACCATGCCTAATTGTCAATCTTGTGAAATGTGAACCTAAAGAGAATTAACTTTTGCAGCTTTTGGTTCTGGCTTATTGGCTGTTCTTGACATGTCTCACTCCAGGCTAACCACCTCAATAGATGCTCTTGTGTCCATCTGTGTGATATTCGCCATGTCTTTCATCCCAGCAAGCTTTGTCTTATATCTGATCCAAGAACAAGTGACAAAAACCAAGCATCTCCAGTTTGTCAGTGGTGTGAGCCTTTTTGTTTACTGGTTCACCAACTTCCTGTGGGACATAGTGAGTTATTTTGCTTCCCTTCATATACTTTTTCAACCAGATGCTACTCACCAGTATGGACAATAATCATGCTGTTGGCAATTATGGCGTATGTAGCTTTCCACAAGTTTTTCTTCCTGCCATCTTTTTCTTTTTTAAAAAAAATAACATTGTTTTCGAAGAATCAAGTAAGACAGAACAAGCTAATCTCTGTTTGTTTATCTTACTAAAAACTATCTTTCTGGATGACTCTTCAATTTAACACATACTGTATTTTTCTTTTCCTCCGTGCCAGGTGAATTATATAATGAGTGCTGGCTTAGTGGTGGCAATATTCATGAGTTTCAAAAAGAAAGCGTACACATCACCGACCAATCTTCCTGCACTTATAATATTGCTATTGTTATATGGGTAAGTTATATAGATGTCTCATTAAATATGTGAAATGAAACAAATATTAAAGTACATGTTTCAGTAAACTTTTTTTTTACCATATTGCATCAATTCTGCAAAAAGGTTTGCCTGCTTATTTCCTAGAATAATTCAAAGTTTGGTTAATTACTTATAAAAACATTACAAACAGTTCTCACTTAACCTTCTGCAATGGGGACCTGCAACTTGGTGCCTGTGCCGGACTTATCAATTCTGCTGCGATCGTTAAGTGTATCTCTATTAAGTACATCACATGACTATTGTACTATTGTATTATTGTAATGGTCATTGAACAAGGCAGTTGGTAATAATTGTGTAATGCATCATCTTCTTACCTTTCTGTGATTACTCTATAACGCTTCTCTTCATATTTCCCATGCTTTGTAAAGTTTCACAGAACTCAACTGTCTTTCCCCTCCTTTTTAATCACCTTGTGAAAACATTGGCAGGGGATTAGGTATACAGATGATGCCCAGGTATACATGTCTATCCTGGACCTGGACATAAGAAATAATGCTCTACATAAAAAGGTTTTTGCTCATTGACTGGAAGCTGTAGAGATCTGGATGGGAAAAAATAGGCTTAGATTCATCTGTTAACAAGATTGAGTGAATGGGGACCACATTGGGGTCTTTCTTTCATTACTTCTAGTTGAGTTGCCACTTCCCTATCCAAAATTGGTATCCAATATGGGGATCCTCTAGATTGGGGTGTCAAACTCCAACTTTATATTCATTTTCCTCTTCAATTTTGAGGATTTTAACCACCACTTTTTCCATTTGATTAGGATCTTCAACTTCTTCATCGTATTTTGTTGCTAGGTGCATTAAAACTTCCAACTTCTTCTCTATCCTCTCACATGTATCTAATAATTTCTGTATTTCTGAGAGTATCTTTTGCAGACTTAAAACTTCTTTCTGCAGTTGAAATTGTGCCATTATCTCCAGCTAACAAACACTGCTGCTCTAGCTTAGAAGGTTTTAACAGGATTAAGCATCACAATAACATTTCACCTTTCTCTGGTTAAAAATATACTTCAAAGGAACATCTGTGTGCTTTTCTTCTTATCACTCTCTATAAACAGGCTGTGAGACCTTGAAGTGCCAAGCCAGGATAATCAGTGAAAAAAAGTGTTTTGTTTCCAATACACAAACCTCCAGCCTCCGAGTAGCAGTGTTACAATGTTACAATTTCTTTGTTTCTTTTTGTATCTTTTTTGTATTTCAAGTTTTTAAAAAGTCCGATTCTAAAATGAGTTAGAAAAACACCCATAGTAATGAAAGAGGAGAATTTTAGTTCGTAGATTACAGAGAATAGTAAAAGAAAAAAAATAGAAGAAGGAAACTTAATCCATTCGTTTTAAAAGGCTTGCATAAATTCCATCCGTGAAAATAGCATTTAAAAAGTAAGATAACCCACTGGCCAAAACCAGTCCAAATTTAATTCTGCCGCTTATTTCTTCTGTTTTCCAATTTAAATTAATTTTAAGGTTTTTTATAGGCAGTCACTCTTAAAACAGTAAAAATTCCTCACCAGCTAGAAACACTTTCTCTTTCCATATCCTTCTGTTTTGGAGCTGCCCCGACTTCATCAGCCAAATGGCTGGATTTTTTGTCACCGGCTTGAAGAACTTCTCTTGGATCAATCAGGGACTTTGTGATATCCCTGAGATCAGCAAGACGTATTCTTCCTGTTCACCGTGTCTGCAGGATGGTTTAGGTCCGTTTGGACCACCCAGTGGCGAAAGTATCGACTGCAATCTCAGAGCATTGAGATCGCACGTCGTGTCGTCGCGACTTCAGCTCCTCCAAGATACACTAATTCTTAATTTCTATAGGTACATAGTTCAAGGTATTACTTGTTATCTATAAAACCCTTCATGGCACAGTGCTGGGTCATTTGCTGTTTGTCTCCAATTATTTGTACCTGTGCTACACAATTTGGGAGGGCTGGCATGCTATGGGTACCTTCTATTAAACAGTGTCATCTGATGGGATCCAAAAAGTGGGATTTCTCTGCCACGGTAACCTGTGGAATAACAGGATAGGGTAGGGTAGGATACCTTATTGTCACTTTGAATGTATACTAATTGGCATACATTAAAATACATTTTTGTTATATACAGCTCTCAAAGGGTCATCATCTCCAATATACACTACATAAACATGGCAAAATAAATAAGTAAATAAATAAATACAAAGTTATGTATATACCCAGATATATTGTTTGAGACACAGAGAAACAACACACTCTAGTCCGGAGGAATATATGTACATGGCAAGAAAACCAAATCAGATAACCAGATAGTCCTAATTTTACCTATTTTTGATGAAGCCTTGAAGACCAGGCTCTTCCCTCCAGCATTGGCTCAGTATGTTAGGTGAGCCAGGTTCAAGTTATTTATGTGGCCAGTTGATTATAAGGTCTGTTAGTTATGGATATATGAGCTGGCTCTGGTGTGACATGCTTTTATATTGTTGATGTTTTTAGCTGGTTGCTAGCTAGCTGCCCAAAATCACATAGCAAATGAGCAACCACATAAATTGAATAAATGGCTCAGTGGCTAAGACGCTGAGCTTCTCAATTAGAAAGGTCAGCAGTTCAGCAGTTATGCAGAAGCCCCAGCTCTGCATAACAGAGTGAGCTCCTGTTAGTTGTCCCAGCTTCTGCCAACCTAGCAGTTCGAAAGCATGTAAAAATGCAAGTAGAAAAATAAGGAAGGTAACAGCGTTCTGTGTGCCTTTGGCATTTAGTCATGCCGGCCACATGACCATGGCAGAGGTGGGTTGCTGCCGGTTGAGTAGAAGCATCGCGCGCAGGAGCACGCCCAAACCGGTAGTAAAAAAATTGGCAACCCACCTCTGGACCATGGAGATGTCTTTGGACAGCGCTGGCTCTTCAGCTTTGAAACGGAGATGAGCACTGTCCCTAGAGTCAGGAATGACTAGCACATATGCGTGAGGGGAACTTTACCTTTATCTTACAAATAAAGTAATAAATAACTTTTTGTAAAGTTTCTGCTCTTTTGAATGGTTTCAAATGTTCCTTGTCAGCTGGCCTGAATAATAAATGGGCACTGGAAGAATGAATGTTTATGCAGACAAATAACAAAATGGCTTTTAAAAATATATATATATCAAAAGACAGTCTGTAACAACATGGCCATATTTCGTTCACCATTGAACCATTTTATTGGGGAAGGGGGAAGCTATGACTGTATATTTTGATTAATTGAATTATGCCACTTTTGTTTCTCATTGTTCTGTATACAGATGGGCCATAATTCCTATGATGTACCCTGCATCCCGCTATTTTAAGGTCCCCAGCACTGCCTATGTTGTTTTGTCTTGCATTAATCTCTTCGTTGGTATTAACACCAGTGCCATTACATTTGTTCTGGATCTCTTTGAAAATAATGCGGTGAGTGACTTTTCTTAGGCTCGACTGTAACGAGAGTACCATACATTAGCTATGCTCCATTATGTCAGGACATGATTCAATATATGGTTCATAAGCTTTAAGAGATAATGCCAGTTTAAAAGGAACAGCTGCCCAATGGAAGAAAACATTTGATATTCATGAACCTTTGCACTGTGTCTAAATGTTCCAGCATAAAATAATCTGATATTCTGGAAAACTATAGAGAGATGTTGCAAAATGAGGAAATCTTTTATAGGTTTCATCGTGTTCCTTTTCTCAGGGGATAAAAAACCCTTCTGCTATCCAGATTTCCTACTGTCACATCTTCACATCAAAAAATGTTATTGATCAGGATGTATACCACTAATGTGGTGTAGGAGAAGGAGTGGCAGAAGCTGAGGGTCAAAAGAGGAATCAGCCCAGTGTCATTACGTAGCCACAAATTGACTAATTCCAATCCCTCTTGAATTCAGCTGAACCTTATCTAGAGCTAAAATAGTAGTAACCATTAGTTGATGAGATTCCTGCGCGTAGGCATGAATTGTAATAAATCAGTTTAATTGGGACTTCAAGTGTGGTCCTGATCTTTCACACCTGACATCTGGCCTCTCATCCTAAACTCAAACCATTTTTTTTTTGGTAAGTTAGGGAGGAATCTTGTGAATTCGAGCAAGACTAGCATCTGTGTTTCTTTTTCAGCCTCTCCTAGAATTCAACAAAACATTAAAAAAAATATTTTTGATCTTTCCTCATTTCTGCTTGGGTCGTGGACTCCTTGACTTAGCCGTTAACCAAGCTGTGATTGATGTCTATGCACGTTTTGGTAAGTACCAAACGATGGGAGATTATTCTAGATGCTCTATATCGAAGTCAGTCATGAACTGCTGCTAGGCTGAATCTTCTGCACTTTTTCCATGCTTCGATCAAGGAGGAAAAACATTTTCACTCAGCCCTCAATCTTGCCTGTATAACTATCTGCTAGGAACCCTGTTGCTGCCTGTATCTGAGAGAGAATCCCATCATCCTGTTAGACTAGGACTTAGAATAACTTTATTGCCACTTTGAATGTACACTAATCGGCACACATTAAAATGAAATTTTGTTGCATACAGCTCTCAAAGGGTCATCACCTCCAATATACACTACATAAACATGACAAAATAAATAAATAAATAAATAAATAAATAAATAAATACTCTATATATATATATATATATGTGTGTGTGTGTGTGTGTGTGTGTGTGTGTATGTATGTGTATGTGTGTATATATATATATATATATATATATATATATATATATATATATATATATATATATATATATATATACACACACACACACACACACACACACACACACACACACACACACAGAGTGGGGCAAAAAAGTATTTAGTCAACCACCAATTGTGCAAGTTCTCCCACTTAAAAAGATGAGAGAGGCCTGTAATTGGCATCATAGGTAGACCTCAACTGTGAGAGACAAAATGTAAAAAAAAAGACCAAACAATCACATTGGCTGATTTGGAAATAATTTATTTGCAAATTATGGTGGAAAATAAGTATTTGGTCACCTACAAACAAGCAAGATTTCTGGCTCTCACAGACCTGTACCTTCTTCTTTAGGAGGCTCCTCTGTCCTGCACTCATTACCTGTATCAATGGCACCCGTTCGAACTTGTCATCAGTATAAAAGACACCTGTCCACAACCTCAAACAGTCACACTCCAAACTCCACTATGGTGAAGACCAAAGAGCTGTCAAAGGACACCAGAAACAAAATTGTAGACCTGCACCAGGCTGGGAAGACTGAACCTGCAATAGGCAAGCAGCTTGGTGTGAACAAATCAATTGTGGGAGCAATAATTAGAAAATAGAAGACATACAAGACCACTGATAATCTCCCTCGATATGGGGCTCCACGCAAGATCTCACCCCGTGGGCTCAAAATGATCCCAAGAACGGTGAGCAAAAATCCCAGGATCACACGGGGGGACCTAGTGAATGACCTGCAGAGAGCTGGGACCAACGTAACAAAGGCTACCATCAGTAACACAGTACGCCGCCAGGGACTCAGATCCTGCAGTGCCAGACGTGTCCCCCTGCTTAAGTCAGTCCATGTTCGGGCCCATCTGAAGTTTGCTAGAGAGCATTTGAATGATCCAGAAGAGGATTGGGAGAATGTCATATGATCAGATGAAACCAAAATAGAACTGTTTGGTAGAAACACAACTCGTCGTGTTTGGAGGAGAGAGAATGCTGAGTTGCATCCAAAGAACACCATACCTACTGTGAAGCACGGGGGTGGCAACATCATGCTTTGGGGCTGTTTCTCTGCAAAAGGACTAGGACGACTGATCCGTGTACAGGACAGAATGAATGGGGCCATGTATTGTGAGATTTTGAGTGCAAACCTCCTTCCATCAGCAAGAGCATTGAAGATGAAACGTGGCTGGGTCTTTTAACATGACAATGATTCCAAACATACTGCCCGGGCAATGAAGGAGTGGCTTCGTAAGAAGGTCCTGGAGTGGCCTAGCCAGTCTCCAGATCTCAACCCCCTAGAAAACCTTTGGAGGGAGTTGAAAGTCCGTGTTGCCCAGCGAGAGCCCCAAAATATCACTGCTTTAGAGGAGATCTGCATGGAGGAATGGGCCAACATACCAGCAACAGTGTGTGCCAACCTTGTGAAGACTTACAGAAAACGTTTGACCTCTGTCATTGCCAACAAAGGATATATAACGAAATATTGAGATGAACTTTTGATACTGACCAAATACTTATTTTCCAGCATAATTTGCAAATAAATTATTTCCAAATCAGCCAATGTGATTGTTTGGTCTTTTTTTTTTTACATTTTGTCTCTCACAGTTGAGGTCTACCTATGATGCCAATTACAGGCCTCTCTCATCTTTTTAAGTGGGAGAACTTGCACAATTGGTGGTTGACTAAATACTTTTTTGCCCCACTGTATGTATGTATGTATGTATGTATGTATGTATGTATGTATGTATGTATGTATGTATATGTATATGTATATGTATATATATATATATATATATATATATATATATATATATATATATATATATATATATATATATATATATATATATATATATATATATATATATATGTTGTATTTGTACTGATAAATAAATAAAGGGAGACTAGTATAGATCTATTTCGAGCTAATTAGCTCTCATCAGCTAGCCATACCCTTACTGGGATTTGAACCCGGGCTGTATATATCTTAGGCAGGAGTGTTAGCCACTAAGCCACGGGCTCACTTCCTTATCAGTTGAGCCAGGGAAATAGGTATGTATTAGTGTTACAACCCCTGGTATGCCTAAATATGGGAGGAAGGTCACTACTCCCTCTTTCTGTCCTTCGGCTTCATCACAGAAGACCATGCAGGCAGAAAACCATATTTTTATTTTTAATGTTTAAAAATATGGTTTTCTGCCTGCATGGTCTTCTGTGATGAAGCCGAAGGACAGAAAGAGGGAGTAGTGACCTTCCTCCCATATTTAGGCATACCAGGGGTTGTAACACTAATACATACCTATTTCCCTGGCTCAACTGATAAGGAAGTGAGCCCGTGGCTTAGTAGCTAACACTCCTGCCTAAGATATATACAGCCCGGGTTCAAATCCCAGTAAGGGTATGGCTAGCTGATGAGAGCTAATTAGCTCGAAATAGATCTATACTAGTCTCCTTTTATTTATTTATCAGTACAAATACAACACAAATATAAAAAGGCAACATTAAAAATAAAAATATGGTTTTCTGCCTGCATGGTCTTCTGTGATGAAGCCGAAGGACAGAAAGAGGGAGCAGTGACCTTCCTCCCATATTTAGGCATACCAGGGGTTGTAACACTAATACATACATACATATATATATGGCTTAGGACCTAGTTACTTGCGGGATCGTATTCTGCCCCATACATCCCTGCGACCAATTCGCTCGCACAGAGAGTGGCTCCTCCAGGTGCCGTCCGCTAGACAATGTCGTGGGGCGGCGCCTAGGAGTAGAGCCTTCTCTGGGGCGGGCCCAGCCCTGTGGAATGACCTCCCTCCGGATATTAGGAATACCTCTGACCTCCGCTCCTTCCGTATTAAGCTTAAGACCCACCTATTCCAAGCAGCTGGCCTGGCTCAACTTTGATCTAACCATATCGCTCCTGACGGGTTTTTAACTGGGTATTTTAATTATATTTAATTTCTAGGGGTTTTAAATACAGTATTTTAATTGTTTTTATCAATCGACCTCCTCCTTATGTATGTTTTAGTGTACCTTTGTTATATGTTTGTTTTGTTTACATATTTATTTCGTATGTTTCGTTGTACGCCGCCCCGAGTCCTTCGGGAGAGGGTGCGGCTAAGAAATAAATATATTATTATTATTATTATTATGTATGTGTATATATATATATATATATATATATATATATATATATATATATATATATATATATATATATATATATATATATATATATATATATATATATATATATATATGTTGTATTTGTACTGATAAATAAATAAAGGGAGACTAGTATAGATCTATTTCGAGCTAATTAGCTCTCATCAGCTAGCCATACCCTTACTGGGATTCGAACCTGGGCTGTATTATATCTTAGGCAGAAGTCTTAGCCACTAAGCTAAGATATATATATATATATATATATATATATATATATATATATATATATATATATATATATATATATATATATATATATATATATATATATATATATATATATATATATATATATATATATATATATATATATATATATATATATATATATATATATATATATATATACACACGCACACATACATACACACATACATACATACACACACACACATACATACATACATACATACATACATACATACATACTCATATATATTATATGACACGGAGAAACAACACAGACTAGTTCGGATGTATACCAGTGATGGGATTCAAATTTTTTAATACTGGTTCTATGGGCATGGCTTAGTGGTCGTGGGGTGGCTTAGTTGGTGTGGCTTAGTGGGCATGGCTTGGTGGGCATGGCTTGGTGGCGTGGCAGGGAAAGGGTACTATAAAATCTCCATTCCCACCTCCTCCATAGGAAGGTTACTGCAAAATCTTCATTCCCTCCCTATCAGCTGGGACTCAGGAGGCAGAGAATAGATGTGGGTGGAGCCAGTCACAGGTGGTATTTACTGTTTCTCCGGACTATTCAAAATTTCCGCTACCGGTTCGCCAGAACTGGTCAGAACCTGCTGAATACCACCTCTGATATATACATATACTGTACATAGCAAGAGAAACAAATCTTGCGAGTTTACCAGACGGATGGCATGGGGAACAAAGCTGTTATGGAATCTGGTAGTCCTGCTAGAAATACTTCAAAACCTCCTCCCAGAGGGGAGCAACAGAAACAGACCATAAAATCGTGTGGGGTCTCTATGCTTTGAGCTCTAAGCCCATAGCACTTATAAGCAATATCCTGAATGACAGGAAGCAAGCTTCCTATAATCTTTTCAGCTGTCCTTACCCCTTTTTGAATGGACTTTGTCTCTGAGGCACTGTTGATTATTCCCCAACTGTGTTTGTTTGTTTTTTCTTGTAGAAAAAACAAAAGTGAGAAGTCCCCACAACCAGTCATTGTACAGGCTCAAATTGCTCCTTGGAGCAAATAGTGCCAAAGGGAGGGATTAGGGAAGAGATCCTGGGAGATGAAGCTAGTCATAGCAATATTTCTCCTCAATGGGAAATGATTTGGTCAGAAACTCTGAATGAAATATTGCAAAACTATGGTTGGATGTTTCCTGAATTATTTAGACAGAGACATGCAAGATCTGTAGTGTTACTAACCTGGCAAATTTGCACAACTTCTTTCATATGTACAATCATGACGACATATACGAGAGCCCTTTCACACTGAACATAAAACATTCTTGATGTTTGATACCTTCAAATATAAAGAGATTGTAGAATATCAAAGGTTTGCTTAAGTATACCATTTTATTCTTCTTCCCCACAGCGCTGTCAGCTGAGGGCAGTGCAATTAATTATTTTTCTTTCCCTGGTTTAAGGATGCATTAACATCCTCATCAACTTAATCCCTATCTTGATCAAGAAATAAAATATTCAAGGCTAGCTACAGAAAGACCCTTGTCTTCCATATTAATTTCCTTTTCTGCGGTGCATGAGTTGGCACAAAATTATGCTGTACTTTGCCTTCATTGCTGAGTGTGCTTCTGCCTCAGCAATGAGGCCACCGACTGGCACTGTCTTCATAGATTCTTAAAGATTCATAGAACTTAAAGAATGTGGCTGATTGCTCTAGTGTCCCTTGCCCGTGGGAAAAACAACCACCAATTGCTTTTCCTAGAAAAAGAGGCAAATCTTTATTTTTATTTATCAAACTTACATGCTGCCCACCTCACTGTTACAGCGATTCTGGGCAGCTTACAATATGATAGAAAGGTTTAAAAATGCAAAATGATTAAAATTAATAGGATTACATAAGAAACTAAGAACTAACAGAACAAGTGACATAAGGATTCTCTTCTCCCTATTAACCACTCCTATAGGTGCCTCTGTGAATGGGCAAAGCCAGGTTTTAAGGCTATTCTGGAAGGGGGGGGGGAGTCTCAGCTCCAGAGGAGAATATTTATAGAGGGTCGGGGTCACAGCAGAAAAGACTCTTCTTCTGGAGCTGAAATACTTTGGCAGATACAACATAAGGCTCTTCTGCTAGAGCGAATGGCATTGGGGTGTGTCAGCTCCTCAGAGTTTTGACAGATGGATAGACCTAAAATCTGGTTCTGAAATTACTCAGGAAGAAGCACCCCTTTTATCTGACAGTATCCAGCCTCAGAGATAAGAGCCTGCAGAAGTTGTTGCACAGGTTGGTTGTTCACACATCTCCTTTCCCAATCTTCTGTCCTGCTTCTGTCCTGGCAGCCTATTCTGTACCACTGGATGCACATCAAAAAGATATTCAGACAGTTAAAGAGGAGAATAAGAGGAAATCATTCTTTAAAATCTAACCAATTCAAAACAATAATGCAATACAATACAATAGCAGAGTTGGAAGGGACCTTGGCGGTCTTCTAGTCCAACCCCCTGCCTAGGCAGGAAACCTTATACCATTCCAGACAAATGGCTATCCAACATCATCTTAAAGACTTCCAGTGTTGGGGCATTCACAACTTCTGGAGGCAAGCTGTTCCACTGATTAATTGTTCTAACTGTCAGGAAGTTTCTCCTCAGTTCTAAGTTGCTTCTCTCCTTGATTAGTTTCCACCCATTGCTTCTTGTTCTACTCTCAGGTGTCTTGGAGAATAGTTTGACTCCCTCTTCTTTGTGGCAACCCCTGAGATATGTGAACACTGCTATCATGTCTCCCTTAGTCCTTCTTTTCATTAAACTAGACATACCCAGTTCCTGCAACCGTTCTTCATATGTTTTAGTCTCCACTCTTGGATCCATCCTCCTGCTTTGGCATCCCTTGTTTTTTAAAACACAGAGAGAGGGGGGAGAGGGAGAGAGGCAAATACCAATGTGATATTTTTATATCAAAAACAAACAAAAATCTTTTATGTGACACACCTTGGCGACACAGAGAAGTATATAAATTTAAAGCAGCAGTGTGGGGCAGGCTAACTCAATTCCTGATCTCCAATTGGATCTGAACAGTTGATGATCGAAGGGGGAAATTCTCTGTTTCTGAAAAACTATATTTTAACATTGGGCCATTCAAACTGATTTTTGTTGGTTTCATTCTAAAGGAGAAGAACGTGCCTCGAATCCATTGCGCTGGGATTTTGCTGGAAAATACATGCTAGCCCTGGCAGTGCAGGGTGTGGTCTATTTCATTCTGAATCTTCTTTTACAACGCAGTTTCTTGTCTACAAGATGGTACGCGGATAATCTCCTGGCTTCAGAGGTCTTGTACTGAAATTTGTTTTAGAGAGTTAATAAATATTGTTGCGGTGGGAGGTGCCCGGGCTTACATCTGCCATGAAAATGGGATCCATATAGGCTGCTTTTCAAGTACAAGCTGAATGACAACTCACTTATTCTGAGTTTTTCAGGTTTCTACAAAATACTCTGGGACCTATTATGGAAGAAGATGAGGACGTTGCAGAAGAAAGGAAGCGAATAATGAAAGGAGACAGCCAAAACTATATTTTGAAATTGCATGAATTGACTAAGGTAATTTTTCAGGAGTTATTCTAAAATATTTGTGTCCTTTAGCTGTGCCTTGGGGGAAAAAAGTAAGCCAATTAAGAAATTCTGGTACTTGCTTGGTTGAGGCACTTCAGGAATGACCAGGACATTTTGCTGCTAGGCATCAAGAAGAAACAAAATTTTCTCCCCCATCTGTTTTCTCCTGAATGTGATACGGAAGAGCTGACTGGCCTATTAGTTTTATTATTATTTTTCTCGAGATGTGGCATCATCACTTATTACCATTACAGGATTGGTAAGCATGTATTTCTAAAATATCGATAGCTTCTCAATCCAATTAGGGATTACAGGTAGTCCTCAATTTATGACCATAATGGAATCTGTCATTATGGTCATAAGTTGTGACAATTGTAAAGCAGGTCATCACGTGCTTTACAGCTTTTTGCTGCAGCCATTAAACATATCACTAAGTGACTCCACAGTTGTTAAGTCCCTAACTACAGTACTGAGAAAATTTTTATTGTAATCCCTTATTACTTCACTGCTGAAGAACGAACATCTAAGCCTCATTATTTGTGATCTGTAAACACTGTTTAATTCCATTAAATTCCCTTCTTACTCTAAAGGCAGTGATGGGATCCAAATAATTTAACAACCGGTTCTCTGCCCTAATGATTTCTTCCAACAACCAGTTCACCAAACAGCTCAGAAAGTTAACAACCGGTTCTCCCGGAGTGGTGTGAATTGGCTGAATCCCACCACTGTCTAAAGGGGATTCCTCAGCACTATCATTTCCACTCCCCAATTTCTCCTCCTCCCCCCCAAAAAGGTTTAAAACCAACTTGTGACCACCTTCTGTTCTGCTGATCTCAAAACTCTGAGAATGAGAAGTGTATTACACTAGTTAATAATGAACTGAAAGAACATAAATTACTCTACTCCACATAAAAGGAGAAGAAAATAAACTGCTTACACAGGCACACAACCATCCATATCTGATGTCATTTTGTCTGCATCTGTCTGCTTGTTTATTTAAAAAAAATAAGTCTAGGACAGTGGGTCTCAACCTTCCCAATGCCGCGACCCTTTAATACAGTTCCTCATGTTGTGGTGACCCCCAACCATAAATTGGTGTCTCGGTTCCTAAGACCATCAAAAATACGTGTTTTCTGATGGACTTAGACGACCCCAGTGAAAGGGTCGTTCGACCCCCAATGGGGTCCCGACCCACAGGTTGAGAACCACTGGTCTAGTAGGTTGTTTATAAGGGACCGCATATTTGACAGATACTTCTGTCTTGAAAATCGTATGAAATAATAGTGTATTAGTGAAGACAAGGTGACACAAGAGTTCCCATTAATTCAAGAATGAAATTACCTCCAGCTCTACAGAGGTGCAAAAGAAAAAAGAAATTGCAAAAGAAAATACTGTGGTTGCTCCAATTTCAGGGAGAGAAAAAAGAGATTCAGCTTTCAAACAAAGCCAGCATCTCACACAGCTAGGAGGGGAATGCCACTGGAGTCCTATGCCAGTGTCTCAGTGTTATGAAGGCTGGGAAGGATTAAAACAAGATCAAACTGAATCCCTGCAAAACAGAGCTGTATATTCATAACCACTCCAGCTGTAACATCGAATACAGATAGGGTTGTATCTTCTCAGGAAAACAATTCTGCAATTCAGTGACGTGCGGTGAGGTTTATGGCTGGTGAGGCACTGACACAGTACTGGATTTCAAATATTTTTAGACTTGTGGACTTCAACTCCCAGAATTCCACAGTCAGGCATGCTCAGTTCCAATTTAAAGCGACAGCATTTGTTTTTCTCCTTTGCTCCTTCTTTCTTTTTCTTTTTCTTCTCCTTCTCTTGGGGAGGGAGAGCACAAGTGAGCCAGGGTCCTTCCCTCCAGCCTTTGCCCAAAGCCCTGCACAGCACCAGGAGGATGACGTTTGAATTCCTCCCCCTCCCTCCAACCCACACATACCTTTTCCAGCTTTTTTTAACAGTTAAGCAGAGTCATCCACGGTGAGGCAGTAACTAGCTCAGCTTTTTCCTTTTACTTTTTTTTTTCATGATGAGAGTGGTGAGGCTTTGCCTCACTTGCCTCACCTGACTGCACATCACTGCTGCAATTTGGGGGTTCTTCAGCACTCTGCCTTGTATGTATGTTTGCAGGCATCCCGAGAAAATTAAAACAAAAATGGTCCATGTGTGCCTGCCTAGATGAGCCCAGCAGTTTTCTTGCCAAGGTTTTTTTAGAAGTGGTTTGCCATTGCCTCCTTCCTAAGGCTGAGAAGGAGTGACTGGTCTGTGGCAGGACTAGAACTCACTCTCTCTTGGTTTTTAGCCTGATGCCTTAACCACTACATCACTGGCTCTATTTATATAAATATATCATTGCATATCAGAGACGTGCGGTCAGGGGAGGCAGAGCCTCACCGCTCTCATCATGAAAAAAAAGGGAAAAGGGAAAAGGCGCTGAGGAGCCTCGGGGTATGGGACTGCGCAAGTCCCGGTCCCCTTCATGTTGACTCAGGAAGGCGGGGAATGGGACCACATGTGCAGGACAGAGGGAAGTGCAGGAGGCTCCTCTAGCCTCAGCCTCCCTCCTGCACACGTGGTCCCATTCCCCGCCTTCTGTCGGGTTCTGATGCCGGAGTTCATGTTCCAGGGCGAATGCGCATGCGCGAGCGGCTCCCTTCCTCGCAATGAGCAATGGCAGGTTTACAGGAAGTTGCCTGCGAAAGCAGAAAGTGCGACGGACTTTTCGGACCGTTGGTTACCATTTCCCTGCCAGCTCGCTCGCGAAAGGACCCTGGAAACCGAGTCGTGGCCAGCATCTTGTTAAGAATTCCCCGCCTTCCTGATGACGTCACTAGCCTCACCAGCCATAAACCTCACCGCACGTCACTGTTGCATATATTATATGAAAATTAATATTCTGGAAGACATAGCTGTAATACTTTGTTATGTAAACTGTATATAAAATAACGCATGTCTGTAGGGTTTTTTTAAATCTTGATTTGCTATTACAGACAGTCCTTGACTTACAACCACAATGGATCCTGTCCATTAATGTCAGGCAATTGTAAATGTGGCTGATCTGATTTTACAACCTTGTTTGTGGCATTTGTTCAGTGAACGCAGGGGTGAAATGCTACCGGTTTGGGCCGGTTTGCCCAAACCGGTAGTAAAAAATGCTACCAGTTCACCCAAACCGTTAATAAAAAAAATGCTTTAAAAAAGTTTTTAAAAGGTTCCGACGATCGCGCGGCACAGCTAATTGTCACATCTGATAATTTTTTTAGCATTTTTTTACTGCCGGTTTAGGCAAATAAAAATGCTTTAAAAAAGGTTTCAACAATCAGCTGTGCAACAATCAGCTGTGCCGCACAATTTATATTCGCTGGAAAGCAGGAAATCCTGCTTTGCATGGTACAGCTGTTCCCCCACTCTTGCTGTTCTACTTACCTTTGCAGAGACATAAAAGGCTTCTTAGCACTTGAGGTGTGCATACACAAAGCGCTCATTTGGTGCACCTGTGCGCGAAGCAAACTAGTAGCAGACTTCAGAGCATTTCACCCCTGAGTGAATGTCATAGTTGTTAAACAAACTAATTGTTCAACATGGGCTGGTTTTGCTAAAAACTAGAAGCAGATGCCAGTTTTCGTCCCAAAAAAAGGTCATAAAATGCTGTTGCAAACAGCTGTAAATGTGACTAGAGGGGACAACTGTCAGAACTTCAGTACTAGGTCATAAATGCACCTACGGAGATCCATCCTAACCGGTCGTAAGTCAAGGACTATATGTAATAGTGAATATTTAATTTGGTGGATTGTTTGCATATTATTTTTTGTTGTTTTGCTGGTTTTCTCCAGTTGGTACAACCCAGATACTTTGGAATACAGTTACTAGTATCTTTCAATTAGCCATGATCGTAACAACAGGGACTGGGCAAAAGAACAAAAGTCCACTGTATCTGGCGACTGCCTAGTTGGAGAAAGCCACATTTTCCTCTTTGAATAATGCATGTCCTTCAACTGTCAGGGTTTCTGTTGAAAAAAATTCCTATTCCAGATATATGCAGGAAGACGTATACCAGCAGTAAACAGACTCTGTGTTGGGGTTCGTCCGGGAGAGGTGAGTTGTATCTCAGTTATGCAATGCATTTTGAATTATTTCTTTTCCTGTAAAGCTCTCAAAGTAACCAGCGTGTTTTAAATTATAATTTAGTGCTTTGGTCTCTTGGGTGTGAATGGTGCTGGTAAGACCACAACGTTCAAAATGCTGACTGGAGATATTAAAGTAACATCAGGAGATGCTGTTGTGGTTGGTCATAGGTAAGTCCTGACAGATGTTAAAACTGTTGAGTCCAAAGAACTACAGATGTTTCTTGATACCCTGTTTTCCCTGAAAATAAGACCTCCCCGGATAATAAACCCAATCGGGATTTTTAGCGCATGTGCTAAAATAAGCCCTCCCCCGAAAATAAGCCCTCCCCAAAAGATTTAAACCCATGAGAAGCCAGTCCCCACCATTTCCTGGAGGGAAGAGGGAAAGATGCCCCATGTGCCCCGCATGCATTTGTCATCCACACAGAACGGCCTCACGGAGGCTGCTCCTGAAAATCATAGCTACCGCTACGGCACCCCTTCTCTTAGTGGCAGCCGCAAAACGAACGGCAGGCCTAGAGACACTAGGGCTGGCAAGAGTGTGCCAGAAACAGAGGCAGAACTTCTGCAGACCGCAGGCTGAGGTTAAGGGGCCTCCTGCACCTCAAAAATAATAAGACCTCCCCAAAAATAAGGCCACGTGCTTATTTCGGGGGTGAAAAGAAAATAAGGCCCTGTCTTATTTTCGGAGAAACACTATCATTTACTAACTGGTAATTGCCATCACGTTGCTCTTAACAATCGGTTCTTATTTTCTGGTAGGGATATGGAGAAAATACTTATTCCTCTGTATAATGGCTCAGGTTCAAGACCTGAGCACTGTGCAACAAAGTGAGCTCCTGTTATTTGCCCCAGCTCCTGCCTACCTAGCAGTTTGAAAGCATCCAAATGCGAGTAGATAAATAGGTACCACTTTGGTGGGAAGGTAAAAGCATTCCATGCACCTCGGTATATAGTCTGTATGTGATCTTGAAGCTGGCTGTTCTGCTTACACAGACATGAGTCTGCAGTGAGGATTTGAAACATTATAGTGGATAGGACTGTCATTTTAAAATTTGGTGTGTACTCAACTTTGTATTGTTTGCAAAGGATATAATTCTGTGCAGATGGAAGGACAAAGTTCTGTATCCACATTGTTTCCAGAAGATGTATGTTTAGTTGTCTTATTTCATCATGTGGTAGAAGTGAATAAAATTTGTATAACCCAGTCAAGCTTTAATGAACAGAGAGATATAACTTGATTTATTTTAATCAATTTCTTACTGTGTTACTTTAATCTTTTAAATACAAAGTATTACAAAGTATTATTTTATTAAATTATATATATATAATTTATAGTAGTGACCTTCCTCCCATATTTAGGCATACCAGGGGTTGTAACACAAATATATATATATATATATATATATATATATATATATATATATATATATGTGTGTGTGTGTGTGTGTGTGTGTGTGTGTGTGTGTGTGTGTGTGTGTGTGTGTGTGTGTGTGTGTGTGTGTGTGTATGTATGTATGTATGTATGTATGTATGTATGTATGTATATATATATATATATATATTTGTGTTACAACCCCTGGTATGCCTAAATATGGGAGGAAGGTCACTACTCCCTCTTTCCTCCCATATTTAGGCATACCAGGGGTTGTAACACAAATACATACCTATTTCCCTGGCTCAACTGATAAGGAGGAGAGCCTGTGGCTTAGTGGCTAAGACTCCTGCCTAAGATATAATACAGCCCAGGTTCAAATCCCAGTAAGGGTATGGCTAGCTGATGAGAGCTAATTAGCTCAAAATAGATCTATACTAGTCTCCCTTTATTTATTTATCAGTACAAATACAACATATATATATATATATATATATATATATATATATATATATATATATATATATATATATATATATATATATATATATATATATAGTGTTTTATATATATATATATAGTGTTTTATATATATATATATATATATATATATATATATATATATATATATAGTTATATATAGTTATATAGTTATATATATATATATATATATAGTTATAGTTATATAGTTATATAGTTATAGTTATATAACTATATATAACTATAACTATAGTTACTTTAGCTGGATACTTTTCTCTCTGATGCTACTCTACTGATTAAATCTGGCTCTGTAAATATTTTTCTTTTCTTTTTTTTCTTTTATCACTTTCACTTTTGCTAGCATATTGACCCATATCTGGGATGTTCACCAAAACATGGGCTATTGCCCACAATTCGATGCTATTGATGAACTACTGACAGGAAGAGAACATTTGATTCTCTATGCCCGTCTGCGTGGTGTCCCAGAAGCTGAAGTTGAGAAGGTAGGGATAATTATTCTTCATTTACGGTGCATGATTTGGACTACATCTAAAGATACCTACACAAAAAGATGGCTCCTGGTGGGATACTAGATTGTATTGATTCACGTTAAACTTTTAAAGAAAAAATATTGTCTTTTTGGCTCTGTCACACTGCAGTTGCTATTGTCTCTATTTCCAATTGGCAGTCTTGCACATGGTGAAATCCAACTACAAAACAGGTTCTTCAGTCTACAGAGTATATTTTCAAATGTGCACACATGAAACTTAAAAGTAATGGAGTTGTTCTTGCTTAAGCTTGCAGTGGGGCTAGCTCAAGGTATAGCACTGTGTATTCATAGTAACTTACACACATGGTATTGATGTTGCATCAGATTGGGCTGAGTGCAGTAAATGCTACGGCAATACATTTCAGTTAGAGTAAAAATCTCATCCCTGTATAGGTATACTACACATAAAAATTATGAATCTGGCAGCGTGAAGTGCATAGGCTGAAGTCTTTCAGCACTCATTGCAAAATGGTAAAATCCTTCTCAGAGGCTGGGTTCTCATTAAGCCATCATGTGGTTTGTCTGGTTTTAGCTAAGCATGATCATGAAATTTCCCACCGTTTCTGGCTTGGAGGCTGGGTCAACTTTTTCAGATAGTGGGCACCATTACCTGGTACCATGGGTGTCCAGAATAAAGACCTAAATTGTTTCAAAGCCCATTAGGCTTTGGCAATCTCATCCATAAAGTCATGGGTGAGATGCATATCTGTATGAATATCATTTGGAAGTGCTCCAAAGTTAGTTCTAGTTTTCAGCCCCAGCTTCATTCTATTCTCTTCTACTTTCCTTTGTTCCCTTTCCCTCTGGCTCTTCTTCCTTTGGAATATTACCAGAACATGATATTAATTCAACATGTATATAAGGCATACCAGAGATTGCTATTACTAAAGGATATGAGCTTCCCATTGAAGCATCCCTTATGACTAATTTCCGTAATCTGGTCTCCTCCAGATTATGACGATCCTTTGTGGAAATGATTGTAGTTTTGATACCAGATTGGGGTAGGCTGTTTTGTGAGAGTTCCAGATATAAATCTGTATAACGGACTGAATTAAAACCACAATATTTTACATAGATCTTGATTTTTTTCCCCACAGGTGGCAGAGTGGGGGATTCAGAAACTTGGTCTGTCGCAAAATGCAGATCAGTTGGCAGGAACGTACAGTGGTGGCACCAGACGGAAACTTTCCACTGCTATTGCATTGATAGGTTGCCCTCCCTTAGTCCTGCTAGTAAGTAACTTTGTGACGAGGTAACTATAAATTGCCAAAACAGTTCTGGAAAACTGAGGAAGAAATCCACTTCAATAGCCTTTGCAACCAAAAGGTTTATCCCACCACTGTATGTCAGTCACAAAGAATCGGGACCACACATTAAGTTCTAGGTGGGATGATTTACTGCTCATGCTTAGATGCATACCATCAGCACTAAATTGGCACTAGATAAGGATCAACAGAATTCAAGAGTGGCTGGACCTGAATTGTTTGTAGGAATGTATCAACGCTAGGCTGATTGCGCTCTTGACTCCACCCTTAGGCTTTGCCTGTCCTTCCCGTACACTAGAGCTGTCAAACTCGCATTCCGCAGGCCAGATGCATCACGAGCTTGACACGCTCATGCCAGTTTAGCGAAGGACTGAAAAGTTGCAATACATCATGCGATGACAATGTGACAACAAGTTTGACACCCCTGCCCTACACTATAGTTACTTTGGATTTGGAATAGCTCTTTGCAGAATCTGCTAATAGTCTTTTTTGCTGTCTTTCTTTTTCTACTCAGTGAATGCTGATAAGCTAGGTCATGACATTTTACACAATTCTGATAGTTGAGGTACACCTTTTCTTCTGAAGGATGAGAGACATAGCATCCAAACCTTGAAAAAGTTACCTTTTAGCACACGCAAGAGTAAGCCTGTTAAAACACCCAAAGGAGGAAATTGTGTTGGCTATGTTCATTGCCTTGAGTTATTTGTAAAAATAATAAAGGTGGGATAAAAATAACTGGAACTCTGAGCACATTACTTCTTTTACAAAGGAGAGGACTGCTTCACCATCTGTTCTTGAGAAAACTTAGTTGTTGCTATATTCCTGTTCTCACAGGATGAACCAACTACGGGAATGGACCCTCAGTCCCGACGCTTCTTATGGAACTCAATTTTCAGTGTGATCAGAGATGGAAGAGCTGTGGTTCTTACCTCTCACAGGTAATGTAAGTCCTGCTCCCATTAAGATAAATTGAATTGTACATCCTGGTTAGCACTCACAGCTCATTCAGATGCGTTTGCTCCGCTTCAGATTTCAGCTGGGAAAATCCCATGTCAAGGAAAGGCCTACTTTTCCCCTTCACTTTCTTAAGGCAGGGAGGGTCCTCAGCTCCTTGATTCTGCCCTTTCTTCAAGCAATTACCCTCTCCTGGCATTTTATCCTCAAAGCAAGCCTGCTGAGATAGATTAGGATGGGAGATAATGACTGGCTCAAGTCATCGAATTAGCTTGCTAGAGGAATGGGGAATTGAACTCCAGTTTGTCTGGGCCCATCCCAGTGTGCATTTGGATAATCCTCTACTTTCTCCTTATTTTATTTTTTCAAAATTACAATTCTGTGCCCTGAAAATAATGTTTAATTATTCCACCTGCATTATAAATCCTTAGGTTTTGCTAAAATGGCTTCAGAGAGGTACATAAATTATACAATGACAGCAATTTATTTCAGTTTGTTTAAGTTGGGAGTGCACTCTGCACTTCGTTTTTAAGCCATTGTAGGAGGCAGCAGAGAAAATTGGTCCAGTAGCAACCCCCAAAGCTTTGGGAAATGGCTGCCTCATACTTGGAGAATACTGGTGTTTTGGTCTTAGCAAATGCCTTGCTAGAAGTCTTGCAGGTGACTTGCATGATTTAAAAAAAAAACAGCTTGGCAGAACAAAAAATGGTTAAACGTGAGAATGCTCCAAATGAAAGGCAACAGCAAATACATTCAATCAGATAGTGTGAATGTGCAGCAAAAGCTTTTTGAAAAGCTTTGTAAATGCTAAATAAAATTAAATGTAAAGATTGATGAATGCCAGCATTACCAATTCATTATCAATTTTTTTGAGAAAACAGTGTAGGTAGAAAAAAAAAACGAGAACAATGAGAACTCACACTTGGAATACTGCACCCAGTTTTGGTTGCCATGATGTAAAAAAGATGTTTAGACTCTAGAAAGAGTGCAGAGAAGAGCAACAAAGATGATTAGGGGACTGGAGGCTAAAACATATAAAGAACGGTTGATCCAATTGGGTATGTTTAGTTTAATATAAAGGACTAGGGTGAAATGATAGCAGTGTTCCAATATCTCAGGGTTTGCCACAAAGAAGAGGGAGTCAAGTTATTTTCCAAAGCACCTGAGGGCAGGACAAGAAGCAATGGATGGAAACTAATCAAGAAGAGAAGCAACCTAGAACTAAGGAGAACTTTCCTGACAGTTAGAGCAATTAATCAGTGGAACAACATGCCTCCAGAAGTTGTGAATGCTCCAATACTGGATGTTTTTAAGAAGAGATTGGACAACCATTTGTCTGAAATGGTATAGGGCTTCCTGCCTGAACAGGCGGTTGGACTAGAAGACCTCCAAGATCCCTTCCGTTATTCTGTTAAAACTAAGAAATGTCCCCAAGAGAATTGCAGTCTAACGTAGTCCAACTCATCTCACCAAGTTTCTTCTTTTATGGCAAAACTTAGCTTTGAGAGCACAGTTAAGATAGTGCAAGCTGTTCCTGAATTTGCAACTTGCTTCCCCTTGTATCAGTTAGCTTGAATGTTTGAGGTGGGAATGGAGCTGATTATTGTTAGGAAAGGGTTCAGTCTCCCTGTCTTCTTAAAGGTTGTTTTTTTTCTTCATTAATATAAAGACAGTTTAAAACCACACTAGGTCACCATAGGAGATCCATTGGTTGAAATCAGATTCCTGTTTTGTAGTTAAATGTAAAATGCAATGTGTTTCTCATTTTATAAGCATGGAAGAATGTGAGGCGCTCTGTACACGCATGGCTATCATGGCTAAAGGCACCTTCAAATGTCTGGGCACCATCCAGGAACTCAAATACAAGTAAGCTGAAGATTGGTATCTCATGCTCATGGTTAAGATTTTATGAAAGTATGTAATTTAATCATTATGTGCTTTCTTTATGAAATTTCTCATAAAGTAAATGTGAATATTACTGCACAAACTTATAACTTAATGAACCATGGATATCTTATAGATACGGAGATGGCTACATTGTTACCATGAAAATCAAGGCGCCTAAACTTGGATTACTTCCAGATCTCAACCAAGTAGAACAATTCATGTGCCAGAATTTTCCAAGAGGGATACAGAGAGAAAAGCACTATAACATGCTGCAGTATCAAATACGTACCTACTCATTGGCCAAGATCTTTAGGTTGATTCTCTCCAACAAAGAGAACCTAAATATTGAAGAATACTCTATCACACAAACTACTCTAGATCAGGTAAATTCAAATATTTTGAAAATGGAAATCTTCCACTAAATGAACGTGAACAGCCCAAGTACAGAAACTATTTCAGTACTGTATATTAGAAACTGGGGTAATTCAGTTTCCCACTTTGGGGCAGAAGTTCATTTATTTGAAAGTGCAGTTGAGTCACATCCAGTGAGACTACTGTTTATAGATATTTCAGCAGCACTTAACTTTTAAACATTTTTTTGTAGTTGCAAAATAATTTCACGATAATCATGACTTGGTTTGGTTTCAGATTTTTCTGTCTCTGTAGAATAGTGATCCACTGCTGCTTTTATCCCCTTTGTATGGATTAAATGCAAATTGAAAAAGGCAAGGAATGTTGCGGGTTCTGTCCCCTAAGGAGGTACATCTGGTGGCACCCAGAAGAAGGGGCTTCTCCGTGGTGGCTCTCACCTTCTGGAACTTAATCCCTCCAGAAATTAAAGTGGCCCTGAAGATGTGGTTTTGCCAGGGGGCCTGTGGATACCCAGAGTAGGATGGAGCCCAGTAAATGGCTGATATGAGTGTGTGTTGTCACTGAAGGGGCAGTGGGGGGTTATTTTATTTTTTTTTATTTTTTATTCCTTCTACATTGTGTTTTTATTTTCTGTAAGCCACCTACAATAGTCATGAGTGAGAAGGCTGCTATATAAATTTAAGTAAATAAGTAAGTAAGTAAGTAAGTAAGTAAGTAAGTAAGTAAGTAAGTAAGTAAGTAAGTAAGTAAGTAAATAAATAAATAAAAATTGTTCGCAGAAAAAGTTTTGCTAGTATGTCAACTTTCAAAATCACCTTAAGTTAGCATACTTACTACATCTGCCAGGTCAGCCTGTAAATGAAAATCGCTAGGGGAAGGTATTTTTTTCACCACTTTATTAACTTTCTGGAAAACTTCTGGATTTATCTCCTCCCCTAAGTATCTGTAGAGCAGCAGATGATATGAAATCACAACACAAACCCCATAACTAATGTTAATCTCGGGATGCAAATACAAAAGGCCAGGATTTGTGTTGTGGCATCATCACACATTTTGTCATATATACATATATACATATATATACATAAACGAGCCCCACCCACCACCGTTACAACACGAAACAACACGAAACAACAATAGACACACAGCCAGCACCAATCAGCACCAATCTACCAATCATGATACAACCACACAACCAATCATTCCACTTACTGAAACAAAGCCAGCATTACACACACACACACACACCAAGATTTATAAAAAGACGGCAGCTCCGACCATGTTTTAAGCCCAAAACCCAGCCTGAAGATGGCGAGCGAGACCTCACCGAAACGTTGCCAAGACATGTACATTTCTATGCTTTTCTCCCACAGGTTTTTGTGAATTTCGCTAAACAGCAGATGGAGGATGAGGAGATTCCTCTACACCCTCGTGCAGCTGGAGCTAATAGAGAGATGAAAGTGACTCCTGTTGTCTATCGGCACCTAAGCAAATAAAAGCTGTGTGGCAGCTATACCAACATTTCCAGTTGCTGAGGACTAGCCCTTGACAGCAATCTTCCAAACTTTAAAGAAAGTGGAATAACATTACAGATTCTTAGTAAGAACCCGAAGGGGGGCAGTGAACCCTAATCTGACAGATGCATTGCTTATGGGTGAGAATAGCCCACACTACCTGCTATGTATTGGCCAAATGTTATGGACAAATGGGAAACTTTTAATTTTTCAGTATCTTGGTTTATGGCATTCTGACCATTTTTATTCAGGACAAACATTATGCAAGACCCACTTTGGACAGTTCAAATCCTTAAAACAGCAGCTACTGAGCTGTGATGGTGCAGTGGTTAGAATGCAGGACTGCTGCAGGATACTTCTGCTGACTGCCAATTGCCAGCAGTTCAAGTCTCACCAGTTCAAGATAACTAAGCCTTCCATCCTTCTGAGATCAGTAAAATGAGGACTCAGATTGTTGGGGGCAATATGCTGACTCTGTAAAGTGCTTAGAGAGGATTGTAAAGCACTGTGAAGAGGTATATAAGTCTAAGTGCTATTGCTACTACTGTGGTGGCATATATTTCAAATCAACAGCTACAACCACTCAAGAATCTACTGAGTGCTCTAGTTTTGTATCAGACGATTTATTCTCCTTTGGACTTGCTTGCCTGGTGATCCCTACCAGCTGTGCTCTCCCACAGACACCATTTCTTTGCATAGAACAATAACTATCTCTGAGCCTCATGATGGGTCCAAAGAAGTTACTGCCTGGTAAGGCCTCATTGGCCCAACATCTTCTACGTCCAGCCCCATTGCTCACTAGTCACAACTGGGATCTTTTCTACAACCTAAAGCCTCTGAAGAGAGTGCAAAGGATTTGTCTATTCATCAGGTGCTTCAATCCATCTTAAAGGGACAGGACGAAATCAAAAAACAACTGCAGGATTTAAATGAACAGCTCAGAGAGACGAAACAGCAAACCACACAGAATGAACAGAGGATAGGTGTACTGGAGGAGGGTGCGATTGGGATGAGAGACGAGGTGAAGACAATCCAAAGGGGGAATGTAGAATTTGGAAATCAGATGATAAAAATGGAATTTGAAAGGATGTCTTTTTTCCTTAAGTTCCAAAACTTGCCAGAAGTTGAGAATGAAGATCTTAAGGAAATTATGACCACAATACTAGCAGAATATATTAACAGAGATAAACAACAGCTTTGGTGGGATATTGACCTGATCTATAGGGTTAATTCAGCCTATGCAAGAACACACAATGTTCCAAGGGAAGTTCATGTTTAATTTCTTAGAAAAACTACAAGAGATGAGGTTCTAGGAGCTCAAAGGGGAGGACCATTAAAATATAAGGATAAAGAAATAACCATTCTTAAACAGATCCCAAAGAAAGTAAGAGATAACAGAAGGAAATATTCCTTCTTAGCAAAAAAAATTATACAATGGGGTCTGGTTAAGGTGGCTGTTACCAGAAGGCATGTTGATTTTCGGGGAGGGGGCAGTAGAATTAGAATCAGCACAGTAGTGGAAGCAGAGGCTTTCACTAAAAAACACAGTGCTCTCTTAGGTGAAATGGGGGATGTTACACAAGAAACAAAGGAGGGAGGGGCTGAGGCTTTGCCAGTGGAGGGGGGGGGGGATGGGACAACTAGAAGACTCAGATCACAAAAGTGATTTGAAATATTATTGCAATTGTTGTTACAATGTACCTTTATGGAAGTGATACAAAACAAATGATTGAAACATACTGATGATTTTGTGTTAAACTCAAAACTAATATTTATATAAATGTTGATATTTTTCTATTTTTGTTTGTAAAAGTTGTGAGACCTCGGGGGGCTTCTCCCCCCTGCACGATGTAGCTGTCAAAATGTGCTATAACCCTATAAACCCCTTTCCCTGTAAAACTTTTAAAATCAATAAAATTTGAACAATAAAAAAAAGAATCTACTGAGTGTACAGCTAGAATAACTTTTTTTTTAAAAGAACAAACTCACAGCCTTGAAGGGGCTCTTATATAAAAGAAAACTTTTGCTATCCTTCAGAAGATCTTCAGAAACAGGACATCCACTATTGGCAAAACTGCAGCTCAAGGTTTATTGTTAGTTGGGCTAACAAGGCATCCATCAACTCATGTCTGTATAATGAGTTTTATAGAACATTTGAATATTTAGTAGAAAAATAATTACAGCTAGTCCTCAAGTTAGAAGCACAAAAGACTCATAAGTAGACCATTGCAACTTTGAACAGTCAAAAATGACCAATCATAAGTCAAAGGCTACTTACAACTGATTTCCAAACTACCTTCCCAGAAGTACTGAGTGTTGTACAAAGACTTTACTGTTTCTGTGTGTGAAGGTGGGGTGTTTTTAAAAATTTTACATGTCTTTGATATACTTGAGCATATTGCTTTTCTGGGTAATAAAATACCAAAATTTGGCCACTCACTGCAGTAAGTGTTGTAGTCACACAGTAATTTCAACCAAGTTTAAAATAAAAGTTTTGGTTTATTACATATTATCTCTTTACAAATAGCTGAAAAATGTACATTATTTCTAGAGAAATAAATCTGAAACATCTCAGGTTCCTTTGTTGCTACAGACTTCTTAAAAATTTAAGATTTTTAACATTGTACTGATTTCTTGATACAATTTTGCACACTTTTTTTTAAAAAAGTACATGGGTCATTTTAGGGAAAAATATAATGCAGGATTGTTTAATATTTCCTTGCATCCAGGCATAAGGCTGGAGGACTGCAGTCTATAGGTAACCTGCTGCTATGCATGTTTACTTAAAAGTAAGTCACACTAAGACGACTTACATTCAAATAAGTCGTCCATAGAATTGAAGTATAAAAATAAGCCTTTCCAAGCATGAGAAATGCAGGTAGTATAAGATGCTTTAGCTTTCATGGAAGCACCAGGTTGCAGGATGTGGTGAAGTTAATGTAGGGAATGCATCCCCTATCTAATAGGGCTTCATGAAGACAGAACATGGTAAAGATAGGGTAAATATCCATTGCCTTATCTATTTTGTTACCTTCAGCCAATTTTATTTTTATTGGTAGCTTTGCTTGCCAAGAATACTTGTTCAGCAACCGAAGTTGTGACAGCATTAGACGTGTATGTATGAATGGTCATCAAAGTTCCAGCTATTGCAGTGTCCACATGGTCATCTGTTTATGATCTGAGCACTTGGCAAGCAGCTTGCAACTTACAACAGTTGCGGCATCCTGCAGTCATGTGGTTGTCATTTACGACCTTCCCTGCTACCTTCCCACAAGAATAGAATAGAAATAGAAAGAATAGAATAGAATATTGTCACTTTGAATGTACCCTAATTGGCATACATCAAAATAAAATTATGTTGCATACAAAGCAAAGTCAATGGGAAAGCTGGCAGAGAAGGCTGCAAGTTGCTCAAGTTGCCCCCCAGCCTTCCTGTGCAGCGTATCATACTCTCCTTACTTCAGCCTCCCTGCACTTGTGCTCCATTGTAGCACCCCTTCCCCCAACTCATACACAGGCTGTGCCAGCACCTGTGGTATCCCAAACTTCTTACCTGAAACTCCTGCTTCATGGCCCACTCACCCTGGAGTTATAATGGCTACAACAGGGTGCCGAACTGGGATTGCTTAGCAATGAGGTCAGGCATGTCATACTTTATGACTGCATTGCTCAGTGACAGCAATCCTGCTCCTAATTGCTGTCAACCCAAGGTCTATTTTTATTGGTGATATTTGGATAGGCAATCTCCACAGAAACCCTTGTTTCTATTTATTTTACTAAGCTTGATTGTACCTCAATCATAAGCAATTCAGAATAGATTATTGGTAGGGTGACCAGATGGCTGCATCAGATAATTATTCTTAGTGTCTTGACTGCTTCCTTCCCTTGTGATCCTACTCTAGTTCTGTGTACCATGTTCTAAACCAGAGTTGGGAATTGGATCCAAAGGGATTCAGCTGAATCCCTTTGGCCCAATGGCTTATAATTTCAGGATGTAGTCAGGTTTAAAATAAACTCTGCTCCTTTTCTATGCAGAATGAGAATGGGGAAACATACTGTTCTCCATCCAGGACTAGGGGGACTCATAAATCTCATGGAACACTTTCCGCTATGTGTTCTCTGCAAGTTGCTCTTGTAATTGTCCAGTATATATTGGTATCTATAAAGAATAGAACAGGTGTGAAGAAATGTGCCTTGCAATATAAATTCGTTCTCTATGTATTTTCTGGGATGTTACTACGCAAGCATGAAGATTTTGATAAGTCACTTATGGCGCCATTGTGGTTAGAAACAGATGCCAATGTCAAGTGTGCACATTTCCCAATCAAAATAAATACAGTACAGGGAGAACCTGACTGGGGCTGCTTTAGGTCCCCCATTTTGAGGGGAAGCAAAAGGCAACTCTTAGACAATCTGTTCCCTGGGAAAGCCATGCACTGGATGTGCTTCCAATCAGCAGGACAGTGATGAGAGGGGCCCTTGGGGAAATGATACAGGTTTCAGTGCAGGTTAGATTAAGGCCAAGGCCCCCAGGCTTTAACATGCTGGCCTCATAAACCAGATTAGGCCTGTAGGCTAGAGATTTCCCATATAAATGATCTATACTGCTTGCTATAGCAAGCATCTTATACCAGATGCAACCTTGTTTTCTCTTTTGGATGCGGTATGGATGCTCATGATTTTTTCTTCTCCGAGTTTAAGCCAGAGAAGCATCAAAACTAAGCATCTACTTATCTATTACCTTGGCGGATCAAACTGCAATAAAATATGAATGTTTTTCATGACCCTTAAGGCAATAAGATGGGGGGGGGGAAGAGGGGGGGGAAGAGGAGTCAAAAGGGAAGTGTGACTTGTGAGCCCCTCTCACTGTAGCACAGTATTAACATGCATCTGAAATAATCAATCTAAATTATTTTCATATCTTGGCTGTGTTGCCAACAGTCTTCTTGGACACCCATCCATTTTGCTGCTTATAATTCAGAAAGGGAAAAAAACATTGTTCTTATAATAAGAAAGGAATGATGGACATTCTAAAAGTAGGGTAGTCCTTAAACTCTCGTATATAAGTGCAGTGTTTGTCCTTTGCCCAGACCGTCATCTGAATGAAACACAGCAAGGTGAACAATCCCACTGCAAGAGAGAAAAAGATCATTAACATTACAAAATATTCTATTGAGAATAAATACCCCAAAATTTTAAAACCAAGAATGCTATTCACCTGGAACGCACTGAGTCATGATAGTAAAACCAATCCACGTTCCCAGCTGTAATGGCCAAGAAGATTTAGAACTATTTCACATGATTAAAATTGCTAAATGCAACTAGTCCCTTTATATTAAAATAATAAAACATAACTATTTGTAATATCAGTTTGCAAAACAAAAGCAATAAAACATAAACATGCAACTAATTAAAGACACAACCGATATATTGGAAATGGGTTGCTACATATATGAACTTCTGGTTTAACATCTTCTGAATAAGAGTGTGAAGACATTTCCCACCTAAGTTAATTAAGATAAAAGTAAAGAAGGTATACACTTCTTAAATATTAGTAGGCAGAGTTACTATGTGTAGGGCCTTTAAAAGAAACGTACTGACATCTACTAATTGAAGATGATGGTAAAAAGACATACACAAAGAGTGCTTTGAGAATTTTATTGCCGCGATTGACATGCCTCACAATCAGAATTTCATGAGGTGGATCTAATGTAAATACTATATATCAACTACCTGCCTGAAATGCTCTTTTTTGCCTCAATTTATCACGTTTGTTAAGGAGCAGAAACAGAATAATAGCAGAATGGTTTTAGTTGTTTTGCTAGGATTCTCCTTCCTGGAAGCAATTTTAAAATAATAAAATTTTGATGACTTATTTTTAAAAATTAGTAATTCCCGCTCTTCTCCACATACATCCAATATAAAAATTCACTTCTGATCATTATACTAAACATCTTTTTAGGTATATAATTTACAGCAAAGTGGAGAATTTTTGGTTATTTATGTTACATTATAGGAATTGTAAAGCCTTGCAAAATAACCTAGAGATATCCTAGTATGTCAAAATTTACCTTCTCCCCTTTACAAGTGTATATAAAAAATGTGTGTTGAAGCTAAAATAGCTTGATGTATTAAAATATATTCAAGTGGCCCACGTAAAATAAATTAGAAAACTACTTGTCTAAGCTGCTTCTGCATCATCTGTTCTCCACAAATGTTCCCATTTATACATTTCTAATTTATTACTAATTTATAGTAGGTCTTTCCATTTGCGGTTCTTTTAAAAATGTTGTTCATTTTTTACGGTGTCCTTGAAACAGTAGCAAATCTGAGGTAATCCTTCAACTGCAAGAAACACTATGCAACAATTTCACCTATTGCTTACGCTATGTTTCTGCATTCATTTTTTCTCTTAGTTTCCGTTCTAAAGTAGTATTCTGAGCATGTTCTGTGAAGTACAGAATTCGGTGGTTTATCAAAAATAGGGAGATATTTAAAGGTGCAGTTCAAGCTTTCAAGTGTTTTAATAAGTGTCCCTATAGCAACGCGTTAAGCATATATACATCAAGCAAAGCCAATTTTTTGCCATATTAAAAATGCTTACCTCATAGGTATAATTGGGGCAAGACACAAAATAAAATAGCCACGTGAAAGGATTCTTCGTTGGATAAGGGATCTTACAGGTCTTGGATCCTATCAATTGAAAGATCCGAAAAATTTAAAACTACCTGTTCTACTTGGTGTAGGTTTTTAAAAAATATATCCAATATTTCTTTTAGCACAAGGCTTGGAAGGTAGCACCAATAATATGGATGTAATTATTATTCTCACATAATTTTATAGTTCACCTGCTTTTTTTATTGAGGTACCCTACAATACTCAAAGCACTTTACAGTATTTACAGAATTAAAATTAATGTATCTATCTTTCAGCAATCCCACCACTGCCAACCCTCCTAGATAAGCAGTTAAAGAAGGAGAAGCAGTTTCAAAGAAATGCCTATGTTTTTAGGCACTGAGAGTCTCACAATTGCCCAGCGATATAAGTCATCCTCCACTTACGACTACAATTGAGCCCCAAATTTATGTTGCTAAGTGAGACATTGTTAAGTGAATTTTGCCCCGTTTTACAATTTTTCTTGTCCCAGTTGTTAAATGAATCATTGCAGCTAAGTTAATAATCTGGTTGTTAAATGAATCTGTCTTGCCCATTGACTTTGCTTGTCAGAAGGGCGCAAAAGTTGATCACATGACCCTGGGCCGCTGCAACAACCGTCATAAATATGAACCAATTGGCAAACATCTGATTTTGGATCACATGACCATGGCTCATCCATGTGAAAAATGGTCATAAGTCACATTTTTCAGTGCTGTAACTTTGAACGGTCATTAAACGAAGTCGAGGACTACCTGTAACGATAGTACATTGATCAAAGATAGCTCAATCAGAAAGAAAAAAGGAGACACCATTCTCCTCCTCATAACTGGGGCAGAAGATCAGCCAGATTCATGGAAGAGGCTCTTTGTAAGATGCCTCCCCCCATTCACCTATATATTTATTCGATATAAATGTAAGTCAACAGTAACCTTAACAGTATTTAATTAGAAGCAAAACACTCAGCTTTTTCCATCTCTTCTCAGATTACTAAGGGTAACATGGATAGAAAAGTTTCCAGCTTCACATGTCTGCAATGAGAGAGAATGAGAAAGTGGATAAAAATAGAGACAATGAAAGAAATGGCAGTTTAAATAGAGAGGAGGGCTCTCGGTATTTTTTTTCCCTAATTCGACAGAGCTAGTTCTCATACAGATCCATTTGGTCCGCTTCAGATAGATTGGGCTCCCTTACTGAGTGTGAATTCACAGAGCGCCCCAACACATCTGGAAGAAACCTATTAGGGAAGAATTCCTTAAAAATCTCATCTGTTTTGTCCTATTCTAAAAGCGAAATCTAATTTCTGTTTGCACCATGGTACTTCTGGACTGCATGGCCTTACAGCATTTTTGACACATCTTCAAATACAGGTAGTCTTTGACTTATAACACAATTGGGGCTGGAACCTCTATCACTAAGTAGTGTGGTCACAAAGTGAATTATGCCTCATTTTACCACCTTTTTTGCCATGGGAAGGTTGCAACTGACTATCACATGAGATCAGTGCATTGTAGCTGTCGTAAATGGATGCCAATTGCCAGGCTCCCAAATTTTGATAGTGACCACAGGAACACTGCATCAGTTTTAAGGGCAAGGATCAACCATAAGTCAATTTTTTTCAACGCAGTTATCGCTTTGAATGGTCATAAGTTGAGGACTACCTGCAAAGCTTCAATTGTTACAAGTTACTAGAAACATTTGATTTGGATGGCAGCGCTTCTACTAGGTCATTCCCCAAACTGCCAAGACAAGAAGTTCAGATTTGATTTATCTGTGCAAAGACTGAATTCATCTTAGAGCATGTAAATTATCTAGGGCCTCTGGGGATTCAGCTCAGATAGCTATTCAAAATCTGAGGAAGAGTTATTTTGCTAGCTCTGTCAACCTCTATGCTGTATCCCAACCGCTCCTCTTGACAGCTGGGCACTGAAATTGTGCGTTCCTATGGGAAGCACCCATATGATTCCTCTAGAAACACTTTTGTGTTTCTGCATAAAAATAAAACCCTTCATTGCTTTAAGAACAATGCATTGTTCATTGACACTGAAGGAAAATGACCCTCTATTGCCCTTATTTGGAAATGCTTAAAATGTGCGTATTTAACTAATTTTAAGTAAAGTTTCTTTCTTTGAACATTCTAAAAGGGTACAGTAATTGCGAACAATGATTGCAAATAGTCAAGTTACTAGCCACAAATCCATAATCTATACTGCTTTGTATTGTGTAGCTAAGATATGGCAGGAAACGACTCCGTTTTTCGTTTTAAGCCTCTTATGCTAACACTTTGAATGCATATTTATTTTCTTAATTCAAAAGATTTATAAGGCTGCCCTTTTCACAATTTATGAGAAGGACAGCCTTATAAATTATAGCCTTATAACATTATAAATACAGTACACAATAACCCAACAAAATCAAAGGCATAATACGTAATTGAGGATCATGATAAAAACATGCACATCACAGAATCAATCCAGCACAGGGGAAAAAGCCAGGCTAGGTCTCTGGGAAAAGCTCTGGGATCACTTTTGATAGGAGTTGAGCTAAAAAAAGAACTCAATAAATAGCCTGCTAAAAGATATATCTGACCATGATAATTTTCTTCTAAATCAAAAAATAGGACTCAAATAGCCATGCTAAAACTACTAGGTTCTGAGTCTAGTTTCTGCCAAAGTATTCTGATCACATACCAATTAGTGTAAATTAGTTCAGGAAGCTGCCAGTAGTATAAAAACATCCAAAGAATTACTAGAAACAATATCTTACTATGCAGAAAATTGTGTGGCATATGTCTCTCCTTTTAAAAAAGAAGAAGACAAACGCCACACAAACCTTGAAGATGTCATACACATAAGAAATTGTTTGGAGGTGCCTCCTTTGAAACATGGAAAGTGGTCTATCCTAATTTGATTCTCACAATAATGCTGCTTGGCTGAGAAAACATGAGTGACTGAAAACCAACCAGCAAGCTCCTTGGTCAAATGGGGGGGAAAAGCCTTCCCCAGTCCTGTAACTACAACACAGTAAGCTCTTTTGTAAAGCATTCACTTTAAAAACACAATAATGTTTTATTAAGGTTGTTCTTTTATTTCCATTCATTTTACCTTGCTCCTCTCTTTCCATCCCTTTTTTTTCCTTACTGGCCCTCTACCAAGACAACTTCTAATTCAAAACAGATTCACTCACAATCCACTCTCTTAATGTATTTGAAGATTGCAACATATTTTCCAGGACTACGCTGAATCTCATATGTCATGTACAGAGACAAACTTCAGATACCTGTTCCTTACTGCAAAGTGTAAAAATATGAAGGGAATGCAGATAAACAGATATAAATTGTTAAAATTACTACTTCCATTTTCCTTTCCAAATGCCTCTAACCAGCTTTTTTTGGGGGTGGGTGGAGGTGTTGGAAAACACTAAAAAGCAATAGCAGAGTGTCTCATCTCCATGACACCTAATATATAGGAAATGTGTATCTGCTTTATAACTGCCTTAAATATACTTTCTGCTATTGGCTGCAATGAGAATAAAAGAAAATCAAAAGAAAAAAGAAGACAGAGAAATGAGAATGCCTTTGGTCTTCAGTTTCTGGTCTACTGTGTTGAGACTGTTGAGTGCGGGTGAAAATTGCAGTTTTCTTGGCAAGATTTGGAAGTGGCCTTGTTATCTTATTCCTAGAGCTGAGAGCAAGTGACTGGCTCAAGGTCATCCAGCTGGCCTTGGGCCTAAGACAAGACTAGAACTCACAGTCTCCTGGATTCAAGCCTGATGCCTTGGCCGCTACACTAAACTGGCTCACTACTGGTCTGTTACTGGCAAGATTTTAGATTCATCACACCAACATGCCAATATTGTGCTAGGATCATACTGACTAAATGTGACAATAAAATTGCAATGAAAATTTGCTCAATGTGACAATAACAATTACAAATGTTTCTTACTATATATTTTTTTAAATTTGCAATATACTTACCAGGAACATGATCAGAGCAAAATTAACTTGTTTTAGTCCATAATCTGCAGAAGAAAATATTTATGAAGGTTCAGCTGAATGAAACATTCAAATGATTTTTCCTTTTTTTTTTTTTTTTTTTGCTACTTACATGGTGGTGTGTAAAGAGGGTGATTGATATAAAAAGCAAGCCAGGCGGCAAATCCCCAGTAATAGAAACAATTCTGTAAAACAAGTCATTTATATTTTTGTTAATTTTTTATATTAAAGAGGTCTACAGAAAATATAGAATCTGTGCACTCAGGTAAATTATTTGTCTAATGCTAATGTATATAAACAGAATGTGAGCAGGTACTGCATATTCAAAGAAGAATTAGTTCTCAAGTTATTTTAACAAAATACGGGGAAATTATGTTTCCTCCATTATAACAGTCTGACTTTTCCCCCAGTTGATTCAAATGTAATTCAGAACTTTCCCATTACTTTGTAATCAAAGAAATAAATATCTGTGAATGAAGAGCAAAGAAACAAATTATGCTTTCCCCACGACTCCCAGTCTACAAAAATGTCAGTTTATTATAATTTCCTAACAATTTGCAGTATTAATGCTACCAAAAATAGTTTATATGACAAGATTTAAATGAAGTGCAAAGAAACAAATTATGCTTTCCCTATGACTTAGTCTACAAAAAAATCAGTTTATTATTATTTCCTAACAATGTACACTATTAATGCTACCAAAAATAGTTTATATGAGAAGATTTAAAAGAAAGAGATTTTTTAAAACAGTAAATGCTGTTTAAATGTTTAAAAACACTTATCTCACATTCCTAGTAGCACTTTTTTAAAATATAGACCTTGCTGTAATAGACATACAGTATTTATAACATTCTGGAACTGAGCTTACTAAATATGATCCCCAGTTTGGTAAATTTTTAATACAGAATATTTTAGAGGCACAAACTTCTCAAATCTATGATGGCAAGTAGGGCAATTTTATTCAGCGTAATTATAGACTTTAAATTCCTCAAGCAAATTAATACTATTTCATACATCTTATTTCAGACAAAATCAACCTATGCTAGTGTTTAATCTATAAATAGCTGCACTGTTAAATTCAAGCATCAAGATCTTCTAGCATTTCACTAAGACAAGTTGAAGAAGTACTGTAGGTAGATACAGATTAAAGAGATCTGTCCGGAAAAAAAACAGCATTGTGTTGTAAACCCCATCCATTTGTGCGTACCTTGTGGCATCGCATAAATGTCCAAAAGAAGAGGGGCATGGGGTGTGATGATATGACACTAATTTTGTCCTTTTTATTTTAAAAATAGCAATAGGAGCCATGGATAGCAATGGGTGGATGAAACCTAAAACCTGTGTGAGGGTGTTTCGTTTTGAAGCACAGACTTGATAGCAATTCAACTAGCACGATATAAAGGGATTTGTGAGTTTGTGTAAACAAACAAAAATCCTTCTGTGGAACAGGATAAACTTAAATCAGTTTCTGAGTTCTTAATTTTCTTGGTATCTAAAGATATACTGATGTATCAACCATCCCGTTTGGCACATTCAACGAAAGAAATTCCCGGTTCTTTAAATTAACCAAGAGTGTAGCTTTCCTGAAAAATACATCTGGGCATAGCATAAGCAAAGTCAGTTCTGGGATTTTCCTGCGAAACCCCACAAAGGTAATTCCCCTTTTCCCCTCCGGGCCACCCGCAGTTCATAGTTTACCAATTGCATTCAATGCTTTTGCTTTGGGAAAAGCTGTCTGCTTCGGTCAAAACATTCTTCATCACTTGGCCTTGTTCGATAACGTATCTCTGGAAACAGACAGTTCACTTACATGCCATAGCCTCCCTCCACCCTTAGGAACTCACCATCCTCTTCCCGTCCAGAGGTGATATTCAGCAGGTTCGGATCAGTTCTGGAGAACCCATTGCAGAAATTCTGAGTAATTCAGAGAACTGGTAAATACCACCTCTGACTGGTCGCGCCCCCATCTATTCTCTGCCTCCTGAGTCCCAGCTGATTGGGAGGAAGTGGGAATTTTGCAGTAACCTTCCCCTGGAGTGGGGTGGGAATGGAGATTTTACAGTATCCTTCCCCTGCCACACCCACCAAGCCATGCCACGCCACCAAGCCACACTCACAGAACCAGTAGTGAAAAAAATTGAATTCCACCACTGTTTCTGTCATTGTTTAGCAAAGCTGCGAGAGAAAGCAGGTACAAGCAACTATGGAGTGCAGGTTTGACATGAGGGCAGATCCTCTGCTCCATCTACCTCTTTTAGAATTTTCTTAGACCATGAATTTCACTTTAGAAGCAGGTAGGAAAGAATTTAGGTTCAATAGCTCAGGGGCCATAAGATTGTGCCTTGAAAGTGGAACGCGTGGATGAAATGAGTAGCAGATAGTTTAAATACCAGTAGGCAATCTAAATACCAATACCCAACTGTAAAGAGCTTAAAACTTCAGCGTCCACATTGTAATTGTGCCTACAAATGAATCTTATGTTAGAGTGCAGCTGATTAAAAACTGCCAACCCATAATCCAACACAAGCTGAAACAACTTACTGACCTTATGTCCCATTTTTATAACACTGCCTCTTCTTCCAATCAAACAAAAATCTAAAATCTAAAATGCTTGCCTCTTATAGTAGGGTTGATACAATTAACTAAAAGAACCTCAGTGACCTCAAAGGAAAATACGCCTGGTATGGCAATCTAGAAAAATGTTATATTTGCAGGCAATCTTCCTTCCTGCAATGAATAAAAGGAGACTTTGGAAAATGAAAACGTTTTGTGTTAACTTTGTACACCACCAAGACTCTCTTTCTCTCTCTCTCTCTCCCCACCCCTTTTTAGGCGTGAGTGATGCTGCAACAGAGATGGAAAGTAAGGTTTGCATTGTAACACTGCTTTCTTCCTTTTGAGCCCCACTGCCTTCCCTTCCCCCTGCCCCCAAATCACCGACACTGCTGATTACTAATGTAATAGAAGCCCCATTAAAAAGCTATTTGGTGATGGCTACCATCAATCAAAAATGTGAAGTTTACTGTGAAATTAATTGTACCTGAAAAATTTCTGCCTCTTCATATTTTAGAAGTAACTCTTAATTTTCCTCACCTCTTCATATCAGAAGATGAAAATAGGTAATAGCATATTTATAATGTCACTTTTAACCGACCATTGTCATACACAGCCATTTTTCCACTTTTAAATTCTACTATACTACACTTTGTACCGTGTTTCCCCCGAAAATAAGACGGGGTCTTATTTTCTTTTGACCCCCAAAATAAACGCTTGGCCTTATTTTTGGGGAGGTCTTATTATTTTTGAGGTGCAGGGGGCAGCAAGCGTGGTCACCTCATGACTGCTGCTGCCTTGCAAAATTTTTTTGGAGAGGGCTTATTTTCAGGGGAGGGTTTATTTTAGCGCATGCCATCAAAAGCCTGATTGGGCTTATTATCCAGGTAGGTCTTATTTTCAGGGAAACAGGGTAGGACAGCAATTCCTGAGTCTGCTCTATACAGTAACAGAAAATACTCCACTTCTATCAGATGTTGTGGAAGCCCTTTCCGACCATCCTTCTCTTAAATCATTCCGTCCTTCTTCTTACTTTGTTTCAGCCTCCTCCAAACTGTTGTCTAGATAAGGGTTTCTCAACCCTGACAACTTTAAGATGTGTGGACTTCAATTCCCAGAATTCCCCAGCCAGCAGGCTTGAGAAATGCTGATCGAGAAGTTTGATTACAGGCCTCACATCCTGAACCAGCACAGATAATTTGCTTGTTGGCTGGAGCTGAATGGAACTGTAGCCAAATGCATCCTTAAAGTACTTGCTTAAATATGTTCGCTGCCTTGAGTTGTTTATTAAAAAATAAAATAAATGCAGGAGAGAAATAGTAAAGGTCCTTACTTGTTTATTTCTTTGATATAGGCAGCGTAGAACATTTAAAAAAATACAAACCATGCAATATTAAACAGACAACAGCCAAACCAACCCAGGCAGATAACAATTATCTTACAGCAGTGGTGTCAAACTCGCGTCATCACAACATTGTCACCAGGGGTGGTATTCACTTACTTTCCCTACCGGTTCGCAAATGTGAGCGCACGCGTGAGGACGGCATAGAGCCGGGGGCGGGTGGGTAGGCCCACCCACGATTTCCACTACCAGTTTGGGCAAACAGGTCCGAACTGGCTGAATACCACCTTTGATTGTCACATGATGTATTGCGACTCCCCCCCCACCTTTGCTAAACTGGCGTGGGCATGGCCAGCGTGTGACGCATGCAGCCCACGGCCCACGAGTTTGATCACCCCAACCTTACAGGCTCTAACAATCCACTTTTTGGAACAGATCCATATCTTGAAAGCCTTCCCAAAAACCAGAAGGATCAGGGCCACCTAATCTTAAGAGAAACCATGTTCCAAAGGGCAAAATAGCAACAGAAAAACAAGCCCTTTCCCCCAGGTCTCACAAGTTGACATTCTTGATTGACAGGACCCATAGCTATGCCTCTCCTGCTGGAGCTAATGGGCCTTAATAGAAGAATCTGGGAAAATGTGTTCCTGCAAATAGTACCGCCTGTAAATGCTATATAACTATAGACCACAGAGGGAGAGAGAGAGAGAGTTCAGCATTTTTTTCACCACGTTAATTAGGCAGAAATTAAAAGGGCATTCATGTGCTCTTGAGGCATAATCTGAACTGCCAAAAAAAGGCCATCCCTGGAGAATAGCTACGTTTGCCCTCATTCATCCCGATGGTCTCCAGTGGCAGAGAAACGTGTGTTAAAAACTGCCTCTTGCATTGAACAAAATACAGCAGCCAATGCGCTAATTAATGCAAGCAACCAGATTCAAGCAAAGCACTGTGTTTTATCTCAAGAACATAATCCGGATCAAATAGCAACAGCTTCTACAGTAAGTGGTCTTTGTTTTAGCGGAGATTGAAAGAACCAATGAAAGAACTGGCCAGCTGCCACTGAATAGTTTGTGCTTCAGATGCAGCATTAGGAAACAAAAATCTTAATGAGAACAACTGCCTGCTAAGAGCACTTAAAAGCCCTAAAGAATTATTACATCTTTGCTAGGGTCACCGTATTTTTAATTTGGAACAGTATGCCCATCCCCCCCATCTATATACAAAACCAAGTGGAAATTAGCAACTATTTACAAACAATGTGATCTAATCAGGATGTATTATATATCAGAGATAGCAAATACACTATTATTTTATGTGCATCTCCCACCACAGAAAAAGATTAAGGGGGGGGGAGTCATAGAAGTCCAAAATCCACATGGATGACAATAATCAATGACTCTCTATTATACATTTTAAAAAATGCAATATTTATATCAATATGGTACAGTGGCTTAGATTTTGGAATAATGCCCATATTTGAATCAATCTTCAATGTGACATAAGAAAAATTAAAGGTCTATTATAAGGTCTATTATATATTCCCTCCTGAATCCCAGAAGGAAATATGAGATACAGATCTAATTAACGTTCTACATATAAAATGTGAAATGCAAAAACAAAATAATACAAAAATCACACCCCACCATTATTATTTTTTGAACTACATTTATTAGCTACGTTGTTCTTCTTAAATCATTCAATACCTCCAGAAGCGCTTAATTTAAGGATCAAATTATAAATTCAGAAACACCTATTTTGGCTCAGGGTAACAGAGAGAGAGAGGGAGGGAGGGAGGGAGGGAGGCAGGGAGAGAGAGAGAGATGGATTTTAGCCTCATTTTCAATCTACTGTACTTTTATTTCCTCCTTCAAGAATTTTTAACATAGCAAAGGATTCAAATCAATCTCCCACAAGCATTTGGAATGGTTCAGTCCCAGGAGAAGGCGCATCAAGTTACATTTTGCAAATAGTCCCAAGTCCAAAATTTTTCTATAAAAGAATAGTTGCAAGTTAGCAACATTTTAATGAACCAGAAATTCCCTCGGTTTTGCTGATGGAGCTGAAGTCTAGGAGTACATTAAAAAAAATCTGTAAAATATACCTTGCTATTGTAAAGTTAGCTGCAGGCCAACGTCAAGCATCAGCATAGTCTAATACAGCCCCTGTAATTCTAATAAACCCAATGACTCAACAGTCTTAACAGGAGAGCATGACCTAGGAAGAAAGCCACTCTCAAGGAGCATGTTCCCACTTGGCTAGAAGAAAAAAGATCAGATATCGCAGTCCCATGTTTTGCAGCAATAATTTGGAATGGCAGATTTCAGTAGCAGATGTTAAATCCTAACAGAAAACAGTTCCTCATTTTGAAGAGCATCATTATGGCCCAAAGTTGTATTACAAACTGGGCTCCTATAGGGAGTGGCCAGATTAGATTGCATTCAAGGGCTGCAAGTAGATTTTGTGACAATTTACCTTAACAATATTCCTCAGTGGCATAGTCCCATGGGAGAACCGATGAACAAATATTGTTTCAATCAACCTTTTGATGTAGTGGAAAGAATGGCAGATACATGCCAAGCTAGAAACAGCAAGATAAAAGCGTTTCAGAAAACTAAAAAGACAAATCGGGCAAGACATTTGGCATAAAGCTGTGATGCCCCCAAATAAACACCTCCAGTCTAGAAGTGAGACTCACTTAACTACTGGATGTCGGCCTGAAGTAAATCTGTCATCCTGGCCATAGATAAAAGACATACGGAGATAAAACACAAAATAGATGAACAATGGGCCCGTATATTCTATCAAAAATACCTGCAAAAGAAAGAGACGCTTATTAGAAGTTTACCTTTTGGTTGCATGGAATATTACAAAGCTGATGCATAGCCAGCTCCCTCCATCAACACTGCATGCAGTTCTCCCAATCAGAATGGATGCTGAATGACCATTTGCTATAGCCAACGCTTTGAACCAACATTTTAACTTGTTGGCTGGTGAATCCCATATATCTTAAAATTGCCAAGGTTGAGAAACACTGCTTTAGAAAGTACTCTGCTTATTTCCCTTGAGGCTGTCAATTTTTTTTTCTATTTTACATAACTGTCTTCATCACCCAAGAATTGTTGCTGCTTGTATTTTAGCTTTGAAACGGTAAAAACACTGGGGTGGTTATTTTGCAATCTGACATGGTTTTGTCTTTAGCACAATTTAAAACAATAGTGCTTAATAAGGAACACAGCCTGGTTAGATGGTTGGATTCAAGGCAGAAGGCTCAATCCCCAATTCAAAATGAGGCTCCTGATCAAGCCAAATGAGTTCCTATGGGAGAAGGGAAATAAATGTGGGATAAGCAAATGAAATATTAATATTCCTTCTATGTATCTGTTAATGACTGATGCATTGGCTCAAGGGCATAGGACAAGCCTATTAAAATACCTCTTGCAGCTGGTCATTATAAGCAATATGACTCAAGACAAACTACATGTTTCTCTGAAAATAAGACCCGGTCTTATATTTTGGGGGGCTCCAAAATAAGCACTAAGGTTTCTTTTTTGGGAAACATGATTTCAGGGTGACCAGTCTGGCTGGGGGCCCCATCCCCAGCCTGTGCACAAGAGGCAGCAAGCACGTGGGGACCAACGGTATCTGGCAGCAGCTGCAGTCTGCCAATCCCTTGGTCAGTGCACTCTGGGTCTGTGCACCCTGCACAGCGCAGGTGAGTTGATCCCCTGTCCAAGTAGCAGATGGAGGCAGAGGCACAGGGGGGGCAGGTGATCTGGACACACTGCACAGGCCGTGGGAAAACCAAGAGTCTATGAGCCAGAGCTGTGGCCCGCCATTCTGGCCCACTGACTCTTGGCCTTCCCATGGCCCATACAACATATTGAGATTGCCTGCCTCCCCACCTCTGCCTCCATCTGTTGCTTGGACAGGTAATCAACTCACCTCCGCTAGGTGGGCTGTGGTTGCTGCTGAACACTATCAGCATGTGCACGCTCACCGCCTCCTTCCGGAGCTTCCGGAGGAATGGCGGTCGGCCGCTAGAGCTCCGTGTTCTGCGGGGCGCTTTCCGGGGAATTAGGAGTGCAGCCGGTCCCCTTTTCCAGCATGGGGGCAGGGTCCCCAGTAAACAGCTACCCTGGTTTCTTTTATGATCCGAATGGGTCCTCCAGGGTAGCTGGGTGTCTGGAAAAAGCATGAGGAACGTGAGGAACGAACTGAAAATGCAGCCGATGGGAGGAGGCGCCCGGAGAAGCCGCAGAGAGGCCGTCTGCGTTTGGAGCCGATTGAAGGAGAGGCAGACGGCCTCGAAATGGCGGACGGAGTGTGAGGAGGCGCGCCGATACCAGCGATGCCGAATTTGGACTTCAGGTTGGAGGCTGGTGACCTAGGACCATCTGGGACCGTGGATTGAGGTGGCGAAGGCTGGAAGCGCCGGACGCCAAATCCCTCGGCTTGCAGCTTGCTGTGAGAGGTAGCTGTGGGAACTATGGGAGGTTTGAAAAGGTTTAAAAACCATGTTGGCCGAATTTGGAGGATTGGAGACCAGCCGGGACCTTTGAGGCCGGCAAAGACTGGATGGATAGGCCGAGAAGGAAGCTGGAGGCCGATGGGAGGCTGGTGGGAGCGGCGTTGGGGCCTGGAATGGTGGTTTGGGGGCCAAATTCGCAGTTGCAGGCCAAGGCAGGATTAAAAGCCTAGGACCTGGTAGGAATAGGACAACGACTATGATTCAGGAGACTGCATAGAAACTGGGGGGGGGAGCTTTGTTGGTGGATTGCCAGGAGGCCCTTGTCATCGTGCACTTGACTGCATCCCACCTATCCCCCCTTGCCGACTATTTATTAACAACTGCCCCGGATTCCATCTGCGTGAGCCCTAGAGGACTTCTTCCTACCCTATATGATTCACTGCTGATTGACCATCTGCCCCCTGCCTATTCCAACTACAGTCCAACTACCCCTTGCCATTTGCCACCTACCACCCACCGCCCCCACCTCTTGATTGTCATCTAACCAACCTATTACCATCACCCCCCCACCTAAGTCTAATGACTGGACTATTCTGTTTTGCTGCAATCATGCTCTTCAAATTTTTACTGGATTATGACATATCCAGCACAGACCCTAAGCCCCGACGACGAACTCTTTTAACACTTTATGTATTTAAGGTCAGACCTGATCCTACTGCGAGAGTCCCCCCTTTCGCAGGTGTGGCCCTCCGCCCTTTCGAGGGCCCACCTTGATGACGGATTTATTAATCCCGAGAGGTGGAGGAAGCGGAGACTCAGGGGGTTTTTAGTCAGTTGTTTTTTAAAAATTTGTAGGGGTGGGGTCTCAGGGGTTGTGGGGCGGGTGGGTCAGATCAGGAGCGATGTGAGAGCCGGGCCCCCAGGTGTGGTCGCGAGCAGAAGGGGCGGAAGGGAGGAGGAGGGGGAGGACACCATTCCTATACAGGGCTCTTTAATTCCAACGGTCGCAGGGAGGGGCAGATACGAGGAGAGTTTAAGAACTTACAGTCGGTTGGGAGACCGTGGTTGCTGGTTACACCCGGTCGCTTGTACCAACCCCCGCGTTCTAGGTGGTCAAGAGTTACAGACCCAAGGCCTGAGGCTGTTGTTATGCAATGCGAGGTCCGTTGTTAACAAGGCCCCCCTCATTCACAATCTAATTTTAGAGGGGGAGCCGGACCTCGCGGGAATAACGGAGACCTGGTTGGGCCACGAGGGAGGTCTTCCCCTCGTGGAAATGTGCCCACCAGGCTACCGAGCATTTCACCAGCCTCGGGCCCAGGGAAGGGGCGGCGGGGTGGCAGCAATTATTCGGGAGGACTTAGAGCCGAGGGAGTCTACTGTGCCACTGACGTCCGGATGTGAATCCCTTGTTGTGAAATGGGGGCCTGGGAGACAGTTGGGCCTGCTGATAGTATACCTGGCTCCTCGCTATACATCAGCGGCCCTGCCCGAACTCCTCGAGCTGATCGCATCGGTGGCGGTTGAGACCCCCAAACTTTTAGTGATGGGGGATTTTAACCTGCCATCGATGGGAGAAGCATCAGAGGGGGTTCGGGAGTTCATGGCTTCCATGACAGCCATGGACCTGACTCAAATGATTCAGGGCCCAACACACGAGGGAGGACACACTCTGGACCTTGTTTTTGTCTCTGGCCAGTGGCTGAGTGATCTGGGAGGAGGGGACTTAACCATCACTCCCCTGTCATGGTCAGATCACTCACTCCTTCGTCTTGACTTCCCTGGTGCTACCCCCCGCTGCGGGGAGGCGGAACCGGAAAGTTCCAGATGGTTCCGCCCCAGGCGCCTGATGGAACCTGATAGGTTCCAGACGGAGCTTGGGCCACCTCCTGTAACCTTGACCCGCCCCCGGGTAGAGGACCTGGTGGTTGCGTGGAATAATGCAACTACCGGGGCCTTGAACCGGGTGGCGCCTTTGCGGCCTCTCCGGCGGCAACGATCCACCCTAGCCCCTTGGTTTACCGAGGAGCTGAGGGTGATGAAATGCCGCAAGAGACGTCTAGAGAGTCGTTGGAGATCCTCTCGCTCCGAATTTGATCGAACACAGGCACGAGCCCATTTAAGGACGTACCTTGTGGCATTGAGAGCGGCCAAACGCCAATATTGTGCCACTCTCATTGCATCCGCGGAGAACCGCCCTGCCGCCCTGTTTCGGGTGTCCCGCTCCCTCTTGTTTCAGAGGCCGCGGGAGGCCCCCCTACAGGGCAGGGCAGAGGAATTTGGTAAATATCTGCAGGATAAAATTGCTCAAATCCGGAGAGATTGGGTTCCTGTCAGTGGTCCAATGGAGACGCCCACGGCGAGTCTTGAGGAATCGATCTGGGAGGAGTTTGACTTGGTTGCCATCGAGGATTTGGACAGATTGCGTGGACGACTGCGACCCACCACATGTTTATTGGACCCGTGCCCCTCCTGGCTTGTACTGGCATCCTGGGAGGTTACACGAGACTGGCTCCTGGGCCTAGTGAATGCTTCGCTGAGCGAGGGGTCTCTCCCTGCTGCCTTGAAAGAGGCGGTGGTGAGACCCTTGCTCAAGATGCCTTCCCTGGACCCTTTGGAGCTGGCCAATTATCGTCCTGTCTCCAACCTTCCCTTTCTGGCGAAGGCTGTAGAGAGTGTGGTGGCCTATCAGTTTCCACGACATCTGGAGGAAAATGATTATCTAGACCCGCGCCAGTCCGGCTTCCGCCCCGGTCACAGCACGGAGACGGCCTTGGTCGCGTTGGTGGATGATCTCTGGAGGGCCAGAGATAGAGGTTGTTCCTCTATCCTGGTCCTATTAGACCTCTCGGCGGCTTTTGATACCATCGACCATGGTATCCTGCTGCGCCGGCTGGAGGGGCTGGGGGTCCGGGGCACCGTTTTGCGGTGGTTCAGCTCCTACCTTTCTGACCGGACGCAGCGTGTGTTGGCAGGAGAAGAGAGGTCGACCCTACGCCCCCTTACTTGTGGGGTGCCACAGGGGTCGGTCCTCTCACCACTCCTCTTCAACACATATATGAAGCCGCTGGGTGAGATCATCCGTGGTTTCGGGGTCGGATACCATCTGTACGCTGATGATACTCAGCTGTACTTTTCCACCCCGAACCACACCAACGAGGCCATCGAAGTGATGTCCCGGTGTGTGGAAGCCGTACGGATCTGGATGGATGACAACCGACTCAAGCTCAACCCCTCCAAGACGGAGTGGCTGTGGGTACCAGCTCCCCGGTTCAGCCAATTAATTCCATCATTGGCCATTGGGGGCATTCAACTTGCCCCCGTGGAGCGGGCGCGCAATTTGGGCGTCCTCCTGGATGCCCGGCTGTCCATGGATGACCATGTGACAGCCGTGGCAAGGGGGGGCGTTCCACCAGGTTCGCCTGGTGCGCCAATTGCGCCCCCTACTGGACCGGGACGCCTTACGTACAGTCACTCATGCGCTGGTGACGTCTCGCTTGGACTACTGTAACGCTCTCTACATGGGGCTTCCCTTGAAATGCACCCGGAGGCTACAGTTGGTCCAGAACGCAGCCGCGCGGGTAATTATGGGGAGTACTAGGTACTCCCATGTGACACCGTTCCTGCACGAGCTGCACTGGCTTCCTGTGGTCTATCGGGTGCGTTTCAAGGTTTTGATAACTATCTTTAAAGCGCTCCATGGCTCAGGACCTAGTTACTTGCGGGATCGTATTCTGCCCCATACATCCCTGCGACCAATTCGCTCGCACAGAGAGGGCCTCCTCCAGGTGCCGTCCACAAGACAGTGTCGCGGGGCGGCGCCTAGGAGTAGAGCCTTCTCTGTGGCGGGCCCAGCCCTGTGGAATGACCTCCCTCCGGATATTAGGAATACCTCTGACCTCCGCTCCTTTCGTATTAAGCTTAAGACCCACCTATTCCAAGCAGCTGCCTGGCTCAACTTTGATCTAACCATATCGCTCCTGACGGGTTTTTAACTGGGTATTTTAATTATATTTAATTATCTAGGGGTTTTTAAATACTGTATTTTAATTGTTTTTATTTATCAGCCGACCTCCTCCTTGTGTGTGTCTCGGTATATGTCTCTGTTATATGTTTGTTTTGTCCACATATTTATTTCATATGTTTCATTGTACGCCGCCCCGAGTCCTTCGGGAGAGGGTGCGGCTAAGAAATAAATATATTATTATTATTATTATTCCTGTGCTGGCTATGCCCCCACTTCACTATGGCTTATTTTGGGGGGTAGGGCTTATATTAGGTGCGTGCTTAAAAATCAGGCTAGGTCTTATTTTCGGGGAAATGATGTAGTTTAAACCAACCGAATTGTATTTTGTGCATTGATTCCAGATATAAATCGTTGGTTTGCTATCAATTTCCCATTTTATCTTATGATACATGCAAGTAGTCCCTAACTTGGCAACATGTTGGTCTGTGTAACATGTCTGAAAATTGCCAGGCTGGTAAAGAATGGGTAGCAATGTATTGATGCTGGTCTAGGAAACAGGAGACTGTGAGATCTAGTTCTGCATCAGGCATGAAAGCCAGCTAGGTGACTTTGAGCCAATCACTCTCTCTCAGCTCAACCCACCTCACAGGATTGTTGTTATATGGGGCAAAAGAAGGAGGAAGAAGGAGCATTAGGTGTGTTTGCCACCTTGAATTACTTATAAAGTAATAAAGGTGGGTAAAAATCAGTGGTGGGTTCCTGCCGGATCGCACCGGATCGCGTGCTCCCTTTCGGCGCTAAACCCGGAAGTACGTTCTTGCCCCGCCCCTGGCGACGGGACAACGCTTGCCTGCGCTCCACCAACTCGGCTGGGACCGCAAACGTTTCTCTGCTCAGCAATGTCTTCAGTGGAGCGGTGGCAGCCTGGCAGGCTGAGCCTGCGTCCCTTTCAGGCGCTCCGCTCCGCTGAGGAAACGTCTCTGGTCCCAGCTGAGCTGGTGGAGCGCAGGCAAGCGTCATCCTGTCGCCAGGGGCGGGGCAAGACCGTACTTCCGGGTTTAGCGCCGAAAGGGAGCGTGCGATCCGGTGCGATCCGGCAGGAACCCACCACTGGTAAAAATCTAATAAAATAAAACACAAGGAGGGGAAGGACTGTGGATTATAACACAACCCACTGTACCCACAAAGTGCTGTGCCCACAAATCCTGGCTCCATCTTACATTTGCACTTGAGTGCTTTCTTTTTAAAAATGTCTTTCCCTCTATCAGATGTTATTTTTGTTTTTTTAGCAGATGTGACAGGCAAAAAGCCAATTCAGAAAAGGGGCATGTCACAGCATCTTTGTGCAAAGAAGCACTTTACCTGTTTAAGTTCTCCTGGCACTGAAGCGCAGAAAACAGAAGCCAAAGATGAAAAGTTGGAAGAATGGATTCTATTCTACCAAAGTTGGCTCCATTCCATGTAATTGGATCAAATGACTGTTTCCTTCTTGCCCTAATTTTGGAGGGCTGCATCCTCTCCCTACTTTCTTGTTGCATCCCCTAACATAGACATTGCACAAGACGGGTTTTGTCAGGTTGCCAAGCAACCAGTGCTGCGTTGCTATGGACTCGCTTGCCAAGTTTTTTGGGTGATTATATTTTTTCCCCTTTGCATCCTTCATCCCAGCAACTCTTGCGTTTAGAAAAGAAAACAAAAAGGCGGGAGGTGTTTCCTACCATTTTGTATTGGAGAAAAACCTAAATAACATCATAATGCAATATATTACTGAAGTAAAACAGCAATTAATTAAAACATATCAAAGCTGAGGGGCTCACCATGGTCCATCCAATTTGCGGCCCTAAATCTTTAAAATAGAGAGTAGCAGTGGTGCCAACTGGGAGAAGTTGCAGGATTTCCTCATTCTTCAGGGATTTTCCTTCTGAGAGGATGAGAAGAAGCTGTAACATGAACTAAAATACACAATTCCTCATCAAAGCTTGCATTTTCTACAGCTATTCTTTCCTACAGTATTTACCTCAAGGAGTCTTCACAGGCATCAAAACCTTTCTTCCATTTAAGAATATTTGAAGGAAAAGAAAGGAAGCATTTGAAGACATGGGAAAAGAAAATATGTCCAGGACTAAAATGCTACCTGTTTGGATGGGATCGCCCGAACCAGTAGTAAAAATGCTACCCGTTCGCCCGAACTGGTAGTAAAAAAAATGCTACCACTTCAGGTGAACCGGTTTTTCCGACAATCGGTAGCAAAGGTATGTGGATTTCACCCATGAGTATGTCAAATGATTCTACATGTCCTTGTCAATACAGATAATCCTCGACTTACCACCACAATTGAGCCCAATGTTTCTGTTAAGTGAGACATTTGTTAAGTGAGTTTTGTCCATTTTATGACCTTTCTCATCATAGTTGTTAAGTGAATCACTGCAGTTGTTAATTTGGTAACATGGTTGTTAAGTGAATCTGGCTTCCCCATAGACCTGCCCCTAGGACATTACAACTGTCAGAATTATGAGTCAGTTGCCAAGCATCTTAATTTTGAGCACATGACCATAGGGATGCTGCAATGGTTGTTAAGTATGAAAAATAGTGATAAATCACTTTCTTCAGTGCCATTGTAACTTTGAGCAGTCACTAAATGAACTGTTGTAAGTCGAGGACTGCCTCTATACAGAAAACTGAAGCAGATTATGGTCCCATGTAATCTGTTCTCCTTTTCTTCATTCTTTGCTGATGTTTCTCAGAACTGCTGTCACAATCTCCTACGTTGGGCTATATTGGTAACATTCTGTAGGCAAAACATGAGCTCATAGTCTAGTCTTTGGGAAACCAGGGTGTTAAAAAGAAATCACAGCAAAAAGTGTTATACACAAGATTTTCTATCAGAACTCTGTCTCAATAATTGGACCGACTTCACAAGAAGATGGCCTTGGACCTCTGTTGAGCAGCCTGCTTTTCTTACTATACAGGGAGGAGAGAAATTTTATTTTGATTCCCTCTCCCTCTTAAACAGCCCCAGTTCTGTCTATGGATGCAGGAGTCTAGATCTCACTTCGCATAATTCAAAATGCTAATTAAATGTGTTTCTGCAGCAACTTAGCAAGCACTAATTTTTTTAAAGGATTTTAACATTGTAATCTGAATGAACTGCTTTGATTTAGAGAAAAATGCAATGTTTAAATTAATATCTCTCTCTCTCTCACACACACACACACACACACACACACACACGATACTTACTAGGATCAAGCCTTATAGATTGTCTTGCTGGATACCACTGAGGATCTATAGGGGAAAACAGAAGCGCACAACTAAAAACATGACCTTCCTATTATTCAGTCCTCTGACTTTCCGTCTTAATCTCAAGAAATTATTTTAAAAATATCAATTCTTGTAAATCACTTCTTTACTCATTCTTTCTAAATTTGCCTGTTTGGGTTTGGTGGGATTGATTTCCAAAGTATTACACAACAATTCTGGCAAAAGTAATATAAACATATTGGTATATAATCAGTGGTGAAATTCAAATTTTTTTTAATACCAATGCTGTGGGCGTGGCTTGGTGGGCGTGGCAGGGGAAGGATACTGCAAAATCTCCATTCTCATCCCACTCTGGGGCCAGGCAGAGGTGCAATTTGCCAGTTCTCCGAACTACTCAAAATTTCCGCTACCGGTTCTCCAGAACCTGTCAGAACCTGCTGAATTTCACCCCTGTATATAATCATATATGAATACATTTCTTAAATAAAAGCATGTATAAAGATAAAATATATAAATGATAAACATCTATGCTTAATGTTGTAAGCTCCCAGCGTCGCCTTGCAGCAAGACAGTGCCAAAAAATATTTTAAAATAAAATAAATATATACATTCCAAAACAAACGTTTGCTTCAGCAAATGAGCTTTGCAAGATCTGTACTGCTAACTCAACCCAGAAAACCCTAAGCCAGCCTTCGCCAATTTGATGCCCTCTATGTCTATGACAATTCGCCACGGCCAACTCGCCGTCGCCCGCATGAGAGCACCAACTTGCTGCAGGCAACATGCCGCCAGACAACTAGCCACAAGACAACTCGCTGCAGGACAAGAGTTACACTAATATCAAAGAAAGGATGCAAAAAGGAGGGTCAAAATGAAATGTGAATGACAAAAATTAAAATAGCTTTTTTTATTTATTTTAAATAATTTTAATTTTTTTTAAAAAAATTAAATAATAAATTTAAATTTAGATAATTTGAATAATTAAAGTGAATTGTCCTGCAGCAAGTTGGCTGCTGCAAGTTGTTCCATTCCGACTCTAGCCATAGGACAGCCCTTTGTCTACTTCTGGGAGGCAATTGGGAAGGGAAAGCTAGAGACATAACACATCTGAAGAGCATCACAGTGAAAAAGGCTGAAGGTTTCTTCAGCAATTAGTAGAAAGAATTAGTAACTCAGCTTTGAGAAAGCTTATGTCATTTGTGCTCCTCACAATTATGTATAATTTAATTAGGCACTGACATTCCTTTTAAAGTAAATTTTGAAATATAGATACTCACGCATCTTGTGGAACATCACTCGGATGTCACTTATTGTCGTGTTTGGCTCCACCTATATAAGAGAAAAAATTTCTATCGGGAAGCAAGCAGATATTCTTTTTTGGGAAGGGTGAGTGGGTGGGAGCAAAGGATATAATTAAGGAAGCCCCCAGCTACAGGATGAAGATATTGTGCAAATCTCCGAGTGCTCAGAATGCGATCTATAAATGTGAATATTAAAAAGTGGTGTTTTTTATGGTTACGAACCTTTTCTAGGAAGCAGAGCTGTTGTTTCGTCTTCCAGTCAAGAATTTCCACCTGGCAAAAGAAGTGGATAAACCATTTCAAATGATCTTATGCTGTTAACCGCTATGGTTTACACAAACAAGAAACAGTTGAGCTCAAGTATCAAATAAGTCATACCTTAACTTTTTTTTTTAATGAACCACAGCTGGGTTCATGACTCAAAGATAGCTATAATCATTTTACAAGCTGCATAGAGTATATTTATTCATTTTTATTCTAAAAACGTATGTTGTTTAAAAACAAACTGGGTTTCCTCCTGGCAACTTATAGCATAGTAAAACCAGACTGTATTTTTTTAAAAAAAAAAAATCTATGAACTCAAATAGCATTTAAAAATAGAATATATGAAAATATAACCGCAGGTAGATTAGTTAATAATCTACACAACACCCCATATATAAGAATCAAGTTTTACTTTTGGAAACTACATAATAATAATAATAATAAATGTTTATTTCTTAGCCGCACCCTCTCCCGAAGGACTCGGGGCGGCGTACAATGAAACATATGAAATAAATATGGACAAAACAAACATATAACAGAGACATATACCGAGACATACACAAGGAGGAGGTCGGCTGATAAATAAAACAATTAAAAGACAGTATTTAAAAACCCCTAGATAATTAAATATAATTAAAATACCAAGTAAAAGCCCGTCAGGAGCGATATGGTTAGATCAAAGTTGAGCCAGGCCAGCTGCTTGGAATAGGTGGGTCTTAAGCTTAATACGAAAGGAGCGGAGGTCAGAGGTATTCCTAATATCCGGAGGGAGGTCATTCCACAGGGCTGGGCCCGCCACAGAGAAGGCTCTACTCCTAGGCGCCGCCCCCCGACACTGTCTTGTGGACGGCACCTGGAGGAGGCCCTCTCTGTGCGAGCGGATTGGTCGCAGGGATGTATGGGGCAGAATACGATCCCGCAAGTAACTAGGTCCTGAGCCATGGAGCGCTTTAAAGATTATTATCAAAACCTTGAAACGCACCCGATAGACCACAGGAAGCCAGTGCAGCTCACGCAGGAGCGGTGTCACATGGGAGTACCTAGTACTCCCCATAATTACCCGCGCGGCTGCGTTCTGGACCAACTGTAGCCTCCGGGTGCATTTCAAGGGAAGCCCCATGTAGAGAGCGTTACAGTAGTCCAAGCGAGACGTCACCAGCGCATGAGTGACTGTGCGTAAGGCGTCCCGGTCCAGTAGGGGGCGCAATTGACGCACCAGGCGAACCTGGTGGAACGCCCCCCTTGCCACGGCTGTCACATGGTCATCCATGGACAGCCGGGCATCCAGGAGGACGCCCAAATTGCGCGCCCGCTCCACGGGGGCAAGTTGAATGCCCCCAATGGCAAATGATGGAATTCATTGGCTGAACCGGGGAGCTGGTACCCACAGCCACTCCGTCTTGGAGGGGTTGAGCTTGAGTCGGTTGTCATCCATCCAGATCCGTACAGCTTCCACACACCGGGACATCACTTCGATGGCCTCGTTGGGGTCGTTCGGGGTGGAAAAGTACAGCTGAGTATCATCAGCGTACAGATGGTATCCGACCCCGAAACCACGGATGATCTCACCCAGCGGCTTCATATATGTGTTGAAGAGGAGTGGCGAGAGGACCTACCCCTGTGGCACCCCACAAGTAAGGGGGCGTAGGGTCGACCTCTCTTCTCCTGCCAACACACGCTGCGTCCGGTCAGAAAGGTAGGAGCCGAACCACCGCAAAACGGTGCCCCGGACCCCCAGCCCCTCCAGCCGGCGCAGCAGGATACCATGGTCGATGGTATCAAAAGCCGCCGAGAGGTCTAATAGGACCAGGATAGAGGAACAACCTCTGTCTCTGGCCCTCCAGAGATCATCCACCAACGCGACCAAGGCCGTCTCCGTGCTGTGACCGGGGCGGAAGCCGGACTGGTGCGGGTCTAGATAATCATTTTCCTCCAGATGTCGTGGAAACTGGTAGGCCACCACACTCTCTACAACCTTTGCCAAAAAGGGAAGGTTGGAGACAGGACGATAATTGGCCAGCTCCAAAGGTTCCAGGGAAGGCTTCTTGAGCAAGGGTCTCACCACCGCCTCTTTCAAGGCGGCCGGGAGAGACCCCCCGCTCAGCGAAGCATTCACTAGGCCCAGGAGCCAGTCTCGTGTAACCTCCCAGGATGCCAGTACAAGCCAGGAGGGGCACGGGTCCAATAAACATGTGGTGGGTCGCAGTCGTCCACGCAATCTGTCCAAATCCTCGATGGCAACCAAGTCAAACTCCTCCCAGATCGATACCTCAAGACTCGCCATGGACGTCTCCATTGGATCACTGACAGGAACCCAATCTCTCCAGATTTGAGCGATTTTATCCTGCAGATATTTACCAAATTCCTCTGCCGTGCCCTGTAGGGGGGCCTCCCGCGGCCTCTGAAACAAGAGGGAGCGGGACACCCGAAACAGGGCGGCAGGGCGGTTCTCCGCGGATGCAATGAGAGTGGCACAATATTGGCGTTTGGCCACTCTCAATGCCACAAGGTACGTCCTTAAATGGGCTCGTGCCTGTGTTCGATCAAATTCGGAGCGAGAGGATCTCCAACGACTCTCTAGACGTCTCTTGCGGCACTTCATCACCCTTAGCTCCTCGGTAAACCAAGGGGCTAGGGTGGATCGTTGCCGCCGGAGAGGCCGCAAAGGCGCCACCCGGTTCAAGGCCCCGGTAGTTGCATTATTCCACGCAACTACCAGGTCCTCTACCCGGGGGTGGGTCAAGGTTACAGGAGGTGGCCCAAGCTCCGTCTGGAACCTATCAGGTTCCATCAGGCGCCTGGGGCGGAACCATCTGGAACTTTCCGGTCCGCCTCCCCGCAGCGGGAGGTAGCACCAGGGAAGTCAAGACGGAGGAGTGAGTGATCTGACCATGACAGGGGAGTGATGGTTAAGTCCCCTCCTCCCAGATCACTCAGCCCCGTACATTTGTTTTTACATCATTCACAGGAAAATTATTCCTTCATATGAACCTGGAGGAATTGCAAAAATGCAAAATTGAACTGATTTTGTGGCCCTGCATTTGTGTAAGTCAGTTTTCTTTTGATTCAATTAGGACTGGAGAGTAATCTCTCCTCACCTCACCTTTTAGCCACCTGATTATTGCTTTGCAACATAGGTAGTCCCCTTAAGGTAGTCCCCTTACTTTAAGAATCCAAATTGGAACTGAAACTTCCTGCCACCAAGTGAAACAGTCCTTTGAGGAAACATCTTGTGACTGTACCGCTTTGCAATGGCAGTTGTGGTAATTGTGTGTTGGAAGTATTTTAGATTCAAGAAATTTTTTATTCATGCACTGCCTGTAAACTTCTTAAATCAACAGCCTGATCTGTCAACAGTCTCGCCTGCCAAAAGGTGAAAGAAACCATGAAGCAAAGATGGTTTAACTGTGAAGCTAAATAATTGACAGTGCATTCTTTTCAAAGTGCACTCCTTTCAAAGAATAGCAAACAGGACAAATCCTTTAAAATATAGGGCTTTGGGAAACACACACAAAAAGAGGGCACCCCAAATCGACACACATCGAAGGAAATTGCCAAAGATGAACACTTCAAAACGCATTCAGACCAAGAACTACTTTCTCTATAAACACCCTCTATCTCAAAACATTCCAACGGTGGTCTACTTTCGAATGCTGTCTTTTTATGCTCTCAAATAAACTTTTTTCCTCTTTGAGTAGGAAGTCTGGTGTCATTCTTATGCTTGATCCTAGCTTGAGAAGCGGACCAGAATATTCTTCTGACACCTGGCTGCCGCCGTTAGATCAGGACAGCCCTGTCAGTAGATGTGGATGTCGCACTTTTCCTACCTTGCCGTAATCACTTCTACTTCAACTCAGGCCTGGCTCTTCTAGCAGCCTTTGGAAGGCTTTGGGTGGCCAACAGCTTTCTTACAAAGAGCCAGGCTTCCTCCTCAGCAATAGGGAGAAGGAAATGGCGAAGATCAGCTGGAGGCAGCACGATATAGAGGGCAACCCAAAGGGCAGAGATGAGGAGGAAACAAGCAGAAGGGAATTGAAGAAGATATTATTGCATTTCCTTCTTCAATTTTATGTTTACAACCACAAGTTGTTATGTCCCCATTGCAACTTAAGTGGGTCACTGGAAGGGGAGAAAAAGTGTTATGGGAACAGGAAGAATGGATAAGGAGAGAAGGATGTAATTCATTCCAAACTGATCTAATCATGTGTGAATTTAAGTAAACTCCACTGGGTCAGTCAAGTTAGGGTGACGCCTAATTCTAGTCTATTTTTAGACCCCCTGGAAAAGGAGATGAAAGACACCCAGTCACCCACTCACTTACACTACTATCGCTAAGGCCTGCGGCACAGCACATTCCCCCCAAATCTGAGGGAATACAATTGCCAAGTTATTCTTGTTGCCCGACTGAAAGAGAAGGGATAAAACAAGGTCAGAAAGCCTCCAGAGGTCAAAGGGTTTGGGCAATATTTAAGCACTTGCAGAGAAAATGGATGAGTCGTCATTTTTTCCCAAATAGTGACTTCTGTCTCAGGTAATGTGACTATAACTGGCAAACCTATCATAAAGAGATCTGGATTACTGGCTGTCCAGACTGTATTGTGCAACAGAGCCCATCAATCACAGGCCACATTCATTCCTCCTTACACTTGAACTAATTTGCCCTATTCGCATAGAGGCAGGCTATGGCCAAACCACCCCAACGAGGCCGTTGAAATGTTGTCCCGGTGTTTGGAAGCCGTGCGGGTCTGGATGGGGGACAACAGACTTAAACTCAACCCTTCCAAGACTGAGTGGCTGTGGCTACCGGCGCCCCGATTTAACCAGTTGACGCCATCACTGGCCATAGGGGGCGAATTATTGCCCCCCGTGGAACGGGCGCGCAATCTGGGCGTCCTCCTTGATGCCCAGCTGTCGATGGATGACCATCTGACAGCCGTGGCGAGGGGGGCGTTCCACCAGGTTCGCCTGGTGCGTCAATTGCGCCCCCTATTGGATCGGGACGCCCTACGCACAGTCACTCATGTGCTGGTGACGTCTCGCCTGGACTACTGCAATGCTCTCTACATGGGGCTCCCCTTGAGATGCACCCGAAGACTGCAGCTAGTTCAGAATGCGGCCGCGCGGGTTATCATGGGAGGATCAAGATACTCCCACATAACACCATTCCTGCACGAGCTGCACTGGCTGCCTGTGGTTTTTCGGGTGCGTTTCAAGGTGTTGGTTACTATCTTCAAAGCGCTCCATGGCATGGGACCTAGTTACCTGCGGGACCGCATCTCACCTCATACATCCCTACGACCTATCCGCTCTCACAGGGAGGGACTCCTCCAGGTGCCATCCGCCAAGCAGTGCCAGCGGGTGACGCCTAGGAGTAGAGCCTTCTCTGTGATGGGCCCAACCCTCTGGAATGACCTCCCTCCCAATATTAGAATTACCAATGACCTCCGCTCCTTCCGACAGAAGCTCAAGACTCACCTGTTCCGACTAGCTGGCTTAGCTGATTGACAGTTCCATCTTCCACCTCCTGGCAAACATTTTATTGGGGAATTTTTAATGGAATTTTAATATTTGTATTTTAACTAAGAATTGTACAGTATATTTTTTACCTCCTCCGTCTACGTCCACGTCTATGTCTATGTCTATGTTCATGTCTATGTATTTGTATATGGTTTTAACATGACTGTACACCGCCCCGAGTCCTGCCTAGAAAAGGGTGCGGTCTAGAAATAAGTTGTTGTTGTTGTTGTTGTTGTTGTTGTTGTTGTTGTTATTATTATTATTATTATTATTATTATTATTATTATTATTATTATTATTATTATTATTATTATTATGGCAATGTGGCATCCAGGTTTCGATTCTGTCTTGTCACCTGGAAATGACAAGATAGACGATGACAAGATGATGGAGATGACAACTGATCCAGAGTTATGCTTTCAGACCCAAGAGGGACTTCTAATCAAGAAGTCATCTAGGAGGCAGGAACGTGAATGCAAATGTCTATTTTTCTCTCTTTAGAACTCAAATAGCGTTCTAAATATTCTTCTCTTGTAAGTTGAACCATGAAGATTCTCACTTATATGAAAAAAAAATAGTGGTTGCCTTCAGACCAATGGATGTATATTCATTATATTATTAAATCTGACTTTCCTCATTACAGTCACCTCAGCGAGCAGAATGACTATGTTAGGTGATCTGGGTGTATGAATTTTTATAGGACCTTTTCCCCCTCAAAATCAATCTTATTCTTCACTTCATTCAATAGTTTCCCCAATATTTCTGAAATCCTTGTCATTGCCATTGGAATTCTCCTTGTGTGTATTTGACAAGCGGTTGGTTTCCACTTGCAATGCACAGCATATTTTCTTCTGATCAATAAATTATACCTTATTCAGGAACTGAAAAGATGGAGCAATGCCATAAGGGCACACCTTCAAATGGGTAGCATTGTTCATTAGTTTGAAAAAATGTCATGTCCAAGTCATCATTAATCTCTCTCTGCTGGAGCAGTATCAATTTCCCCCTCATTCCTTGTAATGTCCTGTTTCTAGAGCAGTCATCCAGTCTTAGCCATCAACCTTCATTAAACTGCCTTAATCCTTGGTTGCAGGGGCATCCATACATGTGAGTGTGTGTAAAAATATCAACATTTATGTTTTTAATTTGTCTTTTTATCTTCATACCTCCTCCATGTACACGTGTTTGTTTATTCTTTGTGTGTATTGTCTTTTTCGTTTTTATGTGTTTTATTGTACGCCGCCCCGAGTCCTTCGGGAGAGGGTGCGGCTTAGAAATAAATTTTATTATTATTATTATTATTATTATTATTATTATTATTATTATTATTATTATTATTATTATTATTATTATTATTATTATTATTAACATGGTGGCCAAAATAGTGTAATCTAATTCCATCATGTGGTCACAATTACCATTTTCACTTTTTGTTTGACTTCTCCTCTGCTGACAGGAAAACTCTTTTGGCAACTCAGCTACATGCAGTGACTTCTTCATCTATCTATCTATCTATCTATCTATCTATCTATCTATCTATCTATCATCTATCTATCTATGGCTGTGTGTGTGTGTGTGTGTGTGTGTGTGTGTGTGTGTGTGTGTGTGCCTTGAGAAATTTCAACCAAACCTGGTACACAGATTACTTATTCTCTGGAAACAAATAGTGGGGTTAAGACACTCCCAACACCCCTCAGGGTGTGTGTTCTGTTAAGATACAGCCTGTTGTGCCTTAAAACGGCTTCTACCATAATGCCATAAAATGGCTTCTACTATACAACACTGTGGAATTGCCATGGTAACAGCTTCACAGTACTCCCCAAGGGGGCTCCCTCTGGTAAGGAGAAAAATTCAACATTAGAAATTATGCTTGGCCCGTACATTTCCCCCCCTTAAATAAACACCCAGGCAACACCGGGTTATCAGCTAGTCTTCTATAAAGGCAACATAGCTTGTTACTGAATCATAAGAAGAATGGTGGTTCCCAACCTGTGGAAATCATGCCTGCAATGGTAAGATTGGCCCCCTCCTTGGTACTCTTTTGAATGTCTGAAGATATGGTTTTGACAGAGAGCCTGGGGACCCCAGGGTGATACAGAGTCCAACAAGTGATTTGTTTGATTGTTGTCAAATTGTCAAGGGATGTTATTGTTGTTTGGTTTGTGGGTTTTATTTCTGCCCAGTGTCACCGTGAATGAGTTGGACAGCTATAGATGTTTTCTAAATAAGTAAAATTACAGAGACCACAAGGAAGAGCCGGGACTTATAACTGAATGCAACATTCAAGTGAATGCTGTGAATTCACACAATCCACCCTTTCCCCATCACAAATATTCTTTTTCAAGAAGAAGAAAATGATATGGGAAATATAAAGATGATGTTGGAATACAGGGAAGAAGATAGTGTAGTTGTCCTCCATGGGCCGGTCAATGGGGTGGGGGGAGGTGAGATGGATAGCAGACAGGACAGATGTCTCCTGCAGCACCCTGCCAGGCAAATAGGGCTTTGGGGAGCCATACACGCCCTCCCCATGGCCCGTTTTGGCCAGCAGGTTGCTGCAGGAAGCCGTCCAGGCAAATAACAGGGTGCAGGGGGGCCACACGCAGCCCCTCGCGCCCTGTTTTCACTAGCAGAGGCACTACAGGTCGATCCTTTGCTATTTCAAGGCCAGATCCACAGGTCAGATCTAAGCACCTGCTGTAGGAGAAGCAGATCTTCACTTAAGCGCCTTGCAATTTTCTAGAATTTCAGGATAATAGTTAAGATTCAAATGTATTCACTCACCTTTTAACCCATTCCTTTGGAGTTATATTGTTTGATGTCCTTGTTTTTAAAGTTGTATGAGTTTTATTCAATACTAGAATTTAGGGGCCAGGTACGCTAACGTGCCTGGCATGAAGCGGTCACAAAGAGCTGAATCAAGAAGCACAGCAGAAAAACCAAATCCACTGGAAGAAGATAAGCAACCGGGGAAAAAAACAGTTCTGTCTGAACAACAAAAAGATTTACATACCTTCAAGGCTACCTTGCTTCTTAAATTCTTAAAACAGTTGAGAAGTATCATACAGGTAGTCCTCAACTTAAGACCATTCAGTTAATGACCAGGCAAAGTTAGGAGGGCGCTAAAAATGACTTTTATGACCAATCCTTGCACTCACAACTATTGCATTGTTTCTTGGTAACAACAGGCATGTATTTATGACAGTTGCAGCATCCAAGGAGTTACATGATCACCATTTTCGACTTTCCTGGGGTGGGTGGGGCCAACAGACAAAGTCAATGGGGGAAGCCAGAGTCGCTTAGCGACTGTGTGATTCATTTAACAATCATAGCACAAAAGATTATAAGATTGGCTGCATCATTTAGCAACAAAAGTTCTGGTCTCAATCAAAGTTGTAAGTTGAGGACTAACTGTATCTTATTTGAGTGGGACTCTGGTAAGCTCTTAATCTTTGATCAGGATTTAAGTGTAATAAACAAAGAGGGAGAATTAGCTGGAACGGAATCTGAGACCAAGGAAGCAGATTCAACTGGGAACTCATTAGAGTTGAACACAGATTTGTCCTTAGTTGCAAAAAAAAATTGTCTTCTTACTACCCACATAATCCAATCTATATTTGATCAGCTGTTGGAGGCCAACAAAGAAAATAAAAATGCTAGAAGAAAAGTTCCCTAGTCTTGTAAAGGAAATTGAGACAGCTGGTGAGAATGGCAATACTGGGGAGGCACACATCCCCTCCAAGAGGGGGTGAGTACTATTTTAGTACAGTTGATAAGCAAAATTCAAAGCTTAGCATTGGCGTACCAAGTGAAAGATACGTACTTCAATTGAGGAAAGTCATGTTATATCTACCAATGATCCACATCAACAATCAAAGATGGAATGTGAAGAGGGCCATCCTGAAATCTCAGTCACAGTTACTTAGATGGGGAGTAACACTGATTGAACTAATGGAGATAACTTGGCTTCCACGCTGCCTAGGCTTTAAGAGGCTTGTGCCGTCATTTCAACAACCATTACTACCCGAAATGCTTTTAAGACTCAAACACTTTCCACAGAGCTTTGGAATTGTGCCAATTGGAGTATTTCAAAATACTTGTGCCCGCCTCCTTCTGACTCACGGGAAGCTTGCCAAGGCGGAACAAGAGGATACATAAGGGCCCTTTTCTGATAACATTGCTCCACATAACATTCTTCAGAGAAAAATAAATCCAGCAGGCTGAAGGAAGAAGATAAATTTGACTTGATGCAACCTCCCACTATGCCTTCTCGGGAGGAGCGAATAAACTTAATGCGGGATGTTGACGATATGAAATCAAGTTTACAACATGTGATAATAAGCATCAAGTCATTACAGGAGATTCTATCTCTGCATGCAGGAGACCCACCTTGCACCCAAATAGTTCAAACTGGTAAGCTCTCTGGGTGAAATTGCTCCATGAAGCAAGAAGAGGAGACACTTCAGTTTAAATCAAGGGAAAGTTGAATTAAGATCCCCTACACCAGGGGTACCAAACTCAAGGCCCATGGGCATGGGGTGCTTAAATTTGGCCTGCGAGGCCGGCCTGGAAATAGCAAAGGACCAGCTTGCAGTACCTCTGGCAGCCAAAATAGGGAGGGGCGTGAGGCACCCCGCATCCTGTTTTTGGTGTGGACAGCCTCCTGCAGCACTCTGCTGACAAAAATGTGGCACAAGGGTTTTTTGGCTGGCAGTGTGTTGCAGGAGATGTCCATCCTGTCTCCCCCCCCCTCTACCCCCCCAGCCAGCCCACAGAGAACTACAATGCTGATCCAGCCCTCGAAGAAATCCGGTTTGACATCCCTGCCCTACAGAGTCCTTCATCAGAAATCATGGGGCAAGAAGAGGATCCAGGCACCTGATGGATCCCGAAAGGTTCCTGATGGAGCTTGGGACTTTTCCTGAATCCCTTGCTCACAACTCGACCGAAGCCCTAGTGGAAGCCTGGGATAGAGCTGCCGCTGGGGCTTTGGATCGTGTTGTGCCTTTGCGGCCTCTGACCCGGTGTCGATCCCGGATGGCTCCCTGGTTTACCGAGGAGCTCCGGGAGATGAAACGCCGGAAAAGACACCTAGAGAGTGGCTGGAGGGCCAGCCGGTCCGAATCTGATCGAACACTAGTAAGAATTCATATTAAATCCTACTTAGTGGCGATAGAAGCGGCAAAACGGCAATATTTTTCCGCTCTTATCGCGTCCGCAGATAACCGCCCAGCCACCCTGTTTAGGGTGACCCGCTCCTTACTCAACCAAGGAACTGGGGAAGACCCCTTGCAGGGTAGGGCTGAAGAATTTGTTCAGTATCTGCAGGATAAAATCGCTCAGATCCGGACATTCACCCATGCAGGTGATTCTACAGCCTAAACCCATGCCTTTGGTGATGAAGAAACCCATATGTCTACCCCCTAAAAGCATCTACATCTGCATCTCATAACACAACCCATATGGAAACTTATGAACATGTCCCTCAAAGATTACATAGATTTCTCCCCTTACTTAGTATATTCCATGCAGAATCATGATTCACTAATCTCACACTCCACCAACTGCACAAATGCAACTGCTCCGGTGCAAGAATCTTTGGTTTGATGACAACTTTGTCACCAGAGTGTGGGATTCTCATGAGCAGCACCAGGATTTTTCTCAGGAAATCTGGGCCACATTAGAGGTGGAGCTTCTTTTTCAGCCCTGAAATTATCATTCTAAATCCACAGAAATGTCACAATAGAAAAACCCAAGTGTCCCTATTTTGAAAATCATATTCTGGATGTTACAATTCTTTATGCCATAACTCCCTCTAATTTTCAAGATCTAATTCAGGAAAGTCTAAAAATCATTGATATTAACTGCTATATGCTTATTATTTTGCACACTGCTTATTAAATCCTCTAGTTCAGGGATGTCAAACTCACTGTGGCATCACGTGATGTATCAGGACTTCCGCCCCTTTCGCTAAACTAGGTGGGGGCGGGGCCAGCACAGGATGCATTGGTCCGCAGGCCGTGAATTTGACACCCCTGCTCTAGTTACTAGGGAGAATTCTAAAATACTTAGAACTGTCAACCAGTGACAAGATGTCAAAAAGTGTTTTAACTAAACATATGGTTTTTTGAGGCAAATAGTTCCTATACAGCAATTTTTTTAAAAAAACTATCATTTAATCCTATTGATTTAAAGTTCATAGTGTGTTAATGGGGGGGGGGGATTTTGGTTTCTTGAATTCTTCTTTAAGTCTTGTTTAATAATTGAAGGAAAGTAAGAAGAGCCAATATGGAGGACACAATATGACGGAAAGTAAAATATCATTGTTTTCTTGAGATTGGGGACAATAATTTAGGATTGGGGAGGGAGGACATTTTTCTCAAGCATACAATTTGGGGTTTTCTTTTTCCTACTTTAAAATGGCAGCAGACCATGCTGCTAAGAACTCTTTTAACTTTCTGGTATTGGACAAGTAAGTGTTTCCTAAAAGATTCTGCTCAGCCAGATAATTCTTCTTGAGACCTGTGCTGAACATATGCTACTCTGATATGATTCCGTTTTTTAAATCTATCTTCAACTCATACCCCAGAGGGGCCAATTGTAGCCTCCACTAAGATCTACAAACTCCTTCCACAATTGAAGAACAACAAGGTTCATGGGGGTAGACTTAATTCTGGCTGAGTTTTTGAAAACTAACTCTGATTGATGGGCATCTTTAACTACCTCCATTCATCTCTTTTAATCACGGCAGTTTACAAACTAATTTCAAGGGTCAAAAAAATTTTTTTTCTAGTATTATTTCGATGTCATATATCTTCTACAGAAAACCCAGCTGAAAGGACCTAAGTTTCAGGTAGATAATCATGCTTTAAAACCAGGTCATAGTATGATAAATTTGGCTGCGTCTTCTGTTGTTGTGGAAAGTGCATTTTTATTTCTCCCCTGTAAAAATTAAAATACGTTATTTATTGCCAAAGTTAGACAACTCAGCAAAGCTGTCATCACTGCAACTGCCATTCCTCTACCAATACTAAACTAGTAATGACAACAAAAGATTTTTCAAACAACTCAGCAAAAAGTAATAGTAATGGAAACAAGACTGCTAATATTAGTTGCAAGGGGAGAGGTGCAAGCATGAATATTTATAATTCAAAGGAATGCTGTATTTATATAACCTTGTGAATAGTTTTTGTTTGTTTGGAAGAGTGGGGAGTAAATCCTTGAATGACCAATTTCCTAGGTTTTCTTTATGCTGGTAAGGTGAGCAAGTGGCTGCTTCAGGCTGTTGATTCTGAGAGTTGGTAGGTTGTTGTTGACTTTGCCATTATATTTTCGATCCTAGATATATACTGATGAGATTTTCTGTCACTTATCCAACTAGCTTGGCCAACCTGTTGGGTACTAAGCACTTTGATTTGCTTCTAGAGGGCAAGATATATATTACATACGGACAGCAAAGTGATCTTGTCTTGAAGGGCATTACTACTGGTAGACCTCAACTTACAACAATTCATTTAGTGACCACTTGAAGTTACAATAGCACTGAAAAAAGTGACTTATGGCCGCTTTTCATACTTATGACCATTGTAGCATCCCCATGGTCATGTGGTTTACATTCAGATGCTTGACAACTGACTCACATTTATGGTTGTTGCAGTGTCCCAGAATCACGTGATCCCCTTTTACGACCTTCTAACAAGCAAAGTCAATGGGGAAGCCAGATTCACTTAAAATTAGTGTTACTAATTTTACAACTTCAGTGATTTACTTAACAAACCTGGCCAAAAAGGTCATAAAATGGGGCAAAACTCACTTAACAAATTTTTCACTTAACAACATCAATTTTGGGCTCAATTGTGGTCATAGGTTGAGGATTACCTGCATTTACCACAACATAATAAATCCATGTTTACTTAAATAATATTTTTAATAACTTACTTTTGGGTTGTATTATCTTTGTATGACTCCCTGAATCAGAACATAACCAAATAATACGTGTGGTATAAAACTTCCACTACTAAGTTTAAGCTAAATATGGTTCTGCCAAACTCTAATTTAAAAAGACATATTTTTAAACTCTTCATGGTTGTAAAATTGTTTATTTCAGGCCTCTAAAATGAATGCTGTAAAGGTCATGATCTTTTTTACACCCCCCCCCCAAATCTATTCTTAATTACTTCTACTTTTATTCATTGCAACATCATAATTTAAGATATAAAGGAGGGTCCTTTTGATGCTTATCACATAACCAGAGATATTACATCATTCTATCGTACTGTAAACTCAGCATTCCAAATATCATCATCAAAATTAAATCAGAGTCCAAGGAAAAGTATTCCTCAAAGTTCCAATTGATTAAGAGAGACATGTTGGCACATCTGTGGAAACCCAAATCTGAAAACATCCCGGGGTTTCCCACCCAGTTGAAAGTTCATGATCTTGGCCCACACCCACAAGTCCATCACATGGTCCAATCTTCCACTGCCACGCTGGCAGTTCCCCCAATTCAGTTCCGGTCAGGCTCAGAGATGTAGAGAACAAAAGATGACCTTGATTTCTAGAAAGGAATTTTTTAGTTTGACAACAACACATTCTACTCCTTACTATTCCCCCTCCCAATTCCCCACTAATGAAACAGCATAGTAAAATAAGAGTGTGTGTGGCAGGCCAAAGACCCAGAAAGAAATATGACTGCAGGCCTGACAACCCAAATATTTACCAACAGATTCAAAATTACTTTCATCCCACTCATGCTTCATAAATATCTCCTTCCCTTTCCCTAAATTTTGCAAGTCAGAGACTGTAAATACTGCTTAGTCACAAGCTTCAACCAAGGCACTAGTTCAGTCCACGAAAGCTGATCTAAATGAGGATAAAATAATTACAATTAAAACATCTGGGATTTGTCAAATAACAACCATGATGCTAGTCTCAGCCAATACAAAACATCCTGGGATCAATTTCATAATAGATCAGTTGAGCGAATATGTGCCAAGATGAAAATGAGATGAGCGGCTACAGGAATAAATTCATCCAAGCTTTTGCTGAGAAAAACTGGATCGTTGTACATACTCTGCTGAACATACTGTTCAAGAAAACATCTAGGCGCATGGTAGTAGTACAAACTGTAAAAAGTCTCTTGATCACTATAAACTACTCTAATCTATTTCCAGATTGAATTACAATTCAATGAACTCTTTTTGTGAAGATTTTACCCCTCCCTCACACACACCCCTCTCCAAATATACACCTCTATTATAGGCATCGTTTTCGGTAATGGGCCATTTTTGGGACACATATATAATCAATACCTCTAGGCAATATCCAAACCATGGCTTGGAATTGGTAAAATGAATACGTTACTGTTTTTTAGCCATTCAAAGTTTTAAAACTATTTGTTTCAGTTGTGTAATATAAGACAAGGAGATAAAAACTACTGTTTAGATTCAAAACCGGCCAAGCTGAAGATACAATTCTATAGTGCCTGGCTATATAGATTGTTTATTTACATCCTTTCCAAGACTTTAGAGAGGAGAATCTAAATTGGATCCTTCTTCTACCTCCCCTACAACCTTCACTGCTAGCATCTTTGGTGCCAACCTTCTTAAAAGTAACATAAGTGGAATGATGTGGAAGGAGCTGATCGTAAAACATCTTCAGTTGCCCAAATCTGATCATCTATTTGCTTACAAAGGCAGGGAATTTTTTTTTTTATAAATTAGAGATCCAAACATCATTCCATCTTCAATTCTGCAGTGCTGGCCTGTGACATTGATGGTTTGGGATTTCCTAGATCAGTGATGGTGAACCCTTTTGGGACTGAATGCTGAAAAGGGAGTGTGCATGTGCACACATGCTCATTGTGGACGCGCCCTGGAAGAGAAGTGCCAACTGGGCATGTGCGCAGCGGGAAATAAACTTCCAGTTTCCAGTGCACACGCTTGTCTTCTGCTTACTGGCACACATGCGCACACAACAATCAGCTGACTAGCAAGCATGCGCGCAATGGAAACTGGAAGTCCAGCTCTTCCAATTTCCAGCACTGCCACAGGTTGAAAAAACAGCTGATTGACGTTCGTGCATGCACACCAGAAACACAGAAGAGGAATGGGCAACGCCGCACGTGTCAGCCAACATGGCTCCATGTGCCACTTTGGACACGCATGCCATAGGTTCGCCATCACGGTTCTAGATAATTCTGAGGTCCAAGTGCTTCAGGAGAAGCCCTGTCAATTAAGTTTAAATACGGTTTACCACACACAAGTTAACAAAATCAGACTCTTCAAAGAAGTTGGCCGTTTGTATCTGAAACATGTCACTGGCCATCTACGCGAAGTGATCTGAAATCTTTATCAATCTTCATCCACACACAACAATCTGTACTCATAAAAATCCTAAAAAGTGGAACTTCACAGGAAAACGGCAGTTTAACCGTCTTGCAAAACTTGCAAGCAAAGAGCACTAATTATACTTTTCTAAATAGAAAAAACACTCCTTAAGGCTGTTGTTAATGCTCTTGAATATTTAAAGCATTCCAACTTCTCTAGTTGAATTCTCAAGAAGATAAAAATAAATGTGTTGAGTGATGAAAATAGTCAAAGAGAAAATAGTTAAAGTTAAATCTAAAGTTAAATATTCTGAAGCATAGCATATCTATGCTTCAGATATATTCTATTCAGTGGTGGGTTTCCATTTTTTTTACTACCGGTTCGCTTGTGCACACCGCCACTACTACCAGTTCGCCAGATCCGGGCAAAACCGGGAGCAACCCACCTCTGATTCTACTTCTAAAGGATGTTCCTAGTAGCTTTAAGTGTTACAGAAATACTGAATGCAATTCAGAAGTGACTTTCAATATACATGTATAATGTTGGTAAGAAAAAGTCCAGAATGCATTTACAGTAAAATGAAAGATTTCAACTATTGGTAGTTTTTACTTAAGCGCTACAAATTACAAGACAGCCAACATAAATGTAAAACGTAAACTACCATACAAACATATAAATTATATCACCGAATATTCCCATTTCTTGTTCCTTTGAAAAGTTTTTGAAAATGTAGTCAGGGGAAGTGGAAGAAAATCATCCACTCCATCTGGAGCCCACGTGAACAAAAGCAATTCCCACATACTATGTGCAATTGACTAGTAATTGAGAAGAACGTATTTCCCCCCACACACACAGCATAGCAAAACCTCTCCAGATCTGCATGAATTGGTGGTAAACCTGACCTCAAATCCCAGAAACACTGCTTCCAGGAGCCGCTTGTCTAAAGTGGATAGCAAAAGTGTCCTTATCATTAGAATGCATGTTCCATTAGAATACTGTTCCAAATATACAGTTGGTGTAACTAACCGCTAACACCCTCTTCTGTGTGCTTCAAGAGGAAGTGGTCCTTAACTACTCTTTGGAGGGCAAGGGATAGATGAGAGATTGAAGACTGCTACTTTAAGGATGATTTAAAAGCTGTGCTCCGATTGAAGCAACCACACTAGGAAAGTGCTGTTCCACCACTGTCAGGGACAAGGAAAGCAAAGTAAAGGCTTCTTATGCTTAAGAATAGCCCGGAATAACCTCTGGTGGTTGTCCTGGCTTAGCCTCAGGGCAAGCGGAAAGATGGTTAGAAAAGGGAGATTCCCTGCTCGCTTCTTTTCCTGCTCCCGCGATCTGGCCACGGAGTACCGCCCCGGGGGTTGGATCCGGAGAAGGGCAGACTGGCGCTCCCTGGATATTCCCCACTCCATCGGCTTGGGGTGGGGGTGGGTGGGAAAGAGGCTACCAATTCATCCCGTCCCTGCCGAGACACCCACCTCAAAGAAGGTGATTCTGCTCCCCATCTCGCCTGGGATCCCTCTACGCGCCCTCCAGCTGCCGGTGTAGAAGATGCCACCGCGGAGGGCGGCGGGGAGCGGGTCTTCCTCCTGCCCGACGATCCTCGCAGCTCCGCGGCTGCACTTTAATTGGGGGCCCCGGCAGCTCCTCCGGCCAATCAGGAGATTCCCTACGCCCAGGAGGTAGCCTTGCAGGGATGGAGGGAGGAGGAGGGAGGGGGCCCCCGCGCTCCGCCGCCTCGCCGTCATTCCCTCCCCGTTTCCTTGCGCGTTCTTGTTGTTGCTGCTGCTCCTGCGGCCGCCTGGAGCTCGGAGGCGCCGAGTTTTCAGGTTCGGCTCCTGAGGAAAAGAAGCGGGGGTCAGGATCGCCTCGGGACACGGGAACGTCGGCTGATCTGCGGGTCGCTGGAACCTTGCTTGCAGATACACGTGCGCGCAGATACACGAGTTTAACTGATTAACAGATGAGTTGGAAGGGACCTTGTAGGTCATTCAGTCCAACCCCCACCACCACCCCCGTCCAAACAGGAGACCCTAGGTCCTCAAACCTGGCAACTTTAAGACTTGTGGACTTCAACTCCCAGAATTCTCCAGCCGGAGAATTCTGGGAGTTGAAGTCCACAAGTCTTAAAGTTGCCAAGTTTGCGGACTCCTGCCCTACACTATTTCTGACAGTTGGCAGATGGTATTTTTAAAGTAGCTGTGTGAATCCCCCACGTCGTGGGACCATTGTGCTAAGGCGCCGTTGCATGATATTAGTTCGCAACTGCCTGCAGTTTGAGTGAAGCCATAAAAGGTTTTTCTTGGCCAAATTTGCTTTGCACCCAACAACACAACACACAATCAAAGAGAGTACAGCCAGTTAGGTTCTCCTTTACTCCAACTGAAAGGTGCTCCTCGACTTGTGACCACAATTGAGCGCCGACGTTCTGTTGCTAAGGGGCACATTTGTCAACTGTTTTTTATACCTTGCTTACCACAGTGGTGGAGTGAATCGCTGCAGTTAATGGCACGGTTGTTTAAGTGAATCTGCCCTTCTCCATTAACTTTGCTTGTCAGAAGGTCACAAAAAGGGATCCCATGGCCAGGACCTATTTATTATAGTTTAGGAGGGATAATTAACTATGGCAGGGGTGTCCAAACTTGGGAACTTTAAGACTTGTGGACTTCAACTCCCAGAATTCCCCAGCCTGGGGAATTCTGGGAGTTGAAGTCCACAAGTCTTAAAGTTCCCAAGTTTGGACACCCCTGAACTATGGTTTTCTCCAGGCATTTTAGGAAATTTAGTTTAACAGAGCTGCTGTCTTTTTAAAAAATTGACACCTAAACTCAACAATGTACATGCATTCATACTGTGAGTGGAGTGGAGTTGGTTGCAGTGAATAAACTGGTAAAAATAAATGCCAGTGAGATAAAAAATTAGCCAGTCACTATCTTTCAGACCAACCTACCTTCAGTGGGTTATTGTTGGGGGGAAACAGGAAGAAGGTACATTATGTATGTTCGCTGCCTTGAGTTATTTACAAAAATAATGAAGGCAGGCAGGCAGGAAAGAAAAGGGGAAAATTAATCAATTCTGCACTGGTAGTTTCCCAACTATTTACAGAGAGCAATCCCCACAACATCACCTCCTCATGTCATTGCCTCCTCTGCTGAGGCAATCTGAGATCAGCTTTAGGTAGGGAAATGGTGTTTTCCTTTTTATCCCAACACAGAACCGCTCAAGCAGATAGCCTAAGCTGGAAGGAGGAGGCTTTATGCTGGCATGGTTGGAGTCAGGAAACAGCTCATCTCCCAATTGCCCTGGCAGTGCTGCTTCTCTTCCTGTCCAGTTGCTGGACAAAGGGCCTTTCTGCAGTATTAGTTATGGCTGGGAGAAAGATTGGATTCCTGTCTTCCTTAACTGTATTATTGTTGTTGCATATTAAAGGGAATATTACCCTATTGGCCAACATAATAGTTACAGCCTTGGAATGAGAATTCAAATATTTGAGAGTACCCCACAACTTAACATCTGTTTCACACCCCTGAAAAGGCTGGCTTTTGAGCATTGTTTATTGCTGAATCCGGACTGACCACTAGATGGCAACCAAAAGAGAAATGAAATTCTTAATTCTTTTGCTGTGATTTATTTGTAGAGAAATCAACCTTAGAAATTTTTGGGGGGGAAAATCTTGATTGGACAAAAAGTCCTGAGCATAAAAATACCACACTGACATATTCTGTTGGCATTTTTCCACATGCTTAGTAACACAAGTAACATTAAGACTGGTGTTTAATCAGAGAAGTCATGAATTACATCGCCATGCAATAGAACTGAGTGAACAATAGAACCCCTGAATCCTGTTGCACATTAAAAGTGTGTTCGCTGAAATATTTTCCTACTCTGGAGTAAGAAGAAAATGCACTTTATTGGGATCTATAAAGTACTAGTTCTCATTTAACACCCAAAGATGGGACTGACAATTTAGTTAAGCAAAGCAGCTGCTAAATGAAACCACAAACGTGCTTCTGAATATATTTCAGCTTACCATGCTTCAGGGACCCGCAATTCGTAAATTTAAAGGATTGGCCATAAAGTTAATTTTTCATCCCTTGTAATTGGTAAGAGTCGCTGAATGAGGCAGTCACTAAACAAGGACCACCAGTATGCCTTCTTTATTCCGTTTGCCCATTCGAACAGCATCTCTCCAGAAGTCCATATGGTTTCTATCCTGATGATGTTCAGAAAATTGTTGGAAAAAAAATGGCCCAGGGATAGGGTGGATGTTGAGCCTTCATAAGACTTGTCATGTTGTGGATTGTTTCCTTGTGTATGAACTATGGTTTTATTTTATTGCTTCTTGATTTCAAAGTTGAAAGTCACTCAGAGTTGTATAGAATTGAGCAGCCTTTAAATTGCGTAAAATAAATAAAGAAATAAAGAAATACACTAGGATCTTTCCATCACAGTAAACACTAACTACTATACATGTACTGTTGTGTCGAAGTTTTTTGTTAGGCTCGGAAACAGTGGTTGTATTCTGCTGGTTCGGACCGGTTCGCATTTTTTTTAGCCAAAGTGCATGTGCAGAAAGCTGAGCGTATGCGCACACGGGCGCTCACATTTGCAAACCGGTAGGGAAGGTAAGTGAATACCACCCTGCTCAGAAAGAGTGCTTTGTGGCCTGTAAAGCACTTCCGAAGAATAGCAAAATGCCACACATGCCCTACGTCATGTGATTGCAATTTGGGTACTTGGCAACCAGCTTGAATTCATAACCAGTTGCAACACTTTAAAGCCAGCCCCGTATAAAGTATATTGTAGCGATCATGTTTAAAGTTGCTAACTGCATCACATTTCTGCTAAGCCGGCACAAAGCTTGCTCAAGGTTTTGTTTTGCAACATTTCTATGCAACATTCTTCGCTTTGCAACATTTCTATGCAACATTCTTCTGTAACATCTTTTTGTAACATGTGAACAAGCTTGCCCGGTAACACGTATACGTGACAAGTGAACAAAGCCTGCCCAGTAACAAGTGTTTTAACCAATCATGTAATAACACGCTGTAAGACAGAAACCTTTTGTATGATTTTAATAAATACCGTCTCAATCGGGCAGCCGGGGTCTTTGGATCTTGCTGAGCTGGTTGATGCGTTGCAACACATCATGGAGTCCGTACTTCCTTGGCAGTATCAGGCCCGCCTAGCCTAGGCGCACCCCAGCTGGGGTCCCATAGCCGAGCTCAGTCAGGCTCACCTCTGCAGGGGTTTCGATGCCTAGCTCCGGCTCACCTTTGCAAGGGTCCACACTCAAAGCAGACGAGGTCACCGTGTGGCAGCCAGCCACACATTCACTCACAACTGGTGACCCCGACGTGCCGAATTGCCTTTCGGACGTCTCACGCCGAGTCCCGTGTCTACGTGTTCGGCGCCTTGATTCTCATCTTACGCACCTGGCGGGCAAGCGCTTCGTAAGTATGAGCTCCTCACATTCAAAGTCTCATTCAGGTTAGGAATGAACTTTCACTTTTAATCGAGAAGGCCTATAATTTGCAAAAAATTAATGGCACTACTGTCTATCCTCTTTCTAAATCTGATAATTCACTTCCTTCTCCCACACACCCCCCTTCTGTTTCTTCTTCTGAAAAACACTCTTTGTATGTTCCTGTAAATGTTGATTCTCCCCCTCCCTATCCCCTACCTACGGCTCCTAATCCTCCTCCCCCCCTTTTCTCCTTCTTCTGCCTTTTGCCTCCCCTCTCCCTCCCAGGGTGGTCACATTCCTCCCTTCTCCATTCCAATTCCTTTTCCCTTGACTCCTCCGATCTCCCTGCCGCCTATCCTCTCACCTTTGTGCCGGGCGTCCCCAGCCCCCCTGTCCATACCAACATTGAACTGCGTGTTTTAAAAGAATCTACGAACATGTGCATTTCGTCCTGCCTGAAACACGGTTGGATAATCGTGAGTATAGGTGGAAAACTCTCTCAGTATCTGGTCTCGCACCTAAAGGCAATGAGAGAGTTAACTGCCTCCTGCCTTAAAATCTCTTCTAATGGGGGAAAAACACTTCCCCATTTGAAAAACAAAGAATTAATTGACCTTCTGTCTTAATCATGGCAAACTCACCAATAAACAATAACAATTGGCTGATTTAAAAATAATGGGAAAGTCCTGCCCGTGATATCAAAAAAGAATTTGATTTACCTTTTAAAATATATTCGGTAGATATGATTAAAGTGTGTCAGGACATAAGAATATCTTTTTATAAAACTAATTTGTTAGTAGCTGCTTTATTGCAAGGCAGCAAACCTCAAGAAAAGCGTTATTTTAAAAGGGAGTGTAAAAATCCAAGGAGGGGCATGTCTGTAACAACTCGCCCTCTTTTCATCAGGGATCAAAACCCTAGTATGGATTGTAAATTGCCTTGGAAAAAAGATACAACTCTCGCTTCCCCTTTCCTGACTTTTGCTTTTGCAATCCTCCCCCGCTGTGCATTTAATTTCCTTTGACTTACCATTCTTTGCATCTATAATGATAGTGTGTAAAATTAATGTGGCAAAAGAAATGTAACTATAGGTGTGAATGGGTGTGTATGTAGTCAGTATTGGATGCTTGAAATGTAAGGTTTATTGGCTGAAAAAGCAGAGCGTGTTGTGTTAAAAGAGCCTGTCGTTTTAACAAAACATTTTTTCATTTCCTCTCACCCCCCTCTTTGCCTCCGGTGAGAAGGCAGGAGGAGGGGGGGCTGTGTTCTTTTCACCATTTTTTTTTCTCTCCTCTCCCTGCCAGCATCAGAAAGGCGGGGTTAAGGGTGATATTTGGCATTTGTAGTTTTAATGCAACGTTGCCTTCTATTTCAGAGTATACTCAAACTATCTTAATTGTTTGTTTTATTTTTAAAGCTGTGTTTTTTCTCTTTTATGTTTTTATGTTTGCGCGCACTTTGTATGCTTAACAGATGTCATGTCTGTTTGTTTAATTGCACTGGTTGCTGTCCCTTTTAGAATTTTAACAGAGATGACCTAAAAAATACAAAATGCAGTCAGAAAGAATGAGTAACATTTTTGCTAGAATCCAGATCAGTTTCACACGGACATTTAGATCAGATATTGGAGCCAGAAAAAGGTTACTTTGTATATAGATGGGAAGAGAATGTTGTAAAAGGCATCTGACCTAAATTGGAAGTCAGGATGGACGTGGGAAAAAGATGTGCTTTGTTGAATGGACTGGAGATGTTGCAGAAACAAAAGAGAGGAAATAGGCAAGTCGTTAAGGACAGTTGAAGCTACAGCAACTGGTCATTGCAAGAAAGGATTTCAGTAAGTGAAAGAAAGTTAGAGATATGTTTTTTCAGAAAGTCAGAGATATGTTTTTTCAGAAAGTTAGAGATATGTTTTTTCAGAAAGTCACAGATATGAATATGTGAGGACTTGTGTATGTGAGGACTTGTGAACTCTGGCATATGGATGATTCAATACCTTTTCTTTGCCCCATGGAAATATTTCCATGGATATTTATTCAGGATTTATTATAGCACCCCGCAAAGGGGTGTGATCAACCGCTGCATTTGTACCTTTCAATCAATTGAATTTTTTCACTTTTTAATTTGACCACTTATCAGAGGCGTTTTCAACAAAAAACAAGTTTGCCTCTCCCTCTGGTATATTTTTACCAGACAAAACACCGATTCCTTTAATTACTTGGGGATATATATGGAAAATTTGCTTTTTACAAGGTACAGGTTTTCCCCTCCTTTTTCAATACCTTGAACATAAAATGCTTGCATCTTATGCTTCACCTGATGTACCTCACATTAACTTGCCACCCAAACCTTCACTTTTGCAACATGGGTGGATAGAGCACTCCCACACACTCCCCTTTCATTAGCTCTTCTTGCAACTCCTCAACTTTTGACAGGGATCATCATACAAGTATTGATGATCCCAAAACCTAAACTTTATATTTTAGAATGGTTACATCTAGCACACACACTTCGTAATTCACTCACACCCAGAGCAGCCCAAATGGCTTTGCTCATTGAAAAGGCACGAAGAAGAACCCGTGCCTTAATGGGAATGGATTTTGTTACGCTCTAACTCCCTTTCAAATTATCTCAATGGGAACCTCTTTTTCAAAATTCTATCCTTCTCCAAGATGCACTCACGGAATGGCCTGGTCAAATTTCATGTCATCTGCCAGCTGACCCAAGGCTACAAGTTATTAAGACCATTCCGATACAATTTTATACACCAATAACATCACAACCCATCAAAGATGCTTTAACCGTATTCACAGATAGGTCCAAAAATCATGGTGCATGTACTTGGAATACACAACAGATATGGCATAAGAAATTGACTAATACACAAACATCTGCACAACAGGCTGAATTGGCAGCTTTTATTCTAGCTTTGGAATTATTTTCTTCCAAACCTCTAAATATCATCACAGACAGTCTGTATGTTGCTCAATTAACTTTACACATTTTTGATGCCTATATCTCACCCTCTTTAACACCTTCCCTTTTGACATTATTTACACAATTGCAAACAGCACTACACGCAAGGACTAAACCTTTGTTTGTAGCACACATTCGTAGTCATCAGCATCTGCCTGGGTTCCTATCTGAAGGAAATCACATGGCAGACGAGGCCTGCAAAATGATGCCTCTAACTATTGTTTCACCTCAGCCTGCCCCATTGACAGCAGGTGAAAGTCACACCTTTTTTCATCAAAACAAAAAAGCCTTGATGAAGCAATTTGGCATATCAATGGCAGAAGCAACTGCCATTATTCAACAATGCCCCACGTGTAGTCTCCAAGCTAATAGTATCCCACAAGGAGTAAATCCAAGGGGTACTGAGGCTTGTGAAACTTGGCAAATGGATGTCACTCAGTATTCTCCCTTTGCCCCATGGAAATACCTTCACGTTTCTGTGGTCACTTTTTCGGGTTTTATTATGGTAACCCCGCAACGGGGTGAGAATACCAAGCAAACAATCAATCACTGCATTCGATCTTTCGCAACATTGGGGTGTCCAAAAATTTTAAAAACTGATAATGGTCCTGCTTATACCTCCTCTGCTTTTGCTGAATTTTGTTATAGGTGGTCCATTATTCACAAATTTGGAATTCCTTTTAATTCAAAAGGACAAGCAATTGTAGAACAAGCAAATAAAACCTTGAAAATAGCTCTTGATCGGCATATGGGGTCAAAAGGGTTACACCCCCCCCCAATCTCCCGATGTTGCAAAACATTCTAAATACTTGTCTTTATACTATCAACTTTCTTAACCTTACTGGCACACCTGCTTCCTCTGCAGCCTCTCGTCACTTTTCTAAACCTCCTCTCCCTGCCTCCCGACCTCTTGTTTACTACAGGCAATTGCCGGATCCACACTGGAAAGGTCCGGCACAATTGATTACTTGGGGAAAAGGCTACGCAGCGGTACAAATTGATGACAAGACTCTCTGGGTTCCTGCTCGTTGTGTTCGTCCCTATCACCGCATACCAGAAGAAGATCAAGATGACCCTGCCTTTTCTTCTCCCCCTAACATATCACTCATTTTTCTTTAAACTCTTTCTCTCATTGTTATCTTATGCCTCTGCTCGATTTGTTGCTCACCCTCAGGTGATTTTTGCACCTCTTGACACTCATGTGACTTTTGTGTTCAAAGACACTCTTCTCACTGCTTGCCCCTATGCCTTGCAGCATCAGGGCCAATTTCTTTTCCCTTCTTTAAAACCTTTGATATTAATTCAATACTTATATCATGACTCTTGTCAAGTTCGTCTTTCCTTACACGTAACTCCTCAAACTATTGGCTCCTACTCGTGCATCGGATTTTTGTCCAATAACACCTATTTTAACCAAACTGTTTATCTCTACTCAACACCCTCTGTGGTTTATCCTCCATTATCTTCAATTTTTCTTTCTTGGATGACTCTTGTCCGCACCTCTCCTTACCCCTCTTCAAGAACTTTGCTTCGCCATTTTTCATGCTGTTTTCCAGAGCCATGCGATGTGAATACTTGTACGTGGAAAGCCAAAGAAATTCCAGACTATGCACTAGGAGTAAGCGAGCCTCTCCCAGGAGCAAGGATTCGCTGAAACGCACCGGACTTTCCAAAATACAATTCCCTCATACGAACACACCAGGTACGCTACACCTTCATACAAGGAGTGCCATATACTCCCACCATGTCCTGTTGACAACGATCTCCTATCAAGAAAAAAGGTACTTTTGGCGATGGTTTTTTAACAACACATGGCTTCCTGAAGATTCAGAACATTATTTACAAACATTTCATTTCCGTACTACTCAATTGACTGTCAAAAACCCTAAGGCAGTAGATTTGGGACTATATCAGTGTGAAATTACCAAGATAGTTAAAGGACTTGCCACTTCTGCCAGACTGACTTTATTGTTGTTCCAGAAACAATCCACTCATTTCTCACGAATTCGGCGTGCTGCACCACTTACGTCTAACAATCAAAGTTGTAGCGATTGCATCACCACCACAATACACAATGGCAAGGTCTCTAAGACATTGATATATCATACCATCAAACCTGAACATTGTCAAATTACTAATCCATCAACTTGTAGAGTCAATAATACTGTATATCACATGTGTACCCTTAACAACAAGATTCAATGTTACAACCCAAAAGAAGCGAAAACTGTTACTACATATGTGATGTCCATTTACACCATTGAATGCGGTAGAAAAGAATTACTCAACAAAACTGAGTTTAAATCCCTCAACACGCAAGTCCACCTCAGTTTTGACGCTTGTTTAGCAATCAATCGCAACTGTTGGAAATCAACTTGTGGGACATTACAATGGGAAAGGAGTCTCATGCTTGAACGAAAATACATGTGCTACAATAACAAAGGGACTTGCTCTGACCGGGACACTTACAGCTTTTGTCCATATTGGTCCTGTGTCAGCATGTGGTCAGGGGATCCACCTGGTGGAAACCATAAATGCAAGTTGGAAACGGGCATAGCCAACAGCAAGTGTCCAAGAAATTCGTGCAACCCAATTACCATAACTTGCACACCTACCAAAACATGGGAAGTAGAATATGGCTTGGCCATAGAAGCAAGTGGTAGAGACCCACACATTGCGTTGCGCTGGACAGTAACCAAGCAAACTAAGCTATTGCGAACAACTAAAGGACTTTTTTGGTCATTTTATCAGGAAATTGAGAAATTGAATATCCCCGAAATACCACAACATGTTACTAACACTTTTGTCCAATTAGCAGAGGACATTGCTAACACATTGAATGTTACTAATTGTTTTGTATGTGGGGGAACCAACATGGGGGAAAAATGGCCCTGGGAAGCCCAAGAACTGAATTATTCTAAAATATTGGAGATGGACAAGCTAGGTAATTTGTCATACACAAAAGGGAAAGATGGGGACTGGACTCTTACAACAAATCTTGTGGGAAATGTTTGCTTCTCCAGACCTGTTGGTTCCAAATGTACAAAAGTAGGGAACTTAATTTGTACTGGGAAATGGGAAAATGGGATATGGTGGTCAGGTAGAAATAGCTCAGCTGGACAAGACGAAACTGCTTTGTTTAAAGTCACAAACATGAAAAAGTTCTTGACAAACCCAAACAATCAATCACTCACATGGTTAGCACCCGATGGGCTGTATTGGATATGTGGAAAAATGGCCTATGGACACCTCCCAGCTAATTGGTGCGGAACATGTGTCTTGGGCATTATTAGACCTGGGTTTTTTCTCCTCCCACTAAACACACGACAAGTCTTAGGGGTCCCCGTTTACGACGAAATAGGGAACCACCGCAGAAAGCGCGAGGACGTTGTTTCCTCAATAGGTAAAGTTGTCGTGGGAGGGAACCAAGGCACATGGGGAAATGATGAATGGCCAGCTGAACGTATTATACAAGTCTACGGCCCTGCCACATGGGCCGAAGATGGTATGTATGGATACCGCACACCCATCTACTTATTAAACCGACTTATTCGTTTACAGGCTGTAGTAGAAATAATAACAAATGAGACTGTCAAAGGCTTGACACAATTAGCCAAAGAAAGTGTAAAATCTAGAACATACATAATGCAAAATAGACTTGCATTAGACTACCTGCTTGCCAAAGAAGGAGGAGTATGTGGAAAATTCAATTTAACTAATTGTTGTATTGAAATTGATGAAAGTGGTAAAGTAATTAAAGAAATTACTGACAAAATGATGAAAATTGCCCATGTTCCTGTGCAAACATGGAATGGATTTGATTTTGGAGGTATGTTCGATGGTATTTTACCCAAATTCCCAGGTTTAAAAGCCGTTTTTATATTTGTTGCAATGATTGCTATGGGATGTATACTATTACCTTGCTTATTGCCTATTTTTGTATTCATGATTAAGCGTAGTTTGAATGCCATTGCTGAAGCAAAAACTACTGCACAAATTAATATGATGCTTGAGAATAATGCGTATATGTTGATATCAACAGATGAAAGTAAGCAACCCTTGCTACATTTCTCCCCGGATAATGATTCAGAAGATGACGCTGAAAGAATGGTAGGTGCGGACACAGGAAGCCTGGGGTCGGAGGGCAACACGCAACCTGAAATAGCACTCACCTCCATGGACGTAAAAGCTCCATGTTTTCAGCTTTAATAAAGTTAAAACAGAGGAGATGTAGCGATCATGTTTAAAGTTGCTAACTGCATCACATTTCTGCTAAGCCGGCACAAAGCTTGCTCAAGGTTTTGTTTTGCAACATTTCTATGCAACATTCTTCGCTTTGCAACATTTCTATGCAACATTCTTCTGTAACATCTTTTTGTAACATGTGAACAAGCTTGCCCGGTAACACATATACGTGACAAGTGAACAAAGCCTGCCCAGTAACAAGTGTTTTAACCAATCATGTAATAACACGCTGTAAGACAGAAACCTTTTGTATGATTTTAATAAATACCGTCTCAATCGGGCAGCCGGGGTCTTTGGATCTTGCTGAGCTGGTTGATGCGTTGCAACACATCATGGAGTCCGTACTTCCTTGGCAGTATCAGGCCCGCCTAGCCTAGGCGCACCCCAGCTGGGGTCCCATAGCCGAGCTCAGTCAGGCTCACCTCTGCAGGGGTTTCGATGCCTAGCTCCGGCTCACCTTTGCAAGGGTCCACACTCAAAGCAGACGAGGTCACCGTGTGGCAGCCAGCCACACATTCACTCACAGTATATTATAATAATCAATAGATTAGTGAAAAGTATTGCAAGAAGTGCTGCCCAAAACATATTAACACAAGTGAAGCAACTCTCCTTTTAGTTATGTTCCTTGGAAAGCTCCCATCTCTATTTACAGGAAATGTTGAGACCAGGATACAGCACCCAACACACAGTGCTTGTAGGAGCTGGGTGTTAAATCATATTACATGTGTCTATTTTTGGATAAACTTTTAAGTATTGCTCTTTTTTTAAAATCTGAGCTTGTGATAGCACATAGCCAGGGCCGGATTTAGTTGAAAAGAGGCCCTAGGCTATTCCACTTATGGGGCCCTTTCATCTCCCATTTTTAAGTTTGTAAATTACATGAGAGATAATAAAATACATCATTACTGTGAGATATATCAATATATTAAATGAAACATGTTGTAATTGGTACTAACTTTTATAAAAAATGTGGCGTGGATAATAAATAAAAATAAAAGGCCCCTCTTGATCTTGAGGCCCTAGGCTGAAGCCTAGTTAGCCTATAGGAAAATCCGGCCCTGCACATAGCTAACTTTAATTTCAGTTGATAGCAGCACTTAGCCTCAGAAATTTAGTAGTTTGCTAGTACTCTGCCAGTGCAATAGATGTGGGCAAAAGGTGCCGCATGTGAATCAGGGAAGACACATGGATCTGCAGCAGTGGTGGGATTCACTTACCTTTGTTACCGGTTTGCAAATGTGAGTGCACTCGCCACCTTCTGCACCTGCCTTGTGCGCATGCACAGAAGTTCGCACACTATATCAGGGTGGCTGGGCGGAGCCTCCAGCAGCCACCACTACCGGTTCGTCCAAACTAGTAAGAACCGTCTGAATAGCGCCTCTGATCTGCAGCAAAGATCAGGACGGAGCATGGACATGGAGACTGTGCCAATCGCTAGCACAGCACAAGCACAGAAAAAGTAGGAAGGGGGAGACTAATCCGAGCAAACTTGCAACATTCCTTGCTAGCTTCCCCACTGCCAATGCTGTCTGTCAGCTTTGCTTCTGAGATCTTGTCAGGGAGCATTAGGAATCATGATTGATTTACACTTCCTGCCAGGTGTCCACATTGGCTTGTGGGAATGTCAGGCAATGTTGAAAATGACGACTATGTGACCGAGACTGATTGCATCCAGTGTGACCAGAACTGTCCTATATTTCACTTCCACGGGAGTAATGAGCCCTGACATTCTGTAAGTTAGTCCATTTGAGGTAACCTTTGTTCAAAAATTATTGCCCTATATGACACAGTATTGTGTCCAATTGATGGTTACAAGCAGTCAAACACACAAGAGTTTTAGTAAAAGATAAAAGAAATTAAATACAATTTAAATCATTAGGTAGTAAATACTGTTTTCGGGATTTGATTACCGTATTTATCGGCATATAACACGCACTTTCCCCCCCGAAAAATAGGGGGCAAATGATGTATGCGTGTTATACGCCGATATACGCCAGGCGATATATGCCAGGTGCACAGAAAAGGATCGCGGAGCGCTTCGCCCCAAAAGCAGCTGCTTTTCTGTGCGCCTGGCGTTTAAAACATCCGGCTATCTATCTAAACGCCAGGCGCACAGAAAAGGATCGCGGAGCGCTTCGCCCCAACAGCAGCTGCTTTTCTGTGCACCTGGCGTTTAAAACATCCGGCTATCTATCTAAACGCCAGGCGCACAGAAAAGGATCACGGAGCGCTTCGCCTCAACAGCAGCTGCTTTTCTGTGCGCCTGGCGTTTAAAACATCTGGCTATCTATCTAAACGCCAGACGCACAGAAAAGGATCGCGGAGCGCTTCGCCCCAACAGCAGCTGCTTTTCTGTGCGCCTGGCGTTTAAAACATCCGGCTATCTATCTAAACGCCAGGCGCACAGAAAAGGATCGCGGAGCGCTTCGCCCCAACAGCAGCTGCTTTTCTGTGCGCCTGGCGTTTAAAACATCCGGCTATCTATCTAAACGCCAGGCACACAGAAAAGGATCGCGGAGCGCTTCGCCCCAACAGCAGCTGCTTTTCTGTGCGCCTGGCGTTTAAAACATCCGGCTATCTATCTAAACGCCAGATGCACAGAAAAGGATCACGGAGCGCTACTCAGCGGGGTGTGGGCGAGAGGAGGAGAGAATGGATGAGCCGTCTCTCCTCTCCCCGACACCTGACTAAAATGCTTTCTTTCGCCTGCAGAAGAGCTCGGGCGGGCGAAAGGAAGCGCTTTAGACAGCGGGGTGTGGGTGAGAGGAGGAGAGAATGGATGAGCCGTCTCTCCTCTCCCCGGACTCCCGACTAAAAGTTAATAAAAAAAAGTTCTGAGCTACCCTTATTTTGCTTCAAAGTTCTTTATTTGAAATTTAAATTTTTTTCCTGAAATTTCCCTCTTAAAATGAAGGTGCGTGTTATACGCCTGTGCGTGTTATACGCCGATAAATACGGTATATATTTTGGGATTTTTACTGTGAAAGGATATTTGCTCTGTAAAGGTTTTCACTCTAAAAGCACAGTGCATACTCTATGAAATATTAACTGTTAAGCATTAATTCTCTTTCAGTGTTAGTTATCCTTTCCCCATAGCAAGAATTTGGTATGGCTTACAGCCATAATATCCATTATCTTAAATCAGCACACACATATGGACATTTCTGCTTTCCTTCATCAGCTGCACATTTTCTGTTTTTCAAACTGTAAAGAAAGCCGGACAAAAGTGAGGCTGGGGCAGTATTTGATATTGTAGAATTGATATATTCTTGGAATAAGCTAAGAATATATCACAGAGAGTGAAAGTTAAGAGTATCATCTTCAATAAAAAAAAAAGGCTAGTCATCTAAGCAAGTTTTCTTTTCTTTAAAAAATTAAGAAAAATAGTGTTTTTCGATCAGTAAACAGGTTTCAGACTTGAAGCAAAGATTAAAAATAAAAATATAGTTTTTGACAAGCAACGTCTTTTACTTAATTCTGCTAACCTTTCTTTAATTTTTGAAGGAGAAAGCCATATTCAATTACAGCAGGAGTAGGTAATATACTAAATATATTACCTACTACTCCTATCACTATCTGGCTTACTGCAGCTTTTCCGATATTAGCCCATCTCAATAAAGTCATAATTATCCTTCAGTGGAAGATCAGGGATCTAGATCTCCAAACTGATAGAACTCAGTCTCCTGGTTTCTAGGCCACTCCCTCCCTACCTGGTAACTCAATCCCTGGGAATCATATCATAAGACAGATCTTAGCAGGGGCTTTCTATAATAATTCAATTTTTCAGATGAGTTGGTCCTTGATGAGAACATTGGTGTATCTATTTTAGGTGTTCATTTTTGCTGCACTATTGCAAATGGGTTATGAGTTCCTTTGGTTACTCAGACAAGAGCTAAGCTTGTGAAAACAGTATCAAATCTCTGCTTTTAGAATAGAAGTAGTTGTGTGTCAAATCACAATCGTTGCTATTCAACCCATTGTTTGTTGCATGAAGGCCAAAAGTCTTGGCAAATAAAACACTTGATTGTGAGGAAATCACAAGTTGCGCTATGCTGCTAAGTTCATACCATGTAGGATACAATTGTAGAGTATTTTAGGTATTTTTAAAGGACTATTTAAAATGCACTTTTTTACCCAGGAATTAATGTAGATAGATTGCTTTATAGTATTGTTGCGAACTACTTTGTGATTGTACAAATAGGAAGCAAGTATCCATTTAATAAAATAAAAATGCTTACACCACTATATATTACTCAGATTCTAAGGAAAGAAGATCCTATAGATCTGTCAGTGGAACCCACCTATAACATGTATGCATAAATATTACAGCATTGATTTTTCTGATTCTTTACCAAGCAGCTGAATTGAAATATTTTAGTTATTTGAGTGGACTTGCCTCTTGATTTAGATGTGTGGCTACTGGAAGAGGTCTTTCTGATGATGGTGGTGGTAATGTAAATGTGCGTGTGCGCATGACTCAGTGGTGGGTTTCAAACATTTTTAGAACCTCTTCTGTAGGTGTGGCCTGCTTTGTGGGAGTGGCTTGCCAGCCATGTGTCTGGGTGGGAGTGGCTTGCCAGCCATGTGACCAGGTGGGAGTGGCTTGCCAGCCATGTGACTGGGTGAGCGTGGCCAACTTGTAAAATGTGGTGAAATTCAGTTAACAATGCTCTTGCTTAGCAACCAAAATGTTGGCTCAGAAACTCTAGCATTTGAAGCACGCAAGTCTTAAAAGCTGTCAAGTTACAAGACCCTTGCACCCCTAACCCTTTAGAAAAAAATACCCCAGAGGTGTTCAAACTTGGCAGCTTTAAGACTTGTGGACTTCAACTCCCAGAATTCCTCCTCCAGTCATGTTGGCTCAGGAACTCTGGCATTGAAGTGTGCAAGTCTTAAAGCTGTCAAGCTACAAGACCCTTGCACCCCTAACCCTTTAGGAAAAAAAACCTCAGGGGTGTTCAAACTTGACAGCTTTAAGACTTGTGGACTTCAACTCCCAGAGCTCCTCCTCTTGCTCTTCATCTTGATGATGTGTGGACGGGGAGAGGGGAGGGAGGGAGCTGGAACCGGTTCTAAACGGCACTGTAGATTTGTGGAATCTCTTCTATAGAAGAAGTTAGAACTGGCAGGAACCCACCGCTGGCGCACGGGTGCACATGTGCATGTCTTACAGTTATACTCCTGATAACTACCATAAATAAGTCTTTTAGAAGAGGTTTGCTACTGCTTCCTTCCTAGATCTAAGAGAAAATCACTAGCCCAAAGTTGGCTTTGTGTCTAAAGGGGAACTAAAACTTAAGTCTTTCCATTTCTAGCCTTGTGCCTTAACCACTACACCTAACTAGTTCTCATCTTAGTGATAGAATCCAAAAAAAATCTGAAATTCCATCTTAGTGATTTCAGATGCCATGTAACATTTGTATTTTGTCTTTTAATGGAATCAGATCGGGGTGAAATTCAGCAAGTTCTGACAGGTTCTGGAGAACCAATAGTGGAAATTTTGAATAGTTCGGAGAACCGGCAAATACCACCTCTGGCTGGCCCCAGAGTGGGGTGAGAATGGAGATTTTGCAGTATCCTTCCCCTGCTACGCCCACCAAGCCACGCCTAAAGAACCAGTAGTAATAAAATTTGAATTTCACCACTGAATCAGATACTGCATGGCCTTTCCCAACTAACAATGGTATGATATTGTTGCTCTTGATTTGATTTGCTAGTGTTTATTGGAATATTAAGATTCTAAAGACTGTGGTGATTTTCTATTGTTTATTTACATTACAACCTCTTTAAAACCGACATTATTGAGACGACTTCCGGCAGCCAAAGGCAACGGTCGCATGCGTCCGCCTTCTCGCTGTTTCGGTGGGCTCCCCTGAATCCTAGGGGGAGCACAGGGTGCCTTGGAAGGGCGCCCTGCCGCAGGGGTGGCTTGCTGGGACCCCCTGGAGTGGCAGCGGCCGTGGGGGGGGGGTCTCCAGCTTTGCCCCAGGAGCCGGAAAGCGTAGGGAGCACACGGAATGCCACTGCGCGCTTTGCCGAATGCAGCCTGGAAGGAAATGATCAATCTGAATGAAACAGCTGAAGTGCGGTGAGGTGAGGGGTCTCCTCAGGTCTTTTACTGTTTTTTACTCTATTGACTGATCTGCAGGTTTTTTTGGGACTTTGTTTCAACCCTTGGAGGAGTTAAGATCGGAGGGGGGGAAATTTCCACCCCCCTTGGAAAAGCAGCACTTGGAAAATCTCTCCCTTGTATGGGAAAGAAAGTTTAAAATTTACTTTCACTTCCCTTAAATAATGGGGGGGGGGATTTTCTTTTTTCTTTTTTTACCACAACTGCGAGAGAAAGGATGGTTGAACTGATTCTTCTCTAAACTATGCATGGGAACTTTGATTTTGTTGTTTCCTGACCACCTGTACTGGCTGAGCCAATATGGCCAACTTCCTCCTTCTTCTTTGTCCTTGTGAGTGAGACTCCTCCCTTGAAAAACATGGCTTTGAACTAATTTCCACCCCAGAGACCTCCAGGAGCCTTTTCAAATACGTTTTTCCCCTGGATTTGGAATATTTTGATCCACCTATCTGCTCTAGTTTTGTATTAGACTATTTATTCTCCTTTGGACTTGCCTGTCTGGTGATCCCTACTGGCTGTGCTTTCCCACAGACACCATTTCTCTGTACAGAACAATAACTATCTCCGAGCCTCATGATGGGTCCAAAGAAGTTACCGCCTGGAAAGGCCTCATCGACCCCGACATCTTCTACGTCCAGCCCCATTGCTTACCAGTCACAATTGGGATCTTTTTTACAACCTAAAGCTCCTGAAGAGAGTTCAAAGGATTTGTCCATTCATCAGATGCTTCAATCCATCTTAAAGGGACAGGACGAAATGAAAAAACAACTGCAGGACTTAAATGATCAGCTCAGAGAGACGAAACAACAAACTACACGAAATGAACAGAGGATAGGTGAACTGGAGGAAGGTGCGGTTGGGATGAGAGATGACCTGAAGACAATCCAAAGGGGGAATGTAGAATTTGAGAATCATGTGATAAAAATAGAATTTGAAAGGATGTCTTTTTTCCTTAGGTTTCAAAACTTACCAGAAGTGGAGAATGAAGATCTTAAGGAGATTATGACCACAATGTTAGCAGAATATATTAACAGAGACAAACAACAGCTTTGGTGGGATATTGACCTGATCTATAGGATTAATTCAGCCTATGCAAGAACACACAATGTTCCAAGGGAAGTTCATGTTAAATTTCTTAGAAAAAGCACAAGAGATGAGGTTCTAGGAGTTCAAAGGGGAGGACCATTAAAATATAAGGATAAAGAAATAACCATTCTTAAACAGATCCCAAAGAAAGTAAGAGATAAGAGAAGGAATTATTCCTTCTTAGCAAAAAAAGTATACAATAATGGGATTTGGTTTAGGTGGCTGTTACCAGAGGCATGTTGATTTTCAGGGGGGGGGGCAGTAGAATTAGAATCAATACAGTTGTGGAAGCAGAGGCTTTCACTAAAAAATACAGTGCTCTCTTAGGTGACATGGGGGATGTTACACAAGAAACAAAGGAGGGAGGGGCTGAGGCTCTGCCAGTGGAGGGGGGGGGAGGATGCGACAACTAGAAGACTCAGATCACAAGTTATTTGAAACATTATTGCAAATGTTGTTACAATGTACCTTTATGGAAGTGATAAAAAACAAAATGATTGAAATATACTGATGATTTTGTGTTAAACTTAAAACTGCTAATATCTATGTAAATGTTGATAATTTTCTATTTTTTTTGTAAAAGTTGCGAGACCTGGGGGGGCTTCTCTCCCCCGCACGATGTAGCTGTCAAAATGTTCTATAACCTTTTAATCCCCTTTTCCCTGTAAAACTTTTAAAATCAATAAAATTTGGACAATAACAACAAAAAACCCTGACATTATTATTATGGATAGTCATTGGATAGTCAGCCAGATGTTCAGACTGGATTTGGCATTTTTGTCCACCTATCAAGTCATTCCCAAGGATCTGGGATAGGCAAATGTGGATATGTTGAAGGTATCGTCACAGGATGTAAGCTGTTCCAAGTAAAACTGCCTTTTGCAGTTGACTGATGGTGATTTTGCAATGCTTATGGTGTTCAAGTGGTGCTCCACTTCTTTTGGGATTGTGCTCAAGGTGCCTATTACTGTATTGTTGGTACTATCTTTGCTTTCTTCTTCCACAGTTGTTCTACTTCTATCTGCAGGTTTTTGTATTTTGTTACTTTCTCTAAATTTCTATGGAGATTCTCAGTCATCTAGGAGGTCATGGTTGTCCCAAAGGTGCTTTTTCAAGAGGCAACTGGACTGTCTGGTTTTTCTTTGAAGACATTTCACTTCTCATCCAAGAAGCTTCTTCAGTTCTTCATGTCTTCAAAGAAAAACCAGAAAATCTAGTTGCCTTTTGAAAAAGTACCTTTGGCTTACCTTCTCTAGTTCTTTCTCTTCTATTTTGCTTCCAGGAACTGTCACAAGTCACATTATTAATATTATTAACAGCAAATTTCTGTTTGACATCTCAGGTCCTAAAATCACTTATATTATTAGGGGCCATAGTATCCATATGCTTTTAACATGCAATTGATCACATATATTAACACACCAGTATAAAACTTCAAATGCAGGGAGGAAAAATTGGTGAGATGCAGGCGACTTCCAAAGCTCATTTGCTCCACTTCCTTCTCAGCTGTTCTTATTTGGGAAGCTTTGATATACCTTTCCACATTTGTTGTTTTTTTTTCAAAGAATTTTATTGTTTTTTTTAAACATTTATAGGGAAAAGGGTAGGTGGAATGGTGTACAAATTTTGGCAGTTGCAAGTGTGGCAGACGCCCCCTCCCTCCAAACTCATTAAGTACATCTAAATATCAGTGACGTGCGGTGAGGGTTATGGCTGGGGAGACTGGTGACGTCATCAGGAAGGCGGGGAATGGGACGACGTGTGCAGACCACGTGTGCAGACCACGTGGTCTCGTCCTCCGCCTTCCTGAATGAACATTAAGGGGACCGCGGCGTAGCATTACTTCCTCCACCGGCACCAGTCCCTTTCACCCCGCTCAAGCCTTGCCGCCTGCAGCCACCGCCCGCCCTCGCTGCTCCTTTCATTGCTTGCATCAACCATCTAAACCACACCCCCTTCTGGTATAATTTATTTGCCAGTTGCGAATAATTTTTCCTTTTCTCCCTAACTTTTTTGGGGATCTGCTTCAAGATGGTTATCTCCCTGTCGTGATATGTCAATGCTTGCCCCCTTTGTACACCCAGGATTTCGTCTCTTGTGCTTTTCCTAAGGAATTTAATATGGACCTCCCTGGGTACATTGTGTGTTCTGGCATATGCTGAATTCACTCTATAGACCAGATCTATCTCCCATTCCATCTGTTGTTTATCTTTATGTATGTATTCAGCTAAAATATTAGTCATAATGTCCCTTATATTTTCCCCATCCGCTTCTATAACATTTTGAAATCTAAGATAAAAGGACATTCTCTCAAACTCTGTTTTCATTTGATGGATATCAAGCTCTTTGTTTCCCTTCTGCAATGCTTCTACCCCCCCCCTCGCCTCCGCCACCCCACCCTCCACAAGGTCCAGTCTCTGTGAATTCTTATAAATTTGGACTTGATTCTCTTTAATTTCTTCCTTCATTTCCTTTAACTGTTTCTTAATTTCTTCCTGGCCCTGTATAAGTTGCTGGAGCATTTGTTGCAAATCCATCTCTGTACTCTTAGGTTGCAACAGTTCTGTAATCTTTGACTGTGTGGCAGGGCTGGATGTTGCAGATGTCGGTGCAGAAGTCGCAAAGCCAGGTTTTCCAGGGGGTGGTCTTTTTGGAGACATAGTTTATAAAGTAGAGAAATCAATCAGTGTAGAGAATGGACAGCTGGAGAAGTAGAGCAGACAGATGAGTCCAGGAGGCAGAAGATCCAAGCAGATGGGAGTTCCTTTAGTCAGTCTAGCAATAAAGAGGAATTTTCCCCCCAGGAAGTTCAAGAAATAACAATCCACAAGAGAGTCTTCTGGGTGACACGGAGACAAAGACCGGAAGCCTGAATTTTAAAGGTGGAGTCAGGTTTCACAGTTCATGAAGACAACGGAAGTGTGCCATCTTGCCCTGCCAGCTTTGGGCTCAGAGGCATAGTAAAGTTTTAAAAAGTTCACAAAGTTCTCAGGTCATCAATAATTCCTGGAGCTAAATCCAGTGAAAAACACTTTTACAGGGGTGGGGCATCATTGGTTGGCTCTCCCCCCTCCTCCTTCCCCTGGGGGCGAAAGCAAAATTTTCTCAAGCCGCTTGTCCAAGGGGGGGGGGAAATCCCCCTCCCTCCAGCCGCACCTCCAAGAAAATCCGAGAGTTTAACTTTAGGATTGCTGAGAAGTCCATCAGTTCAAAAGAAAGGGAATGAGGAGAGGAAGCATCTCACCACACCGCCGCTGCTTCGTTCAATTTTGCATCGTCCGATCAGCCTGTAGCGAGACGCACGTGCGCCCTCCGAGACTGCTCCTCGATGCCTGGAGCAAAGCGGAGAAGCCCCCACCAGCCGCCGCCGATGCCAGGGTCCTCCGCAAGCCGCTCCTTCGGCAGGACGCCTCTCCGGGGCGTCCTGTGCCCCCCCAGAAGCGGGGGAAGCCCACCGGGGAGCGGGAGTGGGCAAGGAAGTTGCCCGTCGCCGTAGCCGCCGGAACCGGAAGTCCACCTTTCCACATTTGTAAAAGCCAACCACAAAATGAGATTGAGAAAAAAACCTCTACTCCCTTTGATTACATCATCACATCACTGCAATTCCCCTATAAGTTTACACCACTGGGATGAAAATGGTCTAGAAATCATGTCTCCTGGCCACACAAAAGTTTTCCATCTTGCTTTAATATGCGTAGAAAACTATTACATGTTCACCAAATAACTTTTATGTTCCTTCATTTTTAAATGACATAGTAATATTAAATAACACCTAGTTGGTATATCATTAGAATGAGATGTTATCCTCCCACCTTGTGCTCTTAATATATTCACTCCATTTTTACTGCAGCACTCTGGGAAGCAGCCAAGATTTTGTTAACCATTATTGGAGACCAATAGACAGTGAGAAATAAAAGCCTGAAGCAGCAAATTCCAAACTTCAGAATGCATTCTTTGTAGCAAATTCACACAAAAGGGGGATTACATAATCCAAGTATCAGAAATATTTCAGTTTTAATTTCATGCAGGCTGTTATATAATTGATCCCATTCTTGCAGCTGTGTTTATTATATTAAATGATAATTTTTATTATAGCAATCCAAACTGCAATATCGTATTAATCTGGTTGAGAATAAACCCTGCTGTACTCAACAGTAATTACTTTTGAGTAGAAAGTGAGTATATGAAGAAATTACAATCTTGGATCTTTCTGTGCCAGTTTTACAAATGATATAACAGAAGGCTAATGATTAGATAATCAGGCAGTGGTTTTGGCTTTGGATTAATTGGTATATATACCCCGCGAGACATGTTTTTTTGAGATTTATTTTTTTCTTTTTAAAAAACTTGGTTGTGAGAGGGGAAAAAATGAAAATAAAGAGGTAGGGAAAATTCTATGTTCAGGCAAGGTGTTTTTACTTCTTAAATTCCCATAAAATATAATCAATTTAAAGAGCATTGCTTAAAGTTCTGCTACCTAATCACATTTTTAACATATTAAAACAAGGATATAGTTCTGTCAATTGGAACAATAACTCATGCAGTTATTGAACTGCAGTTATTGAAATGGAAAATCTGAGCAATAATATAGTTAGTAATCCTTTTACCCAACAGAATCTGTTGGAAGAAGGACAGGGCACTACATCATTCAGAGATGCAACAGGCAACCATTTCAATTAGTCCTTTCCATTCCCAAGTAAATTTCAGAACTGCTGAGAGCTAGCAATAGGAATTAACAGCACCATGTCAGCCCTGCTGATATACTGTATTCCTGGTTACAGAGCAATACAAACTACATAGTCTGTGAATGAAATAATAATGACTTAAAATTGTTGGTAACTCTGTAATTATTTAGAACTTATTTTCCAAAAAGGCTGAGAAATAAAAACACTCAGCAATGATTTGATCTTTACAGTAAACAAATTAAGAAACTGTTCTGAAAGTTCATGAGATACAGGAGTATCTGAATCTAAGATTGTTGTGTAATCTAAGCAGGAACAAAAGTTAGAAGCAGGGACTTTGATCATCTCCTGTCTTTCCAATATTGGTAATACCATATATAGAGTACTATATTGCTGCAAAGCAAAAAAAAAAAAAAACTCCCATTAATACGTGGGATGGATGCAGCGTTAGGTAAAAGCAGTTTCCTCCAGGTTCTTGATCAGATAAACAGCACAAATAATTGCTAAGAAATGAGTGAATTAAGATTCTCACATTCTCATTGATTATGAGAGATGAGGAAACTATACAAATAGCACATCGAAAATAGGAGGAGAAAGGAGCATTAGGCATGTTCGCCGAGTTGAATTATTTATAAAAACAATAAAGGTGTAATATAAATAAATAAGTAATGAAATGAGAATGGAAGAACATTTAAAGGGTGCCAAAAGTTTTTTTCTTCTTGCGGTTGTCATTTCTGTTCTAGGTTTACATACTGGAACAGAAAGAAGTGGAACCGAATAGAAGATTAGGGATGAAAAAGGTTGCTTAAATAGAAGCCAAGCATAACTGATCTCCAGAGGGGAATGGGACAATTTGCTGCAACCAACTCACTGTGCCCAACTCACAACCGCCAATTCGCCAAGAGACAACTCACCACACTTAACGCACCATGGAAAAACTTGCCGCAGGACAATTGAACAATTCAATTTATTTAAAATAAATAAAAATATTTTTTAATTTTTGTCATTCACGTTTTATTTTCTCCCTCCTTTGGCATTCTTTCTTTAATGATTCTATTCCACCATTTCTTTGATATTAGTGTAACTCCTATCCGGAAGTGAGATATCCCACGGCAAGTTGGCTGCCGCGATTTGCCTGTGGCAAATCGTCACAGGTCCCTCCAGAGCGCCCCAATGCAAGGCACCCTCAGACTTAAAACTGAACAGGGACGTGCGGTCATTGGAGGCAGAGGAGGCAGAGCCTCACCTCTCATCATGAAATAATAATATATAATAATAATATCCACAAGGGAGTTTCATATATATATAAGAGGAAGAGGAGGGAGGAGGAGGAGCGCGCGCGGGGCGGTGCCAGCTGGGCAACCGGCGGAGGCAGGAGGGTTCTCGGAAGTGCCAATAACCTTCCTGCCTCCGCTGTACTTTGCGCGCTCCTCGCGACTGCAATAGACGTCCAGAAGTGGCAGAGGCTTGATGACGTCGCCGCAGCTGCCATGCGCGGATGGACGGAGGTAGCGAGAGTGGCGCCGAGGCAGTCCGGCGGACGAGCAACCGAGGATCAGGCTGCCTGATTCTCCATTGCTCGCTCTTTCGTCCGCCCAGACCCCTCGGCGCCACTCTGGTTACCTCAGTCCGGCCGCGCCCAGCAGCGACGTCGGCGATGTCATCAAGACGAAGTGGCTAGGAGGCAAAGTGCTTTTCAGTGCTTTTCTGTGCGTCTGGCGTTTAGGTAGATAGCCGGATGTCCTAAACGCCAGACGCACAGAAAAGCAGCTGCTGTTGGGGATTGCAGAACGCGAGCCGGCAAAGCGCGCTCAGGAAGGCGGGGAATGGGATCACAATCCCATTCCCCACCTTCCTGAGCGCGCTCCGCCGGCAAAGCGCTCCGCGATCCTTTTCTGTGTGTCTGGCGTTTAGGTAGATAGCCGGATGTCCTAAACGCCAGACGCACAGAAAAGCAGCTGCTGTTGGGGATCGCGGAACGCGAGCCGGCGAAGCGCGCTCAGGAAGGCGGGGAATGGGATCACGTGTGCTTGAGGCTGAAGCAGCCTCAGGCTCCAGCACACATGGTCCCATTCCCCACCTTCCTGATGACGTCACCAGCCTCACCAGCCATAAACCTCACCGCACGTCACTGAAACTGAAGTAAGTACAGGTACTCCTCGAGTTACGACCACAATTGAGCCCCAAATTTACGTTGCTAAGTGAAACATCTGTTGTGAATTTACCACAGTTACGCGAACCATTGATCAACCTGGCTCCCTTGCTGACTTTGCTTGTCAGAAGGTTGCGGAAGCTGAACGCATGGCCCCCACAACATTGCAACCATCATCAAGGTGAACCAGTTGCCATTGTCTGAATTTTGATCATGTGACTATGGGGGATTGGGGTGAATGCAGCATGGGCGTGGTGGGGCTTGGTGGGTGTGGCAGGTGAAGGATACTGTAAAATCCCCATTTCCTCTGTCAGCTGGGACTCGGGAGGCAGAGAATAGATGGGGGTGGGGCCAGTCAAAGGGGCATTTACCAATTCTCCGAGTCTGAATTACTCAAAATTCCCACTACGGGTTCTCCAGAACTGGTCACAGCCTGCTGAATACCACCTCTGGTTGAACAGTCACTAAATGAAGTGTAAGCCGAGTACTACCTGTGTGTACAATACGAGTGTGGGTGGTGAAGAGGTGGAAATGCCTCCGGCAACCGGCAGAGGGCGCTACTCAACGCTCTTTCCATCTCCCGGAAAGCGGCGAGGACCCGTTGCAACTACGGCACATGCTCGGGATGTTCAGGCATGCGCCGACAGCGAGACGTCGGGCTCGGCGGTGGAGCTGCGCTTTCTCTTGGGAGGAGCTAAGCCTAGCCGCTGGGCGCTTGAGGCTCTTCCCGGTAGCGCGCCTTCTCCGCTGCCCGGAGCGCCACTATTGCTGCTACTGCGGCCGCCTCCGCTTCTTTCCTTTGACCTGCCCGGCCACCTGCCCCTATTGTCCGCAAGCCATGTGATTGGGGGTTGGGAGGGTGACCGAGCGCTTTTATCTGCTTAGTCATCCGCTCCCCACCCTCCGAGGAAACGACTCGCGTGCGCTTATATACTTCCCGACTGAGCCCGGCGGGACAGCGGCTCGTCCTCGCCGAAAGAGAGAAGATTTGGAAGCCCGATACCCGGGACTCCTCCCGGCATGGGGACCGAGAGCGGCCGGGCGGCCGTCTTGCTGAGACAAGCGCGCACCCTCAACCTGCAAACCGGCAACCTGCTCAACTGGGGCCGCTTGCGGAAGAAATGTCCGGCCACCCCCAGCGAGGAGGTGAGCTTAAAGAAGAAATGGGGGGTGTATGTGGGGGACGGGGGCGAATGGGGCGTCCCGTGATGCTTTCCCGACGAGACGATGGACGAAGGTGGACTCCGGGTTGCGCTGAATGACATTCGCCTGTATTTTGGGCTTCCCCCCCCCCCCCCGAGCTTCGGTTGAATGCGGATGGATCTACGGCAAAAATCAAACCTCGTGTTGTGACCGACTTCACTGATAATAATAATAATAACAATATTAATAATAATATTGATGTTGATTAATAATAATAATAATAATAATAATAATAATAATAATAATAATAATAATAATAATAATAATAATAATAATAATAATAATAATAATAATAATAATAATAATAATAATGTGGTTTGGAGTCCCAGAATGTATAGCAATGGTTACCGTACTTTGATTTACTTAAATTGGAAGCACTGAAACAAATAAAACAGCGAGATAAAAGAAGTTTGAAGCTCAATAGATCTTAATCTCCAACTAACTTTAAATCAATTAACTTAAATTAATTTAAATTAGCTAAACTTAATTTCCACAGGTTTGCTCCTCCCGCTAACTGCAAAACGAGCTAACTGAGTCTCTTAAGCCTGATCTGGCAAGCCATCTATATAAAACGCTGCTTTGTAATATACGGTATTTTTGCTGGGCCTTCCCTATCAAAAGTCGTAATGGAAAGAACTCTGGACTTAACTATGACACTAAATTTTTTGTACGGACAGTCAGGTAGAGTTCAAAGGTAAGAAACAAGCTGAAAAATGGCTGTAAAGCCTAAAACGCTTAAAAAGCGGGGATATGAATGATTTTTTTTAAAAAAAATACCAAAATCCATCATTCAAATGATGAATGAAATATACTGTATACAGATTATATTTATATTTATGTTGTCTTGGTTGTGTAATAGACGTATACAAACTTTCCAAAGGTCTGACTGTGGTATCGGTTAGAATAATTCAAGGCCAAAACCTTGAATGGATTGAAATTAAAACTCGGGTACCACAAAGATTAACATTTATTATGGCATAAATATTTGAAGAATAGAGTCCAGGTTCATAAAGTGTTATACTAAATTACAGGACTCTGGGAGTGTGTACTTGTCTGTACATAGACATGAGTGTTTGTGGACATAAACAGTGGCATAAAAAAATATAACAATAGTAGGGAATATAGTAGGAGTACAGTAGTACTAAACTTCTTAACAGTATTTATCCATTGTATGGTTGTAAAACTGATTGCATGGGGTGTAATTAAAAATAGTTTATCCCTGTTCAGGTCACAAGAGATAAAAATTGAACCTCTTGTTAAAACATAGTGGAGTAGTCCATATTGCAGCCTCCACTTGAAGCTCTTTTGCTGCTCCTGCTAGTGACAAATGTTCTCAGATATTTGAGATTATAAATAAATACTTAAATGTTGCTGTACTATTGTTAAAAGAAATACAGAGGCTTGGCTTTTGGCACTGCTGCAGGATACATGGGGACGGAGAGTTGTAGCATGTTAATCGTAGAAGCTATCGTAGGGATAGCTTCAGAAGTGCAACCAACCCATTATTCTTGAGATATAAATTTTGGCTGCATGAGGAAACATATAACTTATTCTCATTGGGAGAACATAGTTTCATTCCTTTGTTTCCTCTTTTTGGTTTGTCCTGTCGTAGGTTATATATCATACTGTACACATACACAACATACCTACTACAAATGGTGTGTAGGGTAGTTTTTTTAACTTTAAGAAATACATGTTATATAACCTGATGAATCTTAATTGTGGTGGTCTCAGTGTTTGATTGAGTTTGTGATAAATGGAAAATTTCTATTATTAGGCGGTGCTTTTGTACACCGGCAAAATAGAGTCCACAAAGTCAACAATGTTCCATAACTGAGGTAAAAGTTCTAGTAAAATTTGGGCAGTGCTTCCTGCCCATGAAACAAGGCTACAAAGGTGCCTTCAAGGTATTTCTGGTAAAGGGAAACACCTTCAGGAAAAGAAGGTAAAAGAGTATTTTCATCCAGCCACAGAAATAGTGGTGTGTTATGGAACATGCAAGGGCCCAATTGTTGATTTTGAATTTTATATTTCAAGCCAGGAATGTGAACAGACAAAAATTTGATCAACAATTATAATGAAATTTTTTTTTTAAATCTGCCTTAATCTGGGGCTCTATAAACATTGCCAAAGATAACTCCTAGTATCATGGTCCATTGTATAATAATGATAATAATAAGGATGAGGATGAAACACAGTTCTCTGCCTTTCTTTTAAAACCTGGGTTAGATTGTGATACTCAAAATAACACCTGCAAAAATATTTTTTTCTGTTTTATTTTTCATTTAAAAATGTTCTAATATACTTCTAGCTTAATATAAAATGAGTGCAGGTTGAACTGTGTAATAGTTTTGTTGCAGCATGTATCTGCCTCACCCTGGTTGTAATTGCACGATGGAATCCTGATATAATTAAAGCAGGAAATCACATTCTAACCCCAGGCCATATGTGGAAGTATGACCTACTATGAGATGTTAACACTTGAGACACTTCGTGTTTTTTTAAATTACCTAAATATGGCATGTTATAGTTAAGAACAAAAACTGCAAACAAAATTGGATCAGTTACTTGATCAACTATGTTCAAGTATCTTATATTGACTGCAAACTTCCTTTGGTCCAGGGTTTAAAACTCATTAATTAAAGTTTGGCTTACTAATCAAGGAAATTTTAAAATTCTTATTTTATAATATCATAAAGGTTTGTGAACCCTTTTGCTTTTTCAATATTTCTGCATAAATATGACCTTAAATGCAGTCTGCTTTCCATGCAAATCCTAAAACTAGTTAAAGAGAATTCAATTAAATGTCTTAAAACCATTGTACTTGTACATTTATTTATTTATTTAGAAAAATGATCCAGAGCTATATTACCTGCATGGGAAATGTATGAATTTTGTTTTCAGTAACTGGTATGTCCCTTTTGGCAAGCAATAACTGCAACTAAACATTTCTGATCTATTTTAATCAGTCCTGCACATTGGCTTGGAGAAATTTTAGCCTATTCCTCTTTGTAGAACAGCATGAACTCAGAGGTTTTAGAAAAGTTCCTTACATGAGCTTCTTTCCTTCTTTTACATATCGGATTAAGCTCAGGACTTTGATTTGGTCTTTCCAAAACATTGATTTTCTTCTGCTTTAATCTCTTTGGTTTTATGATCTGTGTGTTTTGGGCCATTATCTTCTTACATGAGCCACTCTCTCTTGAGTTTCAGATAGATACCCTGGCATTTTTCTGTGGAATTTGCTAATACAATTCCAAATTCCTAGTTCTGTTAGTGATAGCAAGGTATCCTGGTCCAGAGGCAGCAAACCATGATATTGCCATTACCATGTTTCAAAGATTGGTTCTTATGCTGGAATGTAATATTTACCTTTTGACGAATCTTAACATTTTACCTTCAAGGCAAAAAAAATTACTATCTTAGCCTTATCTGTCCACAGAACATTTTCCCAATAGCCTTCTGGCCTATCCCTATGGTCTTTTGCCAACGGTGGACAGGCAGTAGTGTTTTGGAGGGCAGTAGCTTTCTGCTTACAACCATGTCATACAGATCATTATTGTTCATTGGCTGTGTCGCTAATGCAAGCGAGGTCTTTCATTTCTTAGACAATATCTTTGAGACTTGCCAGTATTCTAATCTTGGCCTGCATATGCAGTCTTTGGGTATGTTTCTTTTTTGGGTATGTTCTTTCAGTTCACGCAAGCTAGTAATATATGCTAGATGCTTTGTCCAACTCTTCAAAAGCTGAGTGTAATCCTGGAATTGTTTTAACATGTTGAAGCTTCTCAATAGATAACTGTGTGAATGGAAGATTCTCCCAAGTTCAATATTTTGAAAAATCACTAGTCCAAACTGGAAGTATTTTCAACAGATAGGAGAACTATCCATGAACACATTGAATTCTGTGGGTATTAATGCACATTACTATTTAGAGACTTTATAAGCCAATGCAGAATGGTTAGATTGGAGCCACATTGTAAAGTGGTCAGCTGTGTAAGGTTGATAAACAAACAGCATTAGAGCCAGTTAAAACAAGGGAGGACACATGAGATACAACTCAAAAGTCCAGAGGTGTTATTTATTTATTATTTATTTATAATGTAGTTGAATCTTGGTAGGAACCGACAATCAAAGAGACACTTAGGTGAGATAGGTGGTATAGAAATGTGGGGAATAAATAAAATAAAAACAAAGAGGAACAGCCTCCAACCACACGTGGCTTTAAGTACTATTTATTAGTTTCCTATTAAAGGAACCTACCAAGCCCAAAGTGCCAACATTAAATAATAGACAAAAGTGCTGTCTAAAATACGTTCTTCTTCTTGTCAATTTACCAATTTGAAGCTTAGGATTTTTATTTATGTATTTATCTATCTATGTATCAAATAATATAGCTGCCTATCTCATCATTGGGAACTCTGGGCAGCAAGTAAGAATTAATAAGAACAAGAAATAAAAACAAAAAATTGCAATATTAAAAAAAACGCATTAAAAAGTGAAAATACAACCCATAGGAAAGAGATGATAAAACACCTCAACAAGGGAGCCATCTCAGTAGGTCCCTAGCAGAGATGGTATTCTACCGGTTTGGACCAGTTCACCCCAACTGGTAGCGGAAATCGCGGGTAGTCCCGCCCGCCCGCCCTGGCTTTGCAGCATCCCATTTAGGGCCTTTCTTTTAGGCATGGAAGTCTGTGCGCATGCACGGAGGTGGCACATGCGAACGTGTTCACCTTTGTGAACCGGTAGAGAAGGGAAGTGAATACCAGAATTCCACCCCTGGTCCCTAGTCATCTGTGATACACACACACACACACACACACACACACACCGGCCTGACAACATAGTGAAGACTTGAGGGCTTTGGGGAATACTGTAAAAGAGCTATTCTCATTTTGGAGGGAAGAATATCCCATAGGCGGGGCACCACAGCAGAAGAGGCAGGTCTCCTGGAACCCATTAAATGAAGGTCCCTGGCCAATAGTACCTGCATTATACCTTTTTTGCCAGATTTAGTGGGGCAGGCTGGTGTAACCAGGGAACCCTGTTGCATGCCATGAAGGGTTTTAAAGGTTAAAATTAGCACTTTGAATAGAAGCAACTGGCAACCAGTGCAGCTGGCATTGGATGTATTTATGACACCCATGAACTATTCTTTGACAACAATTAGTAGTGAGATAAGTGATAGGTCTTCTCCTCTTTTAAAAAGAGACATCACAATTCATTTTGGCCTGTGTCTTGTCAGCTGAGAAGAGAATAAATAGCTTTAGCTATAATAAATAAACTTGAACTTGTCTTCAGATACTCCGCAGTTTGCGGGGGTGGGGGGTGTAGTTTGGTGGGATCTAGAAAGATAAGCCAACTACTGTGACTGACTAATGAGATTAAGATATTATATTTTTAAGCATGAATGCATACTTAATAGGTAAGTTCTGACATACATTGTGGTTAATCATGATTCACAAGTTTCTGTAGAAGTTTCTGCTTCTACAGTTTCTCCAGTATTATAGTGAAGAAGAGATCAAATAATTCCAGTTCCCTAGTTGTTTGTCTTTTGATAAACTCCTCGATTTGATGGAGACTTTAGAAATGTAAGTAGAATGGTAATAGATCAATCTGATGGCCAATTTAGTCTAGTTATACTGTGACATCCATAATTAACCAGATATTCCAGGAAGTTCACAAGGATGGGCTTAATGTTGATGACACTTCTTGGAGATAACAATGGAAGAGTATTCTAGAAAGCAGCGTTCTATCTTTGATTTAGAACGTAGTTCCCCAAATGCACTGTTTATCTGCTCCCTTTACTAAGTCTCCAATCAAGTTCAGCCTCTTGTAATTTCATAGGTGTATTTCATGCCATTTTCTTGACAACATTACCTAAGTGAATTGCCCTTGCTTTTGCCAAGAGCGGATTCCTTTGTTAAGCCCAGAGCCCTGGTATTCCCAAGTGATTACCCATCAAATAGTAAGCAAGTACCATACCTGTTTTATGATTACTCATTTTGCTAAGTGCTGCCCCCATTTGGCACTAAAGGGAATATATCCATTTTATTAATAAAACCTATGAATAACAGTTTAGAAATGTACCATCTACTGCTTGCTCTTGTTGATTATGCTATGTAAGTTATGATATACATAATTCATACGCCTAAATATGTGGGCAGAAGGAATATATGAATACTGGAAAGTTATTTTTACACTGTTTTTTGTTTAATTTATTTTTTACATCGAATAACAGAAACCAAATGTTAATATTGGAATGTTATTTACAGCTGCGGGATTGCATTCAGAAAACTTTAAATGAATGGAATTCAAAAATTGGCCCTGATCTGATGCAGGTAAGTGATCCTTTCATATTTCTTTAATCATTACCACCAGTCTTTATTATAAATATTAACCAGTACAAAGAAATTACAAAACAAATAAAGAGCTTTAGGCCAGACAGGTAAGATTAAATAAAAAGATAACCGAAAAGAATATTAGGAACAGAAAATGTTAAAACAAACAAGTCGGAATAATATAAAAATGAAACCTAAAAATTAACATAAGAGCTAATAAATAAAACAGTAAAATCAATTTAAAACATTTAGGGATTGTTGACTTCTATAAATATGCTTCTTACAAACTCAGTAGAAATATTGCTACTAATAAAATAAGAACAAAATAAATTACAAAACAATTATTATTTAAATAAATAATATTTCACTCACTGGAAATAGAAGAATTTGTTTTTTTTTAAAAAAAAACAGCTGTGGTGTAACAATCAGTTTTGAATTGTTACTACTACTAGTCAAGATTTACACGATGAAATGTAAATAGAAGGTTAAATCTTAATAGATTCTGGTAGTTTTACAGATATACTAAAGAAGCTGCAAAATTATCAAAATCTGACGAGATTTTGTAACTTTGGAAAATTAAAATTTCTAGTTAATGGGGAAGTTATAGATTATTTGCAGCATCCATATGTACACGTGAGATTATTTCGTTTCTGTGGGCTCTGTTTTGCCAATCTGTTGGTATCCCACCCTATCCTCATTTTAAAAAAGCAAACTTGTAAATGGATTTTAGGGCCTTCCAAGATCTCTTTGTGTTCATTAAAAAAAAAAACCAGCAACACAGATCTGTAGAAAGTACTTTGAAGCTGAATTATTGGAAAAGGAAATTGCTGCCCATTTACAGTACGGTACGCCTGTCTTGGAGCTGAGAATGAACATATGACTTGTAAATGCGATGCATATCAAGATACAATGTCTTGCTTTTCCTGACTAGTAATGCCAGTTTCACATAAAAGCATAATCAAATTGGAGGTTAGCCCCTCTGGATCAGGGGGATAACCTTAGACCAAGGGGAGTCATAATTTTTATCTTAGATATCCACTTGGTTTTATAAAAACTGAACCTAGAGTGAAAATATATTTTAAAGTGTCATTGTGCTTTTTGCAGCTGACAGCGTATTAGAAATGCTTAGCTGCCCCAAGAGGAAAGCTGCTCATGATTATTTCAGGATAAAAATAATATTTAAATATTTATTTCAGGAAATTCCAGACATTATTGACTGTACTCTCCCACAAGCAGTAGAAAAGATTAATTCTGAAGAAAGAGAAGAATTGAAAGTTTCAGGTAAAAATCAGTTTTGTGCTTAATGTTGCAGAAATGTGAATAATCTTTACTCACGTTACTTGTAAACTCCTTGGTTACAGAGCATCAAAATGTGGGATTGAAATGAACATTCATTTGGTGAATTGGAGTTCTATTTAATATAGTTATGTCTAATAATGTGCCTACATACTAGTGGCATTTCTATATACAACATTAAATCAAAGGTTAGCCTATGCAAGTCATCACAACTGAATATTATTCAGCCATCCAGAGTGTCTCTGTGAGGGAAATGGGCGTTTCAAAATGTGATAAAATAAATAAATGATTGATTTTGATAGGTCCTATTAGTAGGCCGAAAATAATATAAAAATAGGGAAAAAATAACAGACACTATGAAAAGGAAACTGAAATTAGGGATAGGTGTAGAATGGGGGACTTCCAGATGGGAACAATAAATGGAAAAAGGATCTTGGAATTGTAATAAATTAAAAGCTGAATACATGAAACAACAGCCAGAAAGACAAATACAATTCTAGACTGTGGCAATAGAAATATAATTTTTGAACTGTGAGAAGTAGTAGTTCTGAGCCCCACACTTTGAGAAGAATTTGGAGAAACGAACAGGTACAAAGAAGATTAGAAAAAATATCTAATGGTAAGTGCAATGGAACCAAATATCTTTGGATGTGGTTGGATTCAAAACTTTTTGTCTACCTTTCACTGAAGATACCAGGAATACTTTTCTTCTTTTACAAAAACTGTAATATGCCACTGAAAATATATCCCTCAATACAGCTTTTATATTTAGTCAGAAATTACGATCTTGCATTTTGCTTGCCGTCCTTGTTAACGATCGCCTTTTCATTTTCAGCAAAACTCTTTGTCACTAGATCAAACTCCTCATCAATCAGAGAAGCAGTCAATATGAGTAAGTTCAAAATCTAAATTTGAGTGACAGCCCAGTTATACTTAATATGTTTTTAAAAATGCTTTTATTACTAAAACAGGTGACAGATTTATCTCAAGGTGTTGTTTTTTTAAAAAGACTTTCATGTCCTTTCTGTCTATGAACTACAGCTCACAAAAAGCAAACATTGTCCTTTTGTTCTAGAGAAGTAAATGCAAGCTTGTGTCACTAAAGGAAACAGTGACTTTGTAAATTCAAGCGCACTTATGGTAACTTGCAAAACAAATTAGAAGTCTCCTGTGTCCCTTGACAATAATTAGGCTTTTATTTTTCTTATAACATGCTAAAATTGTTTGGGGCTACTGAGAAAAAAAGCATGGATATAGAAAGAGAAGTATATAAGGGAAGATATAGGTGACATGTTAACTTTTCAGTTAGCTTTGAAAGTAACTTTTTTTAACAGCTGAATTTCAAAGCCTATTTATAAAATATAGAGGTTTTTTCCTATACTTCAGTATATTTCTCTCCTCATTGTATAGATACTTCATTGCAAGTTAAATGATTTTGCTGGATCTTTACAGTTCTGAAGATCTGCAGATTCACAGGCCTATGGTGGCATCTGCAAGCTAAATCACTTTACCGTATATTTTATGACATATCTCTTACAGCTGTCAAAATGCTGTGTATGTATGAATGCTGAAGGAACATGCAAATATTATTGATTTGTGAGTGAATTATATTTGAAGAGCTCCAGGTCATTTTGTTCGCCCTCCAGACCATACTGAATGTGATATAAAATAAATGTAACAGACTGAATACATGAATTACAGATAAGTTGTTTCTGCTTTTTAAAAGTATATATAAAATTGTTCCTTGATTAATGCTTTTGTTTTATTTATTTTCAGCATGTTCAGCTCTTGGTGTTGACCAGTTAGATTCTGTGATCATTTCTCCCCCTGCCACTGAAGATGGAATTAATTTTTCTTTAGAATATTTACAACCCTACTGGACAGAGCTTGAAAATTTAGTCCAGAACAAAAAGATTGTTGCCATAGGGACTTCTGATCTAGATAAAACATTGCTAGAACAGCTGTTCAGGTGGGCACAGGTAAGAAACAAGCTGCTCATTGTGAATTCAACTCCTTTTAAAGCACAAACTGTTATTACATATTGAATGTTTCATTTATTTTAGGTGAAACCAAGTAGTAACCAAGTGAATCTTGCTTCCTGTTGTGTAATGCCACCAGATCTGACTTTATTCGCAAAAGAATTTGACATTCAGCTGTTAACTCATAACGACCCAAAAGGTAATGTCATCTTAAGAATCTGAGGATTGCCTTGTTAGAATAAACAAGAACAATTCTGTTAATGAACCTGAAGACTTTAAAGACTTTCTAAAGCCCTTCGACTGTGGGTTGATAGGATGAAAACAAGGCCTGGAAAACCTTTGAAAAATTATTTGAGCGGGATGGTGGCAAAATATCAATCCACTAAATGAAATATAATATATTACATGAGATGATATTTATGATGAATAGAGAAGAGAGAAGAGGATTTTAATATTGAAAAGCCCCAGCAATGCCTCCGGTGATCTGGTTATTTTCAATTACAGAATTCCAATCTTAGGAGTCTCAGATGAAGCTGTAGCATCTTGAAAATATCAGCTCTGTATTACCAAGAATTCTGCCCTAATTTGGGGGTGGGGGAAATGATATTAATTTTAAACACTTAAAATATAGATAGTCCTTGACAATAGAGACCAACATTTCTGCTGGTAGGTGAAACAGTTAAGTGAGCTTTGTCCCATTTTATGACCTTTTTTGCCACAGTTATTAAGTGATCCACTGAAGTCGTTAATAACATAGTTGATAAGCGAATTTGACTTCCCCATTAACTTTGCTTATCAAAAGTTCGCAAAAGGTGATCACTTAACCGTCATTAATATGAGCTAGTTGCCAAGCATCTGAATTTTAATCGGGATGCTGCAGCATTCGTAAGCGTGAAAGTCACTTTTTCAGTGCCATTGTAACTTCTGAGGGTCACTAAAGATTGTGAGTCAAGGACTACCCAATGTGTTATGAAGTGTGTTTGGGGCTATACACTTGTTTTATCACATAATACTGGTAGCGCATATATTAAAATACTATTCTTATAATCTGTTCAACTCTTAGAACTGCTTTGTGAAAAAGGTTTCCAGGAAGCTCTTCAGGAAAGCCTCCCAGATTGCCAGGGGCATGAATGGACTCCCCTCTGGCTTCTGCGGTATTCGGTCATTGTTAAAAGCAGAGGGATTATCAAATCCAAGGGCTACATCTTGCAAGCTAAAAGGATCCCATCACCTTAACTCTGATCTTGAAAACTGGATACTTTGGAGAGACCTATCTCTACTTTATATTGAACCTAGTAGTTGTTTTTTAATTGACAAAGTTATCATAAAACTCAGATTGCATATGGGATGGTACTCTTGAGCCCATTCTTTCAATTTCACATACTATATGGTGATCTGTGTTGAGAACAGTTGGCTCACCTATATAATATTGTTTTTCATTAAAATTTACTAATCTAGGGATATTGTATGTAATCTTTAGAATATTTTAATGACTAATATAAATTCAAAATCTAGCTAGCTATATTTTGATTGAAGTATTTTTATTTGTAAGGCATAATTGACTTGGTATAGTTTATGGCCGCTGGGCTGATAGAAAACTAAATAAACCACATTTTGGTGGAATAAGGTGACTTTACAAGTGCTAAAAATATGTGAAATATTTAATAGAGTCATGAATTTATATTCAGTTCACTACGCCTCAAACATCTTACCAGAGTTTGACTAGCCATGCACAATTTTTGTTATGTTTGTTGTATTTTTCTTTTGGCATATGTTCAGAAGATTTTTTTAACTCAGAATTATATGGCTCCAGTGAGGAGTAGAACTAACTTTTTGAAAATTGGTTTTGCTGAAGTTAAAACATACTTATATTTTGAAAAAGATAAAAAGTTGTATATATAAATTTCAGCATTGCACTGAGTGTAGCTTCTCAGACATTTTTAGGAATTTTTAAAAACGACCAGAGGTGAAGATAAGTTACTTTTGTGGGGTTTTCAAAAGAAATTGATTCAATGCTCTTAAGCACTTAATTTAATTAGAAAACTGCTGCAGTTAAATGAATATTTTAATTCAGATTATCTCTAAAGAGGTTTGCTTATTGAGATTTCAGTAGTTCAACAATGTACATTTTTGCCATTTTAATGGATATTTCTGTGTTATTAATGCACATATGAAAGTTATGTAAGAGATGCAAACTTTATCTGGATTTTAAGCTTTTAATTTATAAATGAAAATGTTATAGATAACTTTACTAAACGTTTTATTATGTTTTTCATTCCATATTCACATACTTGGATCCATTACAACATGGAAACTTCTTATACTTTATATTAAAATAATTTTGCATTAGATGATTTAGCAAGTGGTGGTGTTTGGATTCCACAATATATTAAGCATGAAAAAGCATTCTTAATTCAAATTTCAGCCTTTACCAGGAACTAGGTTCTATTGAACTCATTGAGGTGTTAGTGAATTTTAATGCCATGAGGCCATGTTTCAGGTTAGTTGGGAGGAGTCCTTAAAAACTGAGTACATCACTGTAATAAAATTTATCTGACAACATTCTGGAGTAAATTTTGATGTGCTGCTTTAAATTAATTATACACACACACACACACACACAGAGAGAGAGAGAGAGAGAGAGAGATAAAAAAGTTAATATACAAAAGAACTATTGTTTTTGCAAAATTTGGGTTGGAATATAAAGTTCATTGAACAGTAGGAAGCAGCTGTTTTCTGTAGTTTGTCAGATGTTAAATTTCTGTAATGAATGAATGTTTTATTAGTTTGCAGTTATTATGGATTAAAATAAATCTATCTATTTAATGCAGATAACTGTTTGAATCTTAATGAGTTTGGGGAGATAGTTGGGGAGATTTTATTTATCTAATTCTCCACTAGTTTTCATAAGGTCTGTGTGCTGAAACTTTCACATAAAATATAGTTTTTAAAATTATTATTACTATCTTTGTAATCTGTTTTTAAAGTTTTTTGTTTTAAAAAATGCAATGCACTGTAATAGTGAAAGCAGAACATGTTCCTGGCAGGATTTTGGAAAGAAGGGATCTTTTTCCAGGCAGAGTTAAATCTCATGGAATAGATAAAATAACTACTGTACATTGTTTAATTTAAAATTAACTTTGAAATAGCTATGAAGTTTCCATTTGACATTCAGGACATACCGGTAGCTGATAGTTTCTAAATCTCCTTAAGCTTTTTCCAGCAGTGCAAAAAGGATTTCTTTTTGAAGTAAGATTTTCCTTTAAAAATCTATTGACATTATTAGTAAAAACTCTATAACCATTTCTTGACACATGATTTAGAATTATTTCAGAACCAAGAAAAGTATATATATAGAGAGAGATGCACTTGCAAGGGAATAAAAATCCAAATTTTTAACATTGCATTTATTATTTTATCTTTTTTAACCAATCAAATATCTTAAAACAGTGCTTCCCAAACCTAAGTAAGTTACCCAAAATCAAATATGTGTTTTTTCTTTAGGTAATATACAGGTTCCTTGCCCAATCACAACAGGGACATTTAAACTGACCGTTTACCTACTTTGGGTAAAAAGGACTTTTTGATAAACGATTTGGGGCAATGAAGGAAAAACTTTGGGAAGCACTGCCTTTCCATCATCTAAAAAAGTTTGCCTTCCATGTTCAGATATAGGTAAAATTATATTTATATAGAGTGATGGGCACCTCCGTTTCCATTTTACCGTGGAAATTGAAAGATTTGCCTGTGATTCCAGTATTCCCAAACCCATTTCCATCTGAATGCATCATCCAGGACGAGCAGCAGTTGAACGGGTGAAGGCGATAGGGATTATAATCCAGATTATTGCTACTCTCCATATAAAATGCTAGCGTTGGGTTGAGGTGAGCGTGCTCCCGAATAACCCGAAATAAAGAGTTAAGAATCGTGCCGCCTCCCCGCATTCTTTTAATTGCTAATAACGCCTAGTTGCAGTAAAGGTGGACTTTGCGCAGAAGACCTCGCTCTTTCTCTCTTGCCGGCTTTGCGCCTTTGTGAACAGTTTCCCATCCGCCAATACCTTGCAGCCTTTCCCTGCCAAGAACTGGGCGGAGGCAGGGCAGGAAGTTTCTCGGACGGACCTCTTTCGGAGTGGCAAAGCCACCTGGAAGCGAACCAGAAGCAATCGCTTCCTTCTGCACACGCGGGAAAGATGGTGGTCACCAGGCGTGTGTCGCGGCGGAGCGAGTCGAAGGCGGAATGGGCAGCTGCGGAGGTGAGAGAGAAAGAGGCGCGCGCCCCACCCCCGCACCCACGAGCGCATCTCCGTCGGGTTCGGCCAGCGCACGCGCTTGGAACTCGGAACGCGCTCGGCCATTCCGTTCCCGAACGCTCTTCTCGCCGTTCGGGGGCGCGCGCCGCGTCTCCGTGCTGCGTTTGAGTCGCGTGGTGTTAAAAAAGAGCCGGACTGGAGCTGAAGGCGTCGATCAGCCGGGGGAGGTTTTGGGGCGCTCGGGGACCGGGGTGTGTTGCTGCATTGACTGGACGCAAATGCTGAGAGTGGACATTTACGTCGGCTGAGGAAAGAGGAGGGTAGGGGCAAGCTTCGGAATGCACCGTCTCGGTTGGTGACGGTGTTTTTGTTTTGTTTTGTTAGAAACTCATTTCTGGTTTAGGCAAAAAGATAGAGCGACGGTACTATGGCCGCCGTTTACTGACCTGGTGGAAATTTGATTTAGAGAGAGAGGGAGGGAGGGTGTGTGTGTGTGAGAGAGAGAGAGAGAGAGAGAGTGTGTGTGTGTGTGTATGTGTATGTATATGTGTGTATGTATGTATGTATGTGTATGTATATGTGTGTATGTATGTATGTATGTGTATGTATATATATATATATATATATATATACACATCATACATACATACATACATACATACATACACACACACATACACACATACATACATACCAAGGTAATAGGTATAAGAATAAACATGATTATGGATGGATGAATAAACACGAGGATACGAATAAATGGGAACAATAGGACAGGGATGGTGCGCTTATGCATGCCCCTTACGAATGGGGTGAGATCAATATTAGACAGTTTAAGGTTAAAGTTATGGGGAGTTGAAGAGGTCTCAATCCTAATCCTAAAGAATAAGTGCCTTTGTTCCTTTTGGAATATAATCGCAATGGGACTGTGATCTTGTATGCGTCGTGGACAAAGCAGTCAGATCGACGGAGCACTCTGCAGTATTGCTATTAACAGTTTTCTAGGTAGAACTTTGTCTGGAGATTGTCCCGTCAAACTATGAAAATTGTAGTTTCTATGGGAATCTTAAAACACAATTGAAAGAAATGTGGAATAATATTTTCCCTCGATTTAATAATATTTATAAGATAAGATAATCTTCATGGTCATTTTTTTTCTGTGAAAACATTGGCATGCCTTAAAAATAAAATTCTGATGCCCACTCTCAAAAGAAAATGTCTATATATAAGTTATATAATAATGTTTTGCCAAGAAGCGTAAATAAGTTTTTTTCCCCTTTGTTCGTCTGCCTTTCTCTCCTTAGCAGCAAAATCTCTGAATAGGTTTGTAATATTTTTCTCTACTTTATTTTGTGATGAATTTTTGAATAAGAGGACTGATTGATCATCTGTTTTCTTTCCCTCTCATTTTATTCACAGGTTCTCTTTCTTAGAAACTACACTGGTAAAATTCAGAGGGCACAGGGCTTCTGCAATGTTTTTATATCATACTGCATGTGTTCACCAGTACAATAGTTATCGGCCTCACATCTCACCTATCTATCCTTCTATGATGAATCAGTTTTCAGATAGCAGACATGGTCATTTATCCATTCATTTCAGAACTAGGTAGAGAGACTAATCATTGGGCCTTTTTCCATTGCAAAATTGGATTAGTAAAAGTTCTCCTCTTAAAATTCTTGGGGGGGGGGGCAATATAACATAAAGTGACACATTTCTTCTTTTATTTTTCCTTAGTTTTTCTTCTGCAAATTAATTATTTTTCTTTTAGCCAAGTAACTTTTTCTTCAGCACAAAATTGTCATTTAATAATCTGCTGCAAGTGTTAGGGGAGATAGATGAGTATTCTCTCTAGCCTCTTTTGGCAAGAAATGTAGAATATTAAATGAAATACTTGGAAAATGGAGTAGCAAACCAAATTCACTTTCCCTTGTTTATGGCAATTCCTGCTGGACCATACCCCAAAAGCTACGCTGGGCACAATGTATCTCTCATTATAGCTACGAAGTAGGAAAAATAGCTATTAATAAAAAATAGTGTTAACCTTGACTTAATGTTTTCAGTCTAACAAATATAAAATCTACAAAGCAAGTATGTCAGAAACTAGTACTGTTCATAAAGAAGTTGACACATAGAAAATCAGCTTTATGATGCCAGGCATAACTTTGTTCCTTAACTACAATAGATAATTAATAATCTGTTTCTCCAAAAAGAGGGCCGGGTCTTATTTTCTTTTGACACCCCCCCCCCCCCAAAGGGCTAGACATAATTATTGACTCACTTCATGACGGTGGCACCAACAACTCTGCCCAGCAGGAGGCCGCTGCTGGCACACTTCTGCAGCCCCTTGCTGCCACTCGCACACATTGCCTTGGCCTCCGTTTTGTCTTTAGATTCCGGAAGGCATCTGCAGCTGAAAACAGAGCTCTGAATTCATCTGGAGCTCTGTTATTGGCTGCAAATGACTTCTGGAAAGCCCTCTGCAGCCAATAATAGAGCTCTGGATCTATCCGGAGCTCTGTTACTGTCTGCAGATGCCTTCTGGCAGGCATCTAAAGGTGAAACAGAGGCCAGGGCAATGCGTGCGAGTGGCGGCAAGCAGCCTCAGAAGAAATAGCCGCAGAAGGTGAGTCAGGTATCAGGGTGTGCGAGGCCCGGTAAGTAGGGCAGCTCCACCGTCCCCATCCCCACCATAGTTTATTTTTTACCTGTGTGCCTCACCCCATCCCCTACATCCCAGGGTGGGCAGGGTCTTAATTAGGGCTAATTTTGTGGCTGGGACTTAATTTGATAGCATGTGCTCAAAAACGTGATAGGGCTTTTTTTCAAGGTGGGTCATCTTTTTAGAGAAACGTGGTAGTTCAGAATTTGTGAGTTTCTCATGTAGCATGGATTTATTTATGTATTTATTTTATTTTTGCTTGTTACCTGATATCCTTTTCATTCTTACAGCAGACTGCAGTGGAGGATAGCCCATCTGTAAGGATAACTAGAAGCAGAACCTCTATGATTTCCCCTCCCCGAGTCATATCTGAACCTCAGAATGAAAAAACGAAAGCTTCTGAAACAAAATTGGAGGCAGAGGAGCCTTCAGAAGCATGCACAGTCTTGAGTAAAAGTAAAGCTGAGACCCTGGCAGAATCTCAAGTCGACGGAGATGTTTCAGAAGCAGAATCAACCTGTTCTTCCATGTCTGGTCTTCAAACGCCATCATTTATACGAATAACCAGAAGGCGGCAAATTGTAATTCCTTGTACCCCAGAGACTTCAGCTAAAACCAGGCCAAGCAAAAAAAATGTTATACATGAAAGTAGTAATTGCCAAGACCATGATGATACTTCTGAGGCAGAGTCGTGTTCTTCCGTTGTCTCAGGAACAAGGACCTCAAAAACTCTGAGAAAGTCTAGACATCGACAGGTCAAGGGTAATGTGTCACCAGTGTGTGAGGTTCAAGATGAAGAGGTTTCTGATGCTGAATCTTGGTGCTCGGGTGTTTCCTTTCCACGGTCTAGCCCATTTAAACGAATGACCAGGAGTATGCAACTGAAATTGCAAGCAATACCAACATCCAAGACTGAAAGAAAAAGCAATGCATTAGGAGAGGATACGGAAACACCCGAGTGTATAATTACATCTGAAACAATAGTAATCTCTGATTCAGAAGTATCCACCGTTTCTGATTTAAATGCCAAAGAAGCACCTTCTCTTTCTTCAAACAAAGCGCACCTTAGCCCCAATAAAGAAAAGTGTCTTCCTGAACCTGTTGCCAGCAATGATCTGGAACAGATTTTCTCAAGCGGTAATGAGGAAGTAACAAAGGAAGATAATAAAAACTTGCCTAAGCAAGAGATATTAAAGAACAAAATTTCAAAACAAACAGCAGCGGATATAATTGATATAATTCCGAGTCCAGAAGAAATGCATGATCAACCTTCAGAAAAACCCATGCAGGTATCTGAAAATCAGTTGCCTTCAGAGAATTCAAGATCTCCATGTAATCCAGAAAGCCTTGAACAATCCAATGAGTCCTCGGGAAAAGCAACAGCAAATAAAAACAAGAGCTTAACACCCGAAAATGTTAGAGAGACCTGTTTACATAAAAGAGAAGAAATAATAGATAGTGACGACATTTCTGAAGTAGGTAGCCCCACCAACAAAACAATCACATCACCTATTGTTATCAGGGATGACTGCAGATCTTCGATTTCAAGCATAGATAGTGATGGAAGCCTAGAAGAAGAAATTGCTGAATCCTCTTCATGTGCAACCAAAGGCAGGGAAGATGAGAAAGATCTCTTTGTGTCTCTTACAAGTGAGGAATACGAAAATAATAACTTACAAAAACTGAAAAACAGCAAAATAGCCGCTGGATATGTTGAAGAAAGTGGTGAAAGCCCCTTGAGAGAAAAGCAGTCAAATAATCAAGAGGTGTTTGTCATTGATAAAACTCCTGGCTTAGATTCTTATAAAGATTATTATTTTGAGGAAAAACAAAGTGAAGATTCATCAGAGGTGGAAGAAAGTGAAGAAGAGTTCATGGATGAGGATGAAGATGAAGTAAATGCAAACAGAGGATTGTAAGTTCTTTGAAGGAACTTTATATGCTTAGTAAATGGCTTGGTTGGAGTTGCTAGTTTTGTGCTAAGGTATAGTGCAGAGATGGCTAACCTTTTTGTCCTCACATGCCGAAAATGTGTGCGCGCACAACAGTGCGGACGCATGCCCACACCCATAATGCAATGCACGTGTGCCCCCCCCCTGCATCCCATTTTGGGCCTAGCAGGCCTCCCTGAAGCCTCCTGCAACCAAAAACGGGCGGGGGCTCCCCCACACCCCCATGTATACCTACACTATTAAAGGTGTTATGTCTGCCTGGTATGTAGCTTTATTCCTCTCTAGCATTCATCTCCATTGTTCAGTGATGCATTTCCTGCCTCACTAGGATTTGCCTCTATCTGCTCCTGTGAGGCAATTCCTGTTCCTGTTGGATGTATATAGTTATATTGTTGATGGCTTGTATAGTGTTTTAACTGCATTTTGATTAAACAACATACACTGCAGCTGGCTGGAAGCAGGCGCGCGCAGTGAAGCTCAGCTGGGGCGATGGCTCACGTGCCAGCAGAGAGGTGGCACACATGCCATAGGTTTGCCATCAAGGGGATAGTGGGCACAAAACCTTTGGGTCCTGAAGACCTAAGTTCCAACCACAAAAAGACAAGTTGGCCGCCTAAGGTTTTAGAACTGTTTCTCTAACTTCTAAGAGCCATTTGCCAATTGATCATTAATTTGGCAAAGAATAAGATGAAGTGTTTGATAAAACTTATGTGAAAATTCATACTAAATCAAAGGTCATTTAATCACATTTCTAATAAGGCTTATTGGCTGGCTTCATATTACCTGCTGAATCTTAAATTTTAATTGTTTAATTCCCCTGTAAAGGAGTTAATAGATATGTAAACATAAGTACCCAGTTTTGAAATTTGTTAGCGTTTAATTAAAAAGTATTTTCTGTAATGTGCTTATGAAAGACAAATATGTGTTGATTGGAATATATATATAATCAGTATTTTTAGATAATCAGTTCTTTCTCTTCCAGAGTATCATTTTCAAGCAGTATTGATCCTGGACTAAACATTAAGCAGTTTGGAGGTTTATATATTAATTTTGACTTAGGAAAGCAGAAACCTGGATCTCATGATGTTCCACCACTAAAAGAGAAAAAAACAGATGAGGTAATTGCCAAAATATAGCAATTAAATTGAAAACTAGAATTAATAGTAAATCCTAATTGTCATTCTAGCAGCATTATAACTACCTGGACTATTTTAAAAGCAAACATTTTGTAAGAAGATTTCCTTTTGGTCACAATTCAGCACATATTTAATTTATATACTTACATTTCATTTATACCTTGTGATACTTAGTGGTTCACATCAACTACAGAATGCAACAAAAAAGTTGTTCCCAGGAAATTAAATTTAATATTAAGTTAAATATTATGTTTGTAAGCCACCCAGAGTCACTATTGTTGAGAGAGGGGCAGCGATTCAATTTAATAAATAAATGAAATATTAAGATGAAATAATATCACTTAAATTAAAATAGCACAATGCAACCTTAGGTTGAATCCAAAGCTCTCTGGGATAATTCAGATTTTATTCATTTCTGGAAGACCGTTAATGATGGCACCAGTCTTGCCTCTAAACAATGGGTGCCCAACCTTTAGCCTTCCTTGGGCTACAACGAATGAAGAGGAATTGTCTTGGGCCGCATATGAAATATATAAGAAAAGTGATGTCTATAAATAACAAGCTTCCTTATTGTGGAGCAGCATTACTAGCTGTCCACAGTTACATGTGTCCCATGGGCTGCAGGTTGGACATGCCTCTAAGGGCTGAAAAAACAACAGCTGCAGGTCTTGGTCTCCCTCACTTCCTGGAAATAGCACTATTAACAGATGCTTAAGGTGGGTCATATCTAGCCAGAAAAGGCAATGCTGAAGGTACTCAGATGCTAAGCCATGGGTAAATTCTTAGTAGTCCCAAACTTCCTTATACGACCACCCCTTCAAAATGACTACACCATTACTTAACCTGTTCTCTATATTTTCTAATATCATTCTTTGAGCATTTTTAGGAATCAAGTACAGTTGTCCATATGTACCGTCACTCTTCACATCAGGTTTAGTTTGTGCTGCTTTATTGACATGTCAGTACGTGAGTGGCTATTCCTGCACTGCTCATTAACTAAGTTTGCCAGGCAGTCATTAAGAATTTCCTAATAAGAGTGTCTTGAAAACCTCAGCTTGCGAGCAACTTTTCCAGAACTACTTGAGCGTTGGGTCATTTTACTAACTCCATGTTTTCCAAAGGCCTTTAGAGTCCTATTTGCATTGTATTTGTAGCTGTGGCCTAGCTTAATCAAATATCTCTTGGCAGCTTTTGCAGAAAAGTATTATAACTCCTGATTTTGAGAAAAAGGAATGTGTTCCACCTTTAAGAGAATCAATCCATCAGTTAAAGAAGCAACGTAAGGTAAGTGAAATGCCATTGTGGTATCGATCGTGGTATAGGATCTCCTGCTTGGGTGGGGGGTTGGATTAGAAGACCTACAAGGTCCCTTCCAACTGTTAATCTGACACCCAGTTAATGCCATATTTAAAGTCTGTCTTCAAAAAATTCTCTGCAAGGATGCATATCTACTGGCTTATTCCTCACTGTTTACTAGCTTCATCAATAGTTATAAAAATGGGATGATAACGTGGTCCCCCATGCTTTGTGGCCTTTTGGGATGAAACTGAAATATAATAGAAATAAATGCACTGCCACATTCTGGACCAGTTGTAGTTTTCCATGTTGGTCTTCAAGGGCAGTCTCGTGTTGAATGCGTTGCAGTAATCCAAACAAAGAGTTCCTTCTCCCTATGTAGTTGCTTCTCTAACATGAACTTGCTTTCAGAAAAGTTGTTGAAGAAAATAAAAAAATCCCCTTTGTAAATACATTTGGATATAGTATGTGACAATATCTCTTCTTGACTCCAAAGTACAGGTAGTCTTCAACTTACAACCACAATTGAATCCAAAATTTCCGTTGTTAAGCAAAACATTATTAAATGAATTTTGCCCCATTTTATGAACTTCCTTGCCACAGTTAAGTGAATCACTGCATTTATTAAGTTACTCACAGGGTTGTTAAGTGAATCTGGCTTCCCCATTGACTTTGCTTGTGAGAAGGTCACAAAAGATGATCACGTGATCAACTGCAACAGTCATAAACACGAGTCAATTGCCAAGCATCCAAAATTTGATCGCATGACCATGGGGAAATGCTGCTACGGTCATAAGTGTGAAAAATAGTCAGTCCCTTTTTTCAGTGCCGTTGTAACTTTGAATGGTCATTAAATGAGTTGTTGTAAGTCAAGGACTACCTGTAACATGTCATTGTGATCTCTCAGGATTTCCCTGGTAAAATAAATCTATTTAGACCAGTGATGGCTAACCTTTTTGACGTCGTGTGCCAAAAGCGCATGCCCATAATGTAATGCGTGCATGACCCCAGCGCATGCGAGCGAGACCCCCCGCATGCGGACCTGGAAAGCCTACACCAACCTGGAAGTCAAAAGGGTGCGGGGTGCCACACGAGGCAATGCGAGCACATGTTTCCCCTCCCCGCATGCATGGCAGAGACCTGAAGACCAGCTGGCTGGCGGGAGGCGCATGCACAGTGGAGCTGGGCTGGTGCGACGGCTGGCATGCCCGCAGAGAGGGATCGCATGCCATTGGTTCATCACGAATTTAGACCTTTCAGATAGAAACAGCTCCTTAAAGTACATTTTAAAGTGGTTAAAAATATTTTAAATACTTCGAAAATTATCCTACTATAAAGCTAGAAGGCTCACATTATGGGAGAGGATGGGTATTGCCCTCTTCAGTGCCGGATTATAAAATTTGGTCTCGATTCACTAATTATTGGCATAATAATTGAATAACCCTGACGAGTTTTGAAAGAATGCTTGTAATTTTTTTCCCAAAACAGAAAGACCGAGCAAAAACAACAGGTGATAGTTGGTTTGGTATGAAAGCTCCAGAAATGACGGAGGAATTGAAAAATGACCTTAAGGCTTTGCAGATGAGAGCTGCCATAGATCCTAAACGGTTCTACAAAAAGAACGACAGGAAGGGTCTTCCCAAGTATTTTCAGGTAAGAATGTTGATGGTGTCTAATACTTTGCATATAAGGTGTTTTTGTGTGTGTGTGTGTGTAATATGTTCACTATTCATTTCACACCAAAAGAAATATCAGGCTTGCTAAAAATAAGCACATTTATTATTAAGATGTTTCTGTGAAATCCAGGCAACTACGTCGAGTAAAGTGGCTTGCACTCCACAGAATTAAGGTCTTTTAACCGATTACTACAATTTTCAACTACTGCTTCAGTTAGTAATAATACTTGTGGCAATTATAAACAAACTGCATAAAAATAACTTGTGTATTTTTTTCTTACAAAGTTATATACACTTGAAAACATTGTACAGTTTGCTGGTGTTTTACTTTTACTAGAAACATATCTTGGAAATACTTTACAAGGGCTTGGAAAATAGTTTAGTTTTTTCTTAAATGTTCATTTGCTTAGTAGCTTATATTATTTGCTGCACAGCCTCTGCTACTTTAGTAATTTTTTGTGTCCGTGTTTCGCCTTTTGAAGATGGCACATGGATTGCATCTTGTTCTGTAGTTGATGGCGAAGCACTAACATGGCAGAGAAATAAGGGCATTGATTTTCATTTATCAGTTTTTTCATTTGTACCTGCTGAAAAAATGTTTTGGGGAGACCCTCCAAAATACTGTAAGAGGCAGGTCAGGGGACCTCAAGAGGAAGGTAGAATAGACCCCAATTGTGTCATCATCTTTCCCTGCAGGTTTTAGGCATAGTATTACTTTTACAAAATATTGTCAACATGTTTAAATGTATGCTAGATTTATGAATGACTACTTTAGCTAATGCTACTTAGAACTGGCTGGTTATTCTCTGTTCATTTCTGTCTAGATGTTTTCTTGGAATGTTAAGTTCTTTGCTGTTCTTTGTATTTTTGTACAAAATACTCTTTGTACAGTATTTTTGATATAATATTTAGCATGGCAACATAGAGTGCTCCTGCTTAAAATAATGGTTAATGGTTTTTTTTTAATAGTATGTTCTAAAATTCTATGTTTTTTGTTAAGTTTTTCCCCCTCTCAGCAGTAAATGAGGAATTCCCGGCCTTTGGATTTTCTCTGTAAACTGTATTTTGATTCTCTATCCCATTTTTTGTTTTCAAAATAGTTTTTGTTCTTCTGTAATATTGCTGAAATTGTTTTTAATCAACAGGGCGGATTTAAGTTTCTGTACAGATAGCCCTCAATTTACGATCACAATTGAGCCCAAAATTTATGTGGCTGAGTGAAATACATATTATGTGAATTTTATCCCATTTTACAACCTTTCTTGACACAGTTGCTAAATGAATCACTGCAGTTGTCAAGCTAGCAACACAGTTGTTAAGTGAATTGGGATTCCTCATTGACTTTGCCCCGAGACATTGTGACAGTCATAAATATGAGTCAGTTGCTAAGCATCTGAATTTTGATCATGTGACGTTGGATCATAACTGAAAAACAGACATATGTCACTTTTTTCAGTGCCGTTGTAACTTTGAATGGTCACTAAATGAGCTGTTGTAAGTCAAGGATTACCTGTACACTAAAAGATGAGGCTGAGCACTCCAAATGAATTCAGTATTAATAAATGTTATCCTTAGATTAATTTTCCATCACCTCTTTAAATAAAAACAAATTCATCTTGCATTTTCTTTTTCAGGTTGGAACTATTGTGGATTCTCCAGCAGATTTCTACCATGCTCGTATTCCCAAGAAAGAGAGGAAGAAAACGATTGTGGATGAACTTCTGGCAGATTCAGAATTTAGACGGTATTTATAGTTTCACTTTAATATAGTCATTTGCGGGTTGTAAAATAAAGTGTTTCATTGCTGTTAGGTACAGCTGAATGAGTCCCTCCATCCTATATGATGCAGTTCATTCCATATGGAAGGCTCTGTGATGTGTTGCAATGCCTCTTAAAGTGCATGATTGGGTTATAAGATTTGTGTGTGTGTGTGGGGGTGTTGTTTTCATTGCAGTACTCAGATTAAAAAATGCCTTCCTGGAGCACGATGGTTGTCTGCCTGTCTTCTCAATTTTAGATGAGCTGTCACCTTGATTTCTCTTTCATTTGAAATACGTTGACCGTTTTTTGTTCTTATATTATTAGCTCCCTTTTGTGATTTCTGGATTGTTTTTATTATTTCCTGGTAGTTACTGTATATGCTGTTTTGAATGTTTTTGTTTAAAGAAAGCAGAATAGAAGTGCGCCCATATGCAAGAGAACAAAACAAATCCTTTTCTCCTCATTCAGATGATGTGCAGGAGGTGTTAAGGATCACAGGCCTTCTTGTTTTATGGCAATAATTTAGAGTACAGGAAGACAATCTTGTATTCCCTTTATTTTATTTTCTTGCTAGCTTAACAACCCATTCCAGTCATAAAAGACTCGATGGTGCTTAAACCTAATATACTAATTGGATTGAAAATAGGAAAAAAAATTAAAAATCCAAAATGGCCTACATAACAGTTGATGTCAACTCACATATACATATTCCCTGTTATATCCAAACCCCAAAAGCTACCGTATTTATTGGCGTATAACACGCACTTTCCCCCCCCCCGAAAAATAGGGGGCAAATGATGTATGCGTGTTATACGCCGATATAATGTTAAGAAGCCATGTTTTTACAGTTTAATACGGCCCTTTAACAGCCCTCCCTGCTCTATGTAAATGCGGCCCGCCCACGGCAAGCAGAAGACCTTTCAAATTTCTCTCCCACCACCTCCTTTTCGCGCTCTGTGCTCGCTGGAGGAAAAGGGGAGGGGGGGGGTATTTCTGAGTTCCAAAAGCAGAAGACCTTTCAAATTTCTCTCCCACCACCTCCTTTTCGCGCTTTTCCTTTCCCTTTTCCTCCTTCAAGCTCCGTGCTCGCTGGAGGAAAAGGGGAGTGTGGGGGGGTATTTCCGAGTTCCAAAAGCAGACCTTTCAAATTTCTCTCCCACCACCTCCTTTTTGCGCTTTTCCTTTCCCTTTTCCTCCTTCAAGCTCCATGCTCGCTGGAGGAAAAGGGGAGTGGGGGGGGGGGTATTTCCGAGTTCCAAAAGCAGAAGACCTTTCAAATTTCTCTCCCACCACCTCCTTTTCGCGCTTTTCCTTTCCCTTTTCCTCCTTCAAGCTCCGTGCTCGCTGGAGGAAAAGGGGAGTGGGGGGGGGTATTTCCGAGTTCCAAAAGCAGAAGACCTTTCAAATTTCTCTCCCACCACCTCCTTTTCGCGCGCGCGCACACACAGGAAAAGCAGACAAGCAGGAGAGAGAAGAAAGAAGGCAGGAAGGCAGAAGGAAGGGAAGGATGGAACTGGAAGGGAGGCAGGAAGGAAGGGGAGGAGGGGAGGAGGGAGTAAGGATAGACAAGCAAGAGGGAAAGAGGAAAGAAAGCAGGAGGGCAGAAGGGAGGTGGAAGGAAGGAAAGAAAAGCAGACATGCTGGAGGGAAAGAGGAAAGAAGGCAAGCAGGCAGGAAGGAGGCAGAAGGAAGGAGGGAAGGATGGAACTGGAAGGGAGGCAGGGAAGGAGGGAGGGAGAAAGGAAGGATAGGAGGATAGGGAAAGAGGAAAGAAGGCAGGCAGGCAGAAGGGAGGGAGGTGCAAGGAAGGAAGGAAGCATAGATAAGCAGGAGGGAAAGAAGGCAGGCAGGCAGGAGGAAAGAGGAAGGAGGGAACTGGAAGGGAGGCAGGCAGGAGGAAAGAGGAAGGAGGGAACTGGAAGGGAGGCAGGAAGGAAGGGAAGGAGGAAGGGAGCGTGGAAGGAAGGATAGACAAGTAAGAGGGAAAGAGGAAAGAAAGCATCTGAATGTACTAAACACGAGTCTTCAGGGAAAAGATGCTTCAAAGTTCTTTATTTGAAATTTAAATTTTTTTCCTGAAATTTCCCTCTTAAAATGAAGGTGCGTGTTATACGCCTGTGCGTGTTATACGCCGATAAATACGGTAAGTTTTTATAGGAGTATGGGGGATGATCATATTTCTGAATGAACTTTGTTCAAGATAGGAGGGCAGTGATTGAAATCTGATGACATTGCATAGCTGGGACTTAGGTAGGCCCAGTTTTTCAGCAGCTAGCACCATTTCTTTGAGCAGCCACCGGGTGAACATCTTATCTTATCTACCAGAAGCTACTCAAAAGAGGTTTTCTAGGGTATTGGGCCCTTGATTCCATCTTGTTTGGTTAATTTTATGATGTTTTCATTATTTGGAGATCTTTAATTTGTATACCTTTTCAATATTAATTATTATATAGTTCTTATATAACTGTTAGCAAATGTTCCTTAAGTTAAAAACAAACATAGGTTTTGCCAGCTATGAGCTTGAAACACATAATAGTCTCAGTAACATACCAGCAGGTACCCGCAAATATTATCTCTCAGTGCTCTAGTCATATAGATAATCTTGTGCTAATAATTAGTTGCAGTGACCTTGTTGGATTGTAGTAAGAATCTGATGTAGTACTTTGTTTTCCAGCAGTGGTCAGCCAAGAAATATACAGTTAGTCCTTGACAATTACAACGGTTAATTTGTTGACCGTTCAAAGTTACAATGACTTATGACCATTTTCACAGTTGTGACCATTGCAGCATCCCCACAGCCAGATGTTTTACATTTGAATGCCTGGTTTACAGGCCTACATTTATGACTGTTTCTGTGTCCCAAGATCATGTGATCACCTTTTGCACCCTTCTGACAAGCAAAATCAATGGGGAAGGAAGCCAGATTCATTTCACTGTGTTACTAATATAACAATTGCAGTGATTCACTTAACACATGTGGCAAAAAAGTCCTAAAATAGGACTAAAACTCACTTAACAAATTTCTCAATTAGCAACATAAATTTTGGGCTCAATTATGGTCGTAAGCTGAGGACTACCTGTACATGAATAGCTTAACCAAAATATGTGTTGTTGGGTTTTTTCATGCTTCTGAGTTTTAGATACACTCTCGTTTAGTAGCTATATTTAATTGCCATGATTAAATTTCACAGAGTTGGAATTTAATTTGATGATTTTTAAAACAATATTTACAGATTAATAATTGTATACAGGAGGGGGGGGATTGGATTCTGTGTTTGGTTGCATTTATTCTTCATACAAATTGTTTCTCTTATTCAGGTACAATAAAAGGAAGTACCAAGACATAATTGCTGAGAAGGAGGCCCTCGCAGCAGGAAAGAAAAATCGGAAGAAGAAGAAATTTCACAAATAGATTTTGAAAGCAAAATGCTTGAACATAGTTTTCAATGGTGAATTTATGAGTTGAAATTTTGCACAAATGGTCAGCTAAGATTGATCACATTAACAGCAAGAAGAAAAGAAGGGGTGTAGAGCTTTTTCCAATAAGATTTTGGAACTGAATGTGAAACCCTTTGTTACGTTCTGATGAAAATATGCAGCAGAGAGGATGACAGTAAAATGTTTAGAAGAAACAATCTAATTTAAAATCAAACTGTCCATTTAAAGTAAAATGGCAAATAGTGTAACTTAAAAAATAATATAATATTATATTTGAAATGTGGCTGCTGTAAAAGTATATCCTCTTTGTATATCTATTAAAATATTTTGTAAGAATTAATAGGCTTTCTTTAATATATACCACGTTTCCCCAGGAGCATTCTACAAGCTTTCTAAAGGCTACCCATGCCCTTTTTTTGGCAAAAAACAGGCCGTTTTTTGCTGGGTTTTGCCCCCACCCCACAGGAGCACTCTACAAGCCGCCTAACGGCTATTCGTGCCCTTTTTTTGGAAAAAAAACGGGGCTGTTTGTGGGAGGTTTGCATTGTGCAAAAACTTTTTTTTAAAAAAATTGCCTCTTCAAAGCCTTGGTGTGTCTTATACTCCGGTGCATCTTATACTCCGAAAAATACAGTTCTTTTCTATGCTTCCTCTGAAATTCATTCAGCTTCCACCTTACTGGTATTTTGAAGGCTCTTCACCAAGGCCATTAGAGAGAATGAATGATCCCTCTTTTTTCTTTTTTGTTCCTCTCTGAGTTTGTTTCCTTTGCCACAGCTCTTCTCTCTTGTGCTGCTTTTGTGTTTTCTGTATTCTGCATTTTTAAATACTTATAGCAATTATAAAACACCCACAATCACTGAGAATTGTGCAATATTATATCCCACAGCATGAAATCACAACTGCTTGTTCTTCAGCTGATGTTGGTCTTTACTCACATCTAATTATTTCCAAGAATCTAGGATGTTGTAATATATCAGCAACAAAGATGATTAGGGGACTGGAGACTAAAACATATGAAGAACGGTTGCAGGAACTGGGTATGTCTAGCTTAAGAGAAAGAAGGACTAGGGGAGACATGATAGCAGTGTTCCAATATCTCAGGGGCTGCCACAAAGAAGAGGGAGTCAAGCTATTCTCCAAGGCACCTGAGGGTAGAACAAGAAGCAATGGGTGGAAACTAATCAAGGAGAGAAGCAACTTAGAACTGAGGAGAAACTTCCTGACAGTTAGAACAATTAATCAGTGGAACAGCTTGCCTCCAGAAGTTGTGAATGCCCCAACACTGGAAGTCTTTAAGAAGATGTTGGATAGCCATCTGTCTGAAACGGTATAGGGTTTCCTGCCTAGGCAGGGGGTTGGACTAGAAGACCTCCAAGGTCCCTTCCAACTCTACTATTGTATTGTATTATCAATGTAGTATATGGGCAGATCAAAGCAGTGTTGCATTTTGCAATAGAGAAATGGAAATTTTGTCAGTGCAGATTTTCTAAGTTGTTCAAGGCTTTTGGCATGCCACCCAATGGGCCCATAATCACTGGGATCACCACAAACACAAATATACACAAGGATTTTAATGATAAATTACAAACGAATACAGGTGAATTTATGTGTCCAAGGATAACGTTGCAGGATCGGTCACTGATCAGAGGTTTTGTCTTTTAAGCTTTTGGACTCAAGTTGCAGTCCATCTTCAGGGAACTTCTCTAAAGATAGAAGTTCATTGAAGATGGGTTTCAGCATGACTCCAAAAATACCTCTGGTCCCGGTGATCGACCTAGATTGGATCCTGAATAAAATATATAAAATATAAATAATTACAAATAATATAAAGTAAAATATATTCTTCCACAACTGAAAAAAATGCTGCTTCTATCATTTTATTTTAAAACACTTCAATTAATAAAAGTAGGATGTTTGCATATGGCATAATGTGTTGTAACTCCAGCATCATCTTTATTAATCCATCTGAACCCACAATGGCCATCTTAGAACAGAGGGCACTTTGCTTGGTAGTGTTTTCATCTGGGAAGACACTCAGCCTTATTCATTTATTTGCAGTAATAAGTTATGGGCCCAGCCCTGTGGAATGACCTCCCCCGGGACATCAGGATTACTTCCGATCTCCGCTCCTTCCGTGTACAACTGAAAACCCACCTCTTCCAACTATCTGGCCTGGCTCAACCGTAATTTTCTCGCACCCCTCCTGACTGTCTGTTTTTAATATTTTGAATTTGGATTGTACATGGGGTTTTGTAATTAGGGTATTTTAATGGTTTTTAATTGTCTATGTATTGTATCTGTTAACCTCCTCCGAACATGTGTGTCTTTGTACTTATTTATGTCATGGATTTATGTAAATGTTATATGTTTTTAACTCCACTGTACGCCGCCCCGAGTCCTTTTCGGAAAGGGAGCGGCTAATAAATTTAAATTATTAATTATTAATTAATTAATTATGCTCACCCGCATTCCTGATAATTATGAATGTAGATCTTCACTTAGGAAGCCTGAAGGTCCAGCCAAGCAATATGGCTGAAGTATAGGTAGTCTTAATTTATAACAGTTCATCTAGTGATTAATGGCTGTTTTTCATACTTATGACCATTGCAGCCTCACCATGGTCACATAATGAAAATTCAGATGCTTGGCAACTGGCTCATATGACAGGTTGCGGTGTCCCGGGCTCACGGGATCAACTTTTGCGACTGACAAGCAAAGTCAATCAGGAATCCAGTTTTACTTAACAACCAGGTTACTAACTTAACAATTGCAGATTCACTTAACAACAGTAGCAAGAAAGGTCATAAAATGGGGCAAAGCTCACTTAACAAATATCTTGCCTAGCCACAGAAATTTTGGGTTCAATTGTGGTCATAAATTGAGGACGACCTGTGGTTTCTTTCTCAGCCTGAGGAGTAAACTGTCGTCATAATACAAAGTCAACCCCCTTTTTATGACCTTGTAATGTAGTCTCTATTGGGGTAGAGTCTGGGCAGACTGGATACTATTGTGAAATAAACATAATTGCCTTTCAATCAAACGTCAAATTCTGTTAGGCGTCGTACAGCCAAATAACCTCATGCTAAATAGAATTCTTTATAAAATAGAATTCATTATATAGAATAAAATAGCATTTTTTTGCCCAAGTATCAAATCTTGTAAAAATGTCGAATGATCGGTGTAAAATATTTGATGAATGCTTGGTGGTTGAACAGCTCAGGCACAGGACTAATTGCGAGGCGTATTTCAGAGTGAGATCGGAATAAATTGCTGCACCGATGCTCTTCCCAGACTTCAGGGTCGTTAGAGACTTCAACTCCCATAATGCCTTCTGGGGCCTTGCCGGCTAGGAATTCTGGGAGTTGAAGTCCACGCCTCTTCAAAGTTGCTGAGGTTACGAAGCGCCGCTCTCGCTCTTCCGGGTCCCCACCTCGGAGGCCCTGAGGAACATGATCCGTCAATCACGGTCGTCCTTCCCGTCTAGACCCCGCCCCTCAGACATTTCCCCGCCCCTCAGGTCCGAGCGCCTCCCTGCCGAGTCACCAAGCGGCGCGCGCCGAGGGAAAGAGAGAGCGGCTTTGCAAAGGGGAGGGGGGAGGTTCCACGTCGTGCTTTGCAAGCAATTAAAAACCGGCCGCTTTTCGGCGGCTCAGCAAATAATTGACTGGATTCCGATCATCCAGGAAGCACTTTTAAAAATAAGAGGAAGGTAAATAAAATTGGGGTTCCCGACTCCGCCGGGACTCGAACCCGGAACCTTTGAATGTCTTCAGCCTCTAGAAGTCCAATGCGCTATCCATTGCGCCACGGAGCCACCTGTTGGATTCTTGGCACATTTGCTATATGACTTCGGAGATCGACTTTCGCTCCGGCTCAGGAGCAAAGGATTCTTCCAAGATCCGATTTTAGAGTTGCCAGCGCTGCTCTTTAAAGATTTCCGACTCGCTTCCGGCAAAAGCTGCTTATTCCCGCCCGTGTTCATTTCTTTCATTCGAGTGGCATTTCCAAGCCTGCTTGCCATCCTTTAAAGAACCGAGCCTCATTTCCATAGTGGACGGGACTGAAATCTAGAGGTCGCATTTTATACGAACGGGGCTTAGCGTGTTCTGTGAACTCGCCCTGCAAGAAAAAAAAGGGTATAAATCCTGTGCATGTTCAGCTGAAGTAAGCAAGCACTGTTGCCCTAGGAGGTGAAACTGTAAAGAGCCAGTGTCTTTATTAAACCCAGTTAAGATTTACAGATAGTTGCAAGGTTTTGAATTTCCAATAATTTTTGAAATGTGAGCTAATTATTGCCATCGTCATTTTCGACTCCTAGTGACCGCATAGGTTTTTATCCAGGTTGATCTGTCCCTAACTTGGTCCTTCATCTCTTCCAACAATGCCACTCATCACGCATTCATCGCTATTGTCACCCAGTCCATTCATTATCTTCTCTTTCCTTCCTTACCATGAGAAAGAACCTTTTCTGGAGCTGGGTCTTCCCATAATGTGTCTGAAATAGAATAATTTAAGCCTGGTCATTTGTACCCCAAATGAGAACTCTGGATTGATTTGTTCAACGATTTGTCAAGTTTGCTTTCTTGGCTGTCCACCGTATTGTCAGAAGTCGTCTCCAAAATTCAAAGGAATCAATATCCCAAAGGTGCTTTTTTCAGGAGGCAACTGGACTTTGTTTTTCTTTGAAGACATTTCGCTTCTCATCCAAGAAGCTTCTTCAGCTCTGACTGGATGGTGGGGAATGGAAGGATTTATACTCCTTGCATCCTTTTAGAGCAGGTCTGTCAAACTCCAGGTCGACAGACCAGATGCGTCACGTGCTGGCCACGCCCATGCCAAGTTTAGCGAAGGAGGGGGAAGTCCCGATATGTCGCGTGATGCCACCATGACGGTGTGAGTTTTGACACCCCTGTTTTAGAGGGTTATTGACAGTGGTGGGATTAAAAATGTTTTTACTTCCGGTTCTGTGGGCGTGGCTTGGTGGGCATGGCTTGGCTTAGTGGGCATGATTTGGTGGGCGTGGCTTGGTGCGCATGGCAGGGGAAGGATACTGTAAAATCGCCATTCCATCCCCACTCCAGGGGAAGGTTATTGCAAAATCCCCATTTCCTCCCGATCAGCTGGGACTCAGGAGGCAGACAAGAGATGGGGGCGGGGCCAGTCACAGATGGTTCTCCGAACTATTCAAAATTTCCTCTGGTTCCTGTAGGTTTCTGTAGTCTGCAATATTTCCTCTGGAAATCCGTTCATATTCCCACACCATTCAAAGGGTGTACATCTCAAATTGCATAGCTAAAAGTCTGTAGAGATTCTGAGTCATCCAGGTCATGGTTGTCCCAAAGGTGCTTTTGGGACAATCATGACCTTGGGTGACTGAGAATCTCTACAGATTTAAAGGAATCAATACTTTTTCTATTCTGCTTCTTCGTAGTCCAACTTTCAATTCCATAGAGTGCCATCAGAATCCAAGAAAAAAAAAGGGAGATTTCAACACTATTGTTAATATTTTAGCTATGACTGTATCACAGAGAGTACGGATAGTCCTCGCTTAGCAACCAGCATTGGGACTAGCAACTCTGTCATTAAGCAAAGTTGTTGCTAAGTGAAACCATCACTGTATATATATATATATGATCTTACTTCACTTTGCTTTACAAACTTGCAAAGGGTTTGAAATATGAGGACTGATCATAAAGTTACATTTTCATTACTAACCCAATTGTGAACTGTTAGATTGGGTAATGGATAGGCACACACGGGCTTAACAGTAACAACAGCTCTTTATTTAGTACAACAAGTGAGAACAATCCAGCGAAGGTTGACTCTGACAGCAGCCCTTTTATAGGGATCTGTCAGACCCTTCGACAAATAGGATTAAACCTCTGTTCCCGCCGGAAACCTTGATGGAAACCACTGAAGTTAGAGTAAGTATCTAACACCCCTCCCATCTTGGATGGAACAATCCTACTAGTTACATAGTCACGCAGGTAGGCAGGCTTTTGGGTAGCTCTGCCTGACCTGCACAGTTCAATAGGAGGCGTTTCCTTGGACAGGTCGGACGGACCTGTTTGCTCCACAGCTCCACTTGGTGGAAGCTCCTGGAACCTTTCACAGGCTGCGGCTGGAGCTTCTAGAGCCGGTTCGCTCGGAGCTCGCTGCGGGCCTGCAACAAAACCAGATAAGTTTCCCGGTACCCTCGGGCTTGAGCTGGCTGTGAAAGGAGTGAGTGTTTGCTCTGTTTGAGTAGAGCTTTTGCTAACTCATGCAGGAGTTACCTCTGGTTGTCTAAGAGTGGAGTTGGAGAGGCGGCCACGGAGTTGGTCAATATGCCTTCTCCAATTCCTACTGTCCTCGAGCTCTAGAAGGTAAGAACAAAGGCCGGTGATGCCTATCACTGTGGCAGGAATCCACAGAGTTCCCCCAGCGTAGTTGTAGGCGTATACCGAATCCCCTACGCTAAATGTCCAAATCTTGCTTGTGGAGTCTGGGGGCGATGAGGCAGAATAATTGGGGTGTAGCCGGTTTCAGTGGGACCTTAGCCGGTGACCCATGTGAAGCTTGGAGGGGATTCTCCCTGTGGTGGATTGGGTGTGATGTGCTGAATTAGCAAATAGTGGTCAACTCATGTTTGCCAATCTCCCGGGCCCATCCTAGAGAGGGCCTCTTTTGCAGATCTCATCATTCTCTCTGCCTGACCATTGGAGGCCAGATGGAATGGCGCGACCAGGGCATGCCTGATTTCCTGAGCTGCTAAGAAGGTCTCAAATTGTATGGCCATGAATTGGGGCCCGTTGTCAGTGACCAAGATGTCAAGCAGGTCGTGCATGGAGAAAAGTCTCCGTAGCACCTTGATGACTGCTTCTGTCGTAGTGGAGGTCATAAGGACTACCTCTAACTATGCGCTCCTCTTTCACATCCTGGCACTTTGCCCCAAATCCATCAGGCGCTTCACCATTGGTCCACTGGAGAGCGGACGTAATGGCTGGCTTTAGAAAAGCTGCGAAGCAACTGATATCACAAACAATTGCTACTCTAGGATTTCGCACTCGCTTTCCTTAACAGCCCAGGGTCTCCCTTCTCTCTCCCATGACATCACAAACAATTGCCGCTCTAGGACACCACACACACCCTCCTTACCAAGCCAGGCATTCCAGAGTTATAGTGGAACGCTTACACACACCAGGGGTGTCTCCCCCCCTCTCCCCAGTATTTGTTTCAAGAGGTAAGTCATCTGTGTACCAAGTTTGGTTGAAATTGCTTGAGGTGTTCCAGAGTTATGCTGGAACATACATACATACATACATACATACATACATACATACATACATACATACATACAGCCTTATTTATATAAATAATTTATATAAATAATTCTTTCCTATTTCCTTTTTTTAATATTTGTATTGTTTTTATCTTGTTAAAAAAATCTTCAATAAATTAATTTTAAAAAGTAATACTTATGTCTGACCAGGAGTTGGCATTGTTGCAGGCAGAATAAAATTGCTCACAGGCTAAAATCTTTCAGGAGTAATACGGCTACTCTATTAGATCTGTTCTAACCTGCCTATCTCAGTAAGGTTTTTCTCTCTTTTTTAGCTACACATTTCTTAGCATCATCCTGCATGAATGGCCTCCAGCTCCATCGTCTTTTCAAAAGAATTGCCCATAATTGCTGATATTCTGCCTGAAGAGATGCCAACTTTTTTAGAAGAGGCACTGAAATTCTCTAGCTCTGATTCCAAGCTGTCCAGCCTAATCAGGCAACCATAAACGAGGCCTCACAATTTTTCATCAGTGCATTTTTTTCAGTAGAGATAAATTTAAGTTTAGAGTGACCATTTGACTACAGAAAGAACTTTGTATTTTAATTGAAACCAGATATTTAGTCTACTGTCTCTTCCAGACCATCATTCACTTACAATACTTCTTATGGAAGAGAACAGAATAGTCCAGAATTTATAGTAACAATCATTGTTGCTTCATTAAGAACGGAAATGGAGAGAGGGAGGATTTTAAAAATGGACTGTTTAATTGTATTTTTTCTTTAAATCATCCAATCCCACATTGGCACCATAATATCTAATATTATGTTCATGCCAGTGGTGGGTTTCAAATTTTTTTAGAACCTCTTCTGAAGGAATGGCCTGCTTTGTGGGAGTGGCTTGCTGGCCATGTGACTGGGGTGGGAGTGGCTTGCCAGCCATGTGACTGGGTGGGCATGGCCAACTTGTAAAATGTGGTGAAATTCACTTAACAACGCTCTTGCTTAGCAACCAAAATGTTGGCTCAGGAACTCTAGCATTGAAGTGTGCAAGTCTTAAAGCTGTCAAGTTACAAGATCCTTGCACCCCTAACCCTTTAGAAAAAAAACTCCAGGGGTGTTCAAACTTAACAGCTTTAAGACTTGTGGACTTCAACTCCCAGAATTCCTCCTCCAGTCATGTTGGCTCAGGAACTCTGGCATTGAAGCACACAAGTCTTAAAGCTGTCAAGTTACAAGATCCTTGCACCCCTAACCCTTTAGAAAAAAAAACCCCGTTGTTCAAACTTGATAGCTTTAAGACTTGTGGACGTCAACTCCCAGAATTCCTCCTCTCGCTCTTCATCTTGATGATTTGTGGACGGGCGGGGGGAGGGAGCTGGAACCAGTTCTAAACGGCATTTGTGGAACCTCTTCTATAGAAGAGGTTAGAACTGGCAGGAACCCACCCCTGGTTCATGCATACAGTATGTGTATGTGCACACGTGTGTGCGTGCACATTTAGGAGGGTTGATAGTCTGGTTAAATTCAAATTAAATTAATCCTGCAAATTCATCTCATATTACTAGGATGCAAAATGTAATATTGTCATCTGGTCAGTGAAATAATGTCTGTATGAGTGATCAATGACCATTTATTTTTGTATCTTGGTTTTCTTTAAATAGCACAGTATTTATCTTTTTCATCCAGATAAACATGTGATGATTTTAAGAAATAAATAAAATCCTTATTTCACATTACCAAAATATATTATTTATATATACTCAGATAAAAATTATATTTGAAGGTGCTCAACCTACTTTATTTTTATCTTCTCACATTCATACATTTTTCTTTTCTTCCTTCCTCCTCATATTCTTGTGGAGACAAATAGGACATTTTAAATTTATTTGGGGGGAAAATACAATAGTTAGTTGGGTCCCTCCTTAATTCCACTATGCCTATATTAGAGTAGAGAAGGATAGAGAGGAATAAAATAGACAAGAACATGGAGTCATTGGAGTTGTCTCGTGTTGTGGCTGTTCCTTCCCTTCCCATCTCTATGGCCAAACACTGGAAAAAGATAACATTTAAGGTCAAACCCATTACCAAGTTTAGATAAAACACAGAGGCTTTTTATCAGGTCATTAAAGCCACAGCAAACCAAAGATACAAAATGTGGTTTTTACAAAAATTCCACATTTACCATATTTAATAATCTATGATCTAGATTTGGATTGATTAATTAAATGAATGAATGAATGAATGAAATGAAATGAACTAGATTTAGATTTTGCCATCTAATCACTTAATAGACCGGATATTTCAAAGGAGCTTGGGGATGCAACTGACTCTTAGGTAATCCAGTGAAATGACTGTAATCCCCAAAAGGGGGGTAAGCATTTTTTTTTTCATTTTTGAAAACTCTCAAATATCCAAACTACATTCAAAGTCAGTTCATTTGGGGAGCTTAAAAGGATGCGATTGTGAGCAGGCTTATGCGAGGCAAATTGCTACCATCCTCAAAATCAACTCTTTTTCTAAATATATATCCACACACCCTTTGAAAATTGGCTCCCGATTATCCTGCTAAATTTTAGTGTACAATGTCTGAGAGCGGGATTGATGCAGGTTGGGTGTTGTACATGTGGGCTGTATGTTGTGTAATCCACCGTTTTTACAATGACTTGCTTGAGAGCATACAAAGATACCTGAATGCCTGCAGTTGGAAGCAAGTTGTTAACATAGAAATTTTTGTCCTATCTCAGCTTTTCTTAGAGCTTCCCCGTGAATCACCCTTCATTCACAACAAAAGCATCATTAGCAGCTAACTTCCATTCCAAGTTTCTTGGTTTGTCAGTTTGATCCTGGGAGATCCTTGCGTGTCTACTCAAATATCGGTTCGATAGAATTCAGTGGTGCTTATCCTCAGAGACATGTGCATAGGATTGCAGCCCAGAAAGTATACATCCAAATGCTTCAAATATACATTTCTACAAAGAAAAAATTGAACTTGCAACACTCCCTATAATTATAATCAGGCCTGATGTATTTTGACACATAGACAATGCAAATTTATCTTGCCTAAAAAAAGGAAAGGTAATAGCACTTTGATATTCTGATATTTAAAGCAATACATTTGAAAGGCCTTTGCACTGCAGGTACAATTGAATCTGATCACCTGTTGTGGTATAAACATTTGGAGTATAAGCATACCTCTGATACCATCTTTCTTTTTGTTATTGCTGTTGTGACAGATCATTTAATTACAGAAGTGTTGAAAATTTTGTATCCCTTTCACAAGTCAATAAAAATTGATTGCTTGCAAAGCATTTTGTTTGGCTGAGCTAAAACTGCTGGCTGTACTCCTGTTGAAAGAAATGTATAGTACTTAAATAATCCTAATCCCATGGTTTATTGTGGGCTGCTGTCTTAATTCCTGCACATTTGCTAGATTAGAATAGTATAATTCTCATTGAGTTCAGTGGCACTTAGTCAATATTCCTTTATTTTATAATTTGCACATGGCAGAATTTCACTTCTGATAACTCAGCTCCAAGAATTTTGTTCTGGGATGTGCTGTGGAGATGCAAATTGATGAATCACTTCTGTTCCTGACATACCATCAATATACATACTCAGAAACACATGAAACTATTTAAGTTAGTGCTGAACTATAGGGTACAGTGTTCAGATATTGTACATTTTTTTAAAAAATGGGCTTCGTTGACACTGCTGTTTGCATTTTTAAGGAAAAGCAGGTTTGTGAAGCTTTTGATCCAGCACCACAATCCTGGTGAAAACTGCATAGCTGACATTTTCACACAAAAGTCCTGCAAAGGGCAGAGGTGTCTTCCGGGAAGGAGAAAACAGTGTGTGGCGTTTTTGCATGTTTGTGTGTGTGTGTGTGTTGTAGGAAGTTAAAACCCATCCCTCTCCCAGAAAAATGAAATATCCTAGGAAATATTGAAAAGGCAGAATATTACATTTCCTTGGATCTGAAAAGGAAGAAACATGTTTTAAATTGAGAATAGCAATAGCTCCCTGCAGCTTCCTGCCCCCACCCACTTTGTCAATGGACCATTAAGATGCCCAAGCCACTCCCTTAATAAAGAGTTCTCCCCTTCAGCTCCAGGGGGATGGGATGAAGGCATAATAATATTGACCCTTTACCCAACTCACCACATGGCATCTGAGAACTCAACCAAACCTGGATTCAAAACACAGCCTAGAGATTTGCCCCTGCATGGCCCCATGGGAGTCTGACAACCAATCAGAATACATTTCTTACACAGGAACAGGAAACAGAGAGGTGGGGTTGAACAGATTATTAAAAGCCTAGCAAGCCCCTTCCTCAGGCCTTCTCTGCTTCTCCCCCCAACATTGAAGCATGTGATCACTTTTTCTGTTCAGGACTCAAGCCATGTGGTCCTGTCCACCATTAAACCATCTTTCCAAGCAGCATCCATGTCTCCAGTGTCTTTTTCCCCACTTGGAACTGAACCCAGAAGGACATTTCTTTCAACAGTGTGATGAAAGCAGCATTACAGCATCATGATTCAAACCCCACCTCTTTTCTACTCCTGCAACTATAGATCAAAAGTGTGAGACCCCATGGCCAGGTTGTTTTTTCTTTTTTAAAAAAAAGACATTTTAATTGTGTGTGTGTGTATTTAGAAACATGAATAACACAGTTCATACATCATGTTAAGCCAAAATTAATTTAATAAATCTCAGTTTCCTTCAATAAGCTAAGCCACAGCACAATATTTACAAGCCACAATGCTGGCTCTTCTGCAAAGGGATTTAAACACAAACCAAGCAAACCACATGTGACTTGGCACAATGTGTAAATCAAGCCAACCAAGCTTGATTGGTTGGCCCATCTTGGCCAGTGGTGAATAGCCTGCAGATCTATGGCTATCTGCAATTCTGCTAATTTTCAATATTCTTGCATTGTGGGAGCAATGGAAAAGTAAAAAGTAGGTACCAAACATAAAGGGGCAGAGAAAAAGAGAGGAAAGATGAGAGGTAGCAATAAATAAAATGCTGGTTCAGGGACTTGGCAGGGTGAAAAATTGTGCTTACTGTAAGTGGCAATCAGCTCCAAGTCACAGGGAATGGTTTTTAAATGGGAGGTGCTATGAATTGAAGCTGAAGCCATTTGTATGCAAAGTCTGTTTGCTCTATCATTAAATATAGTTGACATTTTGTTAAGGGATCTTAATAGATCTTCCCAAAGATGGATATATCTCCCCAGAGATCCACTTGCAGTCGTCATCCCTTTTATGTAAGTGTGAAGGAGGAGCTGAGAACCAGTAAAAGCTCCCCAGGAACTTGTGGGATGTCAACATTGGATACACAGCTTGTAGATCACCTACACGTTTCTTGGAATCAGGTCTCAAGGTTCAAGTTTCCCCTTGAAATGTTCTGCAAATCTTTCCAAAAATTACTCCTAGCTGGTTATTTATACTCTCGTCTCTTTCTCCTGCCACTTCGATCAATATATTGTATTAGGTCAGCATGTTTTGGCAAACACGCCGCCCCGAGTCCCTTCGAGGAGAGGGAGCGGCTTATAAGTCTAATAAATAATAATAATAAAAAGGCAAGTGGACAATTGCAGGGGGGAGGAAGGCAGTGTTTTGCAGAGTATATAGCAAACAAGCAGAAAGGGTCTCCTGCCTCTTTTACAGCACACATGCATAAAACGGGCTAGCTGAAAGTTTCCCCTGCCTTCAAAATGCAAGGGGATGAGAGCAAAGCTGCAAAAACAGCAGCAAAGGAAGAGACTGCAGCTGGAAACAGAGGCAAACACTTACCTTCTTTCCCAAGGCAGGGCTCTCTCTCTCTTCCCCTCCTTCATCATGCGCTCCGTGAACAGTTTGCACATACTAAACAGGGAACGGGATGGAGAGAGTGGCGCAGTGCGGCGAGCAAAAAGGAGTCATTTGGATCAGCGATGTGAAACAGGGGCGAAGCGAACAATCCACCATCAAACTGGCTCGGCGACATCCTCCCTCTCAATTACATCTTAACTGAGGGCAGCATAAATCTCAGTTGCAGCATTCATTTCAGGGGAATAAAGAGAATTGACTGGGCAAATTCTACCTCCAGGAAGCAATAGGGTTGGTTGTTGAAGTAAGACAGCTATGAGAGTTTATTTGTTTTTATATATATATGTCACCGTGAAAGACCGAAATTGGTGAATGTCGACATTCACCAGTGAATGTTGGTGAATGTCGACATTCACCGGTGAATGTCGACACATACCAATTTCGGTCTTTCACTGTGACATATATAACGAGTCAGCGTAACGCTTTACTTTTGCTTTTCAATTCGCGGCGTTCTAATCGCGGCGTTCTAACCGCGCAGGATCGCAGGTTTAAAAAAAAAAGAACTCCGCGAACAGAAGACGCTTAAAAGGAAGCGAGGAGCCGAGGTATTAGGGTAAGGGTATTAGGGTAAGGGTGTCGAGAGGATAAGGACATACACCAAGCGACTATGTGAATGTCGACATTCACCGGTGAATGTCGACATTCACCAGATTTCGGACTTTCATTCACCGGTGAATGTCGACATTCACCAGATTTCGGACTTTCACAGTAACATATATATATAATTGCAATAATTCAGTTAACAACGGTGGCAAGCAAGGTAGTAAAATGAGGCTAAACTTACTTCACTAATTTCTCAATTAGCAACAGAAATTTTGAGCTCAATTTTGGTGACAAGTCAAGGACTATCTGTAGTCCCCTTCTGAGAAACTATCTCGGGAGAGAATGAGGAGAGCCCCGGCAGTACTGCCTACCTATCCATTGCCATTTCCATCTGTTAAAGGAGGCTGTCAGACCTGCAAGCCATCTTTTCTTTTTGGATTTCAGGCCTGCCACATTTTCTACTATGGGAAAATGGGTGGGGGGATTATACGGAGTTGGTGATGTGTAGCCATAATAACATTCTTTCTCCGAAAGTCAAGGTCACTTTTGTCCCTGCGCCTGGCCAGATGTGGATGGGAGGAATCTGTCTTCGTGGCAGTGAAGGATTGGACCATGTGATGGGCTTGTGGGTGTTGGGGGCAGGGTCTTGAACTTTCAACTGGGTGGGAAAACGTGGAAGCTTTCAGATTAGGGTTTTCCCAGATGTGCCAACATGACATCTCTAATAAAGTGGAACTTTGAGGAAACACAAGCCTCAGAGTTTTATTTCGTTGTGGGTGTTTTTTGGAACCCTGACAGAGGGTTTCCCTAGGATGCTGGCGAGGAAATTCTGGGATATGAACGTCCCACATCTTCAAGTTGCTGTGGTACAGTATAAAGCTAACTGCATCGCGTGCAAACAATCCTTTGCTGCCTCAGGTAGTCTTTGTAAAAGATGTTCATCATACAATATTGATGATGAAATGCAGTCAGCTTTTCTAGTGACGTTATATTGATGAGAGGCAATGTCATCTTGCCCTTCAGTTCAAAAAGCTATCTTTTGCTGGCCATTTTTATTTTGTCAAATCATACAAAAGAGGATAAGTACATTCAGTGACCACACAATCTAAAATTAGCTGGGGTGGGGGGGAGGGAATGATAAAGGAAGGACAAAGTCTTATAGGAAAAAGGATACATTTCTACAGACGCTCTTGTGCAGATGTAAGTTTTATTTACGTAGAGTTATCAGATATGTAAACAGGCAAAGGACGACAGACAACTGAGAAGGAAAACGGGGGGGGGGGGGGAGAAGGGCACACTTACTGTTTAGCTATCTTATCACCCATGACAAAATTACAACAAGAAACACAAAAAATGTTTCTGGACCTACATGTATATGAAACTACTTTTTCTAGCATCAGAAAGAGTGGTTTTTCAATTGTGGGAATGTGCTAGAGAGGTTAGGATGCAAAAGCCTTCAGCATGTAGCAAGTCTTTTCAATTTGAGGCAGCAATCATGCCCATCAGAGGGGACTAATCAACTACCTGATGATGTTATCTGTTCAGTTGAGTCTGACTCTTGGTGATTCAATGAGCCAGGTCTCTCCACCTCTTCCGATCTTTCACTGTTTCTTTGAGCTTTGCTTTGCTTTGGCTGCAGTGGTGGGTTGCAGGCGGTACGCCCCGGTATGGGAATACCAGAGCCTGCCTGGAGCATCGAGTACCGTTCCGGTACGGTGCTTTGGAGGGCCCACCTGTCTGCCCGAGTGCCTTACCTGTCCTTTAAAGCCTTCGGCGCGACAATCCCACGAGCAGCTGGAGTGTCGGGGAGCCTTGCGGAAGCGTCACTGGCAGCTACAATGCATGCACATGCTGTGCATGTCCATGTGGGTGACACCGGGCACGTTCCAACCGTACCGGTTGGAACAGGATCCAGAACCCACCACTGTTTGGCTGGTATCCACTTGGATAGTGTCCAACCTCTGTGGTGTCTGACGAACTGGTTTCCACTAACTCTTCCAAGGATAATTGCTCTCTCTAATGAATGACAGGGCCAAAGTAAGTGAGACGTAGGTACAGTAATGAAATTCACGGAACTGAGCTTGTTAATTGGCAGTGGTAGGCTTTCTACTGGGTCAACTGAAGCCTATAGGTTTGTGATGGCGAACCTATGGCACGCCCGCCACAGGCGGCACGTGGAGCCCAATCTGCGGGCAAGCGAGCCATTGCGCCAGCTCAGCACTACTGGGCATGCATGTGCGCCTCCCACACACCAGCTGATTTTCAGGTCTCTGCCGTGCATGCGGGAGAAGCATGTGCATTCATGGGGGGAGGAGCAGGAGGTTGCATGTGGGGGGGGGAAGCGCTCTCCCCGCAGCCGTTTTTTGGTCCCAGGAGGCTGCAGGAATGCCTGCTAGACCCAAAACGGGGCACGTGTGCGTGCACATGGATGCTCGAGTGGAAGGACGAAGCTCGGGGGAGTTGCACACGTGTGCATGGTGGATGGGGTGTTTCACATGCGCATTGCATTATGGGTGTGGTCACGCATGTGTGCTATGTTGTACATGTGTGTGATGTTGCATACATGTGCACGCTTTCAGCACACGAGGACAAAAAGATTAGCCATCACTGCTATAGGTGCCAGAAAGTGAGTTTTTTAAAAGCATCATCAACAATATTATGTTGTAAGCCTCTTGAGTCGCCTCGAAGCACCAGATGGGTGGTATATACATTTAACAAAGACAAATAAATAATCAATCAACCCTTGGTTCTTCTCCTCCTTCCCCTGTTTGTAAATGGAAGATCCTACAACCTCCTCCCCCATAGGGGACTTCAATTCATTATGGATCCCAAAGCTCTTCTTGTCGGTTCCTCAGTCTCCTGGAATAAATGTGAATAAGGTAAGCTTGAAGGGCAGCAATCAATAAGAAATTCCCATGCAATGATCTATCTATCTATTCCTAAAACGTCTTGTTTCTGTAACCTACAACCAGGCAAGGCAGATGCATTATGAAGCAACAATTTTTAAATCAATGTATCTCAAATGGGGCAGTTTACAGAATGAGTCCAAAATCTGGAACCCATGACTTGCATGAGATTGAAATTCGGCAAAGGTGTGGCCGTTTCAGTGCTGTATCTTCCAATTACATATCCCAGAAACCTGTAGACTGCATGGCACAAAGGAAGATGGGAGGAGCACTGGCAATCAATGGGTGAGCTCTCTTCCTCCATGGGGACATGCAGTTTCCCGCTCCCTTTGTTCCCCCTCTCCCCAGCTAAGCGGCAGGCAGTTCCGCAGGTGAGCTTTCAAAGGAGAAAGAGGTAACTTCACCTGGGTAGTGGTGAGAGGAGAACAAACAGCCCGAGCCTATATTGTAGCAATAGCACTCAGACTTATATACTGCTTCGTAGTGCTTTACAGCCCTCTCTAAGCGGTTTACAAAGTCAGCATATTGCCCCCAACAATCCAGGTCCTCAGAAAGATGGAAGGCTGAGTCAACCTTGAGCCTGGTGAGATTTGAACTGCCAAACTGCAGCTAGCAATCAGCTGAAGTAGACTGCAGTACTGCACTCTAACCACTGCGCCTAACCACTCTAACCACTGCGCCAAACCACTCTAACCACTGCACTACCTCGGCTATTATGTACGGAAAGAAGAATAACCCACTGCACCAAGGGTTGTCTAGTAAGAATGATAAAAGTGCCTTCTCTTCAAACAAAAAAACACTGAAATATTTATGAAAGCTCCTTGGACATGGTTTCCTCCAAAAGAAGATTGAGAGATGCATAAAATATGCACGTGCTGTTCTGATATGATGCAAACTTAAGAAGAATGAATATAATTCAGGGAGAAATATACTCCATACAGTATAGCAGACTATACAGGGAAACAATGACTTGCTGACAGATTTGCCTGCTCAGTCTACTTTTAAAGAATTGTTAACTTTGGAGGACTTCCAGGCCTTGCTCTCCCTTATTATGATTCCTCATCTTTCGAAGGTAAATAAAAGAGGCCTTCAGGCAGATATCGTTCCTTAGTACTCCATCAAATATGAGTTCCTCTGTGAAGTAGGGCACACAGCAACCCTTCTGGGATTCATATTCTTCACTTTGTGAGGTGAATTTATAACCTTGTAATGTTCTTCCTATCCAAGTTTGCCAGCATTTATTCCAATGCTTCCCTCTGTCTGGCTCGCCCACACTCTCTCCCTGCCTCTCCTTCCAACTCACCCAACATAACATGAAATGCATTCCTGGCTTAGTTTTACAATCCTCCACTTTGCTGAGGAACACCAACAGCACTTGTGAGAGCATGCTCAAGCATGGAAATTCTCCATCACTCAGATGCCCCATCCACAATAACAAGAACGAAGACCTAATTTTGTGCATCCCAAAGAAAAATCAATTCATAAGAAATTAAAAGTTTAAATAAAAGCTAATGCAGAAAGCACACTTTGTTTCCTAGGGACTTGATGCAATAAGGTAAAAGTTATCCTCGCACATATGTACTAGTTGTTCCCGACTCTAGGGGGCGGTGCTCATCTCCATTTCAAAGCCGAAGAGCCAGCCCTGTCCGAAGACGTCTCTGTGGTCATGTGGCCGGCATGACTAAATGCCGAAGGCACACGGACCGCTGTTACCTTCCCACCAAAGTGGTCCCTATTTTTCTACTTGCATTTTTATGTGCTTTCAAACTGCTAGGTTGGCAGAAGCTGGAACAAGTAACAGGAGCTCACTTCGTTACGCGACGCTAGGGATTTGAACCTCCAAACTGCCGACTTTTCTGATCGACAAGCTCAATGTCTTAGCCATTGAGCCACCGTGTCCTCCTTTACCTTTACTTTGACGCAATACACTTATGTTAATAAAAGATTTGAGTGAGTTTAATTTACAGGTAGTCCTTGACTTACGACCACAATTGAGCCCCAAATTTCTGTTACTAAACAAGATAGTTGTTAAATGAGTTTTGCCCCATTTTATGACATTTCTTGTTGTTAGGTGACTGTTCTGACCCCACTCTGCATACACCAAAGCACTCCAAGACAAGGATTCTACACGATGATTTATTAACACACACACTAGACCTTGGCAGAAATCCAGCACAGACTAGACCTTGGCAGCAATCCAACCTGCCAAGATAGGACAAGACCTGATAGCTTCTCCAGCTCTGTTAAATATGTTGATTCCTGCAAACAGCTTGCGGAAAGTCCTTCCTTAAATACAGTCTTGAGAGGAGCCTAATTACAACCACCTGAGTTCAATTATCTCCTATAACTGCGTAGCTGTTCTTTACGTCTATTAGCCCTCCATTGCCGGGCATCCAGAACCACCTCTCTTGTCTCCTCCCCATTGCTCCAATGCATGAAGTCAGGAGCACACTCCCTTTGGCTTTCACCACTGCTCCATGCTGCTCCATGCTGCTCCATGCTGCTCCACTGCTCCATGCCTCAGGCGCCTCCTGGTGGCCAACCAGCCTCTCTGATCTGTGCTTGGAGTCGGAACCCTGTCCAGGGTCCTTCACATCTTCCAGAGCCGACTCATCAGACCCCTCGTCGTCGGAGTCTGGTTGCAGCTCCAACAGCTCCTGCTGGGTCACAACAGGTGACTCACTGCATTTGTTAATTTATAACAGTTTATTTATTTATAACACTTTATTAAGTGAATCTGACTTCTCCTTTGGCTTGGCTTGTCAGAAAGTCTCAAATGCTCATCATGTGACCCCAAGTCATTGCAATCGTCTTAAATACATGCCAGCTGTCAAGCGTCTGAACTGTGATAATGTGACCATGGGGATGTGCAACAGTCATAACTCTGAAAAATTGTCATAAGCCACTTTTTTCAGTGACATTGTAACTTCAAAATGGTCATTAGGTGAATTGTTGTAAGTCAAGGACTACCTGTAGTAGGTAAAACCATTGGCAAGCAATATGGGGAAGCACCATGTGCTGTAATCCCACCGTAGCCATGAAGCCATCTGGGTGATGCTGAGCAAGTCACTTTCTCTCATCCCTAAAAAGTAGGCAATGGCAATCTGCTTCCAAAAAACCTTGCCAAGAGAACTGCTGAGACAAGCCCAGGCAATTGCCAGAAGTCAACACTGACTTGAAGGCATCAATCAATCAATCAATATAAAATATAAAGCAAGAAAAGACATACAGTAGAACATAATTTAATATTCCTGATTCTTATTGCCTAAACCTTAATGAAACAGAGTCAGTAGAAAATTATAGGAACAGTTTTTACCTATTAAAGCATGGAGTAAACAAATCTCCAGTTAGTAAATGGAGGTGTAATAGCTAATAAGCATCAGTATTTAAGTGTAAAAGATTTGTTGTTGATTATGTACCAATATCTCATTGTCAACTCCTAGTGTCCATTTAGAAAGATAGATTTTTTTATACGAACAATATTGAATATACTGTTAGGTATTTGTATACTGGAGCAATTTTGAGCAACAGAAATTTGCAATGTAATAAAAATTGGCATTTGCTGTTTATGAAAAGGGCACCTTTGATCAAGGAACTGAAACTTAATTCTCAGTCCCACTGATGGAAATTTACATTCATCGATTAAAACCCCATTGATTAGACCATAAACATGTTCAATGCACAACTGAGGTAAATACTGAGATTCTCAAATTGATGGAAGGTTTTATTCGTCTATGTAAATCACTTGGCTTTTGCTATAGATTACAACATTTAAATAGCATGTGTCGCTTACTCCTTGGAAGGAAAGCACAACAAGACAGATTTTTGTGAAAGATAAATTCGTAAAAATATTTTTTTCCCAAGCAACTCTCCTCGTTTTCCCTCACCATAAGCCTCAGGATGTATTGACATTAATATTCAAGATCTTCAACTAACATGGCTTAACCCCTTATGTTTTATACTTCCCAAATCCCTGCTTTTGAGTCTTAATCCCCAATGCTGCTTAAGAGGAGTAGTAATAAGTAGGCCATACTTGTCTTCCTGCTAATTATCATTATGTATTTGGGATTATTCTGATATCCTCCAGGGGTAGCGGGTTTTAAGGCATTCATGTATGCTTGACTTACTATCATTCAATTAATGACTGCTCAGAGTTATTATGACACTGAAAATAGTGACTTATGGTCAGTTTTCATACGTATGACCATTGCAGCAATCCCACGGACACGTGATCAAAATTAGGAGTTTGGCAACTGGCATGTATTTATGACAGCTGCAATGTCTCAGCTGTCATTGTTCGATCGGGTGAATGAAGGCACACTCAGCCTTCAGAATAACAAACAGCTTTTTATTAGCACAAGTCAACTATGTACAATCCAGCGAAGGTTCAGTCTGACAGCAGCCCCTTTATAGGGAGCTGTCAGACCCTTCGACCAATCAGATTGAATCTCTGTTCCCACCGGAACAGAGGACTGTAAACCACTACCAATGTTTCTGGTATCTAACAGTCATAATACAAATAATCACCATTTGCAACCTTTCCAGCTGGCTTCCAACTAGCAGAGTCATTGGGGGGGGCACCAGATGTGCTAACGGCCATATGATTCACTTAATAACAACAGGAATTCAATTAACTGTGGCAAAAAGATCGTAAGATGGGGCAAAACTCACTTAATAACTGCCTTGCTTAGCAATGGAAATATGGTGCTTATGGTCGTAACTCGAAGACCACCTGTATATAGCCCGTTATCTAGCAGTGACTTGAAACAGGCAAAGAGACAGAATATAATGCAGATAGCAATTTTCATGCTGGAATAAAGTTCTGCTAATTAAAGGGTAGGGTTTTATTTTTTTCCTCTTTTCAAATCTACCCAATTTTTAGAAACTGCCTGGACAGGTCCCTTCGATTTCCATCACAAGGTTTTTCAAAAGGGCTGAGAGAGAATGATTGGCCCAAGGTTATCCAGCTGGTTTTATGTCTATCACAGAACTAGAACTCATGATCTCCCAGTTTCTAGCCCAAACCCTTAATCACTACACCAAACTAGCTCTCAAATATTATGTAGATACCACCAATTTTGCAAGGGGAAGAGCTTCATTGTCTGCTGTACCATTTTGTGTCTTATCCATGGCTTCTTTATCTCTCTCTCTCTCTCTCTCTCTCTCTCTCTCTCTCTCTCTCTCTCTCTCTCTCTCTCTCTCTCTCTCATATGTTCTATGCGCTATTTACGTAATAATTTAAATACTGAAAATTCAATAAATAGGGAGATAACCATTTTTAAACAGCAAACCGAGAAGTCTGGCCTTGCACAAAAATTCCTTACTCTATTATGTGAAAGTTGTCGAGCTTTGTTTCCCAGATGATAATACAATAGATTTGTTTGAGAAGAGTGAGCAAACGTAGACAGAAATATAAGCATCCACACTCATTTTTCTGGCAGACGATAATATTATTGTTTCTAATCAAAAGAGATATCTGAGCAATGCTAGCACCATAAGAAAATAGGGGAATATAAAAGTATCATATTTTTCGGAGTATAAGACGTACCTTTTTACCTCAAAAAAGAGGCTGAAAATCTGGGTGCGTCTTATATAATACAGCATTTTTTGCCTCCTAAAACCCCACCACCTTCACCAAAATTACCGTGCAGAGCCTTTAGGAGGCTTTCAGAGTGCTCCTGGGGGCTAGGGAGGGCAGAAATGAGTGAAAAATGGAATGGTTTTTGCTCAATTTCCCCCCCCCAGCCCCCAGGAGTGCTCTATAAGCCTCCTAAAGGCTATTCATACCCTTTTTTTGAAAAAAAATTGGGCCTGTCTTCACAAAAAATGGGCCGCTTTTTGCTCCCCCCCCCCCCCCCGAGCACTCTATAAGTCTAAGGCTATTCATTCCCTTTGTTTGGAAAAAAAACATTTGCAAAAATGGGCCGTTTTGGGGAGGTCTGCAGAGGACAAAAACTTTTTTTTTAATTTGCCTCTTCAAAATCTTGGTGCGCCTTATACTCCGGTGTGTCTTATACTCCAAAAATATGGTAATATGTTACTAGGTATACTACCAAAGTAACATTTGCATAAAGGCATTGCAAAGAAGAGAGAACTCCAAATAAAGCAGTTATGAATAAATTTCATAGGCTTATAACTGCAGAGTAAACCAAACCTCCCTCCCTTTTAACACTGATAAAGTTATCTATTCGGGTAATGAAATGTCTGCAAGAAAACAACCAAGCTCAGAAAGCATCAAAGACTGCCATTTTAAGAAATTTTTGTTTTCTTCCTTAGATTACACTACTGAAAATAGAATGCCAGAGGGAAAACAGGCCTGGATTTTGGTAAGAAATAATGTGTGAACTTGCTTTTGGTTCCGATCAAAAATACCTGGTCTGAGCCTGTGTTCACAGAGAGTAAAATAATACAGCATGTCTGCTTGGCGGCATCTCAATTTTGCATCTGGACTTGTTTTGTTGGGCTTCAAAATTGTTTTTGTTGGACTTAAGAAAGTTCAAAACATTCTCAAAGATCCATCTCATCCTGGGCACTTTTTTTTTGAACTATTACCATCTGGCAGATGGTACAGGATAATAAAAGCAAGGACAAACAGGTTGAAAAACAGCTTCTATCCCAGGGCAATAACCATATTGAATTCTATAGTGCAATATTGGGTTTTCAATTTCAATTATATTGAATATAAAGGAGGTATGTTTGTGCTTTTATTTTTATAATTGTAATGTACACTCAAGATGGCATTTAATTTTGTTGTACCATGTGCAATGGCAATAAAGTAAACTAACTAACTTTCAAAATTTAGTAAAGAACAATGTTGATCTTGCAAGTCTGAAATACAACACGCATATGCCATTCTAAATTATGTTATCTTATTTAGAATTGATCATTATTTTGCGGGCATTGAAATTCTAACAGTTAAGAAGGCAGCTTGCATTACTATAAAGAGTTAATAATTATTTTTCTATTTTGGTTGAGATGCCTTTGTTTTGATTAACATCACATTTGTTAGATATTTAGAATGTTCTCTGAAGTTTTCCATTTGAATGCACTCTGATTTATTAGTTTCCCCCCAAACTTTTCCCAACCCCAAGCTACACTTGGTGGCTGAGTGGCCTGCTGTGGGACATACTTCAAAAAGTAAACCCAAAACTCAATTGGATTTAAATTACTTGCAATTACAATTAAATTAATTATATGGACACAATATTATGATTTCTTTTACATTTCATAATCTATTACATTTGTTAAAGACATTTGAATCCACTGGCAGCCTAGGGAAGGTTGTGCAAATCATACCCAAGATTTAGGGAGATATATAACAACTCATTAAGTTGTATAAACCTGGTTAAAATATGAAGTGGTTCAGATAGTCCTCGACTTACAACCACACTGGAACCCCAAATGTATGTGGCGGAGACATTTGTTAAGTGAGTTTTGCCCCATTTTACAACCTTTCTTGCCACAGTTGTTCAGCGAATCATTGCAGTTGTAACTTTGCACTGCAGTTAGTAACACTGTTACTAAGTGAACCTGGCTTCCCTATCGACTTTGCTTGTCAGAAGTTCACAAAAGCTGATTATATGACCCTGGGACACTGCAACCGTCATAAAATATGAATCAGTTGCCAAGTGTCTGAAAGTGTCAAACTCAAGGGTGCTTAGAACTGGCGAGACCGTCCTGGAAATGGTGAAGGACCGGCCAATGAAAATGGAACTCAGGAGGGCTGAGGGCAGCCTTCCCGAACTCCATTTTCACTGGCAATGGGTTGCAGGACACTGTTGCAGCCGAAAACGGAGCTCGGGAGCCCGTTTTCACCGACAGACCACTGACACAAGTGATTTCAAGCTGCCTCCCCCCCTCCGAGATCAAACAAAATCTGATGCAGCCCTCAATGAAATCAAGTTTGACATCCCTGGTATATCTGGATATGTTCTGCATTATTGCAGATCTGATGGCCCCATGCAAAGTATACCAAGTACATGAAAATATGTACATCCTTATCTTATACAGAGGCATTATTTCAATGATTTGTTAAAGTGTCTCCTATATTAAAAGAAGAAAGCGTTCTCTTTTCAATCACTTTCCACATTGTACCTGGAATATTGTCTCGCTGCTTCATTCCCCAATTTGAAACAATTGCATTTATGTTGAATTCTGAGCAGTGTCAACTTTTTCTTCATTTTCCTCCAGAAAAAAAAAAAAAGAAATTCATTGGTCTGTGGAAATAACAATACAAAGCAGTTCAGAAACATATTCAAAGCCTCTCTGTGTTAATAGCAATGCAACAAGGGCTTCTTTTTGTGAAATGAAAGGACTATTTTTGTTTTTAATGTGCTCGCAGAAGGTCATATTTCTACATTCTAACATTACACTGAAATAAAGTGGCCCATTGTTCCTTCAATTGTTATTGTTATTTTAAAATGTTAAAAGTCCATGGGCTTTGGTTAAGGGACAAAAGGATATTGTCAAGTCAAGTGTTTATTATAGGAGATGTGTGACAGTAAATAAGCTGTGGATTTGTGAATATTGGCAGTCCCATTCAAGACAGACTATTGTTTGAATGTGAAGATCATCATTCATGCGTATGATCCAAGGAGGTACAAATTCATGGGCCTCCTTTTCCTGAGCTACCAGTCACCCCGAGGCCACTGTTCTTCAAAGGGTTTTATGAGAATAAACTTGTAGGCAGGAATGGTTTATAACTTGTAATAAGCACCTGGAGGAAATATGGAGTATAATTGTATCAAGTCACACACTTTTCTATTTTTTCTGTCCATAGGTTCAAGTGAGATTGTTACTCTGTTTGGTTACTAGGATTTTCTAGAGTGTCTCCTTTAATAAGAGATTATTCTGGGTTGAAAGATATAAAGCCCATTCAGACAACTGGAATATTTACTTTGTGACTACAGTGGAACTTTGGGGGCCAACTGTAATCCGTTCCAGGACTTCGGTCGACACCTGATTGGGTTACAACCAGAAGCAAGACAAACTGTGCACGCGCGCACACACACAAAAATGGCGCAGCAGGGGAAATCGTCACACAGCAGGGAAAATTGCCTGGCTGTGTTTATTCGGCACCCAAGGATATGTTCTTGATGTGAGTGAAACATTTAGCAGGTTTTTCAGTCGGCACCCAAATTGTTCATTGTCTGAGCCGCTTGGGACCTGAGGTCAATCTGTACTCTGGTTAAGCCACACCTTCCTTACATCACTCAGAGGACATCAGCTCCCTGTCACACATTGCTCACATTTGCCACAGCTGTCCATAAGAGGCACCCCTTCCTTCATACATACCTTGGCTTCCTGGACTCATGGTTTGCATGGAAGACAACACATGTGAAAGTTGTAGATACCTGTGGAAATTTTTTTTCCCACAGAGAGTCAGGCTTAATGTTGAAAGTCTGGAAGTAATCAATGTTTGAGTGAACTTAATACGAGTGAAGTTTCAGTAAATCATTGCTGTGTGGGAAGCTTCAACTCCCTGAATACCTGACCAGGGTTTTTGTGAGATGGCATTGCCACTCCGAGGGGTAAGAATTATATTCACCTTGGTTGATGTTCCCATTTATTGGAATTCTGTGACATGCCATCTGACTGACAATATATACAGTAATATGATTATTCAACTATATAGATATAGAACCTATATCTACCATTATTAATTATGGTTTGTCACACAGTCAGATGTTCAGACTGGATTTGGTATTTCTCCAGCTCTCAAGTCCTGGGATAGGCAGATGTGGATGCAGGATTTAACTGTTCTGAGTGAAGCTGCCTTTTGCAATTGACTGATGGCGATTCTGTCAATGCCGATGGTGTTTAAGTGATGCTCCAAATGTTTTGGGATTGCATCCAAGGAGCCTATTACTATTGGTACCATCTTTGCTTTCTTTTGCCACAGTTCTTCTATTTAATTATTATTTATAAAATTTGTACACTACATCAATGTAAGATTTTAAGCAGTTTACATCAATCAATGGTATACAATACTGAGATATATATTTTAGCAGCTTTGGGATCAGGTTAGTCTACAACCTGAGATCTTAGGGATACATGCATCTGATTATTTTGGGAATAATCATCTGAATATATTTTTCTATGTAAAAAAAATTAAATAGGTAAGGTAAAGGTTCCTCTCACATATATGTATTAGTCGTTCCTGACTCTAAGGGGTGGTGCTCATTTCTGTTTCAAAGCCGAAGAGCCAGCGCTATCCAAAGACGTCTCCGTGTTCATGTGGCTGACATAACTAAATGCCGAAGGCACACGGAACGCTGTTACCTTCCCACCAAAGTGGTCCCTATTTTTCTACTTGCATTTTTACATGCTTTTGAACTGCTAGCTTGGCAGAAGCTGAGACAAGTAACGGGAGCTCATTCCATTATGCGGTGCTAGGGATTCGAACTGCTGACCTGCCGACCTTTCTTATCGACAAGCTCAGCGTCTTAGCCACTGAGCCACTGCGTCCTGAAAACTGAAATGCAAGTGCCCAATTTTTGATCACATGACAGTTGCTTCAATAGTCATAAGTGCAAGGACTGGTCATAAGTCACTTTTTTTCAGTGCTGTTATAACTTTGAATGATCACTAAATGTATGCTTTTAAGTCAAGGACTACCAGGATTCTTACTGAACCCACTGGGATTTATTTCCAATAAACATCGATGGGACTAGATTTCAAGTATGTGTAAAGTAAATCCAATTGAAATTAGTGAGATAAATAAAAGAATGCGTTAAACATGCTTGGTTTTATATGGTGCATTTCAGATATATATTTGGATTTCTAGCCTATTGCGTGCAATAATTTTTGGTATATTGTATCTGAACCGTCAAACATGCAAGATTAAGCTTGAATTATTATAGCCTACTGGCAAAAGCACAAGGGATTGTAAATATTTACATTAAAATGAAAATTAATTTTTGTATTTACATGAAATGAAGGATAAAGGTCTCACAATACGATTCAAAAGATGGTGAAACCTGAGGAGGCCTGATTGTCTGTCAGTAAGAGATCTTTTCGTTCCAAAGATAAATTAATGCAACTTGACAATTAATCTCATGCAATTTGATAATTAATCTCAATGGGAAGAAAATCCTGGATCTTGGATACAATGCAGTAGTGTGCATAATACTCTAATAAAGGGTATTATGAATTGGAGCATAATTATTGCTTTCAGGAGAAGCTCCTACGTTAGCTTGCCTATTTTAGTGTTTTTCGGAATTGAGGGGTTTAAAATGCTGCTTCAGGGGATCTTACCTTATTTCATTATTGTGAGTTTGAAAACAAAACGGAATATCAGCAATGTATTTACTTTATAATTATGTCCTTGGTACTTCCATGCATTGTGCTATTTAGACAGAAAGCAATAATTTTAACGAACCCCAACTTGTTCTTGCTTAGGAATCAAAATATCCACTTATATCACTGTGTATAAAGGAAATTCCTTCTGCATTAGCAATACTGAACAAATTAGAGGAAAATATAGACATGCACATCGCTAATTTATACCTTTAAAGTTTGAATAGGTTTTGGTAAATCTTTTGTAAAAGAATAGCAGTGGATAGAGATGGTGTGGAACTAGATCAACCGTACACACAAGAAGTGTGTCTTTAGGTTATGATTGGAAGAAGATAGAAAGTGTTAATTGGAAGGGCTACCAAATCTGGCTTGCACAAATCCAGGCAACCACACAATGGCAGGAAATTGTGTTTTGGTTGCCAGTCAGAAGTTATCTGGGTTCTTGTAATCCATATCTGATAGCACTATATTGAAAACGTCTATATTGCGCTTGTACAAGTAATGTATTTTTCATTGTTTAGATAATGGTGTGACTTACATTGTAGACACAGCATGTACATTATTTAAAGGTGTGTCTGTGTATAGTAATCTTGGTACAGTACATATATGTTTATTTACTTTAAGGATCCAAGTCAAAAGGATGTGTGTGCACCTTGCTTTATGGATCTGACCTCTTGAATGTGAAATATTAAACGTTTTCAAAGCTATCTTATCAGCTGTATGTCTACAATACATAATGTATTGTGTGCAATAAAATAATATGTGCTGTCCCTGTTTTTCCCACAATTTCTGGAGTTGAAACCTCAGACTGATCTTCCACACATCTCAATTGAATACTATTTCTTTCATAATGAAGTCATGGAAAGAGATTTCTTTATTTCTCAGAGAAATATTTCAATCATGCATCTAACAATTTCATCCTCCTTGAAGACAATGTGCTTTCTCTCTCTCTTTTTTTAACCCGTTATTCTTTTCTTGAATAATTTTCATCATAACACCGCTTGCGCACCACAAGAGGGAGCTGTAGTACAATATAAGCTCAAAGAAAGCATAATATCCCCTGCAGAAATGCCCCCCTATTGTCACATAATGGGAGAAACATGTTCTCAGCCACAGAACATGGTTAGAGCCATCTCATCACCTGGGAACTAAATTGCACGGTTGTGTGTGTGTTTTAGATAACTTATTGTGCATATCTCTTCTATGAAAGTAGTTGATGCTGCAATAACTATAATCATTTTGCACTTGAATGTCCATGTACAGTATATGCATGGGTCCTCAGAGGTTTTATTGGCTGAAAATAATCAGAGTGAAAATCATTGGTGCCACATTAATTTTTCAAGGCAATTGACTAAGGTTGCCTGAGCTTAGTACCTTAAAAAAGGTTTAAAATATAGAAGAACTAATAATATTGTACTTGTTTGAGTTTGCATAAGGAAAGAATCTCAAGTATGGTTAGCTTCAAATATCATTTCAGCATTGACGAGACATTTCCAATTGCATTTAGCCATATTCCTCAATTTTTTTAAAATTAGATTTGGACAATCCACATTAATTCATTTTTGCATCAAATACTAATTCTTTAAAATGATTTTGAATTGTTTTTCCTATGAAAATCTGCAAAAAAAAAATATCCATGAGGATAACAAAACAAAAACATTCCTTCCTTTCTTCCTTCCTTCCTTCCTTCCTTCCTTACTTACTTACTTACTTACTTACTTACTTATCTATTCACAGTCAGAGTTTGATTTTGAGGCTTTCTGTTTGCATTAGACCTACAAAAATGAGTACCTCCTCTTTTCTTCTAGAAATACCACTCCATTAAGTTTAAGTCTGGACTCAGCACCATTGACTTTACACCAAGGGTGTCCAACCTAGACAACTTTAAGAATTGTGGACTTCAACTCCGTTACTGGCTGGGAAATTCTGGGAGTTGAAGCCCATAGGGCTTAAAGTTACCAATGTTGGACATACCTGCTTTACACTATTGCTTGGGTGTCAAACCCAATCACGTCACGGGCTGGATTGTGATGTATCGCAACGGTTTTTGCCTTTGCGGAGCCGGGCTAGGCGTGCCCCACGCATGGCATATCTGGCCCGTGGGCCACCACTTTGACAGCCTGCATTATTACATTTCAAGGAAATTTGAATGCTTTTTAAAATGTAAAAAAAAACAAAAACAAATCTTAAGAAATATCTCACTGTTACCACTGTGATTCCAAAGCGAGTTAAAAAAATTAACTAATTCTTCCTGAAAATGTTATTTGACTTGTTCTCACAGAGAGAGAGAGGGAGAGAGAGAGACGTTTAACAAATTGACCATGAAAATGGCTACCAAGCATGGAGTTAGGAATGCTTATACCCAATATTCTTATTTTATTTTATTTTTAATCCCACTTTTATTACTTTATAAGTAACTCAAGGCAGCAAACATCCATAGTACTCTTTCCTCTTCGTATTTTCCTCACCACAACAAGCCTCCGAGGTGGATTGTGCTGAGAGTGACAGACTCAGGGTCACCCAGTCAGCTTTCATACCTGAGGCAGGATTAAAACTCACAATCTTCTGGCTTGTAGGCCAGCACCTTAACCATTATAAGTGTATGTATAGGCATCTATTTTTTACCTTCTCATTATTATGAAAAACTTGTGATGCCTCTAGAACAATGGTTCTCAACCTGTGGGTCGGGACCCCTTTGGAAGTCGAACAACCCTTTCATGGGGTCACCTAAGACCATCGGAAAACACATCTTTTCGATGGTCTTAGGAACCGAGAGACCAATTTTATGGTTGGGGGTCACCACAACATGAGGAACTATATTAAAGGGTCGCGGCATTGGGAAGGTTGAGAACCACTGCTCTAGAACAATTAAAGAAAAAGTAAGGCTTTAGGAGGCATGATTTTAACTCTCCTGAGGTTGGAATAATACATTAAGCAAAACAACACTGATTAAAGAGTACTATAGTGCTACAAAAGTGAATATTTTTTCAAAATAAGCTAAGAGTAAAAAACCTTCATTGTCAGAGCTTAGCACTTAGGTATGATATTCTCAGGAAAACGTACCCTCTTCAGTGTGGAGATAACTTACTAGGAAAAAATACATATTTAATATAAATTGTATGTGAATACATATCAGATTCCTGCAGGTTTTTTTAAAAAAGTATTTTAAATTGAATTTGATTCAAGCAATCAAATGATTAAATATTCTTCCTGCAAAAAATGTGATAGCAACTTGATGGTGAGAAAATGGCAGAAACTATTAAGGGTTGGTGTGAAACTGATAATAGGATGAGATGTTCTGTGGAGATATTAATCTGAAATGAGGATGCTGCGATTTTCATTCAGTTAAAAAACTATCAGAAGTCACTTGAGAACCGCTTGGGATTCTAATGTAAGAGCATGAAAATCTACATCTAGTTTAAAAATCACTAAGAGTTAACTTTGTTTTGTCACTAAATATACTCGGAAATATTGGCAACTTTAATGTATACTTCTTGGATATATATATATCAGCTGATAAGGAGGAGATCCTGTGGCTTAGTGGCTAAGACTCCTGCCTAATATGTAATACAGCCCAGGTTCAAATCCCAGTAAGGGTATGGCTAGCTGATGAGAGCTAAATAGCTTGAAATAGATCTATACTAGTCTCCCTTTATTTATTTATCAGCACAAATACAACACACACACACACACACACATATATCTTCAAACATATATGATCATATTCTCTCCAGATTTCAACTGCCAGTGAGTGACCAAATCAATTTTTTTTTAAACTTGGCAACTTTAAAATGTGTGAACTTCAACTACCAGAATTCCCTAGCCATTTCTCTCATTTGATATGTAGTAGCTTACTATTTTCCCAGCAAACCTGAAGACAATCTGGAAATCTCCTTTCTGGGTTACTTTCAAATGTGTTTTAAAAAACTGAAAAGAAGCTGCATTTATGCAGCTAGAAAGTTTTTCTTCCACTTTGCTTTGTGATTCCCCACTTGGTTCACAGTGAAGAGGTGTTTTTTTTAAAAAAAAAATGCTATACTTTATCATCTGTAATTGAGTCCAATGTCGCCTGCAGGCAATAGGAGGTCCTCTTAAGCTTCAATAGCCTTTGAATTACATTCCTGGCTGTTGAAATAATTTATTGAAGAACAGTTTTAGACTGCAGATGTTATTGAATGAGCTTATGGTATGTAAACAAGATGAGAAAAATATAATGACTCATAACACCATTCCCTCTAATTATTATGCTGAACCAATTAACTTAAGACTCATGGATTTTGGTGCGTCTATTGTTCCAAGTATTATTTTATTTGGACCAGATCCAAAGATAATTGTTTATGTTTGCAAGTGTATACCTTGTTTTAGATGTAAAAACCCCAGTCTCCACATTTTTTCATCTACTTTCCTTTTCCCTTCCTTTTTGAAATTAACCATTGATGGTTAGTTTTACATCTACAACCTTGGCGAAGTCAGTTTCTAAAATGGGTAATGAAGTAACCATAGCAATAAAGGGCCCCCATACTATATTTAGATCTCGCTGATTCAGTTCTGATTTAGTATGTTATGTGAACTGTCTTTAAAATTTCAAATCACGATATATGGTTTGAATGTGGAAATCCAGTTTGTGTGGCATATTCAGCAAATAATGATAAAAGTAAATCAGGATTGCACCATATGAAGTGCTACTCATAATACTGTGTCCTGTTTAATTTTGCTTTTTGCTTTTTCAAGAGGACGCAAAAATCCTCTTCAAGAGGACACAAAAATCTCCAATGTTTGTGAATGCAAAGCAGAAAGGATAAAGTGAAGACTCTTAAGCTTAATGTAGGGCTGTCATATTTGGGCTACAGAAATCCAGATGACCCCTAGAAGGCATTAAAGATAAGCTTTGCTGCCATTTATGGTCATCCAATTTCTTGGGAAAGGGAACTTTAACAACCATTATGTTACAGCAATGCAGGGGCAGTTGTGTAACTTACTTATTTCACATATTTATTTGCAGGTTGCTGCAAAATTAAAGCTGCATTGAACAATATAATTATAAAATCAAAGAGAAGGTAAAAAAAAGATACCAATAGGAGACAACTGGTTTCTGCAAGAACTATATCACCTTATAATTTTAAGGGATGTGATTCTATTTACACCTATTCTAAATAGGTTTGATCTGGGTGTCCAACCTTGGCAACTTTAAGACTTGTGGACTTCAATTACCAGAATTCCCCAGTCTGTATGACAGGCTGGGGAATTCTGGGAGTTGAGTTGTCAAGGTTGGACATCCCTTGGTTAGAGTAACCCAAAAAGCAATCAGGAGACATTAAGCCAAAGGTTGTTTTAGCAACTTTGGCTAATTTCTCAGCTGCATTTGCTTTTAGAAAAGGATCTTAAAACAGGTACATCTAATGGCATAGTTTGGCTCTAAACTTGAATCCAGCCACGCATGCTGCATAAGCCTTTTTATAAGTGGTCTAGAAATTTCAGCTAATTCAAACTCAAACATTTCAAAAAGGTGGCAGTCTGCCTGCAGTCTCCAGAGTCATTTTTAACATAATTACTCAGGTATTAAAAACATTATACTGGCTGCCAATTTGTTTCACAGTGTGCTAGTAATTATCTTGAAAGCCCTTAATGCCTTGAATCCAAGCCACTTAAGAAAACCTGGCATTTGGAATGCACTCCCGATGGAACAAGGACTTGTGTGTAAAGTCAAAATGGGACCTGCAATTGTGTAATCAGAACCCCTCTTCTTTTTATCATATGTCTAATATATTATCTGGACCAGAACATCTTCTACCACCTTAGTAAACAATAAGTTAAGAGTTACAAACTTTATATCCAGGAGATACCGACATGGCGGTACAGAAGCCCAGACAAACTCAATGGCATAGAAATCTGAGCTGTAAGTTGACTTCTCTGGGAAGTGTCTGTGAGTCTACCACATGCCAACTGACCTTGGAAGAGATTGTCCACCTAGTTTACTTGGTGAACAAATATGGTTGACCAAGTAAAGTGTTGGAATTCATGTTGTCATCCCATGTTTGGAAAGTCATATGGGTTTGAAGTTGTTGAGGGCCATTGTCTACTTGTCTACTACTTGGCTAGGCTCACACAAGCCATGATACGACTGCCCATCTGGGCTGCAAAACTCTCAGTGACTACCAACTAGCAACAAAGGCAGTCTGCATTACTTAGTTGCCACCGGTAATGACCATATGGATTTTTGCAACCCAACTGATAGTTCTAATCTTAGCATAGCCTATTTTTGAACACATCCATTTACTGTGGTTTGTCAAGTATGAATTATAGCTTAAAGTTCTTGTGAACCTGTTTGAGGGTATTTTATTGAAGAAACCATGGGCAAACAAACCACAGTTCCATGAGTTATGTATGCTCCGCCATTATATTCTGACAAGTAAGGAAATACTCTTGCTTCAAGCCTTATGCCACCTTGTATTCTGATTTGTTTAATGTTAGCTTCATATATTTTAGAAGCCCCTTTGGCATGGCTTAGTGTTACATATGAGCCAGTCATCGTGGTATAATCAGCAAATCTTGCCTCAAAGTAATCATACAGTATCTAGGTCTCAGTTATCTCTTAGAACTTTATATCTAAAAGTGTTTGTTTTGGATAATGACAAGGCATATATGATCCATGAATTCTCATAGATGATGTCCCAAAAGTGATATGCACCAACTATATATGCTGAAAGAAAATCTGGAGTTGGCATTACTATTCCCTCTTCATTCTCTCTTCAAAGTGCATGTTATATACTGTATGTTATAAAATGATTGCAAACCAATACATCAATCCTTTGAATTATATTTGATGCTTACTACTTACTAGTACACACACAACCCATTGGGTTCTTGCAGGTGCCTTGGCAAAGAAAAATGTCCTGGGATTCTTACTTTGCTTCTTTAATGACAGAGTTGGGAAGCCAACTTTCAGTAGAGCAACTAGCCATGCTTGTACATGACCAAGATAAAGGGAGTATAACTCCTCTCTGAGACAAGCACATAGCTCTATGATTACACCTTTAATTTTAATTGGGACATGGACTTGCTGATCCAAACAGTGCTTAATTGCTGGGCGGGTGTGAGTGTATTATTATCAAAACATAGTCCAGACATGGAGTGGGGGTGCTCTGTGTTTCCATTTCACTTTGAAGAACAAAGCTTTTGCTGTAAACTGCAGACTCAAACTCAAAATGTCAGGATTATTCAGGGAATTCTGTAGTCCTCCTAGGCAAATCACCCTAAAACTGTCTCTTTGAGAGCTACAAAAATGGGCAGAGTCATGTGCAGGGAGGATGGAGGAGATTTTAAAAAGTCAGGATTGTTGATTGCCCTTGTGGAATTGAAGCCCCTCCAATTTTACACATGCACCGTGCACTAAAAGAAAAAGAACCACTTTGGTCTAGTGGTTAAGGCATCAGGCTAGGAACCAGGAGACCATGAGTTCTAGTCCTGCCTTATGCTTGGTGAACTTGGATCAATCCTTCTCGCTCTTAGGCCAACTCACCTCACAGGTATCAGGGGAAATTTCACCCTGAGCTAATGAGGTGTAGACCGTCGGCTTTTCCAAACAGCATATCTTCAAGAAGCGAAAGTAAGATCCAGTAACAAGTTATAATTAAAACAAACTTTTAATATGAAAATAAGAAAATAAACAAATCTATCTAATTGTTACATTTTGGCAAGAACAAAAGTCGTCCTCCTTCTTGGCAGACGAACAGAAGATCAAAAGGAAAGAAGTCTCTGGAATGTGTGATGTATATAAAATGTGTTAAGAAGCCTGCGCAGTAAATCATTGCTGATAGGACCTATGACCTGCGCAGTAACTCTTCAGTAACTCTTCAGTTCAGCTAGCAAACAATTAACGCAGTGACAACAGGATTGTTGTTGGGGGGAAAAAACAGGAGGAAGGAGGATTAACTATATTTATCATCTTGAGTTATTTATAAAAATAATTAAGGCGGGATATAAATAAGTAAAAAGGGGGTAAGCTTTTGATGGTTCTTGTGGCCCAGGCTTTTGGGACACCCCCTCCCAACCAAAATACCATGACTTGGTTGTTTTGTGTTATTTGACTCAACATCAGGCAACCTTTTGAACGATTTGTCATGAATGTAGCGCATGCGCCTGATTCTAGCCGCTCTGAGCCATGATTTTGACAAATGAAGCCCAAAGTAAGTTTAAGGACTAGAAACCCTGGAGGCCTTATTGATGGTCTTTTCGGTAAATTATCTACCCCTTGTAAGCAGACTGAAGTGTTCCTTCAGACTGATCTGGTCCATTGTGAAAGGGAAGGGGGGAAAAACACCCTGTTATCTCATTTCAGACTGAAGAGTCTGCATAATGTCTGTGGCCATCTATGCTCTTGGGGAAGCGACTGGTTAAACAGAGGAGTCCATTCAGATGAAGTAGAGGGATGCATTCACATGGAAATCGCTTCTAGGAGCTGAATTGTTATGAATTCTGTGAGCAAAGAACTGAGTACACCCCTCTCCCCCCCCAAAAAAAAGGGTTTCTGCAAAGATGTGAACTTGTGGCCTAATTTTTGGGACACATCCTTGCAGAAACAAGATTGAGAAACAAGATTTTTGCATCTTGGCTGATGCAAGCTCAAACATTCCTTCATGTTGAACAGGAGTTTGTTGGTGTGTACCTCCAGAAATCGGAGCCAAAGCACCAACAACTTCTTCCTTTTCCCCCTTCTTGAAAATAAGAGCTATTCTACTGAGATAAGACCCTCTGCTTCAGGAAGACAGCTCTGAAAAAAGCAATTAAACAATTGCACACACCCATTGTGGAGAAAATGTGACTGACAATAGTTAAAGTACGATAAATATGCTCTCATGCGGACTTCACTGATCTGGGCAATTTGAATAAATTAAAAAGAAATATTGAGAATGTTAGTTATTTACTGGAATAGCAGTTGTAGCCAAAGTGACTACAAGAGCAATATTTTAAAACTGTTGCTTAGTTAAGAAGGTAAAGGAAAGTCATTTTTACTGCACCTCCACATCACCTCCAAAGTGAGAAAGTACTGTTCCCGGAATACTTGCCCAGAATCAATTCAGCCTTGGGCCAGAATTTGATTTAGTGGCATGATATTTATATGAACAGTCCTAACTGACTTTGGACAAACTCAAAAAGTTAAGCAAAGTCCCACCTACTAAGGTTCTGACTGGGAAACGGAAATGGAAGTGCCAGAGGTGGTATTCAGCAGGTTCTGACCAATTCTGGAGAACCGGTAGCGGAAATTTTGAGTAGTTCGGAGAACCGGTAAATACCACCTCTGACTGGCCCCGCCCCCATCTATTATCTGCCTCCTGAGTCCCAGCTAATCAGGAGGGAATGGGGATTTTGCAGTAACCTTCCCCTGCCACACCCACCAAGCCACACCATGCCCACCAAGCCATGCCCACAGAACCAGTAGCAATTTTTTTTGAATCTCACCACTGGGAAGCGCCACAGGTGTGGATTAGATTGGAAAACTGAAAATGATGTCTCAGAAAAAGGCAGTGACAATTCACTTTTACGCTGCTGCCAGGTAAGTACATGGACACATCTGCAACATTGCCAGGCCTCAAGCTCAGCACCAAGCAGACTTTAATTTTATATTGATTTATAGTAGCTTAAACCATAGGTCTCTGCCCAAAGGGGTTTGCAATATAAATTTCAATTCAGGATCTTTTGGGACATGTTATTTAACATTTTAAAATTGATGTTATTGGAGTAATTATATTCTTTCTTATACTTTTTTTCTTCTTAGAACTGTGGTGGCGCAGTGGCTAGAAAGCAGTACTGCAGGCTAACTCACTGCTCACTCCAGGAGTTTGATTCTGAACAACTCAATGTTGACACAGCCTTCTATCTTTCCAAGGTCAGTAAAATGAGAACCCAGATTGTTGGGGGCAATATGCTGACTTTGTAAACCACTTAGAGAGGGCTTTAAACAGTAATGGTATCCTGTTATTTTCACTACCGGTTCGGTAGCAGGAGCGCGCATGTGCGTGCCCGCTCGCTTCACTCGCACACAACACGTCTGCACATGCACAGATGGTGCAGAAGGTCCTTGAGGATGTCTGGGTGTGTGGGCAGAGCCTTGCACCGCCACCACTACCGGTTTGCCTGAACCGGTGCAAACCAGCAGCATACAATCTCTGCAGTGGTGGGTTTCAAATTTTTTTAGAACCTCTTCTGTAGGTGTGGCCTGCTTTGTGGCAGTGGCTTGCCAACCATTTGACTGGGTGGGAGTGGCTTGCCAGCCATGTGACCGGGTGGGAGTGGCTTGCCAGATATGTGACTGAGTGGGAGTGGCTTGGCAGTCATGTGACTGGGTGGGCGTGGCCAAGTTGTAAAATGTGGTGAAACTCATTTAACAACGCTCTTGCTTAGCAACTGTTGGCTCAGAAACTCTGGCATTTGAAGCACGCAAGTCTTAAAGCTGTCAAGTTACAAGACCCTTGCAGCCCTAACCCTTTAGGAAAAAAAACCCAGGGGTGTTCAAACTTGACAGCTTTAAGATTTGTGGATTTCAACTCCCAGAATTCCTCCTCTTGCTCTTCATCTTGATGATGTGCGGACGGCCAGGAGGAAGGAGCTAGAACCAGTTCTAAATGGCACTGTAGATTTGTGGAACCTCTTCTATAGAAGAGGTTAGAACTGGCAGGAACCCACCCCTGAATCTCTGGCTTTAAAGCACTATGAAGCATTATATAAGTCAAAGTGCTATTGCTATTCTTGCTTTTTAGTCTTGTAATACCATGGGGACATTTTGGATATGGTCTAGAGATGTGATCAATAAATCCCAACCTTACCCATCTCCCCGCAAGCATCTTGTAGCAAAACGTATTGCTTTAGATTCTGGCATGGTAGACAAAAATTGCCATTATGAATATGTTACGCTTTAAAAATACTTAAGAGCTATGTAAATGATTTTATTCTTTTACGCGTAACAGCCCAATCAATGAATGTAATTAAATGGTATTCTAATGTTAATATAAATATAACAGCCCTGGTGGCGCATGGTAGGAATGCAGTATTGCAAGCTAACTCTGTCCACTGTCAGGAGTTCGATTCTGAACTGCTCAAGGTTGACTCAGCCTTCCATCCTTCCGAGGTCGGTAAAATGAGGACCCAGATTGTTGGGGGCAATAAGCTGACTCTGTAAACCGCTTAGAGAGGGCTCCAAAGTGCTATGGGGCAATATATGTCTAAATGCTATTGCTATAAAGTTTAGTAGACTAGCTTTCTCAAACTGGGTCTTTTGAGAATAGAAGTGTTGAACTATGGTCCTCATCATGCTCCTCCAACTAGTAGAGCCAGTGGAAACTGCAACCACAAAATAGTACAGGGCAACACTTTGGGGCCTTAGAACTACTCAGGTTTTTGAGCTAAGTGTTCAGGGCTACACTAGTACTTCTGCCTCTCCCATACATGATCATTCTCTCATGTTTCTCATTGATCAAAATAACATTTTCCTCTCACAAACAGGCAGACAGTCGCTCTCGCATAGTAATTAGGAAAAAAGGAAAAGCAGCCAAGTTTCTGCTTCCCACCAGCAATTTTCTAGCAGATTGCTGGTTTCCCATTGAGTAAAATTGTTGGGAAGGATAGAGAAAATTAGCCTCCCTCTCTGCAGCAATTCCAAGGGAAATGTACTGTTTTCTTTTTTTGCTAATGACATTGGAAATCTAGTAATCTTAGGTTGAGTCACTTGAAGAAAAAAGAAACAAATAGATCACAACAATTGGGTGCAAATGGCTGATGTTGAATATTCTTCCCAGTGAGGTTCACCACCATAGATGTTTATTTTCTTGTCTTTCCAGCATCTCACAAAGATATTATTGTTTTCCCAAGCTTTTCATATATTTATGGGTCTTCGTCTGCTTCCCTACACCCATCGAATGGTCCTCATCTAATCTAATCCTTTTAGAGATTTGTTTTTCATGCATACTTTCTGTTTTATATATTTTAGATTTTTATGATTTTAATATATCTATACTTTTGAATTGACTGTACCCCAACCTCTGTATGCTGATGTATAACCATAACAAAGATTCAATTTGATAGGTTCATATTTTAACTATTATATTACAAGATAACTTATTTTACTACTATTTTACTTCAATCAGTTTTATTGTTATATGTTTTTTGTATATATAACATGAGCCCAATTAATTTTTTACATTGCAATTCAAGTGTTGTAACTTGCCTTGAGAAAAATTTGTTTTGAGGTATGATAGCCAATCTTTTAAAAGCAAATATGTTTCCAGCCTGTTATTGGCTAGAAACCAGTGCCTTTGATTAAATTGCCTATTTCTAGGCCAAGAACAGGAATGCTGCACTGTTATGATTTAAGCAGCCTCTCTACGTGTTCTTCTATAATTGAGAATTCTCTCATACTGTCTTCATTATCCCTGTGCAATATAAGAATGATAGCTGTGATTGACACCTGAGAATGATATGAGAATGATAGCTCTCGTGGGCTCTTGCTGCTCTCAAGATGGCATTGGCCCAAAATCTGAATTTCAGTCCTGTGTAACAAATTGACTCTGATCTGAAACTCAAGCACATCTTGGACTCTATAATGTTGTATTACAGATGATAGTACAGGGTTGAGACTGGTTCATGCTTCATTTGGGGGTGTAAATTGGAGCACCCGTGGCAGAGGGAAATTTAAAACTCACATCATTACTTCAACAGCAATATCCAGGTGCCTCTGGGTCATGGAGAATCTCTGGTTCATACTTCCAACATTGCTTCTTCTGAAACTTTGCCTTGATGAGGACAGAAAATATTTGAAGTAGGCATGATGGGACTCATTACAGGCTCTTACATTGTGCTAAATAGTAGTGTTGTCTGTTTGCATTTGGCTTAGCTGTGGGTTTGTAAACAAACCATGATTTGTAGTTTAATGTGTAGTTTTAAGCCAATTGGGGCTGATCCAGAAGACAAACCAGAGTTTAGGAAAAGCCAGTTTCTCTATATGAAAGAGAGCACAAAATCTACCCACTAAATGTTCCCCCTTGGAGTAATTATGCAGATTTTAATTATGAACCAGCCTTTTGACTGCCTTTGGATTCTTTGTGTGCTAACTCTGTTCCAAAGGTCTTGATTATCTCACTGCCATTTAAATTTCAGAGACTGGCTTCTGCCAATTCGCAGGATGCTTTATTTAGAATATAAAACATTTGTCATCACATATTCTAATATCCGCTGGCTTTTGCCAAAATTTCCAAGGCATTGTTGGCATTGTTTTTCTAAGAAATTTATCATCTACGAGGACACACCAAAAGGAAATGCATTGCCTATCAGAGGGCAAATCCAGCTGGCAGCAAATGTTCAGTCCTCTTGATGAGATCACAACTTTGGCATGTACAATGAGGCACTCAACAAAAATGTATCTAAAATCCAATTAGAGGCAGAATTTTGGGGTAGATGAACTTTCATTCTTGTTTAATACTTATAGACTAGGTTGCACAAATTTGGGGGATGAATATTGGGTCTGTTCTGCAGACTCCTCTAACACACTTTGCCTCATATACTGCCTCTAACACTTTGATCCTGATTAAAGTAATCCACCTTCACAGGAAGCTGTGTTAGCAAACTGATTTGCTAACCAAGTCTGAAATCAAGGTGGAGCCAGTTCTAAATCCTGATGAGTAAGCCAACACTAAAACCTGCTATAATTCCGACTCTCACCACTGCCCTAATGTCCCCTGTTGACCTTTGACTGAGCACCTACTCCACTGGCAGAATCTCCCAAGGGCTCAGCAGCAGCCTCACCTCAGCAACTGAGAGTCACTAGCTGGATGTCATGGCTGCCCTCCTGCCAGCCTCACATTGCAAGCGGACAGCCTGACAGGGGGAGAGAGAGTGACTGGAATGTAGGGAGGAACTGGGGGTGGGAACCAAGCCATGCCAGCCTCCTCAAGGTCACCCAATGGACTGCTGAGCTGGGAAGCCTGTGAACGGAGGGTCCGTTACCCAAACAATATGAGAGAACCTAGTTGAACATTGACTGATAAGAGGGTGATGGTTAAGGAAAAGGAAAAGTTAATTGTGTAGTTTGTGCATGAAATTGCCAGATTCAGCTACGCTACTTCTGTAACCATTTTGACTTAGTAAATTATACTCTTGGTGTATGTAAACAATGGGCCAGGAGCTTTTCTTTACTAGATGACTGATTGGGATGGTTAACACTGGATCTGGCAGCAGCTGAGACAAGGCTTAGATGAACTATAGGTATACATGCATTCCTTTGTTCTAGTCTCCACATGCGCGAAGAGTGAACTGCAAAGCTATTGAAAATAATATGTATAAAATACATAGTTACATTGCACAGGATAAAATAGACACAAAAACCTTATCCCATGATAATGTGGACAGTCACATTCAAAACTTGGGGAACATAAATGTGTTATGCATCAAAAAAAGGTACTGACTTCAGCCCTACTACTACCACTGCCACTCAGAAAAGGCCACATGCCATTCCCCAACATGTATGAGCTTTGGGGAAGGGCACCATTGCCCCCTGGCCCAATGGACACCAGGATCTGCCATGTACCACTTATCTTCAGGCAATGCTCTTTTCCTGTTGACTGGTCTCTTTGACCTATCCAAAACAGTTCAGGTTGCACAAGGCCTTTGTTCTTGAAGCAGAGGAGTGTGCAAAAATATGGCTCTCTCACATGACTTCAACTGGGCTCGGAGAATGTGCAAAACCACATCCCCACCCTCTGAAAACCGCAGAAAAGAAGATGGGCTTTTGAAAATAGTTGTTGAACGTTGGCGTGTCACCCAAAACACTGTGGTGTGTCAACTTTGACCTGTGACATACTGTAGGAATACCATCACTGAGCATGACACAAATAAAACTAATTAGTTTAGGCTCCTTCCATAGGAATTATTTAGCTCCGCCTACTGTTGGTTACTTCTGTTCCTCTATGCTTATAATCTCTACTCTCTCTCCAGGGACGTGCGGTCAGGGGAGGCAGAGCCGCACTGCTCTCATCATGAAAATTTTTTTAAAAAGGGAAAAGGGAAAAGGCGCTGAGGAGCCTTCTGCACACGTGGTCGGGAATGGGAGCGTTCCGTGGTCCCCTTCATGTTGACTCAGGAGTCAGGAAGGAGGGGAATGGGACCACGTGTGCAGGAGGCTCCTCTAGCCTCAGCCTCCCTCCTGCGCACGTCCCATTCCCCGCCTTCCTAAGTCAACATGAAGGGGATCGTGGAGCGTGAGCCGCGGTCCCGCAGAGCGCGCTCCGTGGTCCCCTTCATGTTGACTTAGGAAGGCGGGGAATGGGACGTGCGCAGGAGGGAGGCTGACGTGGTCCCATTCCCCTCCTTCCTGACTCCTGAGTCAACATGAAGGGGACCGCGGCTCACGCTGATGACGTCACCAGCCTCACCAGCCATAAACCTCACCGCACGTCACTGTCTCTCTCTCTATATATACCATATTATATACTTATACTATGTACACCCTCATTGACCATGATGAATATTGTTCAAAGCTTTGCCTTTAAAGGGCAGCAACATCAAACCACCCCCAAGAGTTGAAATCAACATCCAGCCCAGTTTGTTTAGCTTGAGAAAAAACATTTATCCCAAGAAAGCCTGCCTTGAACATAGTTAAGCTACATATACAGAAAATAATGCTCTGTCAAAGCTTGAAATAAACTAGTTAAGAATGCAGATGCTGGTACTTTATGAGGCCTAGTCGTACAATCCTTGTTAAATTTGCCTTTGGGTTTTCTTTAGCGTTTATAGCTGAGCAAATGCAGCTGGTTCAGGCTGATTAGATAGCAATTGTTTATTAGTTATTTGTTCAGCTCTGCTCTTTTTTTGCCTGAATTCTGGGATTCCTTCGGTATTGTCCCGGGGTTAAAAGTGCAGCATGTTTTTAAACAAACTGCATTAGGCCCTTATTGCAAAGTGTGTGTCACGCTTTAGACTTGCCACTTCAAATACTTTCTAAGGATTAGGTTTTGGTCAGTATTTAATGACACTAACACACCACCCTTGGAATATAGTCGAACAAAATCATTCTACTTCATCATCTAATATTGTACATTCCATCTTTTTAGCATTCTAAGTAGCCGTGGCACTGTGGTGTACTTATTTATTTGTAGTCATTCTTGTGCTGAAGAGACAAGCCATCTCTTAAGTTTAATACCTGTCTCTAGGCACCACTGCTGACGAAACAGCTATCAAAACTCTGGTTTTATCTACGTGGATTCTAAGCCAAGGGTGAATTATTTATAACCATATAAGGTCTTCTAACCATATTTAGGAAAACCAGGATTTTCAGTGTCCTACTGTTCTGGAGCAGGAAAGTCAGAGAGTCCTCAACATGCAACAGTTCATTTAGTGACCATTCAAAGTTAAAACGGCACTGAAAAAACTGACTTCTGACCGGTTTTTCACACTTAGGACATATTTGCAGCATTCCCATGGCCACATGATCAAAATTCAGATGCTTGGCAACTGACTCATATATATGACGGTTGCAGTATCCCAGGGTTACGCAATCACTTTTTGTGACATTCTGACAAGCCAAGTCATTGGGAAAGCCAGATTCACTTAACAAATGTGTTCCTAACTTAACAACTGCAGTGATTCACTTAACAACTAGTGGCAAGAAAGATCATAAACAGGGGCAAAACCCACTTAACAAATGTCTCACTTAGCAACATAAAATTTGGGCTCAATTGTGGTCGTAAGTCGAGGACTACAGTACATATTTTAATGCACACCTAAAATAGGCTAACTCCCTCCTCCCAAAAATACAAAACAGACAAAAAACCCAGACAAGAACTCCATGACAGTTCCTCTACTTTTACCCTTTCCCCTTCCCCTTTCGAGTCTCGCCATGTTTGTCTCCCACAACAATTATTTTATTTTGTATCTTCTGCTTTGTAAGTTGTATTTTGTCATGTTATTTACTAAGTTTTATTTAGTCTGGAGCTTTTAAGATGTGACTGGACAGTCACTTTTCTGAAATGGTATATAGGATCTCCTGCTTGAGCAGGGGGCTGGACTACAAGACCTCCAAGGTCCCTTCCACCTCTATTCTGATTGATTGATAGTCTGGGTCACAGATGTATAACAAAGAATTTGACTTGATTAGCATTTTTTAATGTCCAGATTTTTGCAGCCTAATGGAATTCAGCACCTTACCTTTTGTCAATCTGTGCACTTTCTCTTCCAAATCACAGTCAGCAGCAAATCTCATAAATCCTGGATGAAACTTTAAGCATGTTTTAAAGTGTGTGGCTGGATCAAGGCCCAAATGCTTTATTAAGGGGGATGAAGATACCTGGAAGGCTTAACTTTCTGAACTAGGATGAAGGGAAAAGGATAAGAGAAGGACAGCGTTTGGAGGCCTTTACAGCATCATAACTTAATTTTTTAAATTTATTTTAATGACATGCTTTAGGGCAAGACTGTCAAAAGGCTGACTGATTGGTAATTTTTATGACAACCTTGAATTTCACTCTTGGTAGAGATGAGAACTTGGGAGGCTTAAAACTTTCTCATTCTCCCATAGGGAGATTGTCCTTTTAAGAAGAATTAAGGTAACATGGGGAAATGGAATCTTTCAAGCAAAAGAGCACAGGAGTAAGATTTCAGGTGTTGCATGTGGCAGATTTTTGTCTGGGTTTGAAAACTAAGGATTGGGAGGCAAAAGAAAAATCCAAGGGCTACACACTCCCAAAAATATATCCCAGGAGCCATTATTGGCAAATCACTTCCATTTTCTTTCCAAGAAATCTGCATAGATTTCCCCATGTACTTATCGGGAGTCAGTTTATGTTTATAGGAAGAAGAATGACAAGTTGAATTAGAGATGATCCTTTGGGTTACACAGCTAACTTTGTTTCAAAGTTCTACGTGTAAGATTCTATAGATTTTAAAGTATTTATTCTGCCTTTCTTATAGGTTTGTTCTCAGAATATTTTTCTGAAGATCCAGCTCAGTAGGCCAAGTTTTCTTCAGTGGGACTCATGCAAGTATGGTTGGCTTGGTGCCCACTATCACTTATTCCTTGCAATAACGCTCTTAATCCAACTGACAGCTTTATCTTCTATTTATTCTTGTTCACATTCATAGGCATGCCAATTGTATCTTGAAGGGAAGAACTTTTTTTTGGAAATGGTAGATATTGTTCCTCCTTTTTTGCTCATTCTTCTCCACTTTTCAGAAGAAGCCATTGTAATGGATACAATTAAGGATATCAGAGAAGGATTCTCTTATCATGTCATGTTGTACAGTCAAGGAAGCAAGAATCACTCGGGCTTCAACTGGGAGTTTTTAATGCAGGTTTTAGGGGTCAGATACCGAATCTTGGAAACTACAATTGGAACCTCCAGAGTCCAGACCTTATTTTATTAATGAGTTCATTAAGGAGGAATCTCTTGGATGTTTTGAATTCTTTCTTTTGGGACTTTTTCAGCCTGGACTGAACTTTATGAGATAAGCAGCTGCGAACAAGCTCTTCTCCCATCTGTTGGTTATGTGTAAAGTTTCTCCTGTTTCTTTCTCATCCTCCTCAAACACTCTTGCATTAGAGTGTATTTTTTGCTTTACATTCAGCCTGGAGAAAGAAAGAAAGAAAGAGAGATGATGGAAGTCTGAGTTATAGGACATTTTCTCAACTTGTTTGTAGCTTCAGCGTTTTCCTCTTCCAGAGTTATAGAATGAATACAATTGGGTTCATTGGGAACAAATTACTGATCCAAGCTGGACGATTTTCTGTCTGGATTTGGCATGCCATAGTATCAATGACTAATAGAGATGAATCATGAATATTCCTATGGCTCAGGTTTTTTCATTTACGGTTTTAGCTTAGGCCAGATTCGTCATATAGGTAGCAGTAGCAATCCTAATCATACCATGTGTCTGTTCTCTACTGTTGCAATCCCCAAACATCTTGCCAACACCTGAAAATTAAGTTTTTTTAAAAAAATCAAAGCTATGCTAGCACCTTAGATCTCTTCACTTGATCACATGAGGATGGGAAGAGGAAGCCTTCTATCTTAAACATTTGCAGTAGATCAATGTGGATTTCGGACTCTCCATATCACTGGAGTACAATAAAACCTTATTGAAATATGGGACTTTCTTGGAATATTGTGGATCAAATACATCCCTCTCTTCATTCTGAATGGCCTCAGACATTTGCAACAAGCAACAGATAGCAAAAGTTTGCATACAGAGCTATATAACATTTTCAACGATGATCCTTTCAATATACACGGTTTCTCTTTCTTGTGTTCCTTAGCCATTACATTGACAGGCATTTTGTTATTTATTCTGAAGGATTTAGTCCATATAATTTAATGTGTAATGTAATGTAAGATCTGTTTTGTTTGTTTGCTTCTCTTAGAATCCAGAGACAGTAATTGACATAAAAATTGCATTGGTGAACATAGTGAGTTCAAGACAAAAACCATGCTAGTTTTCAAAAATTTGCAAAGAGGAATTGTTTTTCTTACTCAAAAGGTTTGTTTGACTTTTCCAGTAATAAAGCATCCGTCCACTTGAAGTTGTCTTGAGACTGCATTATGTCATGCTTTACTTGAGGTTTCTCCATTCCTCGAGTCTGTTGAGAATGCACAACCTCAGCAATGTGGTTGGCAGGCACGTTCCGTGGCTCTCTTTCTGACACACTGATCATCATATGACATCAGCCCCTGAGCAACCATGTGTGCAAAATATTTAGCTTGTAAGCAGGTTAGGACAAGGGTTTTTCTTGCTGAGAAGTCATAATTATTTCGGGGTTTGTACATAGTAAGCAGAAAACTGTGAGCCAGACAAAAGAGAGCATTTTTTAATCAGGCAGTACAGCAAAAGTCTAATTTTGCTCACGGAATGACATTTGTTTCACGTACAGCAGAAGAAAAGCCTAGGTAGCGCCTCTACATGGATAGTATTGTTATACGGTTTAGTCAGTAGATGGCACTGGCTTAATTATATCGGGTAGGGAAAAAGCTGCTGCATTATTTCTATTCTGATTGGAAACAACTCTCATTTTTTCCACTAATGTGACTTTCAAAGCCGGGGCCCGGGGGACGGGGGAAACAGCTCCAAATGCTAACATTGCTCTTCTGTGGACTTTGCAACATCCCAATGTTTTGCCAATATGGCCCATGACAGGATGGGAGAATATATAAGCAATTGGTGATGGTATGTAGAAAACTGGATTCCCAGGAAGGAGGAGGTACATTCCAAAAGAATAAGAGGCAGCTCAGTTCAGACAGTTTGTGTTTGATTCGGGCAACGAGAGAACAGACTCCGGACAAGTAGTGACTTAACAGCTCTTTATTAGTAGTAGTAGTGATCCAGCTTGGTGTGTGGTCTGAGGGTTCCCCTTTTATAGGGATCGGGTACGCCTCTTGACCAATCAGAACGATCCCTAGTTCCTGCCCTAGCGGCGGACCTGAGTGGAGACTTACAGCGATATATGCTAATATCTAACACCCCTCCCTTCTTAGACAGAGTGTTCCTGTTAGTGACAAAGTCCTTTAAGTATTTCGGTTTCTGTCTTACACGGGTGGATCGTCGGAGTTCGGGTATATGCTAATATCTAACAGTTTGTGTAAAAGAAAGAGGGTGAAAACAGTCCCTCCCTAATAGTTCACAGAGTATATGCTTGAGATAGAGAGCAGAGTCCTTTAATCTGGCAAGATTCTGTCTGTAGGTGTGGAACAATAAAGAAATTTGTTTGGAAAAATCACCACATATCTTTTTTGGTTTTTGAGCCACACACAACTAAGACCAGAGAGTCTCAAAATTGTGATCTGGGGCCCTTTCAGAAGTCAATAAATAAATATTTTTAAAATTCCCAGTTTTAATTTTAAATTTTAATAAATATTAACAGATATAACCCACACAAAACAAAGCTCCTTGGGGTCCTCAATAATTTTTAAGAATATAAGCTCTAGACTATAATTTCCATTACACCTTCAACAAGAAACCCCCCCCCCTTCACTTCCACAGAGGAGGGCAACACCACTTGTGTCTCACCCGTGCATCTGCTCAGCAGGAAGCAAGAATAGGTGATGTTGTTCAGGTATTTCTGATGGATGGCATTAACTTGATATGTCACATGTCGTATTAATGGAGACAACAGTAGAAGCAAGATTGTGCTTCGGCAGATTTTGCTAATATCGAAGTATTCATGCAAATGTGCACAGATATACCTACATGCCCAAAATAGAATTCATACATCACACAATGTTATAATAAGCTTTGTTTTGATCTGGCTTGCTGCAACAGGGTGAATCTAGCCATTTTAATTATTTTTATTAGCATTGTTACATATCAGGCAAGCAAGCAATAACTCAATCCAAACTCTCTATTAAGGGAATAATACCCATTTCTTGACTTCGTTGCATTTGACATACCTTAAGAGGTCCATTTCCTATCTAGTTAACATATATATTAACATAGGGGAGAATTCTCCTCCTGGAATCCCGTAAGTAGCCAGCAGTGGCATTCCCAAAAGACCACTCTTCACCATTTTTATGTTAGTTACTTATTATTCCATGTGCCGTTTGCTGTGTTACTTGTTCTGCTTTGAAGATTCAGAAGTTCAGGCATATGTCCTCCAAATGAATTGAAATATAGCTGTCATCATTCCCAGCCAGCATGACCAAAATCAGTCAATGAATAATTATTGTGCATGTATATTCTTGCATTTAATTAGAAGCTAACACAGATTTTTTGTTGTTCTTTTATGAACTATAGGTGTCTTAAGGAGGCATCTCATTTCTTTCCAAATGGTTGTCTCAGCTCAGTCACTCTTCCTGATGTCCAATGTAATAAGATAGAAGTAAGAAACCAATTTTTTAATGCAAAAAATAATTTCAATTATTTTATCACACTGATTCTAATCATACCCTATAGCAGTGATTTCACTACTATTTTTCAGGGTATGTAAAAATGTCTCAGATTATCAGGGATAAAGTGTGCACTTGGAACAAGTGCATATGTTAGAATGTTGTGTGGACATTCCTTGTTTCAAAGAATTCTCGGAGTGAAGCTCTCCCATTTTTGTTTATCTAGGATTTGCTCTTTTTTTACATCATGGCTTTGGAGTTTCATACCTCAATGAAAGATTTTTTTTTAAAAAAAAAGTTTGTTAGTCTTTCTATAGACTTTGCAATTCCATAAGCCTGCTAGGATTTCCCTTGTGTTTGGAAGGTGCTGTTTAACCTACATGGATACAGTAAGGATTTCTCACATTTGAAAAGAGATGCAATACAGTTTGCACGTCTCATACAGATAAAAAGAACAAGAGAAACATTCCTCAGGATAAGACAGTGTAATAGTCTACCTATGGAAGTTGTGGATTCTCCATATTTGGAGGTCTTTAAGTTGAATAGATACTTCTCATGGATATTTTAACTGGTTTCCCTGCACATATTTATTTATGTATTATATTTGTATGACTCTGGGTGGCTAACAAATAGTAAAAAGATAAATATAAAACAACTAAAGAGGACCAAGTGGACAGACAACATAGGAATGAGATTTTTTTCTTATCCCATCAACAACGTCCAGGGTATAGTGCCCCCCTTAGGGCCCCCGAGCCAACCAGCAAAATCACATCGCAGAGCTTTGGACCAAAAATCCCTTTCAAGTCCGTAGTTCTATGATTCTATGATTAATGTCCTAGAAAAACATAGACGGGTGTTATTACAGCTATGACTTTTACACTGGGTGCTCTGAAGACCTATCAAAAGTTATATAAGCATATAAATCACTTCAACTATTGGTTGGTTGGTTGGTTGGTTGCACAATTTTTTTAATTTCACTTGATTTGTTTCATTCAAGCCATTAAAATAAGGATTTTTTTTTAAAAAAAAACACACAATTTGTAGCTTTTCCTTAGGTCAATGTTTAAGATGGGCTGTTGAACACCTCTGCAATGTCGCAATCATGTCATGAGTGCTGTGACTAAATGCTCAAGGGTAGTGGAATTTTTATGTTCTCGGAATGGCTTCCTTCAAATTCTGAATCAGTCACAAAATGCCAATAGACCAGATAGCTTTCCATGGATATCAGTGCTCTTTCAAGATGCTCTCATTCCTGCTGCTTATAGGTTTTGTGTGTGTGGATGGCTAGCCATACTTTCAAACTAAGTAGCTTTTTCCAAGTGTGTTGCTGATTTTGGAAAACATAGGCATTGTTAGGATACATTTTTCCTTCATTTGCTCCTAGGTATTTGCCATTGTTTGTGGGATGAGAAGAACACTAATCAGTATTTTGGTAAATGCCAGTGCTGCTGTTTTTGGCCAGATCCCAATATCTTTAAATAACTGAAAACATTATGTTCAATGACAAGTTCTGTTCCTTTGAATTTTTACTCACAGATAAGTTTCACAAATGTTTAGTGTGCTTCCTCAAATGAGCAGCCAAAGGATTACAAAATCTTGGGGATGATTATGATTTTGCTCAAAATAGCAGGCATGAGACTAGATTTATAGAGTATTTATATTCCATTTGCTTTTCTCACCAAACATTTGAGACATGCAAGAGTCCAACTTCCTTATGCTATTTTCTGTAACTACTTTTATACTTAGTCTTTTGGGCTATTGTAACTGCCAGGCATTGCTGAATGTAATGTGTGGCACAGCTGAAATACTAGCAGTTTCCTTTGTAAGGTTCTTTTACAGGGAAAGTGCATCTTGCTATCAGCATGAAAAATGAAACAGGCTGGTTTCCTCTAAGTATTTTAAAAGTGACTAGTGAGGCTTGAAAGTGACTAGAAATTATTAAGATCAAGTTTGCTGATAATATCCAAAGAAAGGAAGGAAGGAAGAAAAACAATTTCTATTTCAGTTAAGTATCTAGTGGACATGAAGCAATTTTTAAAAATAAATATACTTCAAATAAGAAGAAAGAAGGTGTTTGATTCTATGCATGTTTGCCAATAAAAAACAGTATAAAAAGTTTAAAATGAGAATCCACAAAATCCACAACAGTCACAGTTTGCAAGTGTAGTACTATCAATCACAAAGAGCATTTTGTGGTCATTTTGATGCTTCCTAGTTGTCTTGAACAATTGAATGTTATAAGTCGCCTGGAGTCACATGTGTGAGTTGGATGGCTAATAAATAAATACATAATAAGTAGTGTGGTGACTCTTGTTGACATTATAAACACTATAGACATAGTACCATTTATGTGCTCAGAATTTTAGAATATTTTTGCAACTGCAGCGCCTTGTGTTCCAATGTAGAACCTGTTACTCCAGGTTAGCAAGAGTAACAAACATTTCTAGCACAAAATTACTGATACCTCGTTAAATGGTCTTAAGTAGATTTCAGTCAGTTTGTGGGAGCGGAATCTTTGGCCTTTACAACAGAACTCTTGCAAGAGACATGGCATCCAATTAGCCCCTTGCCATAAAAAGAACATGGATGGGTCCTTATGGAGTCCTTTGAATTCAACTTTGGGCAGACTTTTTAGCCTCTTTCCAAGGACAGTTGCATCCAGTTAACCTTTCCTGGCAGTGCAAGAATTTCTGTCAGCGGAAGAGAGAAGAATGACCCCCTTTGTTCTTTGTTTCCACTTCAATGGCACTCTCTCAAAGCCTGTTTTGCAGAAGTGGGAGACCCTGCAGGCCATATTTCAAACAGAGCCTGTTAGAACGGTTAGATCTAATATTGATATAACCCTTCATGTAATATTCGTGAGTGTCAAGGATGTGTTGGACTTACATGTGTGCCTATGTATGCCTCGACGAGTGGCATTATTGCTTGACCTCTGGTTTTGGAGGATAATCATGCCCAGCCTGAGATAGTACTTGGGTGGAAGACTTACAGAAGCTATCAAGGTCTAAGCAAGAGTGGGGAAAAACCAGAAGACAACAATGGAAAATCACTTTCACACCATTGACAAGAAAATCACAATAATTATATCCATAAATAAAACTGTTGGTGACTTTATGGAAACGTTCATATATCTATCTATCTATCTATCTATCTATCTATCTATCTATTTATCTATCATCTATCTATCTATCTATCTATCTATCTATCTATCTATCTATCTATCTATCAATATATCCTCTACTTCCTTATGTAAACAAATGCACTTTACAAAGAATAATAGTTTGTATCCCTAGCAACTTATTGAGAAAATAAATAGATAGTTTCCTGAGAATAATGACAAGCTTAAACAGAGAAAATTATCTAAGTCCTGCAATTGTATGAACTTTTTTTCCAAGAGGTTGTTCCAAGGGCATCCTGTTGAGTTTGAAAGTGTAGTTGGATAATCTAAATTGATTAAAGATGAAAGATAGTGAAGATAATGTAGCATCAATAATGGCTTGAGAGAGAATAACTTTTTTCTCCTTGATAGCGCCATTCATCAAACCGACAGGCAGTCAACTTTCTGGGACATTAAGCTGAAACATTTTCCTGTGAAATTCACCTTTCTTTTTTCACATAAAGAATTTCATCATAGAACCACAGAAGATGAAAAACTGGAGTCTACAGACAGCAAACTGAAAGATAAAACACAGAAGTGTTTTAATAGTTAAATAGACCAGAACCTTTGCCTGAGGGCCTTCAAAGGTAGGAATTAGCTGCTCATTTTTGGCTGACTGTATTGTGTCACTGGGGAAACAATGGATTTGTCCAGATCTTTGAGATAATAGAATTTTATTATAGCTTTAGATGCTGTTTTATTTCAGTACTGCAATGAAATACAAACACACATCTGTGCACATGCTTCTACAGGCATCTTTTTTAGAGTTTTTGTTTCACTTCGTATGTCCTTAATTTTTTCTCCTATTCTTAGTCTAGCCATTTTATACATTAATCTTCATGATGCATAGTTTAAATGGACCTCATATTGATTTACCTGTAATGTACTTCATAGAATGCAGCAGTCAATAAATTATGTATGTACTACATGGAACATGGAATATTAGCTTCAGTTTGAAGAATTTACTAGATTGCCTTCACTTAAATGAGAGAAACTAGCACCCTTGGAAAACTCATATTTCATTTGGCTCTGGTTAAAAGCATTGTTTTAAAAGCATATAAATGATGAATATTGGAGTAAAAACAACTAACGGCTGTTTTGTTATATATGTTCCCCAAATAGCATGAGTTGAACAGCTTATGATTTCTTTTAATATGTATTCCTATATGTGTGTTCTCATATGTGGATTGTTTTTTTTTTTTTTTTTTTTTCAAGAAGTTTTATTGGTTTTTTTAAAAACATTTATGCGGAAAAGGGTAAGTGGAATAGTTACAAATTTTGGCAGTTGCAAGTATGGCAGACGCCCCCTCCCTCCAGACTCCTAGGTTACATCAAAATATCAAACCTTATTACATAGTCATAGAAAAAATCAGCATATTAATTCTAGAAAAAATACTTTTCAATCAGTTTATATAATTATAATATATAGTCTAGTTGTAGATTCATTAATACTTTCGGTCTGTTTATAACATTGTGGTTTTCTTATTTATTTTTGTGATCTGAGCTTTCTTGGTGTTGCCCCTTCACCCCCCGCTGGCAGAGCTCCGGCCCCTCCCGTGTCCTGCATAACCGTTGTAGTGTCATCTGTTTTTTCTAGGTTCGCTTTGTTTTTTTCCATAAAGGCCTGTGCCTCTATGGGTGTGTTGATTCTGATTCTTGTCTCCTCCCAGAATATCAGCATACCTTCAGGCATCAACCATCTAAACCACACCCCCTTCTGGTATAATTTATTCGCCAATTGCGAATAGCTTTTCCTTTTTTCCCTAATTTTTTTGGGAATCTGCTTTAGAATGGTTATCTCCCTATCGTGGTATGTCAGTGTTTGCCCCCTTTGTACACCCAGAATTTCATCTCTTGTGGTTTTCCTAAGAAATTTAATATGAACCTCCCTGGGTACATTATGTGTTCTGGCATATGCTGAATTCACTCTATAAGCTAGATCTATCTCCCATTCCATCTGCTGTTTATCTTTGTGTATGTATTCAGCTAAAATGTTAGTCATAATGTCCCTTATATTTTCCCCATCTGCTTCTATTACATTTTGAAATCTAAGATAAAAGGACATTCTTTCAAACTCTGCTTTCATTTGTTGGATGTCAAGTTCTTTGTTCCCCTTCTGTAAGGCCTCTACCCCCCCCCTCGCCTCCGCCACCCCACCCTCCACAAGGTCCAGTCTCTGTGAGTTCTTAAAGATTTGGGCTTGATTCTGTTTAATTTCATCTTTCATTTCCCTTAACTGTTTCTTAATTTCCTCCTGGCCTTGTAGAATTTGTTGAAGCATTTGTTGGAAGTCTATCTCTATAGTCTTGGGTTGCATCAGTTCTGATATCTTTGACTGTGTAGCTGGACTAGACGTTGCAGACGTTGGAGCAGAAGTAGCAAAGCCAGGCTTTCCAGGAGGTGGTCTTTTTGGAGACATGGTTTATGAAGCAAGGAGATCAGTCAAAATAGAGACTGGGCAGCTGGAGAGGTAGAGCAGGCAGGCGAATTCAGAAGGCAGAGGATCCAAACAGATGGGGATTTCTTTAGTCACTCTAGCAGTAGATGAAAGTTTTTTTCTCCAAAGAGTTCAGAAAGTAGCAATCCACAAGAAATTCCTCTGGGTGACTCGGAGACAAAGACCGGAAGCCTGAATTTTAAAGGTGGAGTCAGGTTTCACAATTCATGAAGACAACGGAAGTGTGCCATCTTGCCCTGCCAGCTTTGGGCTCAGAGGCATAGTAAAATTTTTAAAAGTTCAAAAAGTTCTCAGTTCATCCATTAGTTCTGGAGCTAGGTCGAATGAAAATCACTTTTATAGGGGTGAGGCATCATTAGTTGGCTCTCCCCCCTCCTCCTCTCTGGGGATGGAAGGAAAGTCTTTTCAAGCCGCTTGTCCAAGGGAGGGGGGGAAATCCCCCTCCCTCTAGCCGCACCTCTAGCAGGGATCCGAAAGTTTAACTTTTTAAAAGTGCTGAAAAGTTCATCAATTCAAAAGCGAAGGAATGCAGAAAGGAAGCCTCTCACCATACTGCCGCTGCTTCGTTCGGAAGTGTGTTCTCCGATCGGCATGGGGCGAGACGCGTGCGCACGCACGTCCTCCAAAACTGCTCCCCGATGCCTAGAACGAAGCGGAGGAGCCCCCGCCAGCCGCCGCCGACGCCAGGACCCTCCGCGAGCCGTTCCTTCGGCAAGGCGCCCCTCCAAGGCGTCTTGTGCCCCCCCAGAAGCGGGGGAAGCCCACCGGGAGAGCTGGAGCAGGCAGCAATCTGCCTGTCGCCGTAGCCGCCGGAACCGGAAGTCTCATATGTGGATTGTTAACCAAACTTTTAGTGATCTTTTATGTTTTTATGTTTTTAATTTATTTTTTCATTACCCTCAGACCTCCATATATTTTGCAACTTTCAAATAAAAAATAAGCTAATATATTCTTGTTGCACTCATCTGTATCTTTCTAATGCAATATTTTGTGGAGATGTACAATAAGTATTTTTAATCTTATTGCGCGGCTTCAAAGTTAAAAAAGCATCTGAATGTATACCGTATTAATATTTTTAATATTAATATTTTTTATATTTTTTTGACCTGTAATAGAATTCATTCCACCTGAGTTAAGCTGAATATAAGGAAACAGGAGTTGAAAATCTGAACCAGATAAACAATGTTGAATATTTTATTCCTTCAAGAAATAGAAAGAAAGCTAATTCTGTTATATAAACTCAAAAATTCAGAAGCTGACAGCTAGCTGCAGTGATTCAAACTCAGTGTACAGCTCTGTCTTCCGGTGGCATGGTCAGCATTGAAGGACGCTCCCTAGGGAACGCCAACCCCGTGATTGAGTACAAGCTGCTAGAACAGCGTAAATCAGCTGTCTAGCGGCTTGAAAACTCCCCCCTCGGGAAAAGAGGGGGAGGTGAGCAGCCGGGCAAGGGTAGAGCTCCCCTAGATCCCCAGGAGCAAATCTGGGGCTCGAAGGGTGAGAGCTTCCCAGAAGCCCGACAGAGCTGCTTGTCCGGGACGCTTTTGGTCTTGCAGAAACAAAACATCACGACCATCCCTGCAGTCAATGGTTTAATCTACATTTGAATAAGAAGCAGGCAGAGCAAAAACAGGAGTGATTACAATCGCAAGTACAATCCTTAACTCTGATGTAATTATACTTCCTTCTGTGAAGATTAAGGGAACTAAGGAAATGGCGCCTGAATAACAAAGGGTGTGGTGAAAGTGAAACTTAAAAAGGATAGTATTTGTTAAGTGCTTGTTAACGTTGTTAAAAGATTTAAGAGCTCAAGACTAAAGAAAACAGCATTAGTTTACTAACAGGCTATAAAATCTAACAAATCTGGGGAATAGGTGGACTTTTTGGACTTAATAATTTGGCCATTGAAAAGTTTGATTTGAATATTTGGAAATGGCTTCAAAACAAACAAAACTAAGCATTTCTAAGAGCGCTGGAAGTTCCCCAGCCCAGACACAGAAATTGCAATCTTTATTACCTCCAGCGGACACACAAACTCTGACACTTGAAGCTCTCCAAAATGCCCTAAAGAAACAAGCCGTTGTTTTGGAAGGAAAGATCGCAAATGTTTTTAAAGATGTGTCTGATGAAATGTCTGAAATTAAGGATTTAATCCAAACCCATAACCAACAGATAAGAGAGGATAATAGTGGATGCATTTAAGGGCTTATTTGGTTATGTAACATCTCTGGAGGATAGGGTGGAAGAAATTAATCAGTCTAATGTCAAGTTGGAGAATAAAGTTGAGGAGGCACAAAGTAAGATCGATAAGTCAGAGGCAGAGGCTACAATGATACAATATAGAGCGATGGAATTTGCTTTGAGAATAAGAGGCCTGAAACATAACCAAGAAAATTTGAGAGAGATTTATGCAGAAGCTTTTGCTCAATTAACTGGCGAACTAAAGGCAGAATGTGATTGGCAGATGGACAAAATTTATCGTGTTAATTCATGGATTGCCAGACAGAGACAACTACCAAGAGATATTGTAATCTATTTTGTCACCAGGAAAACTAGGAATGGAATATTACAAGCAACCTATAAAAACAAGCTACAAGTGGCAGGTCAGGATATGGCAGTATTGAAGGAAATTCCCCCAAAAATGTTGAGATCCAGAAAGGATTATGCATTTCTAGTGGATGAACTCAGAAATCGCCAGATACAGTACAGATGGGAGGCCCGAGCCGGATTGGTGGTGAATTACCTAGGAGAAAGATATCGTCTTAATTCAGTGGAAGGCAAGAGATTTTTACAGCAATGTATTAAAGGCTGGATACTCTCCATCTCCAGGATCTAGAGGAAGAAAAGAAGCAGGGGAGACCAGACAGGAAGATATCCAGGCACAAGCGGGTGCTGCTCAAACTCTGGATTTACGTGAGGAGACAGAAGAAATTATGGAACAAAGACAAACCCGAGTGGCTACTAAACATAAAGAGCAAGAATTAAAGATGCAACAAGCCCAGAAAATAATCCAAGAAATTACAAATACAAATACAGAAGCTGTGGGGGGAGCAAGACCGAAGAAGAAATCCCAGCAAGATTTCCAGGTTGCTCTTAAAAAGCTTCAGGGGGCTGAAGATGACAATTAAATTTTTAACCTGGAATGTGGTTTAAACTCACCACAAAAAAGGAAAAAAATATTTCACTCTCTGAAACAATTTTAAAATGACGTAATTTGTCTGCAAGAAACACATATTAGAACACAGGATCAGAAATATTTGATGAATGCAAGATTGGGACTACATTTTGTGGCATCTGCTCCGGAGAAGAAAAATGGTATAGTTATATACTTAAGAAAAGATTTAAAGGCTGAATTAATTGAAGCAGATCCTCAAGGAAGATATATTGCAATTGAACTATTAATAGAAGGAAAGAAAATACTTTTAACAGGAGTATATGCTCCCAATCAACAACAAGAAAATTTTTACAAGTTGCTTCATACCAAATTAATACAATGGGATTATAGATCATGTATATTATTGGGTGATTTGAATGGAGTATTGGACACCATGAAGGACAAGAAGGAGCTTTTGCAAAATATTCAAACACCAGCAAGATTGCCTAAATCTTTCTTTGACATGATGGATGATATGGAATTGAGAGACATTTGGCGAGAACGGAATGTTAAAGACGGGACTTTACATTTTTTTCTGATAGGCATCAATCCTTCTCTAGAATTGATTTCATATTAATTACAAATGATTTCCTTTCTAGGGTGAAGAAGACGAAGATATGCCCGAGAACTCTAACAGACCATAGTCCGGTTTGGATGGAACTGGAATATGGAGAGGGATCTAGAAGGTCTTGGAGGTTAAATGAAAATCTATTTAGATATGAGAGAAATGTTATAGAATGCAAAAAACTATTGAAAGAATATTTTGCTTTTAACATGTATAAGGGAACGTCTATGGAAATGGTTTGGGATGCAAGTAAAGCATATATGAGAGGTGTTTTGATAAACTTGAATAACCTATATAGACGCAGACAGGGGGAAAAACGAAGGGAATTGGGAGATAAAAAAGAAAGAGCAGGGCCTTATACTTAATCCAGATGATAAGAAGACAAAAGAAGCAATTACTTTACTGCGAGGGCAATTCAACATGTTGATGTCAGATCAAGTAGCCACTAATCTGCTATATGCTAAACATAATACTTTTTGCAATGCAAATAAACCAGGCAGATGGTTAGCATACATGTTAAGGAAAAAACAAAAGTCTCGTACTATAGAGAAAATAGAATACAAAGGTAAAGAAGTCTATCAACAGGATACAATTAAAAAGGCGTTTTTAGAATTTTATACGAGACTGTATGCTGGTGATAAAATACAAGGTTTAGATATAGATAGATATTTGGAGAAAGAGAAAATCCCTATAGTGACAGATGAGCAAAGGGAAAGACTGAATCAACCGGTAACCACAGAGGAAATTCTCTTGGTAATTAAGCAGTTAAAAATTGGGAAGGCCCCTGGTACAGATGGATTGACAGTGGTTTATTATAAAAATTTACAATTAGAAATGGTAGAACCTCTTAAGGAATTATTTCAATTGGACGGAATAGTACCACCATCTTGGAGAACAGCCTTTATTTCCCTGATTCCAAAAGAAGATCAGGATCACACTCAGCCAACAACTATAGGCCCATATCATTACTTAATACAGATTACAATTTTTTTGCTAAAATACTCGCAAATAGGCTGATGTCAGTTATACAACAAATGATTCACAACGATCAGTCTGGTTTTATATATGGGAGACAAATGAAAAGTAATGTAAGACAAATTGTTAATATATTGGACTATTTGGGGAAGAATAACCAAGTCCCCGCAGTGCTTATATTCTTGGATGCGGAGAAAGCATTTGATCGAGTGAATTGGCAAATTCTAATGAAAATAATACAAAAGATGCAGTTTGGAGAGTACTTCACACAATCTATCAAGGCAATATACCAGAAACAAACAGCACAAATTATAGTTAATGGTAGTCTAACAGAATCCTTTAAAATGGAAAAGGGAACAAGACAGGGGTGTCCTCTGTCTCCATTATTGTTTATTTTAACTTTGGAGTTATTGCTGAATAGAATGCGTGGGTCAGATGATTTACAGGGAATTAAGACCAGGCATTATGAATACAGAGTACGAGCATTCACGGACGACTTGGTTGTAACTTTAACCCAACCGGGGAAATCAGCTATAGGTTTAATGAATACAATTAATCAATATGGTCAAGTATCAGGGTTTAAAATAAATCTAGGGAAAACAAAGATGATAGTTAAAAATATGACTATAAATCAAAAAGAAGAATTAGAAAGAGTAACAGGATGTGAGAGAGTAAAAAAGGTTAAATATTTAAGAGTTCATATTACAACCTCAAATGGGAAATTATATAAGTATAATTATGAATCATTATGGCATAAAATACAGACAGAGATGAATAAATGGAAAAAACTACAATTGTCCTTGTTGGGAAGGATAGCAGCAGAAAAAATGAACGTTTTGCCTAAATTTCTATTTCTTTTTCAAATGATACTAATACTCACAAAAGATGCAAATTTGGAAGAATGGCAGAAAGGTATTAATAACTTTGTTTGGGCAGGGAAGAAACCGAGAATAAAACTTAAAATAATGCAAGACATACGTGAAAGAGGAGGTTTGAAAATGCCCAACTATGAAGCAGTAATTTTATCAACAATTAGTGATTGGATTAACTTAGCAGAGGATAAAATATTGAATATTGAGGGATATGATTTGGTATATGGTTGGCATGCTTATTTAATATATGATAAGAAGGTAGACAAGATTTTTAAAAGTCATATTTTAAGGAATGCTCTATTGCGTGTCTGGAAAAAATTAAGTTAAATGATAAGATGCCTATGTGGGTAGTACCCAGACACGCGATAGAGAATATAAGTATAGAACAAAAACAGGATGTAATCACATATAGAGAGCTTCTTAGCATAGAAAGAGGTGTACCACAGCTAAAGTCTTTGAATGTACTAAGAGAGGAAAGGGTAATTCAAACCTGGTTTCAGTATGGACAGTTACAGGCTAGATGGAAAAAAGATCAGAAAATTGGTATCATGCAAAATGAGGATAATTTGGTAAAACAAATTAGGGACCCGAGTGATAGAAACAGATTCTGAAACAGAGTTGGTTAAAGACTGTATGATAAAATGGGCACAAAACTTTGAAGAACCAATAATGATGGAAATATGAGAAAAGATTTGGGTAAGAAATGTAAGAAATTTACGCAAGCTCAAAACTTGAGAGAGAATTTTTATAAGATGTTCTATAGATGGCATTTAGACCCTAAAAAGTTAGCTTGTATGTATCCGAATTTACAATCTAAATGCTGGAGATGTGATTGTGCTGACGCTACGTATTATCATATATGGTGGACTTGTAAAAAAGTTAAAGCATTTTGGATAAAAGTATGGTGGATTATTCAAAATATTCTTAAAAAGAGGATAAAGTTCACTCCCTAGTTGTTTTTGTTAGGTATAATTACAGGCTGTACAGTTATAGAGACTAACTTGATTCTGAATCTAACAATGGCAGCAAGATTGCTGGTGGCGCAGTACTGGAAGAAGGAAGAATTGCCTACTATTCAAGAATGGACGTTAAAAGTAGTAAATTTAGCAGAAATGGCCAAAATCTCAGCATATCTGAAGGACTATTCAGATGAGAAATACAAGTTGCAATGGAGAAGATGGATTGACTATATTCAAAACAAATATCGGACTAAGAAATTTCAATTAGCTTATGAGTGAAGGAGTAATATGTTAGATAAATGTTATAATTTATCTAAAGTTAGCTTAATAAAAGGGGAGTTAAAGCACAAGAGGAGGCAAGATGTTAAAGTTAGTTAGTTTATGTTAGCATATGTTAAATGTTAAATGTTTATACCCTGTATTTTGCTCTGGGAGGTTGGGGGTAGGGGGGTAGGGTTGGGATGGAGGGAGGGGAAGGGGAAATATTTGTAAAATCTATTAAAACTCTTTAATTAAAAAAAAACTCAGTGTACAGCTCTGAATATCTATTATCACCCAACATACAACTAGAAGCCAAAAGTCCCCCCCCCCCCCCACATATTCATAGGCTCAGAATAAAATAAAAGGCTGTTATACGGAAACTTTGGGTTTCTGTATTGGATGTATGTGTTGTACCAATTAGCAAATGAAAATGATGATTAAAAAAAACATTTTCTATTTTAAAGGAGAAATATAATTTACCTAATACAACTCAATGACAATATTTACAATTATACCATATACTAACCTTTGAAATGGAATTTACGGCAAAGTAGAAGGAAGTATTAAATTTTGGGCTATTAGTCCCAAGGGTGTAGATAGGATTCTCAGAACTATGAACCTGACCAACTATATACTAATTCCATGCCTCTCCTGTTAAGTCAAGGCTTTCTAGGGGAGAATTTGGGACTGAATCCTGGTAGTGGCGAATTCATCCTTGAGAGAAGAGATGATTCCACTGATGCACTCCACCCTCACTGATGCTTCACAGCTGCTCACGAAGGCCCTTGCTGGACACAATCATTTTGGAAAGCTTATAGCTCATCTCCAACCTTGATCATATTGCAGCTTCAGCAATTTGGGTGGTGCCACCATCCATGCACTGTTTGGTTTCTCAGTAGCTTTTGATACAATCAATCATTGGGATTGGGAGTAAGGGGCACAGTCCCTTATGGATATTCTTCTCTTCGCAAAGCGTGCGCAAAACAAATCGGTACCAACTGGTACAGGAACCCACCCCTGATTCCAAGTTTCCTGGTTTCTATCCTGGTGCCTTAACCAGTGGTTCATTTAATAGAAAATGTGTCATTTTAAATTTGGCTTCGCTTTTGTAGGAAAAGATTTCAGAGGTTGAAATCATCTTTCAGCTCTATAGTTATCATAGATGAAGAATTAAAATCAGCAGCCCAAACCCTACATTATAAAAGGATTTCCAAAATAATAACTGTTAAGTCTCTGGAAGCAAGAAGAACAGATCATTTGTAAGACTGAGATTTATTTTGGCATAAGCTTTCCTGGATTATAACTGGTTAAATGAAAGTACTGAAAAGAACAGTACATGGAAGTGAGAAAATAAATCACAGAAAGTAACTTTTTGTGCAAGAAACATAAGATATATGCCTGTAAACATTTTCTTTAACTTCAGTCCTGCTTTAGGATCAACAAACTCAAGAGCTTTCCTCAAGAATGTAGAGAACTTCGAAAAATAAAACATAGAATCAAAACAAAGACCTTGAACATAAGTGAAATATGAAAAAATGTGTGGCTTCTGCAATTAAAAGCCTTATCTGAAGTGATACTGCCTGCAGACAATATTTATGCATGTAATTCTTTTTTTTCCCCCAGGAATTTTACGTAAGAATTATTATTACTAACTTCTCCAACCAGATATTTTCCAGATGTATGCTGGAGCTACTTCAAGAGGTGAAATTGCCGATAGTTTTTGCCCTAACTTAAATGGAGAGCACCAGATCAAGTAAGACTGGTTTATATCTTGGTGTAAATAATAAAAGCACTTGGAAATGTAGTTTCAGCTATCAAAAAACTTAAAGAAATAGTGCAAGATTGGAAGATGTGGAGACACCATAGAATCGTCAAGAGTTGACTCAACTGAATGGATAACATCACATTATATGAGCCATTGTGGCGCAGTGATTAGAGTGTAGTACTGCAGGCTACTTCTGCTGCCTGCTGCCTGCCTGGAGTTTGTAGTTCAATCTCACCAGGCTCAAGGTTGAGTCAGCCTTCCATCCTTCCAAGGTGGGTAAAATGAGGACCCAAATTGTTGGGGGAAATATGCTAACTCTGTAAACTGTAAAGTGCTATATAAGTCTAAGTGATTTTGCTATTATTATTTTTACTAGATATACATGAGTTGAATAGTAGAACTGAAATTCAGTAACTCCTTTATTCCTTCTTTTATGGCACAGAAAATGAGACAGTAAGTCCTCATTCTCAGTCTGAGAATCTTGTTTGTAAATAAATCTATACTCTAAGCCAGTGATGGCGAACCTTTTGTGGCTCGCGTGCCAAAAGTGGAGGGAGCGCAGGGAGGTCATGCACGGGCGTGCCACGCCCATAATGCTATGTGCACGACCAGCACCCCTTCCCCCCCATTTTTGGTGTGCTTTTTTCGCCCTCTCCAGGTTTCAGAGGCTTTATAGGAGCCTGGGGAGGGCAAAAACAGCCTCCCCCCCCCTGGAGGCGTGAAAAACCGGAACTATGCGCAAACCGGAAGTTCAGGAACGTACTTCCGGTTTGCTCATAGGGTCATTTTTTGCCCTCCGGATCCTTCAGGGAATCCTCCGGAAGGCCCCTGAAGACTCTGGAGGGCTAAAACCGGCCCTGCGAGCAAACCAGAAGTCCGCTCCTGAATTTCCAGTTTGCCTGTAGGGCCGGGTTTTCGCAGAGTTTGTGAAGCCTCCGGAGGGCGAAAAATGTCCTCAAAAGAACAGCTGACAGGGCAACGCCTCGCGTGCCAGTACAAATAGCTCCACGTGCCACCTGTGGCACCCGTGCCATGGGTTCGCCATCACGGCTCTAAGCTAAATGTGACTGCAGATCGTTCAACAGTGGGAACTAGTTGTTATCTGATCCTTAGTTTATTATGGGATCTTTTTGCTTTGTGCCACATTCTATTACACTAAATAGTATTCAGATTCAGAAGATTAAAGAGTTCCAGTCATGTGAGAAAATGGTAACTTTGCAAAATTGTTTCTTTTGACCTGACCGAAAGCTGAGATAAGCAATCTTCTGTTTCTTGCTAGATCTTCAATTGATTTGCTGTAGTTTGGTTTATGTTTTGGACTCTTTTCAATTTAACAGTACAGGTAATGAAAAGTTACTTTGCCCACTCCTATATTACATTCATGGAATCGCTACTATGATGTGGTTTAGAAGCAAACATGTATGCATTTGTATAGGTGAGGGTAGGTCACTAAACAAGAGGCCTGCAGACACAAAGTACCGGAATTCAGTTTCCACAGTGTCGCAGCTAACATGGCTTTTGCTCAAAACTCTGGAGGACGCTAATTTGAGAAAAGATGATGTAAGCTTGATTCTTGATTCTAACACTATACTGTATCTACTCTTATGGTCTTACAACCATCCCCAATCCTTATCCATCTCTGCCAATCCTCTATCTTGTATGAGACTTCAGACAGTGTCTCCCAAACACTAGGGAAAGACACAAAATAAAAAGTAGACTCCACAGACTGGAATTAAATCCATGCATGCCTCAAGCAATCAAAGAAATGGCCAGTGCCTGGCAATAATTATTTCCTTTTCTTTCTGCTCCCGTTTAAAATTCACGTTATCAATGCAAGTAATGAGTTTGAGTCTCACTGCATCATAAAATGCAGACTGGAAACTTATATCAAAATCTTCTACAATATTATTATTCATCTGTCAAATAATCTAACAGGATCAAAGTAGCCCTCTGGTTGTCCTTGGCAACTACTAAAACTGGAAATCCTTAAGCCTTTATGTTTGATTTAAAGAAGAGTGGGATGTGTAAACTTAGTTCCCAAAAATGTAAACAGACAGATCTGTCTTTTATGTATCATGTAAATCCTTAATAAAATAACCCATGTTATATTATTATTATTTTATGACTATATCACTCCATTCTTTGAAGACACAACATATTCCCCCTCTCTTTCTTCTTCGTTACATGTTTTTTTTTAAATGAAGAGAAAATTACAATATATTTTCATTTTGATTTTCTTTTCCTGACAACATTAATCAATTTTAGGTGTCATTTCCTTTCACATTAGAATTACTCTTTCATCCATATATTCTATTTCAAAATAAATGTAGATCAATAAGAATCCACTCATCCTTAAAAACTGGAAATATATATAGAGTTATTTAAATAAACAAAGATGATTATTCTATCATTTGTTCTCTACTAAGTCTTCAAGATGCAATTAACCTTTTTTTATAAATCTACAGGCAATCCTCAATTTATGACTGGTTGCTTAACAACTGTTTGAAGTTATGATGGATTTTAAAAAAAAGTTAGCTATGACTGTCCTCGAAGTTATGACTGCCATGCCACATCTACGGGCAGATGATCTCATTTTGGGTGCTTGGCACCTTGCATTTTGAGTGCTTGGCACCTTGCATTTATGACCAAGCAATTCACTTAATGACAATGTAATTTGCTTAATGACTGTGGTGACTTGCTTAATGACAGACATAAAATGGTTATAAAATCAAGTCTGGTCACATGGTGACTTGACTTACGACTGCAATGACCTGTGACCATGCTTAACTGTGGTTGTAGGTATAATTCATATGTTTTCCCAAAAATAAAACCCCGCCAGAAAATAAGCCCTAGCTTGATTTTTCAGGATGCTTGTAATATAAGCCCTATCCCCAAAATAAGCCCCAGTTAAGATTGTTAGTCAGATGGACGCATTTAGTACCGTATTTCCCTGAAAATAAGATCTAACTGGAAAATAAACCCTAATGCGTCTTTTGGAGCAAAAATTAATGTAAGGCCCAGTCTTATTTTCATGGAAACATGGGTAAAAAGAGGTTTAAGAATTGATTGAATATGCTTTAAAGTTACACATTGTAATAATTCTACCTAACCTATATCAAATTATATGAAAACCTATTACAGATTTAGATATTAATTTATGAAATAGTTGATTAATGGACAGGGAGATTTTTCAAACTCTCTAGCTAAGCACCTATTAATTCAGAAGAGGTTTATCTTCCATAAATATCATTTATCTTCTCGCCTCATAATATGTTGTTATGCAATACATCTCACAACCAGAGCACAACCCCTCTTCTTCCAGTTCCTTAGTTGGTTTGTCATACAGAAGTGCAATGAAGAAGTAAATATGTGATGACATCATGAGGAACTGAATTTAACAAAAAGCTTGGTAAAACATAGTTAAACACAAAGCATAGATTTTTAGAAAGAAAGGATGGTTTTAATAAACTATGAGAAATACCATGGGAAGGTAATCTTAAAGTTAAAAGTGTTGTAGTTGGAACTTGAGGACCAAAAAAATTAAGACCAGTGCAACTGAGATCATACCAATATAGAAAGACATCTAAAGTAGTCAATGTAGTTAAAAGGTAGCTCACAATGGAGTTTAGGTTAAAGAAATATGCTTGTTGGACAGCAAAGGAAGAGCTAAGTAAGAAGTTTACAAAGCTTCAGATCAGGAAGAAGGCCAAAACATGGGCTAAGGCTAGCAAGAGAAGCAAAATCCAGCAAGTTGACTTTTTTCTAATATATCGACAACAAGAAGCAGAGTAAAGAAGTAGTAAAGACTACAAGTGGTCTTCAACTTACAACCACAATTGAGTCTAACAAATCGTGACAATGGTAAAGCATGTCATCACATGTCTGGACCCTATTTTACAAACTTTTTTTGTGGCAATCATTAAGCAAACGTGGCAGTCATTAAATGAATGTGGCAGACATTAAGCAAACCCATTGTTCATTATGGCTGTCCCCACCTCCCTGAAACTGGAATAAATGTTGGTTTTTGGAAAAAGCATTTTAAGTCATGGTCAAAATACAGTGGGACATTGTAAACAGCCATAAATGTGGTCCACTTTTTTGTTTTCTTGGAGGGGAAAACATATTTTCATTGTCATGTGACCTGGGAGGGCAGCTGTCAGAACTTTGGAATTGTTCTGTACGTACCTATTGGGGGGTCTGACAGAACTTCAATGGTGACTGAGTGACTGGTTGTATGTTGAGAACTACCTGTACTTACTTCAAATGGAGAATTTTTGGTAAATGATCAGAAGGTAGCAGGGGAATTTAATTCCTATTTTGTCTCTGTCTTTACATCAGAGGTGGATTCAGGTAAATTAAGTGTGGTAAAGAACTCTATAATTAATTGTCTCATTCAAATCCTCAGCCTCTGATTAAATACACCGTAGAATACTGCAGGAACTTGCTCCAGCTATTATCTCTGAGGCGTTCTGGAGAACTGAGGAGATGGTAGAAGCCTGGAGAAACACAAATATGTTTTCCTGTCCAAGAAAACAAAACAAAAAAAGTAATTTTTCTAAATTATTGCCCAGTCAGTTTAACAAAAATACTAAAATAAATATGTTACAGCAAATAACAGAACAGTCTGTTAGTACACATCTGAAGGTAAGTGCTGTGACTGCTAATATTCAACATTGCTTTGTCAAGATAGATCAGTTAAGACAAATCCCATCTTCATTGACAAGGTACCAACTTTAGAGAACAAGGAGAATGCTGTAGATATAATCTGATTTCATTTCAACAAAGCTTTTAGAAAGGTTCCATGTGACATTCTCGGTGGCAAACTATTAAAATTGCTTGGAGAACACTACACTAAGATGAATCCATAGCTGCTTGACTAACTGCATTCAGAAAGTGAACATTAATAGCTGTTCATTGAGTTGGAGAGCGGTAGCTAGAGGGACCTTGTAGGGATCTCTCTACAATCAGTATTATTCAACATTTTTATTAATGACATGAATTGATGGGCTGTTTATCCAATTTATTTGCATGTGACACAAAATTGGAAGTATTTCTAATTTAATCTGGAGAGATTAGCACACTGAGCTAAGAGGAACAGAATGTCTTTCGTCAGGTAGAAATGTAATGTATTACTTTTAGGGAGGCAAATATATGATTAACATAAAAAGGATTGTAGTTTCAAGGTTTGGAAACACTGCATTGGAAAAGGTCTTGAGTATGGTAACTGTTGTGGCCCAGCAGGATCCCGTTGAGCTGCTGATGGACTCGGATAGCGAGGAACCATATGAGTCCACCCTGGACGATGTGGAGGACCCTGTGCAGGGTTCAGACTCAGAGCAGGGACCAGAGAGGCTGGTTGGCCACCAGGAGGCACCTGAGGCATGGAGCAGTGGGGAGGATCAAAGACAGTTTGTCCCTGGTGCTAGATTGAGAAGGGCTGAGAAACGGAAGCAGCAACTCCATAGGCAGACTCACAGAAGATGATTAAACACAGGTGGTTGTGGATTGACCCCTCCCAAGAGAGATTATAGGTGAGGCGTTGGGAGGGAACATTTGCAGGAAACAACCGTTCTAAGCAGTGACGTGCGGTGAGGTTTATGACTGGTGAGGCACTGACACAGTGCTGGGTTTCAAATATTTTTAGACTTGTGGACTTCAACTCCCAGAATTCCACAGCCAGGCATGCTCAGTTCCAATTTAAAGCGACAGCATTTGTTTTTCTCCTTTGCTCCTTCTTTCTTTTTCTTTTTCTTCTCCTTCCCCTCCTTCCTCCCTCTCTCCCTTCCTCCCCCTCTCTCAAACACACACACACACAGAGAGAAGTTGGATTGGACTATCTCTCCCACCCCTTCCCTCTCTCACTCACTCTCAAACAAACCCACACACACACAAAAGTTGGATTGGATATCTTTTCCAGTGGCTTGAAAGCAGCTCCTCTGCCATCCCCCCCATTCCCCTGCTGCCTTTCCCAAACACCTCCACCATTGCAAATGCAGCCTGCTGTCTGGGTGGGAAATGCCTGGAACACAATAAAGCCCACCCACCACCTCCTGCTGGCAGGCTGGGGTGAGAGGAGAGGCAGAGAAGCCGGAGGGGAGCCGATCCGAGCCTTCCAAAAGAAAGAGGCTGGGGGGAAGTGTGTGTACTACAGCATGGCTCTTTGCCTGGCTTCCTGCCTCCTCCTGTGGTCTCCTCAGTGCTCGCTTGTGCTCTCCCTCCCCAAGTGTAGTTTGATTGCAGGCGGAGCCACGTTGCCTTTTCAAACTTGTAATCAGTGAAGCTGGGCTAGATTTTTATATAGTTTTATCCAGCTGTGTGTGTGTGAGAGAGAAATGAATGGGGGCCTGGGGAGGAAGTCACTGCACTTGGGGAGGGAGAGCACCAGTGAGGAGACCACAGGAGGAGGCAGGAAGCCAGGCAAAGAGCCATGCTGTAGCACACACACCGGCCCCACAACGTGGCTCTGCCTGCAATCAAACTACTCTTGGGGAGGGAGAGCACAAGCGAGCCAGGGTCCTTCCCTCCAGCCTTTGCCCAAAGCCCTGCACAGCACCAGGAGGATGAAGTTTGAATTCCTCCCCCTCCCTCCAACCCACACGTACCTTTTCCAGCTTTTTTTAACAGTTAAGCAGAGTCATCCACGGTGAGGCAGTAACTAGCTCAGCTTTTTCCTTTTACTTTTTTTTTTCATGATGAGAGTGGTGAGGCTGTGCCTCACTTGCCTCACCTGACTGCACGTCACTGGTTCTAAGTAGTAGTTAAGAAAATCTATCTGTGTATTCTAGCCGTGTCTTTCGTTTGGACTATCTGCGTCACTTCATTTGAATTATCTGGGTTGCTCTATTGAACGTGAGTTGTCTGGGCCCTCAGCCAAAGGATTCGTTATGTCAGTAATTAAACAGTGGCAAACAGCCAAGCCTGTTTTCTGGTTTATTCACAGGTGTGTGTGTGTGTGGGGGGGTTTTCAGAACAGGTAACTAACAAATAGTACATCAACCAGAAGTGTGAATCAGTGGCTAGAAGGGCTGACATGGTTATAGCTTTAGAAGTGGCATGTTATATCAAAGGAATGTAAATTCCTTATTCTCCTATATGCCTTCACAGTTGAGACCACACCTGGAATAATGTGCATGATTCCGAGCATCACATTTCCAGGGGGGTATTGACTGATTAAAACAGAATTGGGAGAGTGACAAAGGTGGTAGAAGGACTGGGAGGACAACAACCTTATGTAGAAAGATGAAGAAACTTGGGATGTTCAGTCTAGAGAAGACAGAGGAAGTAGATGTTTATCAGTGTTCACATACATAGAAGGATATAATTAGGAAGATGATTAGAAGCTACTTTCTATTGCCACAGAGATGGGATCAGAAGTAAGCCTCAGCTGCCTGGATTTGGTTTAAATATAAAGAAATACTTTCTCACAATAAGATCCTGTACTACAATTGAACAATTGGAGGCTCTGGGTTCTCCATCTCTAGAGGTTTTCTAAATGAGGCTAGATGACTGCCTCTCAAAGACAGTTTCCAGGTAGTCCTCAACCTACGACAGTCATAAGTCCAGTTATGTTACTTTTTTTCTGCCGTTGCAACTTTGAATAGTTCCCAATGAATGGTTGTAAGTCGAGGACTACAAGTGCATAGTTTTTCTGCAGGCTTCAGAAGATGATCCCTGTAGTTCCTTTCAACCCTAGCTTCCCCTTTTAATTAGTCTTGCTAGCTAAAGAAGAAAGAAATCCTAAACACTTGAAGATTATGACATTGCCAACTTCCCAATACAGGGAGTCATCAACATACAACAGTTCATTTAGTGACTGTTTGAAGTTACAACGGCACTCAAAAAAGTGACTTACAAATGCTTTTCACACTTACAACTGTTGTGGCATTCCAATGGTCATGTGATTAAAATTTAGATGCTTTGCAATTGACCCGATTTATGATAGTTGTAGTGTCCCAGGGTAATGTGATAACTTTTTGCAACCTTCTGACAAGCAAAGTCAACAGGGAAGTCAGATTCACTTAAAAACCGTGTTACTAATGAAAGAACTGCAGCGATTCCCTTAACAAATGTGGCAAGGAAGGTTGTAAAATGGGGCAAAATTCACTTAACAAATACCTCACTTGGCAACAGAAATGTTGGGCTCAATTGTAGTTATAACTCAAGGACTATCTGTTTAGATGTGTCTACCATAGCAGAGAACATCAGTTAGGTGTGCTGTATTTTTTCGTACAATTCTGAAAACTCTGCAAAGTCTCCTGACATTTCATTACCATTTTTAATAGTTGCAAATATTACTCAGAAAAGAAAATCAGAGGCAAACAAAATGGTACAATTCCTGAGGTGTGATGTGATTATATGCAGGCAACATCATCATTAGGCAGCACTTGGTTATTTTATAAGAATGGATATGATGCATTTCTTTCTTCTTACTCATAGCAATACGAAATAGGAAGACTGTACTTAATATGCTTTTGATGTGTAATCAATTACTTTGCATTATTTATTTTGTGGTTTAGACTAATGCATTTTTAGAATTGTTCACATATTACATTTCCTGAATAGCATTGTCTTACTCATCTCTTTACAACTTTGGGAACAAAAGAAACTTTATTTGGGTTTGAATACCCTATATGTCAGGGGTATCCAACCATGGCAAATTTAAGACCTGTGGACTTCAACTCCCATAATTCCCCAGCTAGGGTATAGGCGCTCCTCAAGGTTATTTTCTTTCTCCCAAGGCATTCATACCCATGATTGAGGTGAAAATACGTGAAAACTATTTATCACTAGAAATCAATACCACGCCCCATCATCATGTGCACATTTTTCCTGGGAATTATCAATAACCACTTTAGTTATCAATAACTACACAGTATCTAATTATTAGAGCAAAAGAGAACCAGTTTGGTGTAGTGATTAAGGCTCCAGGATAGAAACTGAGAGACCAAGAGTTCTAGTCCACTTTAGGTATAATCTAGTGCAGCGATGGCGAACCTTTTTTGGCTTTCGTGCCATAAGTGGGGGGAGCGCAGGGGGGTTGTGTGCAGGCATGCCACACCCATAATGCAATGCGCGACCCCCCCCCAGTGCACATGCATGCTCTACAGGTGCGACGCCCCCATTTTGCATGCTTTTTTCGCCCTCCCCAGGCTCTAGATGCTTTATAGGAGCATAGGGAGGGCGAAAACAGCCTCCCCCGCCCCCCCCCCCAGAAGCCCTCCGGAGGCTTCAGGGACCTTCAGGAGGCTTCACTGAAGCCTCCGGAGCAGTCAAAATGACCCTCCGAGCAAACCAGAAGTCACTTCCGGTTTGCTCAGAGGGTCGTTTTAAGCGCTCTGAAGGCTTCAGGGGCCTTCAAGAGGCTTCCCTGAAGCCTCCGGAGCAGTCAAAATGACTCTCCGAGCAAACAGGAAGTCCGTTCCCGAACTTCCGGTTTCCCCGTAGGGCCGTTTTTTTGCGCTCCGGAGGCTTCAGGGAAGCTCATGAAGCCTCCAGAGGGCCTCCGGGGGGAGCGGGGGAGGCTCTTTTCGCCCTCCCCAGGCTCCTATAAAGCCTCTGGAGCCTGGGGAGGGCGAAAAATGGCTTTAGAAAAGGGTGAACTCAGCTGGCCAGCGGACAGGGCAGCGCCTCACGTGCCCTGACAAATGGCTCCATGTGCCACCTGTGGCACGCATGCCATAGGTTCGCCATCACTGATCTAGTGAGTGATCTTGAATCAGTCGCTTTCTCTCAGCCCTAGAAAGCGCCTATGGGAAAGCACATTTGAAGAACTCTGTAAAGAAAATGGCATGGACTTGTCCAGGATTTCCCTGAGAATCAGTCATGATTGAATGGAAGGATAAAACACAATCTGTATTACCGACAAGATTGGTATTTTGAGCCCTTGAACTCCAGGCATCTAATAACTCAAGGCCTGAAAAGAAGCTAGGCAAGGGGTACCTAATTCAATGAAGAAGACATGGTTGGTATCCAAGCCAAATCTAAATGAAACAACCATCTTGAGTTCTGGAGAATGCAGGTACCAAGAAGCCCAATAACCAGGCAGCAGGGAAGAGTACCAGATGGCGAGAAAGATCTCTTTAAATGAGTTTTCGATCACAAGTAGCCTTTTCTTGCCAGTTAGTCTAAAAAGATTGACAGCAACAGAAGCATGGTAGCCTTTACTGCAACAATCTGTAATGGTTTCAGTGGTGGAATTCAACATTTTTTACTACCGGTTCTGTGGGTGTGGCTTGGTGGGCATTGCAGGTGATGGATAATAAAAATCCCCATCCCCCCCCCCCCAATCCCACTAACCTGCTTTCCAGTTCCGTTTTCCTGTTCAGGGCAACAAAAGGTCAGCTGGGAGGCAGCGGGGGCGGGGCCAGCCAATTTCCCAGTTCTCCAAACTACTCAAAATTTCTGCTACCGGTTCTCCAGAACTGGTCAGAATTGACTGAATACCACCTCAAGTTCAGCCACCGTGGTGATGAATCCTGCTTCCCCTATTGAGCATTCATGCTTAGGGCCTTGTTTCTTGATTATGCTAGTAGTTATGCTGTCTTTGCTACACACCCTGCCTGGACTGTCAGTGTAGCTCCATCTAACTCTGGCTTCTGTTCTCTCTGTCTTTAGAGTGAGTTGTTGCAACCTCTGTTATTTAAACTTGGTTTTATTTGCTGGCCCTGCAGTGTCCTAGAATATAAATGCTGGGAGAACAGCAAGATAAGGTCCTGTTTGTGAATTCCCTCTAGGCAACTAATCAAGCAGTAGGACAGTGGATGCTGAGCTAAATGGGCCTTCAGTCTGGTCCAGCCCAGCTATTTTGATCTTTGTATCAAAGAATCATCAAAGCTCTGTAGTCCAGTAACTAACTAATCTGTATGTTGGGTAATTGCCCGACACCTGGGAATATGTTTTTTTTGGAAGTGCCCTAGTTTTAAATTATGCTGTGTACAGCAATAGTTTCTAAAAGGGATTACTTAGAATTGTAGCTCTTCCTACATTAATAGCCGGTTGAGATACAGAATTGGAAAATGAGCTGTTCAGAAAAATTAATTCCTGATTCCAGGGCAAGCCTCACCAACAGAAACACTTACATAGAAGGGGTTACTAACGATGTAGTGAGGGAGATACTAACAATTCAACAAAAAGTGCTTATAACTATATTCCCATAGCCTTATTATCGAGAGCTAGGCCTTGGGTTGCTCTTGAAGGCTGCCACTGTAGACATATCACATTATCCAGCTGTTTTCATAGGAACATTTCTGGGGGAGAATGACCTTGGCACACCAAGCTGGTGTACTGGAGCTGGCAAATGTTGACAAGATGCTTGAATATTTGGGTTGGCTTTTCATTTCTGTGTATTGTGTGCTTGTTTTGCTAAGGATAATGTCCTGTTTTATCTTCTGTTATTTCCCATTGCCTTGGTTTGTGCCTCTCAGGGTAAAGTTTATGCTTGGGGGTTAGATGAAAAGCTCTGAGGACCATATGGTAGTTTTCCTTCTTTGAGACACTTCTCATGGAACTTAGTATACATTTTTTTTAGCGGTGCCGAACATGAGGATGCTGTTGATCAGTAGCTGATTGGCCCCAGAACAAAGAGTTGAGCTTTTTATCAGCATCCGTGACCTCAGAGTTCAGCTGTTTATCAACATTGCTGTAGTCTTCAAGGAAACTGTGTGCCAGAAGTCTGAAATCACATTGTTGAAGGACTGGACAAAAAAGCCTGATTACAGCAGTGTTTTGTCTTTTCTCTTTGGATATTCAAATGTAATGGAACTGTGTTAGTTTTCACTTTTCCTTTGTGGTAGTTGGATTTGGATTAAATATCTTAATATTATTTGTTAATTATATTTTAACTAAACATTACCAAAAGAGGAAGAAAGAGAAAAAGAGAACAATAAAAATAAACGTGAAGAAACAGAATTTGCAGGTTTCGTAGAATTAAGTTACACTTTCCAATATTTCATTAATTGGTTTTAAGTAACTGACTATATTAAATTATTCCGAAAGCTCCAAGTCACTATTGACGAGAGAGAGAGAGAGAGAGAGAGAGAGAGAGAGAGAGAGAGAGGAGAGAGAGAGAGAGAGACACTCTTTACAATAGTAAAGGTTCCCCCGCACATGCATGCTAGTAGTTCCCGATTCTAGGGGGCGGTGCTCATCTCCGTTTTTAAGCCAAGGAGCCAGTGCTGTCCGAAGACGTCTCTGTGGTCATGTGGCCAGCATGACTAAATGCCAAAGGCACACAGAGCACTGTTACCTTCTCACCAAAGTGGTCCCTATTTTTCTACTTGCATTTTTTGCGTGCTTTCGAAATGCTAGGTTGGGAGAAACTGGAACAAGTAATGGGAGCTCACTCCATTATGTGGCGCTAGGGATTCGATCGACAAGCTCAGTGTCTTATCCACTGAGCCACTGCTCAGACTAATACAGCAGTATAAAATTAATTAATAGCTATCCAAATGCTATTTATTTTAACATATGATGATGAGATAGACTATTAATATATTAAAAGAAGTCTAAATTTCAAGTATGGTACAAATCCATATATAGAAATGTAGACTAGAAGAGGTTTCCAAGTTGAGTTATTTTTGGACATTGAGGCATATTCCCACAATCGAATTAATCATTTTTTCTCCTTCTTTTTTCTAGTAGGACCCATAGAGTATATTTGCAGCCTTTTTCATGTGCAATGCTTATTTGCGATATTTTGCAGGAATATATAATATAGTAATATAAATGAGAAAACATCAGATTAAAAAGAATTGAAACTTATACTATCTGTTTCACTCTACAATAAACAATTTTTCAAAAACTGACCACTTCAACATTGGCAATAAATAAAAAACCGTAATCGGACCTGATTGTTATATTTTAAATCATTTTTGGAGGATGAGCTGTCAGTCATTAAACATTTCAGTTTTCTCTATATATATGTTTGATGTAAATTTAAAATCCACTTGAACTGCTATTGCTACAGATCAGCTACTGTATAGATTCTGCATCCATTCAAGCATACAATCTTTAACATGTTTGATTGCTGAGTTATATTTTCCCTACAATTTGTTATGTGCATGTTATAGCTCAACTCCGCAAGGTGCATTGGTTGCCAGTTGCTTCCAGATTCAATTTTAGGTCCTGGTTTTAACCTTTAAAGCCCTTCATGGTGTAGGGACTGTGGTACTTGAGGGACTGCCTTTACCTGGTTTCATCAACCTTCCCCAATAGATCTGGCAGAAAAGGCCTGCTGCAGACACCATCACCTTGGGACCTACAGTTGGTGGGTCTCAGGAGACATGCTTTCTCTGCTGTGGTATCACCTTATGAAACATCCTTCCTTCCAAAATTAGATTAGCTCGCTCCCTTGTGATAGTCTGAAAGACCTGATTATGTTATGAGGCCTGGGTTCTCCCAGGGAACCAGAGGCTTGCTTAGATGGTTTATTTATTTATTTTGTTAAATTTATTTGTCTCCTATCTCACAGTGGGGCTACTCTAAGCAGCTTAACACAATTACAAGAAATGAAAAGCATGTGAATAGAAGTAAGATAATAGAATAATTAAAAAAACAACTAAAAAGAATGATCCTTTCTTCACCTATGGTTTGTATCTTTGTTTTTTAATGATATTTACTAATGTGGCTTTATACATTTTTATCTGGTTTCTTTTTACCTTTACTGTTTTATGTGATTGTTGTCCAACGCCCTGAGTCACTTTTAAATTTGACAAATAAATACATCTGCAAATAAGACCCAGCATATTTTTGTTATTAAATGTTCACATTCAATTTGCTCTGAATTATGTCCTTGGAGTTTCAGCAATATTCTGCAGTCACATGACTGTGATTTCCAATGTTCCTTGCCATGTTTCCATGAGCGAAGTCCATGGAGAAATTGGCAAGAAAACAGAATTCACAGCTCATGAAATCCTTGCTTAATGACCCATGCATTTCTCACTCTGGACAGTAACCAAGACTGCCATAATTGCCGTTGTAAACAGCACAGACATGAGACATTGCATTGTATGATGGTGTCAGTTAGCTATAGCAATTCTGGTCCCAACTGCCATCATAGCCAAGGATCACCTATATACTAAAATTTATTTGAATGTTTTGAAACCAGTTGGGAGGTTCTGGACATTCTGAAGGAAAAAAAAGTGTCAACACATTTTCTTGTTTTCTTGTTGATAATCTAATCCTGTACCCTTGTGTGATTTGTTTCTGCAATGAGCTAATTTCTTAGTCCTTTCCTGTTCATGAAAGTAAATATTTAATAACAAAACAAGAGGGAATAGATCAGTACTGATTCCAAACTTTTAATATGGTGTTTATGGACTATACTGATAATACTTGGAAAATTCTATTATCAGAATGTTTGAGTAATCTTATCATCCTCTAATAACTGATGATTATGACAAGAATAAGAGCAAAGTCAGGTTTATGGCTGTGTGTCTCTACCCATTTGTCTATTTGCTTAATTTCCCTCCTGTGTGAGCAGAATAACTCTAGCAATTCCAAAAGCTTCCTGAAAATTTCTTTCCAATTTTCCGTCCATCTTATGAGTTTCAAAAATATTTGTGCTTATACAGGAGACTTAAGGACAAAAGGGGTTGAATTTTATTTATTTATTTCTATATTTAGTATTGGAGTATTCTGCTGTGCTCAGAATTAGGGGCAAATGGGGTATTGGTTCTTACCTGATACGCCCCTTCTCTGGGCAGGTGGAGACAGCGGTCATGCATGGATTAACTCAGTTAGTAACCAATAGAACTGAGTCTACCAAAATGATGTCATTGCCTCTGAGGAGCATGTTCCCACTTTTCTTGACGAAGGAGTTAAGTAGACTGCTGTGCGGTGAACAATCGCTTTCCATCCTGTGACTTCACAACATGCTCCCAGATCTCCCTTGCGAAGTAGGCCAGGACCCCAAAGGGTGGGGATGACCTGTCTCCACCTGCCCAGAGAAGGAGCGTATCAGGTAAGAACCAATGCCCCCTTCTCCAAAGTTGGTGGAGACAGCAGTCATGCATGGGACATACCAAAGCTGGCGTGTCCCCGGGAGGGAATGAGACTGGCCTAGGAGCTGGAAGGAGGAAGAACTTCTTGAAGGACTCGCCGTCCGAAGTCTGTATCTGCAAACGCATACCGATTCACCTTATAATGTCGCAAAATGAATTAGTAGACCAGGTAGCCACCTTGCAGATCTCTTCCACCAAGACCCGCCGCACCCACACCGCTGACGTAGCCGCGCTGCATGTGGAATGAGCCGTAATGTTGGATGGAGGCGTGAAATGATGCGTGATGTAAGTCTATGCAATGGCAGACCTGATCCATTGGCCAATCATGGGTGGAGAAGCTTTCAGCTCTTTGTTGGTAGGGTGGAAAGATACGAAGAGGGCTTCGCTGCGTCTGAAGACTGCTGTCTTGGCGATGTAGATCTTAAGAGCACGCCTGACGTCTAGTTTGTGCCCTTTGCACTCCATACTGTGAGATGGAGCAGGACAGAAATTTGGAAGAGTGAGATCCAGAGAGCGATGAAATGCCGAATTCACTTTCGGGACAAAGGTGGGGTCGATGCGAAGGACCACACGGTCTGGGTAGAACAGACACAAGTCAGCCCAGATGGAAAGAGCCACCAGTTCTGAAACCCACCGTGCAGATGTTATGGCCACCAGAAAGGAAGTTTTAAGCGTGAGGTGATGCAAGGAGGCCGACCTGAGAGGTTCGAAGGGCAGGTCAGTGAGAAAGTCAAGGACTTTGGTCAGATCCCAGGAGAGAAATCGGTGTATGACAGGAGGACAGAGATTAGAAGCTCCCTTAAGGAACCTGCGGACGTGAGGGTGCATGGAAAGAAGTTCGTCCTGGTGAAGTGAGAGAACTGAGGAAAAAGCCAACACCTGTCGCCATAAGGTGTTCTGGGAGAGTCACTTATCAAGCCGCTGTTGCAAGAATTCCAATAGTTGGAAACCGAAGCTTTCAGAGGGTCCTCCCCTCGAGGCAGGCACCAAGCCACGAAGGTCTGCCACATAGATTCGTAGATTCTATTAGTGGCTGGGCGGTGGGAAGCCTGAATAGTTTAGATTACAGTCTCGGAAAGGTTAGCCACTCTCAAGACTGCCCGCTCAGCCTCCAAGCAGTTAGGCGGAGCCAGCACAGGTTGGGATGGTGAATGGAGCCCTGATGAAGGAAGGATGGTATCATTGGGAGAAGCCACTGAGGTTCCATGGAAAAATAGACCAGGTCTGGTACCATGGTCAACGCGGCCAATGGTTAGAATGAGCTCGGCCTCCTCCTCTATCATTTTCCGAATCACCCTCTGTATCAGGGGGAAGGGAGGGAAGGCGTACAGGAGACCGCGAGGCCACCTGCACCGTAGAGCGTCCGTCCCTTCCACGCCTGGTATTGTGTAGTGAGACAGGTACTTGGGCAGCTGTTTGTTGGATGCTGTCGTGAAGAGATCCAGAGTCGGAGTCCCATACCTGGATGACAGCTGATGAAAAATGCGATGATTCAGGCTCCACTCTGCCGGATCGATCATTGTGCGGCTCAGCCAATCTGCCCTGGTGTTGTCGGATCCCGAGATGTGTTCGGCGTGGAGAGAGAGAAATGGCGACAAGGTGAGGTGGCAGTGGCACTTCCCAGTGGGGGCGGCAGCTTTTGGCGACTCTCTGCAGCGTCCGGCAGCGGTCAGCGGCGCTGGAGGCAAGGAAGAGCCAGGGAACGCAGCAGAGGCGGCAGCGCTAAGCGGAACCTCTAACAGCTATTGCAAAACTGCGCTGTTAGCCCAGGAGCCTCAGAAGCCCATAGGCAAATTCGGAGGCAAAAGCCTCGAAGAAGCCCTGGCAATGTCTCTCCAGCCACCCAGGGGCTATTGAGAGTCCTGCCTCCAAAGGTCCAGTAGGAGCTTATTCTCTGTTTCCAATTTAGATGAAGTTTAGTTCTTTGAGTAAAAGCCAATTAAATCCAATTACAATAATCAATTATTAAATACTAGTTAAGGAGAAAGCGATTAGCACAGCCAGTTCCAATCGAACTGAGTCTAAAAAAGAGGGAGCATGCTCCTCAGAGGCGATGACATCACTTTGGTAGACTCAGTTCTATTGGTTACTGCCTGAGTTAACCAATGCATGACCGCTGTCTCCACCAACTTTGGAGAATTATTCTTGCCATTCCTGAGTATCTTTATAACACTGAGAATGAAATGAAAACTTTTTCGTGTGTGTGTGTGTGTGTGTGTGTGTGTGTGTATGTGTGTGTGTGGCAATTAAGGAAGTAAAGTTATCAAGGCCAGTCAAGTTTTAGACATCTCTGGAAATATCTGGGAAGTGTCAAGCATACATAAGCACTGGGAGTTAATTCACACACAGCTATAATGAAAGGAATGGATTGAAAGTACTCTTGTCTTTCATGCATAGTATATTTTGTAAGAATCATACATTTCATACTTCATGCCTAGGTCTGCACTTAGGGAGGTCAAATTCATGCTATCCCCCCCCCCCCTTTAAGTGATATCTGTCAGAATTGGATGCATCACACAATATGCATTCTTGGAATGTTTATATGATAACTCGTTTCTCAACACTTCTGCACACCTTCCGATGGTGATCTTCAACTAGGAGAGTGAGGGAGTGAGTAGATGAAGAGACAGTCTTGATGTTGACAAAGACAGGTTCCCTGTTGATCAAACAATGTTGTCACCCAAGACCTGTGATTTGCTCAATATTTAAGACATAGCCGTTGTTGTTGTTGTTGTTTTTTGTTGTTGTTCCTTCTGCTTCAAACCAATTTGACTGACAACTGAACAAGCCATGGAAACAATAAACAAACTCCAAATGGCCTGGAACAGATCATTTTAGGTGATCTATTGCTAATTAAAACTCTGATCGATTTCACACCTGGTGAGCTTGTTAATATACAAAAGAGGAGAGTTGCAAATAGGGGAAGACAGGGAACATATCAGGGGTGATATACACTTACCGTCCTTACCTGTTATAAATGTCCACTGCGCAGATCCTTCTGCGTATGTGCTTTTGGAGAAAAAAGGGCCTAAATGGGAGATTTCCACTACTGGTTTGGGCGATACTGTCCAAACCAGTAGAATACCACCTCTGCAATCTATCTTAAACCAGTCAAAATTTCCAGATATGTTTTATACAAGAATCAGAAGGTTTGGGAACAGTACTATACAAAGGTTCCATTTTTTGGCAAGGTCATAACTGGCAGGTGGAAAAGCCATCTATTTGGACACTCAGAGAAGTGCTCAAATATCTTTGTTTCAAAAACAAACAAACCCCACAATAGCTCGCCATAGAACAGATAAATTTGTCAGTTTGTTTCCAAATCCATCAAACCTTCATCTCTCCTTTGTAGATGAGCTACTTGGACAGATTTTCTATCCCCCTTCCAAATTTGGGTCTAGATTTTTTTTTTGAGAGAGAGGGAGAGAGAGAAAGAGGGAGGAGGGAAAGAAAGTAAAAAAAAAACACCCTCTCATTTGTTTTCATTTTTAATACTCTGCTTGATGGAAAATTTCAGATAAAAACGTTTGATCCCACTCTGCATTGCTGGCAAAACATAAGAGGCTTACATAAGAGCAGCCAAAGTATTTAGTATAAGATCCGAAGAAGGCAGGAGGAGGAGGGGATGATACCTGAGCTGAATTCGGGGCACTCTTTATCTATTGATTCTTATCTGTAGTACTGCCAGCAGAATGAGAGTATTTATAATAATCATTCTGCAAGAATCAACTGTCAGAGATTTGTTCATTTGCAGGGATTGTCCTTGCGTGTCAGCTGCTCTGACTTCAATGATAAGGTGGGGGAGGATGCAGAGAACTGTCCAAGTAGAATAATCTATAGTTCACTGAGTCTCATTTTTTCAAAGAAAAGGGAGCAAAAAAATAATAATTTTTCTATCAGGAAAAATGAAATTATGACACATTCACTGAGGTGCTAGTGAGAAAGTAACTTTCCTTCTCTGGCAGAGAATAAATAAGGTTTATTTCTAAGGATGCCGAGAAAGGTAACTGAAGAGAAGATTTCCTTATTCTATTTACTCAGTTATAATCCTTGGGTCTTTGTGGTGTCTTTGTGCTGCTGTTTATATCTTGTTGCAAATAGGCCTTAATTCTTTTAAGGCTGAAGGCTTTTCCAAACTGTTTGCAACAACTCTTTTGGTCTGGGTTGGAAAAGTGAGATAGACATGAGTAATATAAAAATAATAAAACTGGACTGTTATTTTCTGGTATCAAAGTTGCATTTCTTTTTGTATTTACCTGACAGTAAATTCCACTGAACTCAGTATGGATCTGAGAAAACATGTGACACTTTCTGAAGGTCATGTCCAAAAATCTCTATTGTCTAGAGTTGATATTAATGGAGACTTGTTAGGAATGTAACCCTAGGCTTGTCTTGCCAATGTATATTAAGCTATGATTATGTTACTGTTACTTTAAATGTTAGAGAAATGTAATTGGTTTGTTACCTCAAACAACTATAAGAGGGAGCCAGAATCGTTGTTAGATCTCTCTCTCTGTATTTTGCTAGAAGCTGGTCAGGTGTATTTTGAGGTATTGTGGTTTACAACTGTTATCTACTTTGTGTGTTAAACTGAGACTATTTGATAACTGAATTACTGAACTGTGCATGACTTGGTCTGTTAACCTGACTCTGAATACTTCTACATTTCTACATACTAAACTACTATATTTTTATACTATTCAGTGTCTCTGTATGCTGGTTTGTGCGCGTTATTCCATATCACTCTCATTACGCTTCTCTGCATACTCGCTCTTCTAACAGGGAGCTTAATTACTTAACAAGCCTGTTTTTAGCTTTAAGTATTTTATACAGAATTAAAAAATTACAGAGTTGGAAAGGACCCTAGGGGTCTTCTAGTCTAACCCCCTGCTCAAGCAGGAGATCATATGCCATTTCAGACAAATGGCTGTTCAGTCTCTTTTTAAAAGCCCCTGTACGCATCCGCGTAGAGCAGTGATGGTGAACCTATGGCACAGGTGCCGGAAGTGGCATGCAGAGCCATTTCTCCGGGCATGCGAGCCATCACCCATTGCTCTTCTGGTTTCTGGTGCACTGGACAGCTGGCCTTCACGCACGTGGGAGTGCTGGAAACTAGAAGAGCAGCCGCCCACTGCGCATGTGCGTGCTGGGAAGATGACCTTCCGGTTTCTGACGCGCGCATGTGCACTGGCCAGCTGGTCTTTGCGTATGCATGCATGCCAGAACCGCAAGGCCAGGTGGCTGGTGCGCATGTGTGCGCCGGAAACCAGAAGATCATCTTCTTGGCACGCACATGCGCAGTGGGCGGCTGCTCTTCTTGTTTCCGGCACTCCCGCATTTGTGAAGACCAGCTGCTCTGAAGGTTGGAACCTAGAAGAGCAACAGGCGATGGCTCATGTGCTCGGAGAGATGGCTCTGCATGCCACTTCTGGCACACGTACCTTAGGTTCACCATCACTGCTCTATGTGGATGCCTACAGAGGTTTGGAAACTCCTTTGCGCATTTGGATCGATAACTCCAAGTGGTGAACATATCTAACATACCTCCTTCCTCCTCCTTTTCTCCACCACAACAACTGTGTTTGGTGAGCCTGGTTGAGCAAGACTGACTGATCCAAAGTCACCCATCTGGTTTTCATTCCTAAGGCAGGACTAGAACTCAGTCTCTTGGCTTTTAGCTTGGGGCCTTAATCATTTAAAAACCCTCCATTTATGGGTGTTTAACTGTGGGCTTACATTCCTGGTAGTTCCTGCCCAAACCAGCCAGAATCAGAAGCCAAGATCAAATCATACTTTATGAAATGTTATGAGAGAAAAAACAAAGGAAGGAGAACTGTTAGATCGGGTAATGGAAAGGCACACTCAGGCTAAAGGCAACAACATTTCTTTATTGTAACAGAAGAAGTAAGAACAATCCAGTGAAGGTTGAGTCTGACAGCAGCCCTTTTATAGGGAGCTGTCAGACCCTTCCACCAATGAGATCGAACCTCTGTTCCCGCCGGAACAGAGGACCTTGGTGGAAACCATTATAACTGAAGCTAGTATCTAACAAGAACAGTCTTCCTGGTTTGCTTATCCAATCTTATGGGCAGGAAGAAGCAAAAATGAGCAATCCAAAAGCACGTAGCAGCATGCTTGTTTGTTCTTCCTAATAACTGGATGTTGTGTGAATTGTTGACGTTCAGTTGTAGCTGGAGACAAAAAGCATTAATTTCTTTGAGCAATGTATGTATGTATGTGTGTATGTACGGTATGTGTCATGCCTGCAGCCAGTTCCTTTTGGGATCTTTGGCCTGCCACACTAATATTCTATTCTATTATGCTGTTTTAGTGGGGAATTGGGAAGGGGGATAGGAAGGAGTAGAATGTGATGTTGTCAAAATAAAATTCCTTGCTAGAATCCAAGGTCATCCTTTGTCTCTACACCTCTGCACCTGACTGGAACTGGATAGGTGGAACTGCCAGCATGGCAGTGGAAGATTGGACCATGTGATGGACTTGTGGATGTGGGGGCAAGATAATGAACTCTCAACCGGGTGGGGAAAACCCGGAAAACTCACGTTCAGGTTTTCCTAGATGTGCCAACATGACTCTCTTAATAAATTGGAACTTTGAGCAATACTTTGCCTTGGACTCTGGTTTAATTTTGGATGTTATTTGGAACCCTGACAGTATGTATACGTATAGGTATATGTATAGGTGTGTGTGTGTAGATAGATAGATAGATAGATAGATAGATAGATAGATAGATAGATAGATAGATAGATAGATAGATAGATAGATAGATAGATGAAAGATATTTTAAAAATGGCTCTTTCAGTGTTTCTTCTTAAGCAATCAAATTTTCTAATAAAAGTTCAAAAATGCATACTGCTGACCAAGAAATGCTTAGAAAGGTGCTTCTTAGGCTAAAACAGAGTAATTATCCATGTGGTAATAGCAAAGCCCTTGGGCTACTGGTTTATGAACTCAGACAAAAAAAAAACCAGCAGCAGCAATGGGGCGTTGTTTGGGATTACAGAAGACAACACAGCTGCAAAATATCATAACCTGAGGCAAAACAGGGACTCCTCTCAGACAGCTGCTAGCATGTAGGAGTTGAGAAAAGTTGGTAGCAAGAGGGCATAACCTTGAAGAAAAAGAGATGAATCTGAAAATTCAGGTCCTTTAAGATGATGAAGCCTTTATAAATAGCCAATTGGTAAAAGAGGGGATTACTGAGAGACTTTTAATTAAATCCAAAAAACAAAAGACAATGACTGGAGCTGGTGCATCTACACCTACTCACTCTTGGCCAGGGTATAACTCCATGCAGAGAGATTAAAGAAGTAGATGCACACAGTATTATGCAGTCTACAATGTGTATAAGACCTGTGTATTAGCTAAGCATCAAACCAAGCTTTCCCAGTCTGGTGCTTTCCAGACATGCTGGAATAGTCTGGGAATTTAGATCATAGTACAGTAAGCCTATTCTGGGAAAAACTGTCTTCTGAAAGGCTGTAAGCTGGGGAAAGTTGCTTCCAACCTAATATTCATTGGTGCATTTCTTTCCATAGGATCAAAGATGAAAGGAGGTATTTAATAAATAGAGAAGATTATGCACGTATGTGCTTTCACTGGAGCCAGAGGGACTCTGCAGAAGGACAAAAGCATTGTGGGGCTGTCGTGCTGCAAACTCTGTCCCTTTTGCACATATCCGCAGTATTATAACACATGAACCAAAGGGGTGGAGCTTTTTTTCAATTGCATTTTTAATTTAAAGGTTTTCTTAATATAAAATACAAATATAAATAAAGACAATGGAAAAAAGGGAAGGGAAAGAGGTTGAAGTGAGGAAACAAAAGAAACAATAAGTGACTTTCATTTTCTTAACATGGTTCAGTGAAATACATCATAGAGTTATAATATCAACCTTTAACTCATATCAAATAGTAACTATTAGCCATTTCAATGGTAAGAATTCACTTCATCATCAGGGGTGAGATTTTTTTTTAATGTTGTTACAATGCTCTTCTCATCATTTGATTTCCCTGTGCGGATATCTCTGCATTTTGTTGGAGACCTAATAAAGATTTGAGAAAAGAGTTAATTTGAGGGTGGGCAGGTTTCAAGCCTAGTGGAACTGTTTTTCTTTATTCCCATTAGAACCTCACAGTCTATGTCCCAGTGCTAGAGTCCAATCAGGACAGGTATGCCTAAAATTAAGCACACATTTAGCCAAAGGCCTTTTCCACTGACTACAACATGGTAGAGCAGGCACTTTAGTTGCAGAAAGACCAAGTTCAATAAATGGCATGTCACGATAGGACGGATATCATGGTGAGATGCTGCCAGTCAGTGTGATAACATTAAATCAGCCAGTTTGAGTTTGTCTACATGTCTCTTTAAATTAAGTTCAATGATGCCTCATTAACCAATGTTTAAGGTCATGCACTCAACACACAGCCTTCCTCTCATCCCTAGCCCAAAGCCGGGGTCAACTAACTTTGTCTCTTTCTGAATCAATGTGGGTGGGAGTAGCGTTTTCCATCTTTTCCTGACACAAGCCAGCCTTCTTAATTCAGTAGTCATCAAGCTAATGATTCAGCAGGAGGTACAGGCAGTCCTCAACTTACGGCCACACTTGAGCCCAGAATTTATGTTGTTAAGTGAGACATTTGTTAAATGAGTTTTGCCCCATTTGAAAACTTTTCTTGCCACATTTGTTTAGTGAATTACAATTGCAACTTTGAACAGTCATTAAATGAACTGCTGTATGTCGAGGACCGCCTATACATCAGCAGCAGCTCAGTGACAATGGAGCCCAGCTCCTGTTGGCCACTTTGATTAGGAGGTTTATGATAGCCTTCTTAAGTTTCGATCATTTTGTATTTCCTTTTTATCTGTTTGCCCTGCTGTGAGCCACCCCACCCTGAGTCACTGTGACAGTGAAATAGGTGGCATATAAATTGAATAAATACATATGTCAAGGTTCTAAGCCAGGGATGCTCAAACTTTTTAAACAGGGGGCCGATTCACGGTCCCTCAGACTGTTGGGGGGCTGGACCGGCTGGGTGGGCATGGCTAGGTGGTCATGTGACTGGGTGGGCATGGCCAATTTAGCAGTCCATTTTGCCTTTGTCCTTGCTGTACTTGCCCCTCCACTACTCACCCACCAGTTCTGGATCATATGGCTGTGAAAAACATCCTTTTAAAAGCTTTTTAAAAGACTTTTAAAGCACTACTTTACAAGCTGGCAGCAGAGTTGCTTTTCAAGCCAGCAGCATCCCCTGCCCTACACACTCACCATCCCTGGATCATGTGGCTGCACTGGCGAGATCACCCCTCAGTCAGCTGGTCCTCCCCAGCACCCTTCAGCCTTACCTTCGGCAGCAGCGGTGTGATCAGAAGTGCAGCTCAACCAGTGAAATAACTAACCAGAAGTGCAGCTGGAGTGGATGCTCGCTGGAAGATAAGGCTGACAGTGAGGGGTAGGGCGAGGGGCGTGGCTGAATCGCACCACTCTATGGGCCGGATACTTTGCATTGGCGGCCCGTATGTGGCCCGTGGGCCATAGTTTGAAGATCGGTATTCTAAGCTGATTCCTGGCTCAGACATCTGGATCAGCACGACCCAAAAAGCAGCTAAAGAGAAGTGTGTGTTTGTGTGTGTATTTCATGTAGGAGAAATTTAACCAGCTTCCTCTCTGCTCCTTCCTGACTACACACCGACAATCCTTGTCACCTATTGTTTGGGCTACTTTTGAATGCAGGTTTTACTGCTTTTCTGGAAAAGTTGTGAACTTGTGCTCAAACATAGGCGCAACAATAAATGATAGGCAGGATGATTGAACAGTGAAGCAGAAAAGCAAGAGCTGGTTTGCACAACCTCTCTATCAATCAGAAAGCTGATTCCCAGGCTGGGAAAGGTTGATAGGTAAAGAGGGAGCAAGGTCCGATAGGTAGCTAAATCTGTAGGTCTAGCTATCTGTCAAACCCATGGGCGGTCACTGTCATGCTATGACTGGCAGATTGTTTTCCTGGTGCTTGAAAAGGGATGGAGATGGATGGAGAGGAAATGCAGGCTTCCCTGCATGGGAAATAAGAATAAGTGTCCTTCAGCTGCAAGCCAGAATAGAATTGAGACTGGTAATGAGGTCAGTGAAATCTATGCTGGAGCTGTTTTCTTGGACTCAGAAAAGAAGACAACACTTCACGTCAACCATGAGGAAAAATCTCAGCATTTAGACTTAACCTTGTGCAGTGTATGATGTCTTATCAGAAACAGGGAGATGCCTTATTTATTTATTAAATTTATATGATGCTTACCTCATCTATTATCTTAATTTGCATGATATATAGACCACCATTCCCCACGATGTGTTCACATTTTCCTGTGAGAATCTGGGTAAATATTATCTCCCAAGACTTACAAACAAGGAAAGTTATGCAATAAGACCTGAAACAGTTTGCAACTTTTTATTTTTCCCTTAGATTGAGACTGCCTGTTATTTTTACTTGTGACTTTTTTTCCCTTATGAGAGTTTTAATTATTGTACGGTTTGGACTCACAGAGATTTATAAAATAGCAAAATGTTATGTGATTTCCTCCCTCTCTTTTTCTAACACTTAAGACAACTAAAATATTTGCTTCCAAAGGTTGTTTTACAATATCTAATCCTTGAAATTATAATTTAACTGTATGTTTAATCATAGGCGTTTCTGATGTTCTCTTTTTCTTTATCAGAGCTGAGAGAAATAAACTGGAAAAGCTTGTTTCTTTTTTCCCCCCTGTTAACTGTGATGTATCATGGGTACAAATGTGACTTTTTAGCCATGGTTTAAGACAGGGGTGTCCAAACTTGGGAACTTTAAGACTTGAGGACTTCAACTCCCAGAATTCCCCCAGCCAGCATGGCTGGCTAGGGGATTCTGGGAGTTGAAGTCCACAAGTCTTAAAGTTCCCAAGTTTGGACACCCCTGGTTTAAGAGATCAGCAAAAGTGAAAAACTATGACTTTGGCTTGTTTCACTCACCCAGGAATGGAGAAGCTATGGCCTCAACAGATTGAAAACTCAGTGACATAAGAGATGTTGCTGAATCACAATTTCCAGTGTCCCACACCACTTTTCCAGCAAATTCTGGAGTACCACAATTTCCCCAACTTTCCCTAATCTATTGTTAAGCTTATCTATAATTGTCCAAATTTTGGCAATGCTCTGCAAGTCCCTTTCCTTTCTGTTTGATATCCAATCACCTTGTAATAGCTTTCCAACCATTATTTCCTTTCCTTTTTCTGAACAACAATAAAAAAACCTAACCAACATACATGAGATTAAAAAAAAACACCATATTTTCTTCCAAGTTCCTTTTTAACTGCAAGTAGTCCTTGATTTGCAATCATTCATTTAGTAACTGTTTGAAGTTACAATGGCAGTGAAACGAGTTTTCACACTTATAACTGTTACAGCAAAATTCAGGCACATGGCAACAGGCATGTATTTATGAAAGTTGCATTGTCCCGGGGTCATATGATCACCATTTATAACCTTCCCAGCTGTTTTCCAACTAGCAAAGTCAATTGGGGAAGCCAGGTCTGTTTAATGACTGCATGATTCACTTAACAGCTACATTGATTTTCCTAACAATGGTGGCAAAAAGATCATAAAATGAGGCAAAACTCATTTAACAACTGCCTTGCTTAGCCACAGAAATTTTGGGCTCAATTGTAGTCATAGGTTGAGGACTACCTGTATGATGTTTGAAATCTCATGGTTAAGATTATTTCCAATAGAAATGTCCATTTGAATAGTGCAGATTCAAAGTATGTGACCTTTTCGTGGGATTCATTAACTAATCGAAACCTCTCAATTAGTAAGTCTAAATCACAATTCAATATTACATATAATAAATCAGTTTTAAACTGGCTGATGCATTGTTTCAGTAACTACTGATAATGTTAAATCACAGGTCATGGTTTAGATACAACAATGAGAATGGTTCAAAACATGCTACCTGTTCATCCTGTCACCAAATCTGTGATCAGATTGACAGCTTCTCCTCGATAAACAGTAGAGCCGGCCATAGATTGGAGCATGGCAGTGCAATGAGCTATGGAAATCAACCAACTTTCCAAAGTTGACGGATGGTGCCAATTGCCCTTTTCCAGGGTAGCAAAATACACAGAAGCTGTTTTCTTTTGTTGGCTGCAGTTTCAATTAAAGGACGCTTAGTGAATGGCCCACAACGAACTCTTGGCTGGCACAGAGATGTTGTGACATGTTCTCCTATGGGCATTGGATGCCAGTCAAGGGGGGGGGGGGAATGGACCCAGTGACACTCTGCCACTTCCAACTGCTTAGTTGAATAATTAGAACCGGCAGTAAAAAATAAATAAAAAAATCTCTTTTTCTTCCGTTTGGGGAGAGGAAAGACAATTATTTTAGAAAACACTTTCCAAAAGAGCCCCAGGCCAGGGCAAGAGGAGGTCAACCTATGCAAATGGCAATCACGTAGAGGGACCACCGCCGCCACAACCCGGCGCTGGGGCGGAAGCAGAGCAGCCCTAAATCACTCTGGGAAGGCCGGTGCCCGCCTTGTTCTCCGCCCTCTTCACTGTCTGCAGCTGCCCGACTTGGCAGCGGGCAACCCCGGCGTCGTTCGCCGCGGTGAGGGATCGCTTCGGGAGTGGGAAACTTCCCTGGCCTCAGCGGCTCGCGCGAGCCACCTTTTGGCCGGCTCCCAAAAGACCCGGGACCAGCTCGCGGCCGAAGCTGGGGGGCGCGCGCGCGCGGCTCCCCTTCGCTGGCAGCGGTGCGCGAGCCCCCTCGCGGCGCTCCTCCCGCCCCCGCCCCCTCCCTTTGCTCCAGGCAAGGTAAGGGCGGCGGCGGCGGCGCCTGCTTGCCTTTGCAAATGCCCGGGATGAGGACGGGGCCGGTCTGGGGAAGCGGCGCGCAGCAGAAACTCAAAGACAGGCTAACTCGGGGGAAGAGTCCTGGCTGCGATACTGCTGGTGCAGCTGCCTAGCGTTAGTCCGGCTGCTGGAGAGCAGATCGCGAAGTTTTGTTTTTTTCTCCCCCGGACCGAAGGATGGATTGACCGATCTCGCCGGGAACTAAGTGGTAGCACGAACTCGTGGAGACGAAAGCGGACTGAAATCGTTCATTCCCTCCCTCCCCCCCTTTCCTTTGCGCAAAAGTAAGTGAAGTAATTTGAAAATCCGGGGGTTTTATTTTTATTTTCCTGCTGAGTGTTCTGAAATAGCGGTTTCTAATAGAACTTTGAGAACAATTTATCTACCCGTTTATGCAGCGCAGGGCATGCATATCGTCTTTCATGCTGGTTTGGGAGTCAGTCTGGACTAGAGGTTAAGGCGCTGGATTAGCAGGGTCTGAGTTCAAGTGTTGTCTTCGGCACAGACGCCAAATGGGTGACTTTAGGCGAGTCAGCTTCTCTCAATCCTAAGGAACAACGCAGAGGCGAATTTCCCAAAATGTTGGCTACCAAAACTTCAGGGACTCCTTCGGGAGTCAAAGAAACGATAAATAAATAAATGAATGAATAAATAAAGTAGTTCAGTTGATGCCTATGCATGTCTACCCAATGTCCCGCTAAGATTCCTGAGGTGAATATCGAGAAAACTACAGAATCAAACTTAAAAGTTACTAAAAGGTTGAAAAGATAGTGTTCTCCTTCCTTTGGTTGGGCATTTTTTGAGTAAAAATGGAGAGTAGGTGTTAAGGGCTGTTGGGCATAGAAATTGTGCGTACTTTCCCCAACACAATTACCGCAAAGACTGATGAATGGTGGTAGGTGAACTCTGATGACTAACAACAAGGAAAGACGGTTACACTGGAGCGAGCTGGTCATTTGATATATGGAAAAGAGAAGGGTGGATTTTTGGGGTGGTTGTTAGAACGACTCATTTAAAAATGTTCTGAGTTTTTAAAAATATATTACCAGTGTGATATAATGGCAAAGGGCTAATATGAGTCATTTTAGCAATTGGCATTCTCCCTCCCCCTCTGCTCACATACTGCATATTTTACTGTTGGAATAATTGGCTAGGTATTTGTAACAAGCCAAAACGGGTTTGATGAAATATTTTAAATTTGATTTCAGGATTTATAATAATATATACTGTATGATTCATGATGAGATCCCCTAATATTGTGCCCTTCCCTACAGTAACTCTTAGTCACTGCAACAATCACAGTTTTTACTGCCCCTCTTTGTTATTTTGGGGTCAGATTTTAGATTATAATGTCCTTGGGAATTGTTCTGGGTGGGCTTTTGATTTGGGGGTGGGGGGTTAACTCCATAAACTTTGTAAGGCACGGTACAAACAGCATAGATAATACTGATTCATATCAATATTCATGCTTTCACTGTGCCTTTTTTCTCACCCCCCCCCTCAAAAAACCCCCACCCAAGATGCTGAATTTCCAATGTATCTCTTACACTGGTTATTCAGGAAATTTGTTTCATGTCTGTGTTTTTGTAACTTTAGTCGTGATTAATGCGACCAAAATGAACTTTCCATTTGGGAGAAGTTAATAAAAGAGATATTTGCTCTCGTTAAATGTCAACTGTTGTATGTATTGAGGTGTAAGAGTGCCTTTAAAAACATATCAAAAATTTAAAAAAAAACTACTATAGAAGTTGAGATGTAATGGAATTTTCCCATGAAGTCTCCCATTCTGGTTTCCTCCCCCCCCCCCTTGTAAACTCAGCTGGCTCCAAAAGCCGAATAAACAAAGTATTATTTGATGCAGTACAGTGTACACACTTAGAAATAAATCCTTTAAACATCTTTAATTTCTATAGTTACTATTAATTGATTTTTATTCTCCCCACCCTTTTATTACCTAGCTTGCCTTTTTATTTCAATAAAATGGACTGTGGTAACCTCATTATCATTTTGGATCAGTCTCTGTTGAAGATAGGATTTTGGGACAGGAATAGATGTCTACATCACTCGGTTTGGAAAGTTGGTAAAAAGGAAGGAGGAGTGGGTTGTCTTATGACTCGGCCAACCACATTGTTTTGCTTATTTGTTTGGTCAAATAATGAATCGCAGGTTGTGTTTGTTTTAGAGCAGTGTTTCTCAACCTTGGCAATTTTAAGCTGTGTGTGAACTTCAATTCCCAGGATTCCTGGCTGGGGGAATTCTGGGAGTTGAAGTCCACACAGCTTTAAGTTGCCAAGGTTGAGAAACACTGCTCTAGAGAGCAGGAAGAAAGAGGAGAAGTCTTCTTCTCTGGCTATGATTCACCCTGAACTCTTCATTTATGAAGGACTGATACAAATCTTAAGCTGCCAGACAACAGAAAGGATTTAGGGAGCCATTGTGAGCTGTTGATGCTAAAGCAATACTTTATCTCCCTAGAGATAGGGAGAGTTGGAATTACTATGATTTCAAAACCAGATTGAAAACTTCCTTCGATGCCATTGTGAACAAGTTTTGTCAACCTCAACTTCGTTACTGGGGCAAATAGAGCCCTAATAATTCTGAACCCAATCCAGATAAATTGAACATCCTTAAAGTCCCATAGGAGGCATTTTAACTATCCCTGTAATTCCGACACTTAAATCATTTTGCCTCGAATGTATTTTGCTTCGAAAGCATTCCAATGTGGGTGATGACATTCTTTCCCTGATTTAATTGGATGAGTTAATAAAAACATGGTCTAAGTACACCAATAAGCCACTTTTAGTGGGATTCATTATTTTCCTTTCCGTCTCGTCCATCCCCCTCTGAAAGTCCATTCTTTCCAAAGGTATTTAGGTTTACTGAAAGTTAGTTGGCTGGAAAAGTTCACACAGCGTATCCATGACAACTCTCAGAAATCAGGGTGACTGAATAGGGAGAGAACAATGGATGGACTTACCATGCAGAAGGAAAGAAAGAAGTCTGTCTAGGGATGGAGAAGGAGACCACAAGCTGCACTCCTATTATTTATGACCTATAAATTTATTATTTAAAATTGTGCAATGGTAAATTACTGCTGTTATATTGTCAAGAGGACAACACGGATGTGAACTGAACTGGCCTCAAAGGATGTTTTCTGTATCACCACATTATATGTAAACAAATCTTTTAGGAGCTTTTTGTTGAGGTGGCTATTCTAATTTAGAATAGAAGTGAAATAACTAAGACTTAAAGTTTACAGGATTCTGGCAAAAGCTTTACTGGTCTGGATGTCATTCATTCTGTCTGTATCTGGGAGATACCACAAGTAGGCACTGATTTTTGTTTTCTTCTCTCAACAAATCTGGTAGAGTCCTACTGGTCATACTGGGTAGGACCTAATATAGGTAGTCCTCAACTTACAACCACAATTGAGCCAAAATTTTCTGTTGCTAAGCAAGACAGTCACTAAGTGAGCTTTGTCCCATTTATGACCTACCTTGCTACTGTGAATCACCGCAGTTGTGATGTTAGTAATATGGTTGTTAAGTGAATCTGACTTCCCCATTGACTTTGCTTCTCAGAACGTTGGACTGGGTGTATGTGTCACATGACCCTGGGACACTGCAACCGTCATAAGTATGAGTCAGTTGCCAAGTGTCTGAATTTTGATCACAGGACCATGGGGATGCTGCAGTAGTTGTGTGAAACATAAATCACTTTTTTCAGTGCTGTTGTAACTTTGAATGGTCACTAAACAAATTGTTGTAAGCCGAGGGCTACCATACTTGTAGAATATCTCACATTTTATGTAAGATTGCAGTTGGTGCCAACATGGCCTAGCTCCCAACCACTTGTTTTTCGCAGTCATTTCTCTTGTTGGATTTATTTTGCCTATGAACAATTATTTGAAACTGCAAAGCATGTATTCCTTATTTTTAAAGTCCTTCAATGAACTTAATGTGGCTTTTGGATATTTTTCCTTGGTCAACAGAAAAATGTCAGGTATGCAATGTGACACCTGTCGAATTCCTCCACCCACTGATTTTTTTTTTAAAAAATATTGTAATGTATAAAATGATTAAATGGGTGGATGGACTGCAGGACTGCAAAACTCAGCCAGCTTCCTGCATCTCCCTCATTTACAAGAATGCTCTTGAGATACAAAGGCATTCGCAGGCAGTCTGTATGTTGGATGACTGTATCCCTAAACAGGTAGTCCTCGACTTACAGCAATTTTTTTTTTGTGGCCATTCAAAGTTACAACAGCACTGAAAAAGTAACTTATGACCTTTTTCACAGTTGCAACCTTTGTAGCATCCCCATGATCATATGATCAAAATTCAGATGCTTGGCAATTGGTTCATACTTATAACTATTGCTGTGTCCCAAGATCATGTAATCAACTTTTGCAACCTTTTGACAAGCAAAGTCAATGGGGAAGCCAGTTTCACTTAACAACTGGGTTACTAACTTATCAAATGCAGTGATTCACTTAACAACTGTGGCAAGAAAGGTCATAAAATGGGGCAAAACTCACAACAAATGTCTCACTCAACAACATAAATTTTGGACTCAATTGTGGTCGTAAATTGAGGACTACCTGTATTTCATCCCTATGTGACCCTCCGCGCCTCCCTCAAGATAGGCTAGGATGAGTACTAACATCTCTGAACTGCTTCAGTGGCAAGAAGCAATTCTTACCAGCTTAACTTATTGTAAATGGTATTTTTGTACTATTTTGTAATTGGCACAGTCAGCTATGCTAACCATTTCCTGAAAGGAATTATGACAGGTTCTCACAATCCCAAATGTATTTAGCACTCCAAAATATTTGCCTAATCCTAGACTGTTGCTTTATTTCAAGTAAGTCTGATTATAAAACAATTTAATTTGGATAATTCTGTCCAGAATTTCAAAACTGTTGGGCTAAACTTGTGATTGCTAAATTCTCAACAAATCAGAGCCCTTAAAGTTGTGCAGGTGAAAAGTATTTTGGCTAGGGTAAATGGAGCCATGTGAATCATCAAAGGGAACAAATAGTATTTTGGGTTTTTTTTAAGTTTAGAAGGAAGGCAATTAAGGGGATGTGATAGAAATACATAAATCACACCAAAAAGTAGGATAGTCCCAAAGTCATCCAGTGACACTTAAGGTAAAAGAAACCACTTTTTCGTTTTAATGATTCTGGACTTCGCTAGGATAGGATATGACAATAGCTGACAGATTAATTGGCTTTCATAGGCCAATAGACAGATTCATATAGAATATTGCTATTGGTAGTTGATAATCATGATGGCTGATTACCGTATTACAGAGGCAGTTTGTGACAGGGAGATGTACTTTCATGTACTTACAACTAGACACAAGAACAGTTTTTCCCCGAACGCCTTCACTCTGCTAAACAAATAATTCCCTCAACACTGTCAAACTATTCACTAAGTCTGCATGACTATTAATCTTCTCATCGTTCCTATCACCTATCTCCTCCCACTTATGATTGGATGACTGTAACTTTGTTGCTTGTATCCTTATGATTTATATTGATTGTTTCCTAGTATGATTTGATTGCTTATTTGTACCCTATGACTATCATTAACTGTTGTACCTTATGATTCTTGACGAATGTATCTTGTCTTTTTATGTACACTGAAAGCATATGCACCAAAGAGAAATTCCTCAAGCACACTTGACCAATAAAGAATTCTAATCTAATCTAATCTAATGTTCAGTTTTGAATTGTCTCTGGTTGACCATTGTGAGAACAGAATGCCAGACTAGGCAGGTCTACAATCTGCTTAATACCCTTTTTTTCTTCATAATACTCTGAGCTTGATCCCTCCTCTTGAAATATTAATCATCTTTTTTTGCAAATAATTTGGGAATGATGTTCTTCTCAAGAAAAATGAAAGTGCAACTCTCTTTCTTCAAGTAAAACCAATTTTCAGTTCAATAGTAGCAAAACCACTACATTTCATTCTTCTCTGCAGGCCTTTTATTTTTAATAAACCTGTCCGGAAAATGTTTTTCAACATATGATTGTTTAAGCAGAAAATATACAAACCAAGATTAAATGCTGTTGGAATGACCTGGGAAATTTCTAACTTCTAGAGTGGTGCAGCACTTTGGATCGAAATATTAAAAAGGGGTTTCTGAGAACACACAGTTTCAGTTGCAGTACAGGCAGTAGACTTATAACCACAATTGAGCCCAAAATTCCTGATGTTGAGTGAGACATTTGTTAAATGAGTTTTGCCCCATTTTACGACCTTGTTTCCCACAGTTGCTAAGTGAATCACTGAAGTTGTTAAATTAATAACACAGTTGTTAAGTGAATCTGGCTTCCCCATTGACCTTGCTTGTTATAGTTATTAAGTTGTTAAGTGAACCACTGCAGTTGATCAGTGAGTAGCCCAATTGTTAAGTGAATCTGGCTTCCCTCCTTGACTTTGCTTGTCAGAAGGTCGCAAAAGGTGATCATGTGACCTTGCAACACAGCAACAGTTATAAATATGAACCAGGTGCCAAGCAGCTGAATTTCGATCATGTGACCATAAGGATGCTGCAAAGGTCATAACTGTGAAAAATGGTCATAAGTTAAATTTTTCAGAGCAGTTGTAATTTTGAGAGGTCACTAAATGATTTTTTTGTAAGTTGAGGACTCCCCGTAGTCACATAATCAAAATTCAGCTGCTTGACAATCAGTAGGTATTTATAATGTTGGCGGAGTCCGAGAGTCATGTGATCACCATTTGCAACCTTCCCAGCCTGTTTACGATAAGCAAAGTCAAGGAGGGAAGCCTGTTAAAATATTCCTGACTGGGAGAGACATGGGAACAAGGTCAGCCAATGAATAGGCATAGCAACTAAGTCAGCCAATGGGAGCTCAAACAGATCTGAGCCTGTGCAGAGAATTGAAACAGAAGCTTAAGCTGTCTGCTCCTCTGAGAAGTAAACTAGCAGCCTGTCTGGGCTTGTCTGCTGAAATAAAACTAGCTGCTTGTGTTTGCCTATAAATCTCCTGCCTTGTGTTTACCTGGAAGAACCACCTGTTGGTATTGTACATTTATTCATATCTTCTTATGTATATAAAGAAGTTAATGAATCCTGCTGCATCAGTTATCTTTGTGTGCTTTTGGATTTGAATTTATGCAACAAACTCTGTCAAAGCCAGATTCACTTAAGAACCACATGATTCACTTAACTGCAGTGATTCGCTTAATAACTATGGCAAAAAAAGGTTGCAAAATTGGGCCCAACTCGCTTATCAACCTCCTTGTTCAGCCATAGAAATTCTGGTCCCAATTGTGATGAGGAGTTGAGGATTACCCATACCTTTTATTGCCAAGCTATTCATGACTGCTAGCATTTACTTTTAAATAAAGGGTATGATGATCCTCAATAATTTCACTAGGAAATTAACATGAAATTAACCAGGCTTTAAAATAAATGTGTATTTTGAAGTTTAATAAAAACTTTGCTTAGGATTAATGACTGTCCCAGAGGTAATTGTACTATCATACATTTTAAAAAAAAGGATAGAAGACAAGGAGATGAAAAGAATGTTTTTGTTGGTCCTGGCATCTGTTTTTGTTATGGTTTTAGGCATCCCCTGGTAATAAGAGAGGAGAGCTTGTTTCCAGAGATGCATTTTAAATAGTTCTGCAGTCCTTTGAAGTTTCTCAGAGCAGAATCCCACTTTTATTTGATCTGGATTCCATTATTGATATTAAACACATAACACAGCAGCAAAAGACAAAGATTTGGGTCAGAGGAAAATGTTTTGAAATCAGGGCCTAAATCAAATCTGACAAGACGTTGCAACTGTTATATGGGTAGTTCTCGACTTACGACAGTTTGCTTAGTGACCGTTTGAAGTCACAGCAGCACTGAAAAAAATGACTCATGACCATTTTTCACAGTTATGACCATTGCAGCATCCCCTTGGCCATGTGATTTACATTTGGATCAGTGGTGGGTTGCAGGCGGTACGCCCCGATACGGGCGTATTGGCGCATGCCCGGAGCACTGGGTACCGTTCCGGGTGCTCCGGAGGGCCACCCGCCCGCCCGAGCTCCTTACCTATCCTTTAAGGCTTCGTCGCTTCTGCACATGCACATGGCACGTACAGGCCTGCTGCGTGATGCTCCGCCGAGCAGCTGGAGCATCATGGAGGCTTGCAGAGGCATCGCAGGCAGGTACGACGCATGCGCGCGCTGTGCACATCCATGTGTGCGATGCTGGGCCCGGTTGGAACGGGATCCGGAACCCACCACTGATTTGGATGCATGATGACTGACTTATATTTGTGACGGTTGCAGTGTCCTGGAGTTATGTGATCCCCTTTTGGGACCTTCTGAGAAGCAAAGTCTATGGGGAAGCCAGATGCACTTACCAACCAGATTGCTAACTTAACAACTGCAGTGAGTCACTTAACAAATGTGTCAAGAAAAGTCGTAAAATGGGACAGAAGTCATTTAACACATTTCTCACTTAGCAACACAAATTTTGGACTCAGTTGTGGTCGTGTGTTGTGAACTACCTGTGTTCGATCTGGTCCAACAGGTATTTCCAATATCAACTGACAAAGCAAAAGTTGTACTTATTAATTTATATTTATGTCATATTAATTTGGTACTTATCACTGAGCTGAATTTGACTGATTATATGGACAAATGCTTATCTTCTTGGCTGGTATAATTCCTGAGTTGTCCTTCTCCCTTGCTCACAGTATCTTTATATAAGTTTTTTTTAAAGAGAAAACCCACCAACTTACACAGAGACCCCAGGATTTGATTAGTTCAGCTTTGTTTGGTTTTACTTAATTTCAACAATGCTATATTTCTGGATGTGCCTAAGTCCTTCCCTGGGCCTTCGGTTTTTCAGGAACATTCTATCGGATAATCTGGAGGATGGCTTAAGCACCCTGCCAAAATTAAAAATCAGTAAATTTTCATCTCTCACAAGGTTGTTAATGTTTTAGAAGATGTTCCTATTGTTGTATGAGAAGTTGCAATATTTTAGTGCTGCAAGTCCTTGACACCTTTTGGGAATCTAAAAATGGATGGCCAACCGTATAGCCCCAAGAAGACGGATATTCCTTCGGTAGAAAATGTGAATAAAGAATAGCAGAAAAGTTCTATATTAGAAATGGGAAAGAAATAGAAAGGAAAGAGTCCAAAGATAATAGTGTTAAGGATTCATTGGGTTATGATATTCTGGTTTGCTTTAAGCAACCTTGTCTTTTGTAATAGTGGAATGACCTCTATCACCTAATGTCTCTATTGCCTAAAATAATGGCCAAAGTTAACAAGGAAATGGTTATCTCATTTGAAAAAATGAGGGTTGAACTTTGCAACCTTCTACCAACCATAGTAACTGAACTACAGTATTGCCAATGTTTCCAAATCAGATTCGAAAAAAGTACAAAATGTAATTGCATAGCATTTAGTGATTCATAATACGTAAGGAATGACTTCATGGAACCCACTGGATGTGACCGAATTTAATGATTTCAAAGTCTTGTCGGACTTAATTAAGTCCTCTACATTCTTAGCTTTGATGTCTACCATGAGTTAATCTATACATTTCTTCAAAATCATCATACTAATTAATAAAAGCATTTATTAATGAAACCTAACTCCAAACATTGGACTCTGTTTATTATGGTTAATCCATAACCTTTTAAAGAAAAAAGTACTATTACTGTGTCAGAATTGATGAAATATTTTTTTTATTTAACTGAAACAAAAATTTCCAGATGCTCTTTTTGTTACATTGTCTGATTAAACAGGCATGGAGATATCTATTTTTTTTCATTTGCTTTGCTTGGCCTTTTTAAAAACTGAGCCCAGAGAACGTTTAGGTCATTTTGGGAAAATAATAATTTCAACTTCTGTAAAAGTAGTTTACAAATAAAAAAAAGTCATAAAAGCTGCCAATTCATTCGGATTACAAAATAGAAAGTGTGTATAGAAATTTTGATTCCTCATGAATGGACATAGTTTGTTAACTGGAGCTGAAGCAAAATAAGAAAACTGCCCAATTTTCTTCAGCCTCTTGAAAAACAACTTTGATGTGTAGAAAACAAGAGTAGTTTAACATTGCCCTTTAATAAACGTTGGCTGATCCAGCTGCTGTAAAAGTCAGAACTTTAGGGGCTGATTCAAACCTGGCAACTCTAATAGACCTCATTATAATTTTTGTCATGTAAGGAACTGACAGATAATCCACTCTGCCAAGGAAAATAGCCTGAAGCTATATGGTTTGCAGAGCTAGCAACTTTGTACTTGGGGGATGGCACATCAGCAAACCTGGGGCATCCAGAGGCTCATTTCCATATCTCTTTGTAAGAAAACCCTCCTGCATCTTATCCATCCTTTGAAGTTGTTTGATTAAGCTTTCCCTGGCAGGGGAAGAAAAAAATGAATATTTCCTACTTTTTAAAGGTTGTTAAGCAGTTCTTTCTGGAGACTCAGAGCCGTGCCTTCCTTGCATTTTAAAGTTTAAAGCTGCAAAATCGGTAATGTCTACATTTTTCAGGCTTAGCAAAAACTACAACTTTTGCTGGTTGGAGTTATCACTAAAGTATCTACCAGCATCTTTTTCATTGGTTATTGGTTTGCTCTAGGAGTGATGTACAGTATGCAAAAGGCATCATTGAAGCCAAGAGTCTTCAATTGCCACCAGGGCGGATTTGATTTGAATCAAGTCGATTTAAACCATGATTTAAATCGCTAGCAAAAAGCCTTGATTTAAATCAACTCGATTTAAATCATAATTTTTAAAGAGCAACTGTCATCTCTGTCCCACAGCGGCTCCTTCTCTCACCTGCTGTTGACTCACTGACAATCCCAGTGTTGCAGAATATACAGCCTCATGCTACATAACTAAGCTCCATTCCATGCTGAATAAACTAAATTGTTAATGTATCTTAATTAGAAAACTGTCTTTAGATAGGTTTTTTGCTCCAAAAGCATTTTATTAAAATAAATTTGATAAAAATAAAAAGAATCCAATTTAAAATTTAAAAATCCGATTTAAAAAAAAACAACGCATAGATTTTTATCCACCCTGATTGCCACAGAACCACACGTGGTTCCCCAAACTTGGGGAATGCAACTGCCAGAACAACTGCAAAAATTGTCTTTAGTTTTAATTTTTAATGTGGCATTAACAATGAATGCAGGGGGATTGGGATTCACTTAACAGTCCCTCCCCCCCCCCATGTTCAGCAAACAACTACCAACACACCAGTCAAGATGAAATGTAGCCCTGAGTTTTGGGGGGTGGGGAAGACTGCTCTTCTTTTCTTCAACAAGGATAACACTTAAGATTAGCATCTCAGTGTCTCTTTCCAAAGGCACAGATCTTTTTTGTTTTCCAAGCTGTTTCAGGACTGCAGTCCTACATAGATTTCTCTGGAAGTCAGTTCCAGGGTGGGATAGTAGACAATTGCTATGTTAATTACTTAGCTTGTACTTTACATTTGGGAGTCTGTTTATTACATGTATAGCTAATTCACTCAGACTTTTAGAGGACTTTTAGAGAAAACAGATAATTCCTAAACAGCTTTCTGGAATAAATGTTAAAAATGTCCTTATTTATTTTTTAACATGAAGAGAAAAATATTTTGAGGATATTATTCCTGTGCATGTCTCCTAGCTACCTCTGATGATCTATTATTTCATTAACACTTAGATAACTTCGATACATCTAGAGAGGTTACAAAATGAAAATAATAAAGTGCTTCACAATGATAACCTTGAGAAGTATGTATGCTATTCTTAAGTTCTCAAAAATTGTTTAAAATGTAAAATCAACAGCAGCATCCAGTACCCCAAATTAAAATGCTAAAAGGGGGACTCAAGGGAACTTCTTTGAGAAAAGTTTTCCACGAATTATGGAAAATTCCTTTGTCTGGAAGATACCCGCCAAGTGTAGTTAGTGGAACATTCTGTCATAAATCCTTGTGGTGACTATTTTGTTTCCATTTCAGTTATTACAACTGATTTCTCTCTTACAATCTTATTTAAGGCTCCTTCAATTTGCCTTTGTTACAAAAACCCATTCCAATAATGCAAGTTTGTTTTGCACTTTCTGAATAGAAAAACTATCCCAACCCATGGATAGGGTTCCACTTATTGTTATCCAGGACCCAAGGTTTAAATATATATTTTGATACATTATTCTTATGATGAGGCATTCTAAGCTTGTCATCAGGTAGCAGCCCTTGGCTCATCTTATCTGAACTTGGAAGCTCAGCAGGGTCAGGCCTGGTTAGTAGGTAGATGGGAGACTGCCAGGAAATGCCAAGCTGTAGACTAGACAGAGAAGTTGACAAATATCCTTGAAGAAAAAGACTTTGGCAAAGCATTTCCATACTACTGCCAAGACAACTGCAAAGACATGTCCTTAACTCAAAGAAGCCACAAACAAGACTTCCAGTTATCTGTTTCTGTCTCAATAGATCTTTCTGAAATACAGGGATCATTCTTACGCTGCTGAAATATTTTTTTCAAGTGGCACCCTTTGCCAAGTTTATACTGCTAATCTCTTAAATTGAGGATTATATGTAGAGTATCAGTCATCTCTGACACCTTTGTTGAAGTTAATGATTCCTGGCTGATGTTTGACCTGCTTTAGAACTTGGGGCATTAAACAACAACTAGAAAGAGAAATGTTGTGGATAAAAATATCCTATCTTTCTGAAATGCTTCTGCAGGTGTGGTTTTGAGACCCTTATCCTGGCACAATTTGCAAGGCACATTGACTGGTCTAAAAACTGCTGATTTTGTGCCAAAGCAATACATAAAATGCTATATAGTTGGTCAGAACTAGAGTAATGTTGCAGTTGGTGATCAGAGCTCGTCCCATGTGGGAAATCAAAAGTGATTTGGATACAGTACAGTGTATACCTTCTCTGTTTGCTTTATTGGGTAAGCGATAACTGTTATAAATGTATGAGGAAAAGATGTCAACAAGTAGTTATGAAGCTTCCCGTTTTTCTTTCATCGCCTGCTTCTACATAGTGGCTGAAAATGTTTAAGGTTGATTGAAAGTGCGACGGCAAATGTAGTGGCAACCTGGATTTTACGTCTGACTGTTTTTCTGGTCTGTGAATGCCTAAAACTATTCTTTAGATTGTCCTAAAATCTGATTTGACTGATAAAAGGGAGATGCTTATCAAACAGCCCCCAGTGGCCCTTGTAAGCAAGAGCTGCTGTTTCTCAGCTACTAATAGATCGCCTGTTCTATGATACGAGTCGATTGCTGTTTCTTGGCTGCATTTAGCAGTTCAGGAATAGTTTTCTTGAAATCCCAGAAGGAATAAGATGGTTAAAGCCTTTAATCATTTACTGTAGTAATCTCAATCCAGCAGACAGTGAGTGCTGGGGAAAATGAGAGCAATTGGATTGGTGTAAATGGCTGTGCTCCTATTCATTGCTGCTCAATTACACATTCTTGTAGTCTCCACAGTCTTCTGGGGAGGCCAGTACCTTCTCTTCCAAAAATTATGACGACCCATGCAGTGATGAAATTCAAAAATATTTACTACCGGTTCTGTGGGCGTGGCTTGGTGGGCAGGGCAGGGGAAGGATACGGCAAAATCCCCATTCCCTCCCCACTCCAGGGGAAGGATACGGCAAAATCCCCATTCCCTCCCCACTCCTGGGGAAAGGATATTGCAAAATCTCCATTCCCTCCCCACTCTGGGGCCAGCCAGAGGTGGTATTTGCTGGTTCTCCAAACTACTCAAAATTTCCGCTACCGGTTCACCAGGACTTGTCAGAACCTGCTGAATTTCATACCTGCACCATGTTTTTTGTAAGATATTGGGTCTATCAATCCTCATTTGTTTTACTTTCATAGAATAAGAAGGCTTCCATGTTGTATAATGTCCAGTATGTTCTATTTTTGTTTTTTAGACTTAAAGAATGATAGCAGCTGGGAAGTTTGCAAGTCTTCCACGGGATATGCAGATGAACCATGAGTTTCCCTTGGCCTCTTCTATGGATCTGTTGAGCAGCAAACCCGTTCTGGCTGATGAACTTCATTCTGGTACCCATGAAGATATTTCTATCCATGGTACCCTTCCGAGAAAAAAAAAGGGAACCCTTCTTCTTGGGTCATGTGATGTCTTCAACAACATGAGAATGTTGCCATACACCCAAACAAATCAGTCTCCAGGACCTTTAATTCAAGGTGTCACTGAAGAGTATCCCCAGAAAAACAGGAAAAGTGACAGCCGTCTACACAGGTAAATCGTGTTTAGTTTAAACCTATTGTGAATGCTACTTATTTTATTATATTTACAGTAATAGTTAAGAAAATCTCTCTTCCTCCCTACCCTTGTAGATAGAAATATCAATACAGCTTTAACAATGTAGTTACAATATATATATATATATATATATATATATATATATATATATGTATGTATGTATGTATGTATGTATGTATGTATGTATGTATGTATGTGTATATATATATATATATATATGTATGTATGTATGTATGTATGTATGTATGTATGTATATATATATATATATATATATATATATATATATATATATATATATATATATATATATATATATATATATATATATATATATATATATATATACCGTGTTTCCCCGAAAATACGCCAGGGGCTTATATTTTTTTGACCCACGAAATATGGCCTTGGGCTTATTAAAGGGGAGGGCTTATTATTTTTGGGTTGCCGGGCGCCTGCTCCCTTGTGACTGGGTTCCCGAAGAGCCGGGCACAGCCTCAGGGTCGAATGGCTGTGTTGCCCTGTCGCAGCAGCAACGCAGCAGCCATGAGGTGACCAACCTTATGAGCAGCCGCCCGGCAACCCCCCTTTCCAGCCGGGTACAGCGCCGCTCACCGACCTAGCAGTACCTGGAAGGCACCAAGCAACGCGAGCGCCTGTTCGCCGCCCTCCGCCTCCCGCGGCTCGGTGCCTTCGGAATGCCCCTAGGTGAGTGAATGGGGCTCTGCATGGCTGGAGAGGGGATTTCGCAGCGGCTTTTCCGCTCCCCGCTCGCGCGAAGGGCATCTGCGCTGCTGGCGCCGTCCGCCGCTTGGGTTTTTTTTTCAAAGCACGGAGGATGGATGCCGCTCTGGAAGTACGCTCTATGGTTGTACAATCTGCAGTTTTATAAATATTGCTTTTTGAGAATCTGCAAATATAATAATCCTTCAGTGATGCACTGCCTTGATGTAGTTGTGGGTTTATGTGCTTTAAAGAAGATAAGAGCTATGCCAGAGATTCAACCATTTTGGATGGATATCATCAAAGGAGCAGGACAAAGAGTGGCTCTCTCATAAATAAAATGGGGGGAAATACAGTAATTTACAGAAACCCATATCAGATTGATTGTCCCCTGGGTGAACAAGGACTGTGCTACTTGTTGGATTTTCTGGACATCTGAAGAAATGAAGATTCATGAAGAATCTGACATCCTTCAGGCTAACAATAATAAGTACACTGAAGTCAAGAAGGTGGTTAGAAGTGACTGCATCAGAAGAATGAAGATAATTTTAAAGTCCAAACTTTAAGGTGATTAAAACAATTCCAGTCATTAGATATACAACTGGCATAGTGGATTGGACTCAAGCTGGAGCAGAAGCTCGGAATAAGAAGGCCAGAAAAACAATGACAATGAATCATGACCTTTATCCATGTAGAAACAGACAGACACTATTTACCAAGGGGCATAGGTGACAGTGGAAAGAATATCTGAAGGACAGTAGATGCATTGAAGCTAGAAAGATAAGATAACCTTTATTGTCATTTTTTTACGGTGAGCACACTAGCATACATTAAATATGAAATTCTGTTGCCTGCTCTCAAAACAAAGTATATATCTACCCATAGCACTCATATACGCATTGCTATATACATACATATATACCTATACACACACAAACACACGTTGAATACATAGCAGAAAGAGGAAACAAGGGTTCACATGGTTGATGCTATAGGGAACAAAACTGAATCTAGATCAGGGATGTCAAACTCGATTTCATTGAGGACTGTATCAGGGTTGTGTTTGACCTTGGAGGGCTGGGGGAGGGGCATTTTCAGCAGGCAGAATGCTGCTGAAGGCCGTGGAGCCCAAAAATGGGCCACGTGGGCCCATTTTTGGCTGGCAGAGTGCTGCAGGAGGCCGGCAGAGGTGCAGCGGGCCGGTGCTGTGATATTTCCTTGAGTGTGATACCCTTGATCTAGATGTTCTGCTTCGGATACCATGAAGCCTCCTCCCAGAAGGTAACAAGGAAAACAGGTTGTGTAGTGTCTCCCAAGCAATCCTGTGGACTCTACTCAAATATCATGCATATGCTATGTCCTGGATAGAAGGGAGTGAACTTCCAACAGTGACGTGCGGTCACTAGAGGCAGGGGAGGCAGGGCCTCACCTCTCTTCATGGAATAATAGTATATAATATTATATACTATATATAATATTATATACATCCGTCCGGCCGCGCCCGGGAGACGCGGAGGGAGCAATGTTGTCGGCGCCTCCGGATGACGAACCAGTCGCTTGCTTTCGTCATCGGGAGGCCGACAACATTTCTGCCTCCACGTCTCCCGGGCGCCGAAGCAGTCCGGCGAGCGAGCGAGCGAGGCAGCGAGATCTTCGGTCACTCGTCCACCGGACTGCTTCCGCATCTCCCGGGCGCGGATGGACGAAGGGAGCCAGAATGGCGCCGAAGCAGTCCGGCGAGTGAGGCAGCGAGATCTTCGGTCACTCGTCCACCGGACTGTCTTGGCGCCATTCTGGCTCCCTTCGTCCATCCGCGCCCGGGAGATGCGGAAGCAGTCCGGTGGACGAGTGACCGAAGATCTCGCTGCCTCGCTCGCTCGCTCGCCGGACTGCTTCGGCGCCATTCTGGCTCCCTTCGTCCATCCGCGCCCGGGAGATGCGGAAGCAGTCCGGTGGACGAGTGACCGAAGATCTCGCTGCCTCGCTCGCTCGCTTGCCGGACTGCTTCGGCGCCATTCTGGCTCCCTTCGTCCATCCGCGCCCGGGAGATGCGGAAGCAGTCCGGTGGACGAGTGACCGAAGATCTCGCTGCCTCGCTCGCTCGCTCGCCGGACTGCTTCGGCGCCATTCTGGCTCCCTTCGTCCATCCGCGCCCGGGAGATGCGGAAGCAGTCCGGTGGACGAGTGACCGAAGATCTCGCTGCCTCGCTCGCTCGCTCGCCGGACTGCTTCGGCGCCATTCTGGCTCCCTTCGTCATCCGCGCCCGGGAGATGCGGAAGCAGTCCGGTGGACGAGTGACCGAAGATCTCGCTGCCTCGCTCGCTCGCTCGCCGGACTGCTTCGGCGCCATTCTGGCTCCCTTCGTCCATCCGCGCCCGGGAGATGCGGAAGCAGTCCGGTGGACGAGTGACCGAAGATCTCGCTGCCTCGCTCGCTCGCTCGCCGGACTGCTTCAGCGCCATTCTGGCTCCCTTCGTCCATCCGCGCCCGGGAGATGCGGAAGCAGTCCGGTGGACGAGTGACCGAACATCTCGCTGCCTCGCTCGCTCGTCCACCGGACTGTCTTGGCGCCATTCTGGCTCCCTTCGTCCATCCGCGCCCGGGAGATGCGGAAGCAGTCCGGTGGACGAGTGACCGAAGATCTCGCTGCCTCGCTCGCTCGCTCGCCGGACTGCTTCGGCGCCATTCTGGCTCCCTTCGTCCATCCGCGCCCGGGAGATGCGGAAGCAGTCCGGTGGACGAGTGACCGAAGATCTCGCTGCCTCGCTCGCTCGCTCGCCGGACTGCTTCGGCGCCATTCTGGCTCCCTTCGTCCATCCGCGCCCGGGAGATGCGGAAGCAGTCCGGTGGACGAGTGACCGAAGATCTCGCTGCCTCGCTCGCTCGCTCGCCGGACTGCTTCGGCGCCATTCTGGCTCCCTTCGTCCATCCGCGCCCGGGAGATGCGGAAGCAGTCCGGTGGACGAGTGACCGAAGATCTCGCTGCCTCGCTCGCTCGCTCGCCGGACTGCTTCGGCGCCATTCTGGCTCCCTTCGTCATCCGCGCCCGGGAGATGCGGAAGCAGTCCGGTGGACGAGTGACCGAAGATCTCGCTGCCTCGCTCGCTCGCTCGCCGGACTGCTTCGGCGCCATTCTGGCTCCCTTCGTCCATCCGCGCCCGGGAGATGCGGAAGCAGTCCGGTGGACGAGTGACCGAAGATCTCGCTGCCTCGCTCGCTCGCCGGACTGCTTCGGCGCCATTCTGGCTCCCTTCGTCCATCCGCGCCCGGGTGATGCGGAAGCAGTCCGGTGGACGAGTGACCGAAGATCTCGCTGCCTTGCTCGCTCGCTCGCCGGACTGCTTCGGCGCCCGGGAGACATGGAGGCAGAAATGTTATCGGCCTCCCGATGACGAAAGCAAGCGACTGGTTCGTCATCTGGAGGCGCCGACAACATTTCTCCCTCCGCGTCTCCCGGGCGCGGATGGACGAAGGGAGCCAGAATGGCGCCGAAGCAGTCCGGCGAGCGAGCGAGTGAGGCAGCGAGCGAGGCAGCGAGATCTTCGGTCACTCGTCCACCGGACTGCTTCCGCATCTCCCGGGTGCGGATGGACGAAGGTAGCCAGAATGGCGCCGAAGCAGTCCGGCGAGCGAGCGAGCGACGCAGCCTGATCTTCGGTTGCTTCCAGAGCCGGAGCGGGATGGAGCAGCCATCGCCTTGGAAGTGAGTCGCGCGGACGGAGCTTTGGGGCTGAGGAGAGAGGCAGGGACGGAGGGAGTGGGGGGAGAGGAGCCGCCCCCCTCAACCCCCAGGCAATGGGGAAAGCTTTCCCGAAATGGGGGGGGGGTGTCGCGGGAAATAAAAAGGGCGCGCGCTGGGGGGGGACGAAGGAGGCTTTGGCGTGCCTTAGAGGCGGGCGGGCAAGCAACGAAAGGAGCAGTGAGGGCGGGCGGTGGCTGCAGGCGGCAAGGCTTGAGCGGGGTGAAAGGGACTGGTGCCGGTAGAGGAAGTAATGCTACGCCGCGGTCCCCTTAATGTTCACTCAGGAAGGCGGAGAACGAGACCACGTGGTCTGCACACGTGGTCTGCACACGTGGTCCCATTCCCCGCCTTCCTGATGACGTCACCAGCCTCCCCAGCCATAACCCTCACCGCACGTCACTGACTTCCAATAATCTTTTCTGCCATCCTCACCAATCTCTACATCGCTTTCCGGTCTGAACCAGCAGTATACCATGAATGATGCTGAATACCAAAGCGACCAAACTTTGGTCTGTAAGAAGACCAAATGAAGAATAGAAAAAAGATATAGCAAAATATATGTACATGGCCAGTACATTTTTTTAAAAAAAACCTAGCGGGGAAAAGCAGATAAATGAGAGGGCTTGGCCATGGCTAAGAGCAGGAAATCTGAAGGAAGAAACAGAGGGGCTAATTCTGAACTGCACGAGACCAAGCCTTAAAGACAAATGCAAACAAAGCCAAATTTGAGAAGGCAATAACAGACAGCAAATACCATGTCTGTAAAGGAGCTGAAGAAACAGTGGGTCGCCTAGTTAGGTGTTGCACAGACTGATTACAAACAGCAGCATGACCAAGTAGCAAAAAAATGAAATAAAAATGGTTCATTGAAGTATCTACAAGAAATATCACACACCTGCAAGGAAGAAGTGGTGGGGCTACAAAATAGACGAAGTAACACAAAATGAAGAAGCGAAAGTACACGTTAAGATTTTGGAAGTCAAACAGAAAAGTATGTGCCCCGCAACAACCTAGATCAGGGGTGTCCAAACTTGGGAACTTTAAGACTTGTGGACTTCAACTCCCAGAATTCCCCAGCCAGCCATGCTGGCTGGGGAATTCTGGGAGTTGAAGTCCACAAGTCCTAAAGTTCCCAAGTTTGGACACCCCTGCCCTAGACATAACAATTGTTGATAAAAATACCAAAAAAGTCTGGATAGTGGATGTGGCAGTACCTGAAGATGGTAGAAGAGTGAGAGAACTGGAGAAAATCACTAAATGTAAAGACCTAAAAATAGAAGTAGAACAACTGTGGCAATACAGGTAATCCTCGACTTACAACAGTTCATTTAGTGACAGTTCAAAGTTACAATGGCACTGAAAAAAAGTGACATGACCATTTTTCGCACTTATTGCAGCATCCCCAGGGCCATATGATTAAAAATTCAGATGCTTGGCCCGCTGGCTATATTTATGATGGTTGCAGTGTCAATGATCATGCAATGGTCATGCAATCACCTTGTGCGACCATCTGACAAGCAATGTCCATAGAGGACCAGATTCACTTAACAGCCATGATACTAACTTAACAATGGCAGTGATTCACTTAACAACTGTTACAAGAAAGGTTGTAAAATGGGGCAAAACTCACAAATATCTCACTTAGCAACAGAAATTTGGGGCTTAATTTTGGTCATAAGTCGAGGACTACCTGTATTGCCAATAGTAATAGGCATCTTGGGTGCAATTCCAAAATATCAGAAGCACCATTTAAGACCACTGGCATTGACAAAAATCACCATTAGTCAATTGCAAAAGGCAGCTTTATTTGCAGCAGTGTAACATTCTGCAGTGGTACTTTTAATATTATTAAACAACTCTGCCTATTCCAGTGATGGCGAACCTATGGCACGCGGAGCCATTTGTCAGGGCATGCGAGACGCTGCGCATGCGCGCTGGCCAGTTGAGTTCACCTTTTTAAAAGTCATTTTTGCCCTCCCCAGGCTCCAGACGCTTTATAGGAGCCTGGGGAGGGCGAAAAGAGCCTCCCCCGCCCCCTCCCCCCCCCGAGGCCCTCCGGAGGCTTCAGGGACCATCTGGAGGCTTCCTGAAGCCTTTGGAGCGCTCAAGAGGATCCTCCGAGCAAACCGGAAGTGACTTCCGGTTTGCTCGGAGGGTCGTTTTAAGCGTTCCGAAGGCTTCAGGGACTGTCTGGAGGCTTCCCTGAAGCCTTCGGAGCGCTCAAAACGACCCTCCAAGCTTGGCAGTCATATATGTGAATCAGCATGTCATGCAACTTCCAAAAAAATCTGATGCAATTTTAGTTGCAACCGTAGAATCTGAGTTTCTGCATCTTGAGAAGTAAGTGTAAACTATAATCTGCATGTTGAGATGCTTCACACTTGTAAGAAGAATGTAGATAAATTGTATGCCGAGAGCTCATGTTTGTATGTTCACTCTAAGTTTGTATGTACACTGAGAGCTTATGCACCAGAAACCAATTCTTTGTGTGTCCAATCACACTTTGGCCAATAAAGAATTCTATAAAGAAATTGGTTTAATGAGTATTAAAAGTAATTCCCACGAGAAAAGGTTGAAAGAATAGGGTTTGTTTATTTAGTTTGTTTAACAAGCTGTGTTTATGAGAGATATACATAGAAATACTTGGAACTTTGTCACAAGGAAAACATCGAAGAGTAGGTTTCCACTGCTGTTTAAATTTAAATTAAAAAAAAAAACCCAGTAGCTCATGATTGAACGTTGATTTAATTTTAATAAGTCCAGTTTTGACCATATGAGCAATTTCTTGGGATATGGTCAGCTCGTTCTCACTGGTGAGTTTCAAGCAAATCTCTAGACTCCCATTTGTTAGGGAGTGCCTCATCTTTGGATTTTCTGTACCAAGGAAGGAAGGAAATTAATTGTTCATGCCATGCCTGTGCTATGATTCTAAAGCAGCCAGCCTCTTTCAGTGTTCTGGCTGGGGAAGTTTGGAAATTGAAGTCCACATATCTTACAATTGCCAAAGTTGAGAAACACTATGCTAAAGTCTCAAAATTTCTTAACTCCTCCTGGCATTCTGGTGCGTGAGTAGTCCATAGGGAGGAGGGGAGGACAAGTATCATAATCATCATAGACACCAATATCGTGGAGTAATGCTGATAGGATTTACAGGCCCAGATCAGATTAAATAAATTGGTCTCCAGAGTACATGAAAAAACAGATGTATGAAGATCTCAGCATCTGAGCCTTTCATGCTTTCATCTCTCTCTCCCCCCCCCTCTCCCCCATCCCTCGAATAAACAAATATACAATATCCTATCCCAGAGAAAAGGGAATGCCAACAGGAAGCCATCTAACCTAATCTGTGTTGCTATAGCTTCTCTCTTCCGTCACACCAATTATCATTTAACTTTTCTTTCCATACCATCTGCCTTTTTTTTAACAAATGGTTTTTCTCTCTCTCAGTAACTAACCAGTGGTGGTGCAAAATATTTTGATTCGCTCATTTTGTTTTGGTTTTGATGTTATTTAGCATGGAACTCTACATCCAACTTTTTTTTTTCAGAATCTTAAAAACATAAACTCATTACTTCAATGTAGAACAAATAGCTACAACACAATATACTATGAACTTCACTAGTGCCCAACAGCTACTGAGTCATCAAAAGGACACTGTGGAATCCCCCCATTCTTGGAAATGTTTAAAAATAAACTATACAATCAGCTCTCGGGCTGGATCGCGATAATCCCATTTCCATGCAGATTACACATGATTAATGTTGTTTTAGAAGAAGACAAAAGGTGTGGGAAGCGATGATTTGCCATCATTCAAATAATAGTTCTCTAGTTTTGTAGCAATGCTTTTAAAAATACAACGCTATGGGAGAAGAAAGGCCAGTTCTGATAAATAAAGTGTTACTTCCTTTCGAGGTGATAAAATTTGGCTTTGAAAACGAGTAGAAGTATTAAGCCTAATAAAACTCAGAGGGTTATTGTGAATATATGAACTTGTTTTCATTTGTATGGGACTTGTATATTTTTTTAAAAAAATTCCATGTCATTCTAGAAAATATTGGCAGTGGGATTTGCAGAATCCAATGGGATTTGCAGAAAACCATGAGTGGGAGTGGGGGTTACATAATGGGATTGTGCACAGCCTGAAAAGAACAATCTGTTGTAAGCTTTAATGTAATTGGGTCTATTTGCAAGGCTTGTGTGATTGTTTTGATGTCTACAATATATGTGCATATATATTGTGGAAATAATGCATATGGAGTCTGGGGGGGGACGACATCTTTTGAAGCAGCTCTATAAGCCTGGCAAAGGACCCACCTGGTTAATTATTGGTAAAATGCACTATGACCCATCTATTTAAATCCTTTGCTCAGGCTTGATTCTGAATGATGCCACTTATCCTCAGCATAGCTCCTCAGGGTGAGACACCACAAATCCTTCGTTTTTGTTTTTACTTTCAGTCCACTCAAGAGGATGCATAGAGCCAATCCGGACAATAAACTGCTCTAGAGAGCTGTGCACCGTGGTACCATTTCCCTGAAAATAAGACCTCCCTGGATAATAAGCCCAATTGGTCTTTTGAGCGCATGCACTAAAATAAGCCCCCCCCCAAATAAGCCCTCCCTGGAAATATTGCAACAGAGCAGCAGCCATGAGGTGACCATGCTCGCCACCTCCTGCACCTCAAAAATAATAGGACCTCCAAAAATAAGGCCAAGCACTTATTATGGGGGGGGGGGGTCAAAAGAAAATAAGATTATTTTCGGGGAAACACATTATGTCCCTGGTCCAACAACTGGTGTGAGCTTCACACCACAAACCTACTGTCCTAAGGAGCTGTTTCATTCCAGTGCATGATAGGGCTTCCCTGTCTATATGTATAAATTAGCCAGTGCATATTTTGTACAATTAATGTTCTTTAAAAAAAAATAACAATGGAGGAAATGATGATCTTCTCTTCCTTGGCAAAACAAACGGACAGCCTGTGTGTGAGCTATAACTTGAGTGCTGTTTCTACCAGAGGTGGGTTGCTGCCGGTTTGGCCCAGATCGGCAGAATAGGTAGTAGTGGTGGCAGGAGGCTCCGCCCACCCGCCCAGATGAACACGCGCAAGAGAGCACCTGAACCGGTAGTAAAAAAATCAGCAACCCACCAATATTGCACAGTTTCTACCTGTGCAATATTGAGGAAGACTGGCCCTGTCAAAGTTCATAGCCTTTACAGTACTGTAAAACTACACCGTTTAGTATACTGGATGACTCAAGAATAAAAATTCGGTTAAGTTTCAATCTTTGTGAATTTCTGCCTTTGACATTGTGACCTTAAATTGAAAAGTGAATGGTCACCCCCCCCACCCCACCCCAAACCTTGTAAGTTATTAACTAGCATTACAAGAATGTGAAAAGGGAAAGAGAAATGAAGAATAAGAATGCGAGTGGATCTCTGGAATGTATAACAACCCTTAAGGCAGCATGAATGTACTGATTTTAGTGCCTTTTTTTATTTAAGCATTCCTTTCTTATCTCGTGATATTTGGTCAGATCATTATTCATTATTAGGCATTTCAAAAAGCAGCATCTAGTGCTGCTATTAGCCTTTTGAGATTATGCTCGGGAAAGTTTTATGATTATATAAAGAAATAGGCCCAAATATCTGCCCCTGCCGGATAGCAGACTGTGGCATGTGGCAAAATAAATATATTGCATGTAGTTGTTTCCCTTAACTGATTATCATTTATTTTTTGTCTTATTTTTTTAAATGTACCAAATAATATCCATTATTCTGTATAGGCAATTTTAAAATTCAAATTTTAACCTTTATGGATACCAAATAAAGCTTGTCGATCAGAAAGGTTGGCAGTTCGGCGGTTTGAATCCCTAGCGCCGCGTAACGGAGTGAGCTCCCGTTACTTGCCCCGGATTCTGCCAAGCTAGCAGTTCGTAAGCATGTAAAAATGCAAGTAGAAAAATAGGAACCACCTTTGTGCGCCTTCGGCGTTTAGTCATGCCGGCCACATGACCACAGAGATGTCTTCGGATAGCGCTGGCTCTTTGGCTTTGAAACGGAGATGAGCACCGCCTCCTAGAGCTGGGAACGACTAGCTCATCTGTGCGAAGGGAACCTTTACCTTACCACCGTACAGCTAAAAGGGCTGTGTAATCAGCCTCACCTTATGCGAACTTAGCTTGTTCACGTAAGTTGTACAACTGAAAACACATGACGACTGAAAAGTACTCCAGTTATTTCAGCTCTTTACAGTGACAGTATCCAAATTGGCATGGATAGGAGTAGAATTAAGGCAGAGCACAAATTGACTACAGGTGACCTTCAAGGTTTTGCCACCCAGATGATGGTGCTAATCGTTCTGTTTAGGAATAGCATTGAATGGGGGCCAAATTCTATGTCTCCCTCCCCTGCTCCTGATTTGTAGGTGAACTGAGTACATGTAGCTCAGATGAAGTTAAGAACTTCACATAGATGCAAGATGCAGCATCCTGGCAAATACTCTTTTGTAAATATCTACTGTTTTGGAACAGGAAAGACCTGAATTCAAATCCTCTTTCAGCTATCAGCTCCTAGGATGACTTTGGATCAGTAACTTTGCTCTTGCCCAATTTATTTTAGAAAAGTGTGGATGTAAGATAAATGGAAGCATCTCCCAATTTGTGCTACAGGTAGTCCTTGACTTATCACTGTCTGTTCAAAATTACAACAACCCTCACCAAAAGCTACTTATGATCCAGTTTCAAAATTCCAATGTCATGGCCCTCTGCACTTAATAACCGACGCATTTACGGCCATTTGCAGTACCCTATAGTCATATGACCACAAATTACAATAGTTCTACCAGTCTACTACTGCCACCAGTAGCCTCCCACCATCCAGTACGATCCCACAGAGTTGGCCTCCTCAGGGTGCCGTCGGCCAGACAGTGTCGGCTGGTGACCCCCAGGGGGAGAGCCTTCTCTGTGGGAGCACCTTCCCTCTGGAATGAGCTGCCCCCGGAGCTTCGCATAATCCCTGACCTCCGGTCCTTCCGACGCGCCCTAAAAAGTTGGCTTTTCCAGCAAGCCGGCCTGGCCTGTTAATTTTAACTCATTTTTAAATGTATTGTTCCATAAATTCGATTTGTTTTTTTGGATATATATTTAATTTCTTTTTAACTTTTGGGATGTGTGTTTTTTAATGTTGTACGCCGCCCTGAGTCCTTTGGGAGAAGGGCGGCATATAAATCCAATTAAAAAAAAAAAAGACAAACTATAGCAAACAGTGGGTTTGCTTAAGGCATTAAGCATTCGTTTAATGACCATTGTGAAAAAAGTCATAATATTTGGTCCTGTTAAATGGTGACCTATATTACAACTACAATGACTTAAAATTATAATTGCCCAATTGCTCAAATATGGTAGTAGTTCAAGAAAAAGGCTGTCAAACTTATGGCCTGCAGGCTGGTGCGTCATGTGCTAGCCACTCACACACCTGATTTAGTGAAGGGGAAAGTCCCAATACATCACATGATGCCGCCGTGATGACGCAAGTTTGACACCCCTGCTCAAGAACTACTTTGGACTCTTAGAGGAAAGGCAGTTGTAAACAATAGATATAATATATTCAGAAGTCCACCACATGCAAGAAAACCTTGTCTTTGCTTCGGGATATACACTGGAATTTACATAATGCCAAAATAAGACTGGAGCAAACTTGTAAGCAGCCAAATAGTTCAACTGCACACACAGAGGCAAACAGACAATCTTGAAGTCAATATTGATTCCTGGTGACTGCTTGGACAAGTCCCTGTGGTCACCCATTTGGCTTCATGTCTAAGGTGGGACTAGAATTCACAGATCCCAGTTGGTAGCCTGTTGACTACATCAAACTGGCTTTGATTTTAATTAAGGTTAAGCAGAGCAAATATATAGATAATTTATCTAACATCTCAAAATCCCCAGAAACAAGGGCTTGGGGGATATCCTATTGCAATAATTTTCTGTGCCTTCAGTTCCCCACCTTTCCATTTTTGAGCAATGGTGCTAATTCTTTTTTCCCTGTTTTCTCCCTTGCGTTGTGCAAGCACATCCTGAAGTTTAAGACTTTCCTCTTTTCCTCCTCCATTCTCCACACCTCCTCCATGTAGCAGATTGCACACTCTAAGCACCCCTGTAATGTTCACTTAGTTGAACTCCTTTATCCATCCTACTTGGGCCGGTGAATTCAGAAGATAACTTTCCAAGAAGAGTATGACATCTGAAGAAGCTAAATCTAAATTTATTTATTTATCTATCTAATTTATATAGCCACCCATCTCAACAAAAGCAACTACAAAACTCCCATCTTCTGCCAAAGCAAGCTCTAGACCCGTGATGGCGAACCTATGGCACGCGGAGCCATTTGTCAGGGCAGCGGGGCGCTGCCCTGTCAGCTGGCCAGCGCGCATGCGCGCGCTGGCCAGCTGAGTTCACCTTTTTAAAAGCTATTTTTCGCCTTCCCCAGGCTCCAGAGGCTTTATAGGAGCCTGGGGAGGGCGAAAAGAGCCTCCCCGCTCCCCCGGAGGCTTTAGGGACCGTCCCTGAAGCCTTCGGAACGCTTAAAACCACCCTCCGAGCAAACCAGAAGTGACTTCCGGGTTGCTCGGAGGGTCGTTTTAAGCGTTCCGAAGGCTTCAGGGACCGTCCGAGGCTTCCCTGATGCCTTCGGAGTGCTTAAAACCACCCTCCGAGCAACCCGGAAGTGACTTCCAGTTTGCTCGGAGGGTGGTTTTAAGCGCTCCGAAGGCTTCAGGGACCATCCGAGGCTTCCCTGATGCCTTCGGAGCGCTTAAAACGACCCTCCGAGCAACCCGGAAGTCACTTCCGGTTTGCTCGGAGGGTGGTTTTAAGTGCTCCGAACGCTTCAGGGAAGCCTCCATACAGTCCCTGAAGCCTCTGGAGGGCCTCCGGGGGGTCGGGGGAGGCTCTTTTCGCCCTCCCCAGGCTCCTATAAAGCCCCTGGAGCCTGGGGAGGGCAAAAAAATGTAAAAATGGGGGGGGTCGTGCGTTGTGCGTGCATGCGCACTAGGGGGGGCGCGCGTTGCATTATGGGTGCGGCACGCCTGCACTCGACCCCCCCGCGCTTCCCCCACTTGTGGCATGTGAGCCAAAAAAGGTTCGCCATCACTGCTCTAGACCAATTGTGGTTACAGGCTTTGGACATCAACAGATCAGATCATGACTGCTTGGTTAGCTCCATCCAATGTGATAACCATTAGAAAAAGTGAGAAGGAAGGAGAACTGGAATAGTAGGAGTAATTTATGTTGCTTTAAGTTTAAACAATGCTCCCAATGCTGTTCAGATACAGATATGATGAATAATTTTTTCTTTGCCTTCTAGTGTTTGAAACCCCTCACTGTCATTTGAGAACAAGAATTGGATAATTTTGTCTGAAAGATGCAAAAGTTAGTTTTATGCACACAGCAGAGACTGGTATAGTATTGCCCATAGAGAGTCACGTACCAACATTTTTGTGGGGTGGATCGAGAAGATACCCTTTTGACCTTTTTGGGATTTTCCTTTGGATTGGATTCTAATGTGTTTCCCTTAACAATTTGGGAAATGCCCCAAAAGTTCCAGTAACCGTGAAAACTCAAATTCAGTTCAACTTCACTAATAGTTTGGTCATTAGTTCTTCATGCATGACCAATCCAGTTTTGAGCTGAATTCTTTTTCTGTGAATCAATTAGAACTGTTGAGCATAGTCCCAAAGTATCTGCATGTAGACACACTGCAAAGGCTCTTCTCCAGGTAATTTCAATGTGCAAAGAGGAACTAGCACTCTGATGTTGATGGTTTGAGAGGATATTTGCTAACCCTTGTAGTTTGCTCAAAGGCTGATTTTCAGACAAGCTAAGCAGGGACAGACTTGATTGGGAGCTGATTAGGAAATCTCCCAAGCTACAGGCTAAAGTGTAAAGTTGGAAAAACACCCTGGAAGAAAGTAGCAGCAACCACGGCCATATTTTTGCAGACAAAATGACAAGGAGTTATCCAGGGAGTTACCAGGAGATGAGTTCAACTGGAGGAAGATTCTACATAATAAGATTCAGGTCAGACAAACCGGGCAGGAGACAAGAGCTACCACATCACTTCTCTGGAAGAACAGCTCTTGTGATCCTTCTGACTTTTGATGGACTTTACCTTTTTTGCTTGAAATGAAGAATTGCAAGAGACAGATGGAAATGTTTTCATTCAAGGTTCAGTGGTGTTGGTGTAAAATCTGCCTGCGCCATCATGCCACTTTCTATCCCCATAGTGTTCAGGCTCTTGTTCCCAGTCTTAACCATTTAAAAAACAGCAACTGAATAAGTAACCTAGTTCAGGGGTGGACTTAAAAAAAATCAGTAATGGGTTCTCTGCCCGGTTGCTGGGTAGGCGTGGCCATGGTGGGCGTGGCCTAGTCAACCTCCTGCACCATGGTGGGTGGAGTGGGGGATTTTTGCCTTTCCCAGGCTCCAGAAGCTTTCCTTGAGCCTCTGGGAGGGCGAAAACTGCTTCCTCCAGGCTCTGGGGGCTCTTTAGAGGCCGGAAATGGGCCCATTTCTGGCCTTCTGGAACTTCTGGGAGGCCCATTTTCCCCCTCCCTGAGCCTCCACAGGGGCCCTGCACTTACCTCGCATCCAAAACACATGGAGACTCCTGGAAGGGGCAGGGGAGGGTGGGAGGGGAGGGGCAGGATGGGCAAGGGCCAGCTAGGGGTAGGTTTTGGAGGTTCTCCAAACTGGCCATAACATTAGCTACAGGTTCTTCTGAACCTGGCCGAACCCATAGCAACTCACCCCTGACCTAGTTGTTCTAGTAAATCTTTGGTTCCTCTATTCTTGAAACAGACATAAGTGCGTTTGACTTTCCATGTGCCCTTGTGCTCACATGGATAATAATACTCCAGGAAAACTGATTGGACAGTATGTCCAGATGTGATGTATTTAAGTTTTCAAATATGAATGCAGTGATCTTAAACTGGAAGCCTTTCACACCTGCCTTATCTATAAGCATGTCATGTAAATCTCAAAGCACCAGCATGATGGCTGATGAACAGAGATGGCTCTGAACCTAGGTAAAAATATCTGTACTTTTCAAATGGGATTGATAGATTTAAAGAAACGAATCTGCAAATGTGTAAATGTCAGAAATGCATTATAGGGACATGAGATACGTGTATTTAAATCTTATTCAAAGGAGGGTTGCTAATTCATTGGAGTCCATCTGTGACATTGTTCCAGGCAGTTAAGAGTGAGGTGAGGAGGAATCACAATGACATCTATGGGGGATGGCTTTTATCCTTGGGAAAAAAATTAGCTGCATTTGGAAGGCTATTAAATATCAAATGTGAACAGGTTATGCTACAGTAAGTGCTGAGATTATTATAATAAAATGGAAGCTACAATATGTTTAATAAGTAAGTCAAGATTTAAAGCATGGATTTGTCTCATTAACATCATTTAAAAATATTTAGTTATGCAAAAAAAAATTAACTGCAGGTAGTGCTCTATTTACGACCATAATTTCAGTTGTAAGCAATTGTAAGGCGGATCATCATGTGACCAGACCCACTTTTATGACCTTTTTATAGCAGTCAGTAAACACTGATTTCTGGCAAAAAACAAACAAACGTAAATTGTGGTCATGTGACTTTAGGATGCTGCAAACAGCCATAAGTGTGGGCCGCTTGCCAGGCTCTAAAAATGCAATCATGTGACCACAGGGAGGAACTTCAAACGGTCCCTAATCAACTACTTGTAAGTTGAGGACTACCTGTGTGTGTTTATGATTCAGGCAGAGCTGAACATTTGAAACTTTTTGAAATCAACCTTGACTAAATTGTGACCTTAATATATTGCTGTACTGATATAATCATTCTCTTCCCTAAAATAGTTAGCCAAGTTAAACTAAATGTAGGATTACTTATGTACACACATACTTAGCAATACATTCCACTGAACTGAGTGATGCATCCAAATAAGTCTGCAGTAGGATCCTCGGTCAATGCTCTTCCTATTTCTAGCCTTCTCCAGCTGACGGACCATTCCCAGAATTCCACATTGGTCAATTGCACTACATCCATTTTGCAAGTGCTAATATATTGGTTTATTGGACCAATTAATATTTCAGATACTGGACTTAATGTTCAGGTTTAACACTGCATATTTTTGGTTTTTTTTAAAAAAAAAACCAGCGTAAGCAGCTAATAATTTAGCTAACCCTAATGATAACTCTTCTCACTAGTAGAGGGTAGAAGTGATTGATTGATTGATTGATTGATTGATTGATTGATTGATTGAAATGCTGAAACTACACAATAGCCAAAGCTAATCAGGAAAAGGCTTGGATCTTATTTTGTAATCTTGCCATAGCATGTCACTATTTCAAGCCCTGACAGTAATACATATCCCAATGATATTATATATCTTGCTGTTTGGGTACAACCCAAGTCTTCTCAACGTACATATTCCATATAATAGCCATTCTATTCTATATCCATTCATCTGTGAATATAGAAGTGGCTCTACAGTGCTAGCCTGAATGCACAGAGTTTAGTACAATGGGGGCACTGTACGTCTATCCTTGTAGTAATGGTGTTATTCTGTGATGCCATTCATGGTTTTCTATTAACAGAATAACAGAGTTGGAGGGGACCTTGGGGGTCTTCTAGTTCAACACCCTGCTCGAGCAGGACACCCTTTACCTTTACAGACAAGTGACTGTCCAGTTGTCTGGAATGGCTGTCCAGTTGTCTGGAATGGCTAGCTATTAGTTTTTGATGGCTTCTGTCTTCAAAGCTGATAGAGGCTTCATGGTCCAGTGTTCTTCAGTAGGTTCTGTCAGCAGCTGGCTGGCTGTCACAATGGCATTGTAGCCCTTGAGTGGCCAATCTCAAGGTCTCTTCCCAGACTTCAGTAGCACTATAAAGCAATTGGTTACGCATATGGTGATAATCAATTCTGATGATGTGTCTCTCCTCTCCCACCTCATCTGGATTCTGATAATCAGGGATTCCATGCTGGTGGACTCTGCATGATCCAAGAACTCCAAGTTGAAGTTTTACCAATGAATGTCAAGAACAGAGTGGAGAATGATAACCACATTGTTGTTTCTTCTACCAATGGCCTTTATTAAAAGTAATATTGGATGTGTGAATCTCGGAGTACTTTCAGAGCTTATCCAATGATCTGTCATATAGTGATTGTCTGCGTTTTCATGCCCTAGCTTTAGTAGCCCAGATAAATTTAGTTAAAAGTCACTGTACTGCTACTCCATCATTCCACTAGAATGGATTTTTTTTTCTGGCATAAAGAAAAAGATAGACTGCATGATGGGGAAATCTTGGGTGGATTAAAAATAGAAACCCTCCATAAATTTCTACAGATAAAGTTGGGTTATTTGATGGTAAAATGCCACTTATAAATAGCTGTTTCAGAATATTAGTACACTAAAGATAACACATTTACAACTGGCTTATTTTACCCCTGGTATGTACACGTTCCTGTTTTAGTGCTTATGGTAGGAACCGGGATGTGTGCAGAAGTTAACATTTCTTTTAGATGGGAAGTTCCTTTTTGTTACCTAGTTCTCCTATCTTCTGAAGGATGAAACCACTTTTTCTTTCCAATGCTAATGAGCTACATCAAATGGCCCTTTGTTGACATAGGAATTGGGCTTATCTGATCACTGGGAAGTCAAACAGTCGTGCGGAGTCAGCGCTTATGACACCGCTGGGTTAGCTGATTTTCATCATGTATCGGTAGAAGCTATCCTTTGGCGGTTACAGGAAAGAGCCTGTAAGCAAACAGCAGTAGAGACGAGAAAAAGAGGAATGACTTGGGGGTTCTCCAGGAAGGCAAACATCTTCAAACTAGGAACTTTATAACACCAGATGAAAAGCAGCTGATTAAGGTGGTGAGACAAGCTTTCAGCTACAATTGATGTAAGAGGACTCCTGTGCAGCTGTGTTTGAGCGGAGTTATAATCCTGTAGGTTTATTGCTGGTGGCCTCATAAATGTTAATTAGAACTGATGAAAAGAGCTACATTAGCAGTTCGCTTTATTGGTTTTCTGGGTTTGCCTGCATATGTATGTGCAAAATAATTGAGAGAAGGGCAATTGATAATCTTAAGAGACATAGTGTTTTCATCTTCAGAAGAAGACCTTTAACCAGAAATCTTGCAAAGGAAGAAGGGGATAAGGAGTGGATGAAGGGGACACACACACACACACAGTGAAATTGTAAAAACTTTATTATTTATGGAACTCTTTAGAATCTCTCTTTATCAAAAGAAACAAAAATAGTGTTCAGGGCAATAGCTAGACAATATTTTAACTATAACCAGGATTCTTAATGTGCCACTGGCACTTCTTTTGATACCACCCAGACTCCCTGCCCACTCTTTTTGAATTTTAAAACAAATTCTTTTGATTTTCAGCAGTGCTACAAAATAAACAGCCAGCTTCTTTATTTTCAAGAATGCAGCTGAGCCACAAATAAGCTTTATGAATTCTCTTAGAAATTTAGAATTATAGAGTGCTTTGTCTGGAAGGGTGTCCACTTGGCCAGAAAAAGATAAAGCAGAGAATATCTTGTGTGAGAAAATAGTAATTGATGTTTTCTGACTAATCATGCTGATAGTGATTGTGGATATCAGCAAACCTATAGCCCACGGATGTCAAACTCACCATGTCACGTTGCCGTCCCATGGCGTTTCGTGACGTTTTCTCCCTTTGCGTAACGGGCGGGCGTGGCCTGCATGTGACGCATCCGGTCTGGGGGCCGCCATTTTGGTACCCCTGCTATAGCCATTGTCTGGGAGAACCAGAAACCTGATTTAAAATTTTTGAATGTAACCATCAGCTGAACAAGGGTGGAGAACTCACATTATAAGCTTTGTGAGGTTTTTTTTTTCCAGATGACTTGTTCCCAAGTTCATAAAAATACATGTGTCAATAAAAAAAGGAAATTGGAACGCCTGAAATAGTCATTATATTGTTCTGATCAGGGGTGGTAATCACTTACCTTCCCTACTGGTTTGCAAATGTGAGCCACATCCGCACATGCACTCTGCCTTCTGCTTTGCCTAAAGAAAGGGCCTAAATGGGATGCCGTAGAACCAGGGCGGGTAGGCGGGGCCACCCGTGATTTCCGCTACCGGTTTGGGTGAACTGGTCCGTACTGGTAGAATACCACCACTGGTTCTGATTGGTGTTGATATAGGTGCCCACAGCAAATGAAGCCTTCATCCAAAATTACGACAACACATGCAATGGTGGCATTTATGACGAAAGCGCCCCCTTTTGCCTTCTGATGCCCAACACATGTTTGGAGATTGTGAGGTTTGTTTTGCCTTCTAGATGTGTATGAAAGACGTTTTCCCAGGTTCATTGTCCACTGCTTGCAACCGGAAAAAGCTTGATTGGGAAAGACCCAATCAAGTTGAATTACTGACCCAGTAACTTGAGATCTGTTCTATTTGGTTTTTTAAAAAAAAATAAAACTTGTTCTCCACTTGGATCGTGGAGATGCAGTTAAAATGGATAACAGTTATTACATGAACTATGCTGGTTAATATTTCAAATAGATAAAGACCTGTTTAGTTTAGCAAGTTGAACCCTTACTGGTTTTTTTTAATAGAGAGATATAGTCTCCTTGTTCTGAGCTCCCTTAACTCTGGTTTGATGAGTGCAGATATTGTGACTGTCCTGTATCAAATCCGGTGTAAGCCATTGTTTTGTAGCCTGCTTAATTAAAGGTTACATCTTTTGTTCTCTTTCTTTCTCCCAGCAGTACTGGTATGTGACCCTAGCATTATCTGCATTAATTGCTGAATATATGGGTGGTTTTGTCATATCTGGTGAACGTATGAATTATACCTCAGGTTGTAGAGTGTACAAGAGTTCAAAAGAATCTGATTTCCAACAATAGACAGAGGTTAGAAGGTTCCTAGTCTGATTAGTTCCAAAGTCATGTCTCCTGAAGTTGGATATTGAATTGCTAGCACAAGATTAACTTAATAAATATCCTGTTTGAAGCTATTGGAGTAGGGCTGATGGTGCTTGTCATTCAGTACCACCAAGAGCATTTTCCAGTGGAACAGCCAGGTTAACCAGTTAACAAAAACAATGTATATTAAAAAAAACTAATACATGCATTCAGCACAAGATCATAAGGACTATTCTTTTTCATCAGATACTTGGTTTATCTACAAAGGAGAGGGCAGAGAGACACATGTAGAAAAATGACCCTTGTAACATTAAACACTAACACATTTATTATGGTTTATAGTGTATGTTTGTTAGTCCCTAAGGACAGTAGTAGTAGAAGGAATCTGGTGGTCTTCAGACTTTTATAGATTTTAAGTGCCCACCTACTCCAGTCTGCATAGCTAGTGGTAAGAAATTATGAGGGTTCAAAGTTAGGATCTATTTTCATTGGAAGAACTTGGGGAAAATAAAAAAAAAGTTCATATCTGATTTTTTTTCATCCTTACTATAGCATACGTATGTAAATTTTATCTGATTAATTTATAATAAAGTTGATGTGCAATATATTGCTTAAGTTTGGAATTAACCCCCCCCCCATGCTACTCTGAAGTTATCTAAATGATGTTATTTAGAGTGATTTAATAGAAAGTCTACTTCTAGTCAGTACAGTATTAAACTTGGAAAGTAATTTGAACCCCTGTATAATAGAGCACAGCAACAACACCTCTCTTTCTGTACTTTTTTATTTTTTTTATTTTTCAATTTTATTAACAAACATGTAAAATACACATACACAAAACTTAGACGTATAACACATTTACACAATGCAATACAAACAGGAGCTTCCTGTTCTTTCTAGTAGCAATTATCAATCGATAGCACTCACCTTATATTATTTCCCATTCAATTGTATTTCATTTGAGTTTCACCATTCTTAACTTTCTTATTTTACTCATAACTATTATTTTTGAGTTTTGTTACATTCCTTCATTGATTCTTTTTTCTTTCCTCCATCCACCTATACCATTTATCCCATATCTGGTAGAATTCTGATTCTTCTTTTCCCTGACTTTCTTTGGTTAGTTTGTCCATTTCAGCACAATCCATAACCTTTCTTATTATTTCATCTTCACTTGGAGTTAGTTTGTTATTCCATTTCTGGGCAAAGGCAATCCTTGCCGCCGTAATTATATGTAGTATTAAATACTGGATTTCTTCTTTGTATTTCGCAGACATTATTCCTAATAAAAAAAATTCAGGTTTCCATTCTATTTTATATCTGTACTTTTTAATAACATCTATTCTGGATTGTCTTCGCACAATATTGGAAAGATGAAGAAATAATGCAAGATGAAGAGATAACGAAGAAGATCGACTAGTGATGGCACGCGCACTGGAGTCTTGGAAATTCAAAGACCAGCTGGCCAGTTGTGCATGGGCATGCCAGAAACCAGAAGACCAGGTGGCCGGTGTAGCATGCGGACCGGCGAGCTGGTCTTAGAGTTTCCAGGGCTCCAGAACACATGCGTACAAACATTCGGGTTTGGCTACTTGGTGCCGAAAAGGTTCGCCATCAATGATCTATGCTAATTTGTTATTTTATTCTAAAATTGCAGAGTAATTCTATATTCTCCATTAAAAGTCGTGCTCATTTGCCTTCCTATGCTATATCTTTCAGAAGGTTTATTATAGAATTCAGTATTATTTAATTTACTGCTTAGAAAATGAGTGTTGTTTTCATTGTCTCTTTAATGATTCAATTCCCCTCTCATTCATTCATCCCAGTTAATAAAAGTGCATGTAAAAGCTGTCTTCCAGTCATTTTTGGCAGGAGGTGGGAAGTGGGGATGAATAGAAATAATTTCTTTTCACTCACATTTGGGAAGAATGATGGAGGAAGATATTGCATGCCTACACAGTGAAGCAAGCTGTTTGTTTTCTAATCGAAACCCGATAATACTTCCTATCATTTCAAACATATACCATTAAAATTATGAATATGGCATTTTGTGCTTTTTAAATATTTTCCTAATGAATAGAATGTTTATAGTATTCAGTAATGCTCTGTAGAAAGATTACAGTCCTTTACAGGAGATGTTTCTGGGAATTTTCTAGGTATTGTTTGAATATTGCTTAGATATTCCCATACATCCATTCTTATAATTACTTTATTGTTATTAGAAACTACTAGCATTTTATCAATTGGGCTACTGCTATGGATAGGTAATCCAGTGTGGGTTTAATTTTTTATAATACTAATTTTTGCTGGGTTGATAATTCATCCCATGTTTGCTGAACAGCTGGAAAAGAGCCAGTGCTATATATTGTCCAGATTTTGATTAATTACGGTATATATCTAAATATTGCCATGACACAAGGCTGGGATTGGATCTTATAATAAAAATGATTTATTTTATCATATTTATTTGATAGGGAATAATAATGTTAGGGCCTGGATCATGTTTATAAACCATTATGGTAAGAGCTGCACAGGAAACTACATTGTGGTTTCATATGATATGTGAATTCAGTCTAGAACTTGTTCTAGATGCAAACTGAAAATCAAATTAAAGCAGTAGCTGTTCAAGACCAAGGGGCTAGATCAGTGGTTCCCAACCTTATTTTTGGCCATGCCCCACCTAAGCATCTTTAAAATCCTGACATACCCCTGTGACATATAATTCTTACTTTACTCAAAAAGTGAACTCTACTCACACAGAGGAAGACCATTAACTTGGTTTAAACAAGGTTCAAAATTGCTCCCATTAAAAATCAAATTGCCCCCCTGTGGGGCGTGAGCCCCACATTGCGAACCACTGGGCTAGACAGATGTTGCTTTGGGATTCTGATGTTAGAAAAAGGCCAGAAATAAATCTGCTTTTCCGCCTTGTTTCCCCTGATTTAAATCGTTCTCCTTTAAAAGAGACAATAAAAGAGGAGTAACGAGATAAAACTGATTTTGTTTTAAATTACACAAAATGATTATACTGGCTAACATACTGCTACTTCTTTTCAGAGACCAGAATGCTACGGATCCAGGCTTGGAGTATGTGAAGGTATGAAATATGACTTAATTACTTCCATTATTTAAAAAAAGAATGTTAAAGCCGCTATTTTATTAGTAAATTATAGTAATTGCACTAATACATTCCTTCTTTGGTTCATTAGATCTAATATATTATGGTAGCTTGACTTCTTTTTTTTAAAAAAGCTTGACTTATTTTGTTTTTAAAGAGGGAGTGATAACTAATTAGATTACTTGAATCAAGCTTGGAGAAAGCAAGATCAGACTGCAAATTTAGTAATTAATCACCACTGTCGCTAACGGCTTTTTCATTTTCTCTTGGTAATATTCCAGCAATCATTCTGTTATATCAAAGTAGATGAAAGGAAATTTGTAATTTGATCTTCACTCTCTTTGGAACAAGCTGCTTTAATATGAACAGAATGTCTATCTGTGGGACACATTCATTTCAAATGCTGAAATGGTGAATCAGTGTTGGAAAGAAGGCTAAGAAAACAAGAGCAATTGATGAGCCCTGAATCTATCTAAATCCTGGTTTATTGTGAGCAAACAGGATTCTAATGGGACTAAGATTACTCATTCCTGCTTGGCTCTTATTTATAGTGCAAACAACTAAAGAAACTAAAAATGCTTTGTTTAATCTAACATGAGATTATTCACTTGTTGCTCTCTTTAGAAACTAGAATAGTAATCCAGAATTGGTCTTGGTGTACAAATTTATTCTGCTTGGCAGAAGCAAGCAGGAAGTGTGGATTCAAGCAATGCATGAAAAGAAGGAAGGCCAACTAGGCTGGTTTTCCATGTGAATGTGACCATATTTTTATTTGGGTTTCATAATAGGTTGGCGTATTCCTATCAGTTAAGTCAGTTGTTTGTCACACAATCATCCAGATGTTTGTACTGAATTTGGCACTTTTATCCACTTATCAGATCCTTCCTAAAGACCTGGATAGGCAGATGTTGTAGTTCAATGGTGTTAAAGGCATTGTTGCAGGATGTTGCCTTTGTAATCAACTGATGAGGATGTTGTCAATGCTAATAGTGTTTCTAGTGGTGCTTGCAGTTGTTTTGGGGTTGCACCAAGGAACCTATTATTATTGGTATTATATTTGCTTTATTTTGCCGCAGTACTGCTGTTGTTTGTAGTCATCATTATTATTATTTTATTCATAAAGAAATTACTTTTGTTTATCAAATTTATATGGCTGCCTATCTCATAAGAAGTAACTTTACACAGTGTATAGTAAAAGTATAAAAACAATAAACACATCAAATACAGTCATATAAATACACACGTACACAGAAATACACAAGATTGGATCACCAATCACCACATTATACCCTGAGAGCCCCAGGCCTAATGGCAGAGCCATGTCTTGAGGGACTTCCGGCAAGTAAGAAGGAATGGAGCTGACCTAATTCTGGGGGGTGATATTTCACAAGGCAGACACTACAACAAAGAAGGCCAAGTATGTGTTGTGGCTTGTTGGCCACCGACTCCATCTGCAGCCGAATCCAAGGAGGAGTGGAGTCAGGGTCAGTATCAAGGCAACCTGAGAGTTCCGAGGGGGAAGAGGGAATGCAACTGGGGCAGAGGTGGAGCCTGGGTCGTCTATCAGCCCTGGAGAGTCAACAGCCCTCAGGTCTGGAGGTGGCTGATGAGGAAGAGGAGAAACAGCTGGGTCCAGCGCCTGACATACAGATGCGCAGAAGGCAGAAGAGAGGAGAGCAGTGGAAATCCGTGGACTGATCCTTGGAAAGGAAGAGCCAGCGCTACTAGCGAAGCCCCACTCTAACGCTGGGGATAAGAGGCAGGGGGTGGAGATGAAGAGATGTGGCAGACAACTGAACAGACTTGTTAGCCTATGGTGAGAGAAACTTTTTGCCGGGGCTGCTGGCGTTTCTAGCAAAGGAATCTTTGAGTTAACTTCAAAGAGTTTGTTGTGTTTGGGAAGCTGGGTCAGAACAGTATAATTGCTTAGAGCCATGGTGGCGCAACTGTTAGAATGCAGTATTGCAGGGTAATTCTGCTGCCTGCTGCCTGCCAGCAGATTGTCAGTTTGAGTCTCACCAGCTCAAGATTGACTCAGCCTTCCATCCTTCCGAGGTTGGTAAAATGAGGACCCTGAGTTTTGGGGGAATAAGATGACTGTCCAAAGAAAGTGCTTAGAGAGGGCTGTAGCACACTATGAAGCAGTATATAAGTGCTATTGCTATAATTTCCCAAGAGACAAGACCTACAGCATGACTCTCTTGCCAAATTTGAAGGGACAAGCGGGTGTAATTGGGGAGATGATACCTCACCCTATGGTGACGAATGTGTTCACTCACAGTCTGGTGTAGATGCTGAATAGGAGCAGAGAGAGCACTGAACCTTTTAGCAGCCTACATAGTGGAGACGGGGGGGGGGGGGATCTCTCCTTCCCAAGCTCCACTGACTGGAACCAATCTTGGAAAAAGGAGATGAACCAGCACAACACAGCTTCTGGTGACTTTAGTCATGGAAGTGTGTGTATTAATGCAAATTATATTCAAAAGCTATCAAGCAGCAGCTCTGCCAATGTCCAAGGGTGATGTGGTTTATTTATCAACTATGGTTCAATCTCCTCTACTTTAGGTTTCCTTTTTCCTTGTAATATACAAGCAATAAAGCTTGCTTGTTTACCTTGAACTCAGAGAGCTAATTGCCCTAAAGGTTGTCCATTAGTGATTGCACTTCTTCATTTCAGATAATCTTTGACACATGCCTATTACAGAAGGAAATGACTTTGATAAGCAGGAAGCCATAAAAATAATCCTTCAATTGCAATTCTCTGCAATGGGAGTGACCTTTGAAATTAAAGTAACTTCCAGGCAATCCCGAATAGGTCATACCTTGGAACTTCCGAGTAACCATGACCAGATCAACTGCGCAGTATGAGGTAAACTAGGGATGTTCTATAGTCAGATTATCATTTGAGGCTAATGGTGGAAGGGATTTCACATCGGTTGAGAAGCCATTGCTTGCTTTTCAGTTTGCCTGGCTTTCAAAAATGCTTGCAGAATTTCCAACAGGTAGAGACCTCGCAGGAATGAATTATGTCTCAGTTAAATATTGGTGAGAGGCTTGGTGGGGATATATAAGGATTGTAGCTGTGTAGGTGCAATCACTTGACAGGGCCAGTTTGGTCTAGTGGTTAAGGCATCAGGCTAGAAAACAGGCGAGCATGAGTTCAAATCCTGCCTTAGCCATGAAAGCAAACGGGGTGACTTTGGGCCAATCATTCTCCCTTACTCCAGCCCACCTCACAGGTTGTTTTTGTGGGGAAAATTTGCGGAGGAAGATGTATTGGATATGTTTGTTGCCTTTGGGTATTTATAAAAACAATAAATATTAATAAATAATAAAAATGTTACATTAACAAGATTAAGGAAGGAACTTGAAAATAGGTAGTCCTATAATTTCTTCTGGATCTATCTGAGACACTGTTTTATCTAATTCATTTGTGAAGAATTATATTTTGCATCTGAGGAAAAGGTCTCCAAAATATTTACATTTGGAGCTAAATGCGGTGAAGAAATATAATTTGGTACCCCAAAGGGCAACTTGTCTTTCCTCTATTTCACAATTTTAGACCTCATGCTATAGAATCTAGACAGTTCCATATGAACCTTTGTCAAAAGAAGGACCCAGAAATTCTTCTTTGGCAAACTCCATCACATGTGCAATAATATCCTGGACTTCGCTCTTGCAATGAACTGAAACTTGAGTTCTTTTCTGTGTTTTTTCATGGCTTCTCACAGTCATTGAACCTGCCTTGGTCAAAGAGTGAATGGAACTATTTACCCACCTTACCTTTGATATGCAAATTATTATTTTTGCAAGTTGATAATGTCCTAACAATTAGGGCAAAGTATATCAACTGCAGAAGAATGGTAACAGTTTATTTGCATCCCAACATCAGAACACCAATTTGCCAAATGAGCAATGGTCATCATTCTCTATGTATGGGATTCCACATAGCCTTGTCAATCAACTTTCAATCACAATTGGTATCATATTTCTGTTGCTAAGCAAAGTGGTTGTTAAGTGAATTGCCTATGATTTTACACCCTTTTCTGCCATGGTCGTTAAGCAAATCATTTCAGTGGTTAATTGAATCACCTGGTCACTAAGTGAATCTTGCTTTCCCCTATTGACTTTGCTGGTCAAAAGTTGGTTGGGGAAGTCGCAAATGGTGATCATGTGACCCTGCTGTAACCTTCGTAAATCGAGGCCGGATGCGAAGTGTCTGAATTTTGATCATGTGACTATAGGGGTGCTGTGATGGTGATATGTGTGAGGACTGGTTGTAAACGGGTGAAATCTACTTACCTTTGCTACCGGTTCCATAGCAATGTGAGTGTGTGCGCATGTGCAGAGTGTCAAAAATGGATGTGATGCCATCCGGACAGGTGGATGGAGCCTGCTACCGAGTGCGCCTGCAAAGGTAAGTGAACAGCGGGGGGGGGGGAATCCGCTCTGCCATGCGATTTAGATTGGCTAGAAAGCAGGATTTCTAGCTAATATAAACACGTGTCACAGCTGATAGTTGGAAAAAATGGTTCATTCGCCCAAACCGGTAGCATTTTTATTTACTACTAGTTCAGGTGAACCGGTAGCATTTTTTACTACCGGTTCAGGCGAACCAGACATTTCACTCCTGGTTGTAAATAACTTTTTTCAGTGTAATTGTGACTTTGAACATTCACTAAACAAAGGACTACCTATACTGAAAGTCTGTTTGACCAGTTTTAAGAAAACCATTGCAGTTTATGTTGTGCTTACGTTTTAGAGATGAGCCATGCCAACCATTTCAAATCCTATTCATCCTCTCCTTTTGCACAGGGCATTTGCTCTAAGTTTAGTTGTCTCATTTTATCTTTCATCTTTCTGTTTTCCTTTGGTTGGACAAATGATTGTGTATGTCTGCGAAGAAAACGATTAGTTGCATTTTGGATGTCAATTAAGAGAGTTGCCTAAAGAGGTTTTCCCTGAAAAGCAAAAGCAGAACGAATTCATTTCATTTCCTACCAAGGTTGCTCAGAAACACATCAAGATATTTTCATCCCCCTCATTTGCAACATCAATAGGGACCGGAGCCTCTACAGGCAATGGCCTCTTGTGATGGCTGTATGCAAATGCTTTTTATAACATTTAAAGTATTGATGCATTAGGTCATTCTGTGGTTCTAAAAAAGAGAGCTGCTCATTATACAGCACTGGTCCCATAAACAGACAAATGTTCTGAGAAGAAGCCTTTGGTCTGTAGCTCCTCTTTTGTTCCATCAGCAAGGCTGGTCACAGTTAAAGAGCTCTTTTAGAAATTGGCTTTTATTTCCCAAGTGAAAACCAGCCAGGCTGCTCTGAGTTGGATGCTTAGGAGAATCTATGAATGGAATTTTGCCCTTAGATATAAATCATAATCATCACCATCATCTGCAGTGGATTAAATTTTTTATTTCATTTTTAAGTGACAAATGAGGCAAGAGAGAGCGCTACTGAAGGATTATTGTGCTTTACTTTAAAATGTAGATAAATGGACTCACTTCTTTGAGTGAGGTAAGAAGACTAAATATGCCAGCTATGAGCATAAAAGAAGATGGTTTCAGGTTATTTATAGCAAAATTTGCAGACCTGTTTTCTAGTTGTCTTCTTCCTTTGTATAACCTGGCAGTGCTAAAACTATATTCTTAGGACCGTGATGGGGAACATGTGTGGCATGTGTGCCCGAAGTAGCATGTGGAGGCATGTCCCTTCGCATGTGCGGCGTTGCCCATTCCACTTCTGGGTTTCTGGCATGCATGCACGTGCAATGATCAGCTGGGCTTTGTGCGTGCGGCAGTGCCGGAAACGAAGAACTGGTCTTCTGTTTTCTGGCATGAGCATGTGCCAGCTGATCATCATGTGTGCATGCGCACCAGGAACCAGAAGTTCATTTTCTGACTCACGCATGTCTCCTGGGCAGCTCCTCTTCCAGGTTGCGACCCCAATGAACAAGCACACGGTGCCCAAAAAGTTCTCTATCATTGTCTTAGGATATTATCACTGACTACAAAATTAAAACACTTTAATTATGCCTCAAAGATTCTTACAAAGAATATTTCCTCGTTGCTCGTTTATGCCTCTCCTGGTTATGGGTTCGTGTCGGAAGAAGACTTTATATGTATTGGTTCAACCATGTAACATTCTATTATTCTCAAACAATTTGAAATTTACCTCCATGTTCTCCACTTGGAAGACCAAGAGAAGGTCTTCCAAGCAAACAAACCATGTGCAAAGAAAGGAATGGAGGTGACAATGGAAAATTTGGCCTATAAAGAGAATGGCTTTGGAGAAAAAGTGACTGAGGGAAATAAGGGAAGGAATATTACATAAAGAAGACCATAACCTGTATTTTGTCAACTGAGAGTACAGGACGTGGAGAGAGGCAGTTAAGTTACAGGAAGGCATGAGTTAGCCATTGCAGAATGTCTTTTGAATGCAGAATGTCCCTTGGAGCCAGTCATTCCAATGACTTAACTTTCAGTTAATCCTAGCCTCAGGAAGGTAATAGAATACTATGCTTGTTGCAACTTGCCAGAGATGACTTGCTTAGATTTCTGGTATTTCTTCCAGAACATGATGTCCTACTGACTGAAAGTGAAAGAGTCATGGTCAGGGTTCTAAAAGTATTAGATAAGGTAGGAAAGTTCCAATGTTCCAACTTCAGAAGTTGAACCTGACACCTGTCATTTGCAATTTTCACAGCGGCAATATTGAATTCAAACAGAAATCAGGACCTGTCTGCTTGTCTATCATCTGTATATCTATCTATCTATCTATCTATCTATCTATCTATCTATCTATCTATCTATCTATCTATCTATCTATCTATCTATCATCTATCTATCATCTATCTATCTATCTATCTATCTATCTATCTATCTATCATCTATCTATCATCTATCTATCTATCTATCTATCTATCTATCTATCTATCTATCATCTATCTATCACATTTTGGAATTGCTTAGATCACCCTCACAGAGGGACTCTTCTTCTATTTCTTTTACTATCCAGCTCAGCATACATCATAATTTTGTATCTACAGATATTCATATTTTGCAGTTTTTAAATTTCAGGCATTTCATTTATGCATTTAAAGTTAACAAAGAAATAAATGTAATTAAATATAGCATTTAATTTGTTAAACATAATGAGAAATATTATTTTTATCTTACATTTAAGTATAAATATTACATAATTTAGGTTAAATTTCATTAGAAATATTTCCAATGTTCCTTGTAGTAGTATGCTGCCCTCTAGTGTAATACATCAAATTGGTATTTCTTGCAACCAAGAAAAAGCAAAAGAATTGATGTACCAATAACCACCTGCTTAGCTTGCAAACTGTAAAATGGATCTTAAAAGAGGTTTTCAAATTTGGAAATGGTTTCTATATAATGACCTTTGCTGATTCTGTTTTCTTACTTGTATATATTTGCAACTAATTATTCAAAATTCCTAGACCTTGCAGAATTGTCAAAAAATAAGTATAGGAATAGTTTCTAAACCTTATAATAGGTTTATGTTGACATATTTTGCATGTACTTAGAACTAATTATATTTTTGTCAGAAGAGTAGTTGAAATCCTACAAAACTTCAGGTGGTGAAAGAATTAAAACAGTTTCTCCAAAAGGTATTTCATTTATATTACTTTATATTGTATTTGTATTGTGAAATGATTGACACTATTTCATTGAGCTAAAGTGGTCCAATAAAATAGCTTAAAAATTAAAGATGTAATTGCTCTCTAGTGTCTATCTATGTCTGCAGGGAAAATGTATATTTGGATGCAATTCAAATCTCACATATTTTGGGAGCTATGGTGTTATATGTTAGCATATGTCTGGCATACATCATAGTAGATTTATTATTTACCAAGATAATATTATCTTAGTGAATCTTACTATTATTGACTGAACAGGCAAAGTCGTTGAGAATCTGGTGGCATAAAAATTGGATAAATAAATAAAATAAACCTGTGCAGCTGACCTCAGAAGGAAGAGGCAAGAAGCAAGAAATCTGAGAAAAGGAATTTCTTTTTACAGGCACTGAGGGAATGTAATAAATTTAGAGGAAGTAAAATAGCTTTGGGGTAGTTTCTCCCAACTAATCCAAAATGACTGAGGAGTTTTCAATTGAGGAATTTCTTGGTTTATAAAAAAAACCCCATAACCTTTGGTGCCCAAGGCCCACTGGGAAGCAGTAAAAGTTGGCATTTCCCTCCCTCAATAAAAATAAAAGGACATTTTTATGTCAAAATAGGGAGCCATATAGAGCAAATAGGACAAAATACTAGCCTGAGGAAAATGTGTTGCCTCTTTAAGGCAATTGGAATGCAGGCCCAGCTTGTAAAATGGAAGCATTGTGTATGTGAACGTGTAGCTGTGCATGCAAAACGCTTATATAGCTTTTGTCTTGAGACCAGTCATTCTTACTATTACTACTGTCATCAAACACTTCTGTTTTTCAAAGGAGCAGAATAAATCAACTATGCTGAAACCTTTTTTTCTCCCTTCCTCTCAAGCCACTCAGTTCTAGGCCACCATTTATACGATATGCTGTACCGTTACTTAGGATTGGAACTTATATTAATATTTTCCTTTGGGTTTATCTTACTAATAGGGATGTGGTGGCTCAGTGGCTAAGACGCTAAGCTTGTCAGTCCAAAAGGTCGGCAGTTTGGTGGTTTGAATCCCTAGCGCCGCGTAACGCAGTGAGCTCCCGTTACTTGTCCCAGCTTCTGCCAACCTAGCAGTTCGAAAGCATGTAAAAAATGCAAGTAGAAAAATAGGGACAACCTTTGGTGGGAAGGGAACAGCATTCCCTTGAGTCATGCCGGCCACATGACCATGGAGACGTCTTCGGACAATGCTGGCTCTTCGGCTTTGAAACGGAGATGAATACCGCCCTCTAGAGTCCAGAATGACCAGTGCAAGGGAAACCTTTATCTTTTATGCTCTTAATGATTTTTATACTCCATTATACTTATTTTTCTCTTATGCACATATATGCATAGAAGGATGTTGAATATCTTTCATTCCATGTTTTGTTTGGATCTGGCCTTAGAGGGCTTCAATAAATTTGAATTGATTTTATTTTCCTTATTCAAAAGAATGTATTTTCATCCTATAGCTCTTGACCATATGGGGGAGCCAAAGTCCAATTTCTCAGCACGTGGATTTTAGAAATGGGCTCAAATTGTATAACAAAGGAAAGCGAATATGAAATGATTTGCAGAGGGAAACTGCTTAATTAGAAACAGCACCCATAGCAGAGAGAGCTTTATCAAAGCCTACTGATTCATATTGGCAGTCTAATTTGAAAAAGCCACCTATTTTCTAAAAACGATAGCAAATCCTCATTTGCAAGGCAACAAAATATATTAGTAGCAGCAATTCCATCTGTACTCGTGAGGGTTGTGCGTCTCTGGGGAGAAAGAACCTGTTTTGGGGAATCAAAGGCTCTGTGTAGCATTGTCACCAGCAGTTCCAACGTGCAATGGCAAGTCTTATTACAGAATGGATTTTTCATTCATTTAGCCTGCTATGATTAGTTTGGAAACCCAAGTACTCCAAAACAATTGTCAAAGAAACTGCTGGATTATATCTTTATAAGGTAGTTCAGGGAACCTTTTCCTATGTTGGAAGAAATGTCCATTTGGGTTCAGTTCCAGACACTGGAAACATGGAGGCTTTGGAAAGATGGTTTTAATGGTGGACAGGATGACATGCCTTGAAGATATTGGGTGAAGAAGAAAAAGGGGGAGAGATGCTGAGAGTGCCTGAGTTTTATACCCTCTCTGGGCTTTTGAATTTGAGCTTGTATTCTGATTGGTTGTCAGATGGGGTCAACTCTGTAGGGTTTACTGAGTCCCAGGCTTGGTTGAGCCTTTCTGGATGATGTAATCTTCCCAGGTGTCATGTGGTGAGATGGGTAGAGGGCTAATCCTATCATGTCCTGAGGGCCATGTCTTAATCCCATTACCCTGGAGCTGGGGGGGGGGGGGGCAGGAAGCTGCTTTGTCTTTAAAAACATGTTTCTCCTTTTCTTATCCAGGGAAATATAATATTCTGCCTTTTTAATATTTCCCAGAATATTTCATTCTTCTAGGAGAGGGGAAATATCTTCTATTTAATATTTGTTACATTTTTAATCCACTCTGTGATGTTTTCTGAGTGGATTATGTCAAAATAAATACATAAAACCAGCAACAGTAACCTCCATAGAAAAAAGGGAAACTTCCTACACCTATTTGAAAATCACATTCCTGTGGAGTTATTGTTTGGAGACACCGTGGGGATGGCCACAGCAAAAAAAATGTAGGTCACTCTTCTGCTCTCCCCTTTTCTCTCTCATTCTACAGTAATTTTGTTTTTTCCGTCCCCCTCTGGTCTCTCTTGTTCAGTGGATTCCCTAAAGGTTTGATCACTTATTTCCTTATGAGTAATTGAGAGCATCTTATGGGCTGTAAGTGCATCATCCATGCACTCAATATACCATTGGTACTAACAACAGGCTTTATACAGCCACAAAATTGGTGAAAGATGCTATAAGACATTATAAATGACTTGTGAGGAATCCTGGTTAGAAATTAGAGACTTGCAAAATGGCCTGCACCTGATTTATGGAATATATAGCAGTTATGTAGTGGTTTCACTTAGGAAGTTAATGATGCTTTTTTTAGCCTGTGCTTGTAAGTGTTATTTATAGGTATCTCCCGTGGATTTTAATAGCTGAGAAGGCCAATCCCTGTGTAAACTTGGTTAATGGGTTTAGAGGGGAAATATAATATTGATATTTAATATTTGTTACCTTTTTAATCCACTCTATGATGTTTCCTGAGTGGATTATTAAAAATAAAACCAGCAGCAGTAACCTCCATAGAAAAAAGGGAAATATAAAATGCCAAAGAATAGCTGTTGCAACCAGGGACATTAAAATTCTTTTTTGCAAGGGAGGGTTTAAAAGTTGAAATACCTAAGAGAAGTTTCTAGTAAGGTAAAGGAAATAGAAAGGGCAGAGGCCTTCAGAAAAGGCATTTCATGGATAGGGTATCATCATCAAGATCATTTCCATTGCATCCATCTTGCTACCTTCATTTGGGCCTCCGAAAATAAATTGCATATGAAGAGATGCTTCTTTAATTCATTAGCCTTTTCCTGCCTAGCGTTTCCCAGAGATGCAGACTTCAACTCCAGTGTTTTCCAGACAGCACATTCATTGCTGAGAATTCTACGAGTTTATATTATTATTTAGCTAATCAATTTATTAATTGCCTTACTCACCAAAGGAACTCTAGGTGGGAGTATCATAATAAAATAATAATTTAAAACAGTCCAAAATACAACCAGCATTAAGCAAATCAGAACCACCCATATCGACAAAAGAGCAATAAAAAACCAGCCATGAGTGAGGTCATAAATTGCCCTGTCTCAGGCCCTGTTAAATAAGCTAGGATCTTCATGGTTTTCTTAAGGGGCAACACCATTGGAATCATATAGACCAGCGATGGCTAACCTTTCCCAAACCAAGTGCCCAAAGCACGCGGATGCCCAAAGCCCCGAAATGCAATGCGAGTGTGCCCCTTGTGCATGTGCTCTGTGCATGCACACGCCCCCTGCACATGCCCCCAGCAGAGACCCGAAGACCAGCTGGCCGGTGGGAGGTACATGGCACGTGCGCGGCAGAGCTGAACAGGGGTGATGGCTTGCATGCCATCAAAGAGAGTGCTGCGTGCCATAGGTTCACCATCACAGATACAGACTATCCTAGTTTACTACAAGGATAAACAAAATTAAACAATTGCTTCTGACACGATGTTTCAATTAAAGAATGTTATTAATTTGATTAAATGTAAGTCGCCACTCCAGCAGCTTATAAACTATAATAAGTAAAACAATTAAAAACATAAAGAAAATAAAACAAGACAGCCCAGACTACAAACAAGTTTAAAACCAGGTATGTCAGCCACCCCTCAACAGGCCTGAGACCAAAGACAGGTTTAAGGGTTTCCTGGAGCCCCACAAGAGACGACTCCATTCGTATCTCAAAATTCCTCCCCAAATGTCTGTCTGTGAAATTAGAAAAGTTGGGCTGTTGCTTTGTTACAGTTGTAGCTCATAGTTTCATTTTAAAAATACCCCCAAGGCAGCTAAGAAAACCAACAATTGGATTATTGTAAACTTTTATCCAACTAGAATAGTAATTAAGCCAAATAACTCTTGCAGGATTCAATTTGGGTCAGTCACCGGGACCAGAGGTCTTTCAAGCTTTTGGACCTGGGCAAGGGCCCTTCTTCAGAGAAGTTTGACGGCCAGCCATCAATACCCCAATCAACATCTAAAAACCCACACATAACAGCAGTGGTGGGATTCAATTTTTTTTACTACTGGCTCTGTGGGTGTGGCTTGGTGGGCATGGCTTGGTGGGCGTGACAGGGGAAGGTTACTGCAAAATCCCCATTTCCTCCCAATCAGCTGGGACTCGGGAGGCAAAGAATAGATGGGGGTGGGACTAGTCAGAGGTGGTATTTACTGGCTCCCCAAATTACTCAAAATTTCCGCTATTGGTTCTCCAGAACTGGCCATAACCTGCTGAATACCACCTGTGGTAGTATAATATCTAGTCTATAGTATTATACCAAGAAGGCATAATATGACTGAGTTTGTTTATACCATACATTGCCCATAGTTTGCTTGGGAAACGTAGTCTTTGTGGTTTAAAACATAGTTTATGGCTTAGCATCAGTGGTGGGTTTCAAATTTTTTTAGAACCTCTTCTGTAGGTGTGGCCTGCTTTGTGGGAGTGGCTTGCCAGCCATGTGACCAGGTGGGAGTGGCTTGCCAGCCATGTGACTGGGGGCGTGGCCAACTTGTAAAATGTGGTGAAACTCACTTAACAACGCTCTTGCTTAGCAACCAAAATGTTGGCTCAGAAACTCTGGCATTTGAAGCACGCAAGTCTTAAAGCTGCCAAGTTACAAGACCCTTGCACCCCTAACCCTTTAGAAAAAAAAACGCCAGGGGTGTTCAAACTTGACAGCTTTAAGACTTGTGGACTTCAACTCCCAGAATTCCTCCTCTCACTCTTCATCTTGATGATGTGTGGATGGGCGGGGCGGAGGGAGCTGGAACCGGTTCTAAACGGCACTGTAGATTTGTGGAACCTCTTCTACCGAAGAGGTTAGAACTGGTAGGAACCCACCCCTGCTTAGCATGATGTGTAAAAGCAATTTATTACGGCTTAACTGTAATAAATGATATATTGTTTATATATAAACTATATATACATGGCATGATATATAGTTTAAATCAAAAGAGAAACCAGTAACATCATGTAGTCTCCTGAGTGGTAAAATTCATGTGACCAAAGATGAGTTTTATGAATAGTTTGTGGGATAACAGGCATCACACACAAAAAAGCCCAAAGTACACCCTCTGCCTCATTCGTGAAAGATACAGGCAGCTAGCTCATTTGTCAAATAACTCTTTCATATTATGGTTAGATTTTCAAATCTTGCATTAGAGCTACACTTCCCCATCCGAGTATCAGAGAGAGCAGAAACTTTTATAGTCTGGCAAAAACTACACAGCGCCGGGCTATTAAGAAAGGAGCTATTCATATAAACATTTCTGTCAAGTGGCTTCATGGAGAAGTTATAATTCATTTATTTCACAAGGGACTTCTAACTCTATCTAAAATTAACCATGGGATGATGTTCTCATGACTATAAATGGATGATCACATTGTTAAGGCTATTTAAGATATTATCTCATAATAAATATCTTGTGGTCAAAAATTCCTGTTCCTATTTATAATATTGAATTTTAAAAAAAAAAACTTTTTAAGCATTTTCTGTTTTATGGAACTTTCACATCAACAATAACGCTTCAGCCTTGAGGAAAAAGTTCATGAACATGTGTGCTTAAACAGTGACAATTATTATGATGGAACTTTTTGTGCTAGCTTTCTATTGGCAAGAAGATACAAGAGAGCATTCCAGCTTGAAGTGCCTTGTTAGAAAAAATAATCTGAATTTCTTTTCTTTTTTCTTATGAACAAAGGTAGCTTTGGAATCCAAATGCCTTGCTCTAAATCTTTATTAGATTTAGATTTTTATATTTTGGGTTACTAGATTTCTTAGATTTTTTTCTAATACTATTTCTTCAAAGCTGGCCTTAATTAAAGGTAAGGTACAGTACTAGGCAATGTGACATTAGAGTTAGGGAATGGGTTTTGCTGAACTAAAATCTCCGTAGGTATGATTTGAAAGGTGTTTTCTTTGAGATTATAAACACACATTTAACTTTCATGTTGGTTGTTGTGCTGCACTGGAGTCATTTGCTCTGCAAATCCTTTTCTAGGGGATTCCTGTTCTCTGATTTTGACATACTGCAGTCAGGGTGAAGGACATCTTGTTATTAAAGGACAGCCTGTTATTAAAGGTTGAAAACACACTCCTGCTGTAGCTTTATTTAGAGCTTTTCTCTACAAAGCAATTGCAGTGGACATGCCCTGCTTGACATTTGATTACAAAGTTTATTTTAATCTTAGATTTCAAAGGGACATACTTTCCTTTCAACGTCTGAAGGCTGCAAACCTCAAAATACAGGGCAAAAACTCTGTAGCTCTTTTGGGTAGCTCAAGACCTCAAGTTGTGCAGGGCGAGCAATCCTTAAGCGTTGCTCTCCAGAAGACTGCCCTAGTTGAGTTTTGAAAATCAGTGGCCAATCTTTTAATTAAAAGAGTAGAAGGCTGCATTTATTACAATGATGACGCTAAAGAGGCCCTCTGTGATATTACTTCCTTCTTTTTTGATATGGTTGCAGGAAGGCTTGTGAGCAGCTTTCTAATTTAAAACAAACAGTCTTGTCATCCCCCGCCCTTCCCCCTTGGTTACCTGCTTGCAAGATACAACAACCTGTTTGATTATGAAGAGTAACGGAGACATGCAACCCCCCTAGATAACTGTCCCTTCCCCCTTATTGCTTGTGTATCTAGCAGCATTCCTGATCTCATCGTGGAGATTTAGGTGTTTATCTGCTGAGGAACAACTGGACTTAGAAAAATCTTCCTGGGACCAAAGATTTTGCTGCTTAAATTAAAGGTGTGGAATTTTTATGTTGACTGTTTATGTCGTAATCTGGGAGACTCCAAAATAGGGGGGAGAGGGAGGGAGAGAGGGAGAGAGAGAGAGAGAGAGAGAGAGAGAGCAGAGTCCTCCAAGGGTTTAAAGTTTCATTGGCAGGCTGAATAAAGTCCCCTGATGTCACTGATCCCATGGTTGATGGAAGCGAGACGGGCACAGATGACAGGATCAGTTTTCAGCCTGGAATGAAAGGATGAGGTGGGGAGTGTAGGAGCCCCAGTGGACAACAACTCAGCACAAGAGCTTAGTAAGCGCTCTTGGACATAGCTGGGAGGGACCATCCATTTTGTTCTCCATGGGAGGTTTTGGTCAATGGGACAAAAGAAAAAAAATGCCTAAGGAGTGCAATACTTTTCAGACGCTCATGGCATCTCTGTGCTGCTTTTATCATCAGAACTCCATTCTTGGGGTCAAGGTAGGTGGTCTATAATATGAAGCATAATAATGGTGACACCATTACTTTAGAATATCTAGAGAGTGGCAGAAATTGAGATTATAGTATTAAAATATGCATGAAATTACTTTAAAAGCTAAGAGTATAGGGTGGAAAAATCTCTATTTATGCCACCCTAAGCTTTTTGCAGAAGTATTCATTAGAAATAGTAGTAACTTAAAATAACAAACTAGACAATTTCAGACTGAACATGTGTAAAGCTCGTATTCTCGATGTGCTTTATTTTTGTAAGCATTTGGTTTGTGTACTTTCATTCAAGTCTGTTTCCACATTAAATTGCAATTTTATTCTTGCATCGAAATTGCTTGAACAATGCAACTGAAATTGTACTGGCTCTCAAATATGATTTTTGGATAAATTTAAGCCCCACTTAAAAAGTTTAACTTGAAAACATAGTTTTACATATATTTTGCTATAGGTTTTAAACTAAAACTATTTCAAAATATTTAGAAAATGCACAAAAGCTATTCTTTGCATATCTTTAATTAAAGGGGCTGCATATCAAGTCAATTTATGAAAAAAATTCAAAGACTTGAGTTTCTCAAGCATCTATGTTTGAAAATGAAGTTGCAAAGAAAAGGAAAAGATAAAAAATAGAGTGAGGTTTATTTTTACAGGTCTGGTTGTTTGAAACATCTATTCTTTAAGAGAGAGAGAGAGAGAGATCAGAAGTTTCCTTCAGTTTTAAATGTACTTTTCTGTTGTTTCCATCTTAAAAAACAAACATATTTAAAAGAAGATAGCCTAATAAAAAGCTTGCCATCGTTCTGCAGAATCTTATGGTAACAAATCCAAAAGCACTTATTTGTAATAAGAATATAAAATCATTATCCAAATGTGAAGCTTTAATAATTGTCATCTGCTTCTGATACAACTCTGGATCAGATCAGTTTATCTAGTTCTGTGTTCTCTTCTTAGAATTGTCCTCAAGTGCTCTGCTTTTGCTTGGGTTTCTCATTAACGTGTCCCAATCATCTTGTTCCTGATACTTGTAAAAGATGTAACAGTCATAATTAATAACCATCAAAACAAGTAAGACTGCTTCTTCAGTAGTCAGTGACACGTTGTGGCAGTGGTTAAAGAGAAACTGGCTGGCTTGAGTATGCCAAGGCCTTGAAATCAATTACCTAACAATGGTGTCTTCTTTTCTGATTTTTAAGAAGCATTTTGTAGTTGAAGATACTTGATGGTAAAACTATATCATTATAAAAGTTTTTGTTTTATCCATTTCCTCTCAATGCTCCATAAGTGTAGCTAGCAGTCAAACAGCAGAAGCAAAGTCCATTTTATTGGTATAATCACGATGGTGATAAAAAATGAAATTTATACAAGCTGTCTCATTTTTAACCAGATTAGCAAGGAAAGAAGAAAGACAGAAAAAAAAATGTTTCATGCTTCATAATGAGAATAATACTGATAGCCATAAAGAGAATGTCCCAGTCCCATGAGACCCTAATATAGCAATTTAAAATTGTCTAATTGCAGTTATTGAAAAAGCTCTCTAAGATGTTCTTTGTCAAGTGGATGTAATCATCCTCCTCAATCCAGGATTTTACACACATGCTGGGATTACAGTCCTCAGAATTCTCAAACCAAATTATCTTTGGATCTAACTCAGGTAGAAAGTGCCAGGGTGGGAAAGGTTTGTGAAAACTACACAGGGAAGACCCAAAATTATCTGAAAAACAGTGTCAGAATCATTGGAACGGTTTCTCCTGATCGCAAAGACAGCAATTTAATAAAGGGTGTTTAGATTGGAATTAAGAGTCTAAATGCTGTTATTTGATTTTGACTAGAATCAAAGCATCCATGTGAATGTTGGGGCTTAACATTTGCTATCAAAGCAGAATCATAAATACAGTTCTTGACTGTGCTGATTATCTTGCTGTGAGTCTGTAATACATAAAATGATGCTGTGTGTTGTCATGGTAACTTTCCATTGGTTCAGTCTATATACGTGATCTCAGGGAACAGGAGAAAGGGCAGCAGCCTTTTATAAAGAAACCCAGCTGGCCTTGTTCAGATATACCTTTTTTTTTCTTTAAAAGGTTTCCAGCTGCTTAAAATAGCCCTGGTATATTCACTGCAAAGCTTTCAAGGTCTCCATTCCTTCTGGATTAATAAAAGTGATGGAACTGGTATTTTAAACTTCTCTGGATATAGGAAAAAATACCTTCTATATCTAATTTTGGCTATCCAAAATTAGAATATATGTCTGAGAGATGGTGGGCCCAGGTCATGACTCCAATTAGGACTAATATATTAGCATCTGTAAAATTAAGACAACGAAAAGGGATTTGTGAACTATAATGGAACAGTATGGAAATGGGAAGATCTGCTTTATTACAGAGGGAATCACCAAGAGTTGCTGAGAATTTGCTGGATTTCCAGCAGCAACCAGGGGAAGAAACAGAATTTGTCTTCTAATCATACCAAGTAATATAGAATTGCTCTCGTCTGTTTTTCAGAGGAACAGGATCTGAGCCTTAATCAAGGTATACTGCCTTTTTATCAGAGGCAATTTTTAGTTTGAAAATACATAGAAAGATGTGTTTGGTCTTCATCATAGCTTTTGCAGTAAAAATGTGTTCCACTGCTTGGGAACGTAATGAGATGGCATCTAAAGTATGTTTATTGTTTTGTTGCAAACAGTAATAGATTTATTGGATTTATGATTCCCAGTGAATGGAGTCATTTTCACAAATGTAGCATCATGGCTGTCACAAGCCTTTCATCATGAAAGCACATTAATCATGAAAGCAGAGAGTGAGGAATGAGAAAATAGAGGCTTTGAACAGGTAGGTTGTTCTGAGTAACCTCACATAAGGGTCACCCACTTGCAGATCTATTTTTGCCATAGATAAATGAGAATAAATCAGCCAGGTTGGTATATGGAACATGGAATCACAGCCAGATGTGTGGCCAGAAAAACGATTTGACACTATGTGAACAAAAAAAGGAAGGGGCAATTTACTGGAGGATACTTGCTCATTTTACATGCCAAATCTTTCTATACTGACTTCTTTTTTGTCTACAATTCAGAACTAGAGCCATATTTGGAAGCACAGCCAGTCTTTGGCTTTGCCATTAACAGAAAGAAGAGTTTTCAGTGTATTTTCTGTGTGTCACATGCATGAGTTATATCAGTGGTGGGTTTCCTTTTTTTTACTACCGGTTCGCTTGTGGGCACGTGCAATGGTTCTGCGCATGTGCAGAAGCGTCTGGGTGGGTGGGTGGACTCTCCCGCCGCCGCTACTACCAGTTTGCCCAATCCGGGCCCAATCAGGAGCAACCTACCTCTGAGTTATATCCTTGTTCAGTTCTAGATCTTCTAGAATTAATTTATCGGAGCCTTTCCCTGATGGCTACTATGTGATGAGATGCATTCCTAATGGACCCCTTTAATTTCTTTTTCATAGGCAGAATATTAGTATGTCATCCTTGAGTTGATAGTCCTTTTGCTTTACTGAATTTATTTATTTTTCCTGCTTTATTGTTGTCTTGCTTTTCTTCCTTTCTCTTAGTACTTTCAAAATTCCTTAAGGCTGTTCATAAGGGTGGCCTCTTGTTTCACTCGATCCAGACATGGCCTTCAACCCTGTGGTCATTCATAAAGTGCTAATTTCAAATGAGTATAACCTAATCTCTCTCCCTCTCGCTCCCTCAAGGGATGGGTTCCGGCTGCTGTTACTGCCAGTTCACTCAGGGACATGCCATGTGCGTGAGCTTGATGCACACTGTGCATGGGCTTGATGCGTGTTGTGCATGCATGCACAATGCAACAAAAACTGGTCTGCGCATGCGCAAAAGGCAAAATACAAGATGATGGTGCCTATGGCGCCACTGAGACCACTGGTTTTGGGAGTGGCAGGCCTGGGTTGCTGCCGGTTCCATCGACCCAGGCCTCCAAGTTACTACCAGTTCAGCCGAACTGGTCCGAACCACTAGGAACCCACCTCTGCCTCCCTTCCTTCCTCCCTCTCCCTTCCTTCATAAAGGTCATGGAGCAAACATTTATTAAACATTTTGGGAGTTTACAAACTGATCTTGGCTCAATTGTTCTACTCGTTTGCAGTTACTCTTTGGGATCAAACTGTCTTCCTTCAAGCTTCTATCATGACCCAAAACCTGCCTGATGGCTCCCTTGAGAAATTACTGAATTGTCCACTGTCTGCAGAAGGTCCTCAGGTTTCTGTTGTGTCCTTAATGCCTATTAATTTTGGAGATACTTCTCAGGGCTTCCCCTTCCTGATTCCAACCAGTGCCAAAAGAGAAAGGGAAAAAGGGTTGCCTACTTGATTCCAACTTTCAGCAGCTTCAAATTCCAACCCATGGTGATCTTTGTCCACTCTGATACTGCCATGCCTTCTGTTGGCGAACTCTCCAATATTTATTATTTAGTTCATTAATTTAATTTAACTTGAATTTAAAACATACTACAATTAACATTTGGTTTTCAAAATATTATGCGCACATGGTAAAAACATGCTAGATCTTATTTTTGGATAGGTCTTATTTTGAGGGAAATGAGGTATCTTATCCATCCATCCATCTCTTGAAGAGAAATGAAAGAAAGCAAAAGCCTATAATAAGCTACCTAAAAACAAAAGCAAAGAGAAAAAACCCCAAAGAAACTTGAATGTGAAAAAGAAAACCTTAAGTGAACTATAACCATATCAAAATAGTAAAGCAAAACCCTACTTGAATTATATCTATACCTATATTATATTTTAAACATACATAAAAAGCCCATATTAGATATCACGCTACTGAAACTATAATTTCTTCCATTTTTCCACACACTGATTTAGTTTTTTAAACAATGAACCTCGAACTCACATAATCATATTACTGGGTCCTATCTCTCCTTCAGTACAAAGTTTGTACAATCTGAGGAGAAATAAGAGTATTTCTGCACAGAGAACTCACTTTGTTCCTTCCTCACACTAGTAATTGCTTCAAGCTTGTCTTGCAACTACTTTTTTTTTTAATGATTGGACTGTGAATAATACTAACATACTTCAAAGGGTGAGAGATGACAGATCTTACTAAGTCAGTATTTAGAGTCTGGAACCCAGACATTCTTCCATATCTACATCATCAGATTTTTTTAAAACTTTAGTTGCGGTCCAGGCACAATATATCCATAGTTCTTTATAGACTGAAAGATTCCAAATCTGGGAGGCATCATTTAGCAAACCATCAAATCTTTAACTCGTAACAGTTTTTGAAGAACTTAGTTATAATGTTTTAAAAACTTCGCCTTTATTACTTTATAGGTATCCCAAAGATGCTTTTTCAAAAGGCAACTGGACTTTGTTTCAACAAAGCCCAGTTGTTGTTGTTTTTTTTAAAAAGTGCCTTTGAGACAACCATGACTTGGATGACTAAGAATCTCCATAGACATTTACTTCATAGATAACACAAGACGGTGAACATACCTAATATTCCCTCTTCCTCTTATTTTCCCCACAATCACTAACCTGTGAGATGGATTCAGCTGAAAGAGAGTAACTGGCCCAATGTCATCCAACCAGCTGTCATACCTAAAGCAGGACTAGAAGTCACAGTCTCCTAGGCCAGCACTACATCAAACTGGTTCTAAAATATATTTAAAACATATTTAAAACATAAATAATAACTGTAGTGTTATTTTAGAGCAGTGTGCAGCACAGCTGGCTGGGGAATTCTGGGAGTTGAAGTCCATAGGACTTAAAGTTGCCAAGGTTGAGAAACACTGTTTTAGAGGCATCTGTGCCATCAAGGTCACTTTACAAATAGATGAAAAATTGTTTTAAGGTGCTGTCTAAAATGCTAAGGAACAGGTGACATAAAAGATTCCTGTTAGGAAAACTAAGAAAAACTCAATAATATTTGGGGGAAGGGAGGGAAGTAAGATAAAGTGGAGCATAAATGTAATATCCAGCCTCCCATTCTGTTTACATCAAAGTGGATGAGAAATTAGCCTCATTTTTTTCCTAAGAAAAGTGTGAATCTTTAAAAAAAATGCATAATATATATATTTTTTAAAAAACATAGAACACAGTTCAGATAACCCAGTTTGCTTAAGCATTTGAAAGGAAGGTTTAGTGTATTTCATTGTATTGCATCATCATGACTACAATTCCTGAAATGAGAAAGGTAGGTCCAGGAACTAGCCTAGGCTCAAGCTTCTTTGTGCTCCAGATCTGCAAAAGATTGTTGATCCACTCACCATAATCCAGAATGGGATGCAAGTTGCCTCATTAAAATGAATTGATCCCACCTTCCTTGGGGTCCTGCCATTTTGTCTTGACTCTTTTGTATGGCAGTTGTACAGTTCATTGCAATTGGGGAAATTCTGTTCTTAGATAGTGTGTAGCGTCACAGTCTTTCTAACCGTTGTAGGGAGCACATGTCTTCCATCCCCTGGTATCATAACATGGCACCGAAAAACCAGAACTGAGGAAAGGGGCCATGGGGACAGAAGAGGTAGAATAACGTGAGTGGTAGCCTGCCAATTTAGTGAGGTAAATCATGACCTTCAATGGAGGCAATGATTTTTGGGTTTGGTGCAGAATAAATTGTGAAGGATGGCCTTCCTACAGGATAGCTGACCAGGTTAGACAAACTCTGACTGGCTCTTAGTAAAGAATCACCAAGATAAAAGGTTTAAACATGATCTGATTTCAGTGGCATTCAGTTGTCCACGAAAAAACAGCCTACTTTACTTTTATTTTGAAATAAAAGGGTGATGGGAAAAGTTGGTCATCTGGAAGTCATCTGCCATATGATTTAACTTGAGGCGGAAACATAATATCAGTCCTTTTGCAATGTGGGAAAGTGCAAAATAGTAATGAAAAGAGATGTGTGTGTGTGTGTGTGTGTGTGTCTGAGAGAGGGAGTGGGGGAGAGAGAGATCACAAAAGCAAGAACACTTCATTTCTGTTATTTAATTGCTTTTCCCCCACTTATAAACAAGGCATCTGAAACTCAAATCATTGTGAGGCCTTTTCCTACATGAGCCCTTGCTTAACTTCTGCCCTATTTAGCAATTGTTTGAAGTTATAATGGTGCTTAAAAAGTAACTTTACAGCCTGTCCTTGCACTTACAACCATCACAATGTCCCATGGTCGTGGGATTGCCACTTGCACACTCCATAACTGGATTCCCACAAGCAGGGTCAATGGAGGCGCCAGCAGTGATATCACAAGTCATGGTCAGATGGGCATTTCACAGGCCCCTTTGGTGGCATTATGTGGCAGCAAGTTGATGTTAATCTCATAATTTTTCCCCCCAATCTGGTCTTCAAGATCTTATCTAGAATAAAATAAAATTAGCTCAAATCTCATGTAGAACATAAGGAAGATGACCATGATGGAAATAAGCAAGAATTGTTACCAAAGCAAAAGGGGCTGAAACATTTTTTTTTAAATCCAGAGAAATGAGATAATATTTAGAAGCAGCTGAGACAGAAACTTCCAGTACACTAAAGTTTAAGGAAGAGGAAGAGGAGGAAGTATAACACAGACTTGTTGATTCTGTTATATACTATATTATATCAGTTGGTTTGAATCTTCTGGATTTCCTATCTGGTCTATCTAGCGGGGTTGACCTTCTGCTTTTGTTTTTCTTCTATCTCTTTGCTGAGCAGATGGATATTTCATTCCTTTCAGAAAGATCTTCCTTACTTCTTCACTCTCTTTTTCACTTCTTGCTCAGTAAAGCCAGACTGCGTGGAAGGGTGGCTATACCCAGCCCTCCTCCTTATCCTTACTCAGCCTCCTGACTAGCTCCCTGTTCAAGCCTTACCTCTCTGTTGCCTGTGCCTAGAGCAGGTGTATCAAACTCGCGGGCCGCAGGTAGCCCATTATGTGGTTGGATCTGTCCTGCGTGCTGTCCTGGAAAATGTAAGGGGCCACCTGCGTCGCTTTGGCCCAGTCTACCGAGTGCAAAGAGGAAACATGCCAGCATTTTGGGGGAGGGTGTGTCAAGCTGGCCACACCCACCCAGTCGGCCATGCCTGCCCGCCCCGCCCTCCCCCGAGGTCAACCACAGTCCTAATGCGGCCCTCAATGAAATTGAGTTTGATACCCCTGGCCTAGATGATTGCATAGAAAGCCCTTCATCTTGGTTGAATTGAGACCCTGAGGCCACTGTTCTTCCTAGAGCGCTTCCTGTGGTCCAGCCTGGGTGTCTCTGCAACTATGCAACATTTACACTCCACAGGCAGCCCAGACATCCTAATCCAGGTTGTCCCTCCTGGTCTCTTCTTCCTGGATTCAGAATAATAATAACTCTACTAAAATTAGTGGTCATGTTTGATCCTTCATTAAGGGGTGCTCAAATTTTAAAAAAAAAATCTGTTTACCAAACATTGATTAAATGCCAATTCTTAATAAACTTCATCCAAAAAGACAATTGTTGGAAGTTTATTAAAAATGCTATATATCGAAGTACCGTATGGTTATAAGAAGAATCCAGGAAAGTGGAAGCTCCCAGGATTTCAGACTATTCATAGAAAGGCTAGATTAGAGAATAAGAACTTTTGTCCTTTAGTCTTTCAAGTACTATAAAGATTCATTCACATCACTAGAAGCCCGGGAATTCATCCAAGTTACTAAAAAAAAAAAGGCTGTAATCATGGGAAAAATGTTTCGGTGGTTATTGTTGCATTACAGCTTTCAGCGTACATTCATGGCGTTTCCAACTTAATGCTACTTAGTTCTGCTTCTTTCTCAGGAGCTGTAAGCAGAGATTTCTTTAGAAACCAGCAGGATGCTACGAATGCCTGAGAATCCAGCTATTTTTTGTTGGCTTTTTCATTGATCGTTTCAATCAAGGGTGGCTGAATTGCAGAATGTCTTGTGTTTTGCTCTTTTCTGGAGAATTGAAATATTTTAAATGCTTCTAATGGGATCAGATTAGTGAAAATGCTGATTATGAGGAGGACACCCCCACCCAGGTCCTGGGTCTCCTCAGTTTCTCCACAGTTTCTCCAGTTCCTATATGAAATAGGAAATATAAGTATGAAATATCTGTGGAAAAAAACATTAGATGTAGGTTGGAGAGAGGACAATTGGAGACATCTTGATTAGAACGGGGCCATTGTAGAGCAGGGGTGAAATTCAAAAAATTTTTACTACCAGATCTGTGGGCATGGCTTGGTGGGTGTGGCAGGACCAAGGATACTGCAAAATCCCCATTCCCTCCCCACCCTGGAGCCAGCCAGAGGTGGTATTTGCCAGTTCAGTTCTCTGAACTACTCAAACTTTCTGCTACCGGTTCTCTAGAACCTGCCAGAACCTGCTGAATTTCACCTCTGATTGTAGACTATATTTCCAATTTGGCAAAGACCTTCAGCAAGAAAAAAGAACCTTGCTTTTGGAACACAGATGTTGTCCAGAGTGTCTGTACTCTCAACTTTCAACACTGATATGCGTGTGTGTTTGTTTGTATATGTGTATGTACACACACAAACATACACACACACACATTCATACATAGCCAAGAGCTTCAGTGGATGAGGCAATGGCATTGTCTTGCTGAAATGATGATTTCTAGGATTTTCTGAAGATTTGTGGAGGAGATCCTTTTAATTTTGAGAGAATGATAAGCCTATCTGAAAGCTTAAAGAGATCTTTTCTCCCTTCTAATGAGAAACTTGTGACTTTTTAGTGGGAGAAAGGAGTTGAAAGAATACATACATCTTGCAGGGTGGTAGATTATCCACTCCTGGCAAGACATTCTTTAACTCAGAGGTAGACAGACTGTTTCCGTTTCAAATGTACACTGACTTCCTAAAAATGCAGAATTCTATTTCAAGAACAGCAATGGCTTCAGATACCTTTTATTTTGAAGATTTTTTTTTTCATGATTCAACCATTTATAATGATTCGGGAATTTCATAAGAGATATGTTGCTCTTTCAGTGTTCTCAGGTAAAGTTGCAAAATGTAAATAACATAAATAGAAAAGAAAGCAGATGTGTCCTGAAAGGAGTAAAATTATTTACATTTACACTGATATCTGATTTGAGGCAAAATCTGCAAGTAGAGTCACCAGTTTAATTAAAATGCCACTGCAATCCCTGTGAGTTCTCTCAGAAAACAGAAGTAAATTAAAGCAGGGGCGTTAAATTAAAACAAGATTAATTTAATTCATAGATGGTCTAATGCAGAAATACATCTTGGAGTACTCCAGATGCTTTGGACTACAATTCCCATACCACTATGGCGATGTTCACGAAACTTTAAAGCATCAGGAGAATATGGATTGCAACCGTGGTTTAATTTAACTTTACATCTTCTAATTATCAAAGATCTCACTACTGTATTAAGGGTGGGATAAGCATCTGTGCAATTATGAAGCCCTTGTCATTTTGCTTTAATGCCAAACTGCTTCACAATTATTTGAAGTTTAAACTGCCCCCTCCTGGTCAAGTGTGTTGTTGAAAAGAGGAAAGCTAGGTCTGATTTACACCTTCTCTTATGGCCAACTGTCGATGTCCTCCACCGTAGCACTTCATTCCCACACACCAAAGGTGGTATTCAGCAGGTTCTGACCGGTTCTGGAGAACCGATAGCAGAAATTTTGAGTAGTTTGGAGAACTGGGAAATACCACCTCTGACTGGCCCCACTCCCATCTATTCTCTGCCTCTCGAGTCCCAGCTGATTGGGAGGAAATAGGGATTTTGCAGTAACCTTCCCCTGGAGTGAGGAGGGAATGGAGATTTTACAGTATCCTTCCCCTGCCACGCCCACCAAGCCATGCACATAGAACCGGTAGTAAAAAAAAAATGAATTCAACCACCGCCTCACACACTATTTTTTTTTATCTCCAAGGCAAAACAGGACCGAAAGAGGATATGGAGGAACTTAGTTATTATTGGATTGCTGATTTTATGTTTCTACAGTTTTTAAGAAATCCACAATGGACTAGCAAAAGAAACTGGATTATTAGCAATGATGGAGTTGTTCCCACTGCAACCAGCAGCTTCACATTGCACTCTGTTGCTGCTTCAGCAAAAATAATTTTATCTGGGTTTGGGAGATTAGGTCAGTCATGCTGCTATTAAGTCTGTCTGCAATACGCTGCAGCTTATTCTTCAAAAAAAGCTATAAGAATAGGAATCTTTCTGCACATAAGATCAAGCTTCTGCGAATATGTCAGTAACAGGTCGTTTGTATAGGTATATGGAAGGAAAATAGGATTATGTAACATAGTTACTGTACTGATATATTAGAAGTAGGAAAGTAGTAAAATCTCAGTAAATCACTTGTGAGCGATTGCTGCACCATAGGTTCAATTCTTTTATTATTGGCCCAGAACCTGGTGTTCAGGACCTACAATACTTGATCATAGAGTTGATCACAACTCATAACAAAACATAAATGGTGCCTCCCACTTCGTTCCTCTTTAAGCCAGTCTTTGCTGTTACATTCACACAAACCTGACCAGGTCACTTAAGACCTTTCAGGTGCATTTGCATAATATGTGACACTTGGTTATACCTTGAGGTGTTTAGGAAAGCTGAGTCTAACCTGGGACCATTGGTTAAGGATGGTTTATGCAAAGTTAGAAAATGAATTAATTCCACAACCAAAATGTGTATGTTGGGTGAGCTTGGTGTAAATGTGCCATCCCTGATCAACAGGTTTAAACTTGAACCTTTTGCTTCAGCTCAGCTCTTGCTCCTGTGCGTTTCCTCTTTTATTTTCTTTCTGCATTCCGTGTAGGAAGGGACATAAATGACCAGCAGAACACTCGTGCTTATCCCAAAACATCCAGGTGGGACATGAGTGATCCACCCCCCCTTTGCAAGTAATCATTACCTAACTTGCTCACCCAGCAGACGTTGTAGCAAATGCTCCTTAAAGATCAAAGGCTGGCAAAATGCTGGCAACTGCAGACCTCTTGACATGTGAGGCAAAATGAAAGTTTCTGGCTAGGTAAGGTTTTTCTTTTGTTTTGCTTGTTTAAGGCCTGTTTCGACATAATCAAGCCTTCCTTCCTTCTTCTCTTTTGCAGTTTTTAAAGGAGAAGCAAGTGATGGAAAGTTCCCCGGAAAAACTGAAGAAGGAGCTGGAAGAAGAGTTGCAGATGAGCAGTGATGATTTGCGGAGCCATGCATGGTATCATGGGCGGATTCCACGGCAGGTGTGTTCCTTTTGGTCTCATTTTTAGGGAATCCTGGAATTTGTGTTCTCCCTGCTTACCTCTAGAACCAAATCCTCAGGTTTTAATGAGGCAAGCTGCAGGAATCCCTCTTTGAGATTTATGCAGGTGGAACAAAGGAACATTTGGTGGGAAATGAAACATACTGGATTCTTCCAAGTCTTCGGATATGGTTAAGTGGAGGATTGTCCTTCTCCTGTTGTTTCTGCCTGACCGGTAAGATCTGGACCAATTGGGGTGCTCCAAGCTGTAAACCATTGTATCTTGTGGGATTGAGAAGATGCACCTTCTTGTTAGCTGTGCCTGTCCTGTAGACATTGTGCTCCCTGAGGTCTGCATGGCCCTGACTCTGTGCTTTCATAAGGCCTGGGGTAGGATGTACCAATCTATTCCTTGGTGGAGAATTGCTGGAAATATGTCTGAGTTATTGGTAGTTATCCACCTCTGATACTCACCATGTGTTCTGCTCCCGATTTTGTCATTTTTCAGTGTTTTTTTTTTAGTTTTGACAAAACTGCCACATAACCACAGAATTTGTTGTCTGGATTTGCATATTTTATGCTAACTCATTCTAAAAAATATCTTTCTTTAAAAGAAACAAGCACGTTTTTAGCTCTCATGCATTTGTCATGAATCATTTGGGGATCCTTTTTCTGTTCTCTGCTAAACTTTTTCTAGAGAAAAGACTTCCAAATTATTTCAAAACGTTAACACTAAATACTGTTATATTAAAATAGGCCAATATATTTAACTTGCATAATTTATTCTGATTGCTGTTTGCTTTTCCAATAGTACATTATACACACACAACTGGTTAGAGAAATAGCTTAATTCAGGCTGAAAATAATAGTACTGACATTTGAAAAATGTCTATGTTTTAGGGATTTTGTAAGATAGTTAAAAGCAATAAACTACATTTCTGTTCCCAACCTGGTTTTTATCATAACACCTTATATGCACTTTGGTCCCTGAGTGAAAAGAGCTGTTACTATTTTAATCCTGGGCAACTAAAACAGCATGAGCTAGTAATCAAAATGCAAATCTTCTTAGTTATAACTACTCCTTTGGGAATCAATCTTGCAATGTCTGATAATTAAAGGTTGTCTGATTAAAAAAAGGAAAAACAATTAAAATAGTATTTCATGTTGCAAGTAAGTGTGTTAGACACAGGTAAAGAAGCTACTGAAAGAACTGTGAAGAAACCAATGAAAGAATATTGTTCACAATAGTCTAGAATCATATTTAATTATACTTATATAGCAATTTAAATTTCACTGATTTAATGAATCTGCTCTGACTCAGCTAGATCCAATCCAATATTTTGGAGTTTCCAAAATAAAAGATTGCCCATTGGTGGCAGTCAGAGCAAAACCTATATTGATTTTATGTTTTAACATTTCAAATGAGTCCTTGCAGGTGATCTAAAGATCATTTAAAGCTGTAAGTGGTCTTCTAATTAATTTTTAATATCATTTGCCTCTTCTTAACTTTTAAATATGGTGTTTATGTTTTTAATATTTTATGTGTACGCCACTCAGAATCCGTCTGTGAGGGAAATGTGCAGTTTTTAAAATGTGACATATAAAGAACAAAAAGTAGCACTGTGAGCACAGGACAAAGCATTTAATGCTCTCACCTGCTGTGGTTCAGATGTCTTCTGGAATATACATTAGAAATTGGATTCACTGAACTTGTCCTCAATTCAAATACAAGTGTCAGAGGGAGAGTTTTGGTTAGCAAAACCTATAGGCTTATATACCACCCCATAATGCTTTACAGCTCTTCTACAGCAGGCTGTAACAGAGAGTTTTCAGAGTCAGCATATTGCCTCCAATAATCTGGGTCCTCATTTTACCAACCTTGGAAGGATGGAAGGCTGAGTCAACCTTGAGCCCATCAGGATCAAATTCCAGACTGTGGGCAGAGTTAGCCAGCAATACAGTATTCTAAGATTAAGTCTGCCACAAGGAGGGTTTGGTCTAGCAACTGCCTTCATCCTTCTATAGGTACAATTTTGTAGTTTTGAAATATATGTATGGTAATTGTATTTGTGCAATTAACCCCAAGGATTGTTTGATCCTAATGGACATCATGAGGGGATTGGGTGACCTATCAAACTGTCACTATAAGTACTGTCAAACTACATCAGTTATCAATAATCTGTTGTCCTCAAAATGATATGGACTACAGCCATGGCCAGTATTACAGGAATTATACTTCCAAGTATCTACCGTGTTTCCCCTAAAATTGGAACCAACTGGAAAAAAAGCTACAACATGATTTTTCCGAATACTCATAATATAAACTCTATCCCAAAAATAAGCTCCAGTTAAGATTGTCAGCCAGACGAACGCATTTAGTACCATATTTCCCCCAAAACTGGACCTAATCAGAAAATAAGCCCTAATGCATCTTTTGGATATAATATAACACCAGGTCTTATTTTGGGGGAAACACGGTAGAAGGCATCAGCTTGCTTAACATTATCAAAGCTTTACAATTTATTAGCACTGACATGTTTAAACTTCATTGTGTTCTGATCACTTTGTTTTCTTTTCTCAATTAATATGCGTTCCCCGAATAATTCCAGAAGAATATTAATGCTGATTTTGTAGCAGTCAGAAGGTGTAGAGTGCTTATGCAGCCTCAGAGATTAACAATTTTATTGCAGTATAGAGTCTCCCTAGTAATAGCTACCGTACATACCGATAGTTGAGTGAGATTGAAAACACAACAGGAAATCTCCCATCTCAGTTGAAAACAAAATGATCTACGTGATTGTTAAACCTCATGGAATGCTCTCTGGGCACTCCAGAGTGATGGGGGTAGCATATTACCAAATATTACAGAAGTGATTACTGTGAAAGAGTGCATATCTTTTTTTCAAGAAATGGAATTTACCATAATTAGTCCAGTTTGCTTGCTCTCTATGTTAGGGTAGGGATTCCTGCTGATGGGGGATTGTTTTTGCAAAACATTCTTGCATTCTAGCCAAGTAACCTTTGTCTTGATTTCAGAAGTAACAGAATCAGATTTATGATTCTCCTCAGATATGGGAGTTTGAAATGTCTTATATTTATAAAGTAATCTGAATTTGTCTTGTGAGAAATAGGCTTAATCTTTTTGTAAGCTTCAAACACAATAGCTAATAAATGTTTGCATGAGGCAGAGGAAATGAAAATAAAGCCAGAAAAGAAAGAATATCTAAATTAAAGTCTGGCAGAAACCTTAATACAGAAAAGCTGAGGGACTGGATAATAATAATGATTGGCATTGACAAATTCACCATCAGTCAATTGCAAAAGATGGTTTTACTCAGAACAGCTTACATCCTGCGATGATATCTCTAATACCATCAAACTTCCACATCTGCCTATCCCAGGTAAGTGAATAAAAATGCCAAGTTTAGTCTGAACATCCAGCTGACTATGCAATAAACGATGATATGACTTACTGTTTTTGCTGAATGTTTGTTAAACAGATATGAATCATTCTGGAACATATTTTTAATGTTTTGTAACCCACACTGCAATTTTTTTAAATATTCCTTTTTATTTAAGCAAATTTTATATATATATATAAAAACAATAAACATACAGACTGAAAAAGCATAGCATGAAAAAGCACAAACTCAGGCCAAACCCAGACTACTCAGACAACCCAAACTATTTGGCATATAGGCCTGGGAAGGAAAAAGAATCCCCAACTTTTTTAAGAGTTATGGAAAGCCAGCAGGGTCAGCACCATTCTAAAGGGCAGGCATTGCAACAGGGAAGGTGACTGTGCCAGGTCCCCTTAGTTGATGCTGTTTCATAGAGGAAACTCAGTGCAGGGCCAGCCTGTTGGAGCTCATGAGATGATGGGCAGAGAAAATTGGAGATAATACTGTGCCATGAAGATTGTTGTATGCATATCTTTACTAAAAATATACCAGGAAAAAAAACACTGACTGGAGGGTCCAGCAATGGATAATTTCCTTTATTTTCAAACAGCCTTTTTCTTTCTTTTTTCTTTTAAAGGTGTCTGAGAGCCTCGTTCAGAGAGACGGTGACTTTTTGATTAGAGATTCTCTTTCCAGTCCTGGCAATTTTGTCCTTACCTGTCAGTGGAAAAACATCTCTCAGCATTTCAAGATCAATAAAACTATCTTGCGGCTCAGCGAAGCTCACTGCCGGGTGCAGTTTCACTTTGAAGACGAAGGCTTTGACACCATCCCTGGCCTGGTGCGATGTTACGTAGGGAATCGCAGGCCCATATCAAAGCAGAGCGGAGCGATTATATTTCAGCCCATAAACAGAACGGTTCCTTTGAGATGCCTGGAGGAGAAATACGGGATTTCCCCAGGCCTGCCGAGAGAAGATAGCATTCCAGAGGGACAAGTAGAAACCCCACAAAGGCTGAGCCTTAATATGTGCAATCGGCAGGCCAGAGAGTCCACTTTAGCCAAAGGAAATCTTTTAAGGTACTGCCACTCGGTTTCACCAGAGCGGGTTGGTGCGTGCTGAACAGAAGGGGTACATTTATGGATTGGTTTACAAAATCACACTTTTTCGTTCAAACGTGCTGCAGAAGATTTGCAACTGAACCAGAGGTGGGTTGCTGCCGGTTCGGCCTGGATCAGGCGAACCAGTAGTAGTGGCGGTGGGAGGCTCTGCCCATTTGTCCAGATGCTTCTGTGCAGGCGCAGAAGCTACGGCACATGTGCAGAAGCATTGCGCAATCACAGATGCGCACGAGCAAACCGGTAATAAAATAAATTGCAACCCACCACTGAACTGAACCAAAAGGGTATCATCTTTCTGAAAGCTGGAAGAGAGCTCTGAAGGGCCCATTGGTGGGGAAAGCCCTTTAACCCTTTGCTCCCTGCCATGTTGCTTTCAAATACATCTCAAGGTTGTATTCACTCAAGTGGCAGAAAAAGGCTAGGGACTCTTTTTACTTCTCTCCATTAAAAAATATACAGTGTGAGAGAGAGAGACCAAGTTAATTAGTACCTTGTCAAGAAAGTAGGTTTGTATTATGCAAAAGGGTCAGCACTTCCTAATCTACCTCTGTGTCTGTAGCCATTTAAAATAATTTTAAGCATGTCCAGAAATCCAGTGCACAGATTTCCCAAATGTTTTTGTTCTTTGGTTATGTTGCCTTAAATAATTGGGCAAGCAGACCAACTTTGATATTCTGACCCAACTTCTGCAGTTTGAGAATGATGCCACAGTAGGGTTCATTCATACCAGTTGGCCTAGCTAATTTAACCATACTTTATTCCATTATTCCAATCTTCTGAGACACCAATAGCATGGGTTCACAAGCAGGCTGGGCTCAAAGGGTTGATTAGTTTATTGTACATTGTGGGATGTTTGATAAATGCCAGCAAGACTGCTTATAACAAAAGCTTTAGGGAGGGCTTGATTTCTTAAAAGCTTTGCACCATTTTGTTTCTGGTGCAAAGAAGTTAAACAAAAATAAAATATTAAAGACAGACTTATCTGTCTTTGTCCATTTAGACCCGTGTTTCTTAACTTTGGGGACTTCAATAAATGTGGACTTCAACTCCCAAGATTCTGGAAGTTGAAGTTGTCTGAGAATTCATGACTGGCAGAAACATGGTAACAAGGTCAGCCAATGGGAGCTGAGACAGTAAGGAGCCTGGGCGTGGCTTAGCTGTGCTTAGCTCTTAGAACTAAAACTGAAACTAGTCTGCTGCTGAAGCTGAAACCAATCTCTTCTCTCTACCACATTGGAAGAACCTGCTCTTGATATTGTATATATGTTTCATGTGTTATATTATATATAAAAAGAAGTTAATGAATCCTGCTGTAACAGTTACCTGTGTGTGCTTTCTGGATTTGATTTCTGCAGCAATCTCTGACAGAAGCTGACACTTTTTAAAGTTCCCAAGCTTGAGAAACACTGGTCAAGACAAAGTCCAGCATTAGAAAAGGCTAACATTAACTTTAGATCAGGGATTTCCAGAATGCTGTTAACTTTTCTAAATTTTGAAGCCGCAAGAATTCTTTTTACTTGCTCCCAGAGGAGCATCCACTTCCTGCACATGCTATGGTCTCACCTGAACAATCCAGACATGCTTTGAAGGGCAGGTTTGCTGCAGGCCTCTGAAAAGCAATATTTCTCTCTCTTTGAAACTTTGCATTTCCCTTGAACCCAATAAAGCTCAGTGGAGCATTAGAGAAAATAGATCAAATGCGGAGGGATGAAGACAGATTCTCCCAAAAGTTGAACTACATTGTGCCAATTGCTTCCTTGTTTCAGAAACAAAGAAAAAAGTGGTAGCCAGCCGGCATGTTTGGATCACATGACGGAGAAGCGATTCCCCTTAAAGACTCATCAATCAGAAAGCTATCTGCCAATAGGTATGTTTGGCTACTCTAAAAAGGTAAATGGAATTGGGGCAGTAGATTGTTGTTAATATATTTTCTGTCTATCTATATGGATTTCTTCATTCATTCCTTATCCTAATAGAAGCTCAATCTTAACCAGATTATCTTCCTGTTTTTAATTTAGTGATAAATACAGTATGGCCTGTTTGAATCCTATTTTGGTCTCGGGAATGGTGCAATTTAAATGAACTAAAGACTAAATCTCATCCAATGTACTTTTAGGTAAAAAATCTTTAGGATTGCACTATATAGGAGCTTATTTGCCCACTAACATTTGAAGCGAATTTTCTAACTACCACAAAAATAAGTTAAAGAGACATTCTACAAAGGATGAAATAAACAATGCTACAGCAGATGACAGAAGCTAGCCAACCTTAGTTGCTTTGGGAAGTTAAGCAGAATTTGGTCTGGTTAGTACTCAGAAGCAGCATGATGGTTCAGCAGTTAAGAAAGACACTGAGCTTGTCGTTTGGAAAGCCAACAGCCCGGATTCAAGATCCAAACATTACAGGACAATGATCTTCATCTTGCCCCTGCCCACCTAGCAGTTCAAAAGCATACAAATGCAAGTAGATAAATAGATACTACCTTGACGGGAAGGAAACAGTGTTACACAATGTCATACTGACCACATGACTGGTGAAACCTCTTCGGACAGCGCTGGCTCATGGCCTCGAAATAGAGATAAGCACCACCCCCTCTACTGTCGTTGGCAACGACTAGCAGAATAAAATCTGCAGGGACTTCTTATTCAGATGGGAGACTATCTGGGATTTTTCAGAGCTGCAGGATAGATTGAGAATTTGGGGGGGAAAAACATTATGGAAGAAGGCAGTAGTAACTGGCAAGAAACACCAAAAGTTAAACTCAGCTTGAAGGACTTTTCACCTTAAATAAATGGTAAGGATGGGGATCTTGATATCTCTTAGCTGTTGTTTCATATATTGCAATACTATTACATATATTGCTTTAAAGATAAAAAATAAACATAAAGAGCTATATGGATTCCTCAGGGACGTGCGGTCAGGGGAGGCAGAGCCGCACCGCTCTCATCATGAAAATGTTTTTAAAAAGGGAAAAGGCGCTGAGGAGCCTTCTGCACATGTGGTCGGGAATGGGAGCGCTCCGTGGTCCGCTTCATGTTGACTCAGGAGTCAGGAAGGAGGGGAATGGGACCACGTGTGCAGGAGGCTCCTCTAGCCTCAGCCTCCCTCCTGCGCACGTCCCATTCCCCGCCTTCCTAAGTCAACATGAAGGGGATCGCGCAGCGTGAGCCGCGGTCCCACGGAGCACGCTCCGCGGTCCCCTTCATGTTGACTCAAGAGTCAGGAAGGGGGGGAATTCCCCTCCATCCTGACTCCTGAGTCAACATGAAGGGGATCGCGAAGCGTGAGCTGCTGTCCTGCGGCTCACACTGCGCGATCCCTCCTCCGCGATCCCTCCAGCCTCCCTCTTGCGCACGTCCCATTCGCCGCCTTCCTAAGTCAGTGCGCTCCGCGGTCCCCTTCATGTTGACTTAGGAAGGCGGGGACTGGGACGTGCGCAGGAGGGAGGCTGACATGGTCCCATTCCCCTCCTTCCTGAGTCAACATGAAGGGGACCGTGGCTCATGCTGATGACGTCACCAGCCTCACCAGCCGTAAAGCTCACCGCACGTCACTGGATTCACCTACACATAGGCAACAAAATCCCACTATTAACATGCCAGGATTCAACAAAATTCAACAAAAGAATGATAAGAATTCTAGGGACTGTCTTTTTATTTTGTCCTCCAACTATACTGAACACACATCTCCAACTTTTCTTTAAAAAAAGAAAACTAAAACGTAAAGAGGAAATAATAAAATCTATGGCAACTGAGTCTTTCACTCAATCATCTCCTCTTCCTCCAGAGTATGATAATTACGTAAGCTTGTTGTAGCAGAAAACATCTGTCTCACAGATGTATCCCAACATGTCCAGAGAATCTCCATGAGGAATACCCTTAGGGCCAAAATATGATAAATTGGCAAAACAAGAGGAATTGTGGGCTTCAGTACTTAAATTAAGTGATAACTTCATTCCCAATTCCCATTTCCTCTTTATGTTATGGTTTCTTTTTTTCTCAAGAAAGCATTTTGCACTTCAAAATGTTTTTTGAGCAATTCCTCTTCCAGTCTCTGAGGTAGCTGAGAGATTGAACTATTCTCTAAACTGCCTGTTGATAATTTCCAAGCTTCCAAAAGCAAAATAAGGAATGCAAAACAAAGCTAATTATAGAATAAATTATTTAGAGTGAGAGAATTTTTTTTTTAATTTGCGAAGTCTAGTGTATATAGTTTTAGCATAATACAAAATGGTTACCATCTGAATATAGCTGTCTGGTGTTAAAATAAGATATATTCCTCCTGAACATTATTTCTAGTACAGGTAGTGTGGGATGTATATCTGTGGTGTATCTCTTCCCTTGTTTGAATGTTCCCCCATTTCCTTATTCATTCCTCCAAACAGTTTTGAGGAACAGAGGAGAACACGAAAAGTGGCTGAATGTGCCTCATATTACTTTAAGACAGTGATGGCTAACCTTTTTGTAATTGCGTGCTGAAAGTGCGTGTGCACCCATAATGCAATGCACACATGGCACCCTACATGCACCCTACCCCATGCATTCACGCACAACCTCCCGTGTGCTCCCTGCCCCCATGCACACCGCGCCCGTGCATGCACGCGCACCCCTCCGCATTCTCCCCACCCCATGCATGCACATGTATCTCCCGCACGTGCCCCGCCCAGCAGAGACCCGAAAACCAGCTGGCCAGTCGGAGGCATGCTCAGTGGAGCTGAGCTGGGGCGACAGCTCGCGTACCCATAGAGAGGGCTCTCTGAGAGGGCAATAGGTTCGCCATCACAGCTTTAAGAGGATGAAAAGCTTTGACGGTCTCTCCCACTTTGCATGCCGACATTGCAATTTAGCCAAGTCTCTTTCATGTCACCAGAACCTTTCCTTGTGGACCAGTCGGCAAATCCTGGACTTCAACAACTCTAAAAGTTTTGTCATATATTCTAGAGACTTACTTACTTTACTTTACTTTATTGGATTTGTTAACCGCTCCCTCTCCCCTAGGGGACTCGGGGCGGTGTACAGACAGAATAAAAACATTATAAAAAACATTATATACAGCAAATTACAAAACCCCATAAAACTAATTAAACATAAGTCTGTACAATAATGCCTAGATTAATTAATGATTAAAACCAAATTAAAATACCCCAATTTAAAATAACCAGTCAGGAAGATCAAGGGATTAGATCATGATTGCGATTGGGTCAGGCCAGCTAATTGGAACAGGTGGGTCTTGAGTTCCTTACGGAAGGAGCGGAGATCAGTAATGATTCTAATGTCAGGGGGGAGGTCGTTCCAGAGGGTCGGGCCCGTCACAGAGAAGGCCCTACTCCTGGGCGTCGCCCGCTGGCATTGTTTGGCAGACGGCACCCGGAGGAGTCCCTCCCTGTGAGACCATTGGCTTTCTGGATGACCCAGGGGCTAGTCTCTGGAGTTCTTTCCATTCATAAACCCTTGTATGCTCGGCTTCCCTTTTCTAGAAAAATATTCTTTTCATCTTAGTGAGTCACAAAGTCCTCGTTTCTTCTTTGGCCCATCAGAGTCAATTATAGATCAGCTCCATTTCTAAGGCCTGGAGATTTTCCACTGCTGACTGTACAGCCAGTAAGATCTCATTTACCGGCACACAGTGATTTCCCACTGCAGCTGCTTTGTATAGCTGGGATGTCAATGGGGAGAGTATGTAGATGGATGGAATTTGTCACTCAAGTGTCCCTCAACTATGCAACTTTCATATGTGGCATTCAAATTCCAGTGACAGGCTCAGAGTGGAGAGGAAATAGAAAGCTCATGGGGCTGGCATGCTCATTATGTGCACATATGAAATATCTGTAGGGGAACATATTAAAGATGTGGCACTCCCATGCAAGAAGGTATGTAGTTCATACCCCAAAGCTTAAGAGAATCCCATTCTCCTCTTCTCTTCTCCTCCCAAAAATTGGCCCAAGCAAATCTCAAAGTCTCAGTCCGTACTTTTTTCTCCAATGCCTCCAAGTTATTGAAAACCCATGTTATGAGTAAATGTCAGGATTTTCATATCATCCCCCCTTTCATTAAACTTGCTATGTTTTTATATAGGTAGTCCTTGACTTACGGCCACAAAAGAGCCCAACATTTCTATTGCTAAGTGAGACATTTATTAAGTGAATTTTGCCCAATTTTATGACCTTTCTGCCCACAGTTGTTAAGTGAATCACTGCAGTTGTTAAGTTAGTAACAGGGTTGTTAAGCTTCCCCATTGATTTTGCTTCTCAAAAGGTCACCAAAAACTGACCACATGACCGCGGGACACTGCAACCATCATGAATATGGACCAGTTGTTAAGCATCTGAATTTTGATCATGTGGCCATGGGGATGCTGCAATGGTCATAAGTGTGAAAAACACTCATAAGTCACTTTTTTTTCAGTGCCATTGTAACTTTGAACTGCCACTAAATGAACGGTTGTAAATTGAGGACTACCTGTATTTAGATTCCTCTTCCTAGAGTGTCTCTCAGCCCTCCCTTTTTCTTTGGTATCTCTGCAGAGTGCAGCCTACTGCTATCACAACCTTGAGTTGTGATGTGAAATCTGTTCACCAGTGAAATTGCCTTGTTAAAGAGTAATACCATATCCTGAAGTCAGGCAGAATAGTAGACACGGGAGTAGGTCTGCTCCACTTCTCAAGAAATAGCATGGCTATGAGTATTCTGGCAAGGGACTTTAGGAATCCCCCCCCCCCTTTCTTTGACTTTATGATCAAGCTTTGGTCACCTTCAATTTGATACCTTAAATAGCAATGTGACACTTCTTTTTGTCCTACCCTTTACTTTTCAGGTTCAAGATATCCTTCCCAAGGAATGGAAACTGAAAATAGTCCTTGTAGGAAGTCTCCGGCTTTTAGAACTGGCAGTGAACCTAATCTGAGCCCCCTGGTGTTCCGGAGATTTGCTTCAGAGTTGCAGATTAGTGATGCCCTCAGGGGGTCTGACAGCCAACTTCATTTGAGACCTCCTCCGAAGCCCAGTAAACTGCCATTTCTGAGGCCCCTGCAAGGCTTGGAAGTCCTCTATTGTGAACTGAATGCAGCTCTTCCCACAGAGGGCAGGCCAACAAAGCAACCTTTATGTCAGACAGACAGCTTTGTAGAGCATCTGACAACTAAGGACAATGGGACACATTCATCCTTGATCCTGGATGACAGTGACTCTTTGCAGAGTTCTGTGGATCCACACACAGCTCAGCCGGAGATAAGCAAAGAGTGTCCCATCTTTGTCACACCTGCCATTGAGAAGGTCTCTGGTTTCAGGCCAAACCATTTTGAGTCAAAACTTCTTCCCCTGGAAAATAAGCCCCTGGAGACCACAATGTTAAAGAGAGTGAAAGAGCTGTTTGTGAACAACGATGCAAAGGTCATTGCCCAGCATATACTAAAGATGGACTGCAAGGTAAAACCTCTATTTTTAATTTCAACAAGGTGGGTGGTGGTTGAAACAGCCATATTAAATCAGACCAGCGGCTAATCTCGTGTTCTGTTTCATGCACAGCTAGAAGCAAACGTATTCTGGCTTTAGAATATTGCACACTCTAAATATACATTTACCTATGCATTAATAACATTAACACAACGTATGGCCCATTCCAGAATCACGTAAAGTAAGTGCCAAGCACACACAAATAGCACTAACAATTGATCCAACCAAAAACAAAATCGGCAAGAAAAGGCCCAGGTTTTTATTATATACAGAATAAGTGATGGAAAGAGGAGCCTCAGGCAAACTCCTCTAGGGAGGGATATTCTGAGAATGTGGTATGCCAACCAATATCTGCTTTTGCATGCTGAATGAAGGATCAAGTCTCTATGCAGAAGCTGCAGAAGTTGTAGAGCTGGTCAGATTACAAATTGAAGGGTGATCCTGAATAATCATCAGAGGACAGCAGCGTGCTGAAGGTGGACATATCTCTCAAAGTATTGAGCAGAGGATTAGTTCTGTTGCCGATTTAAACTGCGGCTATGGCCAAAGACACAACTGGATTAAGAATAGTAAATCTGGTATATTGTTTTTATTAATAACTACCAATATAAAGGGACACGGTGACTCAGTGGCTAAGATGCTGAGCTTGTCAGTCAGAAAGGTCAGTTGTTTGAATCCCTAGCGTCACGTAACGGAGTGAGCTCCTGTTACTTGTCCCAGCTTCTGTCAACCTAGCAGTTCGAAAGCATGTAGAAATGCAAGTAGAAAAAATAGAAACCACCTTTGGTGGGAAGGTAACAGCGTTCCGTGCACCTTCAGCGTTTAGTCATGCCAGCCACATGACCATGGAGACATATTCGGATAAGCGCTGGCTCTTCGGCTTTGAAACGGAGATAAGCACTGCCCCCCTAGAGTCGGGAACAACTAGCACATATGTGCGAGGGGAATCTTTACTATACCAATATAAAATATATTGGTAGTTATTTGAGAAATGGCCCTCTCCTTGCGCAAAAGGGATGAGATGAACATGTGAGTAAGTCTGGACATTATCCCAGAAGGCTAATTTGGAAACCAACTCCCCCCCCTCCCCCGTACCTTAGGAAGCCATTATGTGTTTTTGTTTGGTTTGTGATGTTGAATGAATCTATCTGTAGTGGTTTATAAACTATTTTTCATGGTTCACAATACTGTAGCTGAGCCCAAACAGCTTTGATTTATTCAATAAGCAGATTTAGCATGATGGGTGAACCAGACCATAAGTTCCTATCTCAAAACGGGGGTCTGGATTTGATACTCTTCAAACTGTTTTTTTTTCCTCTTAAATGCTGTATATTGTAAAGAAAGGAAACTTGCAAATCAGCCAAACAGGCAATCCGTCAATAAGGAGGGAACATAAGGATAAGGGAGAAAGCTCTTTGAAAGGAGGGAGAAAATTCTTGTCTGAATTCTAATCTTTCCTTAACTTGATAAAGCCTAATTTCTTGATATAACTTGTCCAGAATGCATTTAGTTCAAAGCCAATTAAGCAATCCAGTGTCCACTGGAATGTTAAGTGTGCCCTCTAGTGGACCTGCTTTTGAAGTAACAGGTCCACTGGAGCTGGTTGCCTTTGGAGGAATTTGGTGGAATGAAAAAATAAATTGCTTTTCTTGCCTTCAGTTCGAGTATCTCATAGAACCCAATCGCTCTGTTTCCTACCCTCCATATTTTTGTGGGGATGTTTGTTCTTCATCTTAGATATTAATAGGAAAGTTACAGGAATGTCAACCAACAACGAGCAATTTTTATTCTTGGCAAGAAACTAAAAAAGGCCTTATCAAATTTATGCTTAAATTACTATCTCTTCTTGAAATTTCCTAGGAGATTTTAGAATAGAATAGAATAATAACAGAGTTGGAAGGGATCTTGGAGGTCTTCTAGTTTCCAACCTCCTGCTCAGGCAGGAAACCCTACACCACTTCAGACAAATGGTTATCCAACATCTTCTTCACTTCTTCTTTCTAAGATAATGTGAGAATAATTGCTGGTGTAGGTATTTCCAGGATCAAATTTGGAAGGGTTTCCGAAGCTGACAGAGAGCAAGCCTCATAGCTATGATGAGTCTAGTTTTTCCCATTCTGATGCTCTTCAAATCTGCTAGACTTCAGTTCTCATAATACTGTGGCAACCTGGTGTCTATCCAGAGAAGCAGACTGATTCCCCCAAATGATGGAGAAATCAGTTGTGGAAACTTGCTTGGAAACATGCTAAGCAACCTTCTCTAACCTGGCGCCCTCCAAACATGTTCAGTTACAACTCCCAGAATTCCATGCAGGCAATGAAAATTGCATGTGATGGCTGGAACATTTTGGAAGCTATAATCCAACTCAACCTGGGAAAGGTTACCCTAAAGCAGGGGTGTTCAAACGTGAAACAAGGAGGGCCAGATTTGATGAGGTGAAAATGTGTGGGGCCGACCATTCAGCCTGACCTTCTTTGAACCGTTAACATTAAATGCAAATGAACTATTTTATGAAAGACTAAACAAATAACTCCGCCGGGGAGAAGAGGCTGCAGGCCACTCGAAATTTGAAAACAGGCCACATTTGGCCCCCGGGCCGGACTTTGGACATGCCTGCCCTAAAGTATCTAGAATAACTGAGTCAAGGAAGGTGAGGAATTAAATATAGTCCTTGTTGCAGTGATGTATCTTCCATGCTACCTTTAGGTGAAAATTACTTATTCCTTTGAGTCTCTGTCAGATAATCTCCTAAATGTCAACCCGCTTTTGCCCAGTTTCCTGAAAAGATCACGCTTCTTGATGTCGTAGCCTTTAGTAGCACTCTTTTGACCTCCTTTCCCTAAAAGTATTAGAGACTTATTAAAAGCAGCCGTCTGTCTGGATTGTCGAAATCATGTTGGCCTCAGCTGTGATCCTGTGCACTTAGGCTTGAAAAGACCTTCTTCTGTTCTCTTCCTCATCACTTAGAGCCCTCCATTTGGTGGCTTCAATCTATATATACGGGCCACTTAAATTGAGTGGAGAGGAATCGTCTGTTTCCTGACATTGTGTTTGTCATGGTCCCAGGAGGGGTCTCTCGATGAGATCACTTAAACACAATAGCCCACTGGACCCATTATTAAGGAAGGCAGGAATAATATTACTAATGACATCTAGTGCAACCCACCTGCAGCCGAGGGAGGGTTAGGTCCCTAATGAGGTTGATGCTGCCTATTAAGCTAATGCTGCAATATATGACTGTCATTAGGATTATGGGTGGAATGCCTAAATGCTTTTCTTTCCTTCAAAGGCATTTATTGAGAGTGAATCCCCCCCGTGGCAATCCTGCACAGGATCTCCAATATACATTGATGGCTTCTAATTCTTATATATGTTTTTAGAGAAACATGGGCCTTATAAAGAAAAGCGCGCATACAACTACATCGTTGTTGGTCAACAACATCAGTCTTACCTGCTTATTGAAAACATTTTTATAGCCACCCATCTTTCAGCCAACTCTGGGAGGCTCCGACCGAAGATGAAAAGAAATCAAAAATCATTTTAAAGCTATAAAAAAACCACAACCAGTTAAAACATAAAACATTAAAAACAGTGACGACCTGACGTCCATCGGTGTTAATGTGCCACCTAATCTTCTCCCAACGCTTGTGGGGAAAGCTTTACGGGAAGCTAAAAGAATCAATTTTGCAATGAATACTACACTGATTAACTATTTGATTTGGCAGTATTTCTAGCCTCCCCAAATTTAGATAAGCATAAAAAAGATAAAAAAGAAAAGTACAATCTAAGGCCCACTATAAGTATTAAAATATCCCTAGGAAACAACCTGAAACTTCCTAGACACCATTATGTTAAAATAAGGACCAAATTCCTGCTGGAACAGTAGTGATTTTACTACTTTCTAAGGACCAGTAGAGTTAGGGGTCACTACTGAAAATACCCATCATCTGATGAAGTCCAATGTATCTTGCAGGGGAGATTAGTATGATGAGTGAGAAATGATATATTCACATTCCACCTTCCTATTCAAGCTGAATCTGATTTGTTGTGGAGTGAGATTGTGTCAGCCACCTATATAATAGTGTTCACTACACTTGAAGATTCTCAAGAACAGCTGATAGACAGGGTAGACTTAAAAAGCAAAGAATGATCAGGGGAAATCACTGTCTTCTAAAAAAAAGCACAGTTCCTTTCTTTGGGAAATTGAAAGAGCCTTTAAGTTTGCAGAAGGGAAATTGGAAACCAATCCAGAATTACAGTCTAAACTCAACCATCTTTATTGTAGTTGGGATGGAAACATGTGGCAAAATGTAGAAAGTCCAGATGACAGCAGACTAACGAAATCCAGAAAGCTAACGTTAAAAAAAAAACCCACTGGATTTTTAAGGATCCAATGTGTTTTGGTGTGCTTGATTCCTTGTCAGTGTTAAAACCGGCATTTTTCTTTGTCAGGGAGAAATGCTTGACCCAAACAGGAGTTATCTGATTTACTGTGCCTTAATGAACTTCTTGAAGCACATCTGTTGATGCGTACTCCCTGCTTTCTCCTTGCATTTAGCAATGCAGTAAATGTGTTTTGCTGTTTTCTCTTAAGTGAATTCTGACATAAGTTAATGGATACTCTTCTCTTGAATAATTAACCTTGCCATTTGATCTTTATCAGCTTTGCCTGACCCCTGCTTTTCCTCCATCATAGAATAAATATGTCTAATCGTCCAGTTGGTTAGTTGTTCTACTTGTACCCCTCCTGCCACCATGCAAGTGTCCGTGTAAATAGAGCACCCCTGTGGTATCCCATCTAGGTACTGATGCCATCCAGATTGGCTTAATTTTGGAAAACTCCTGCAACATGTACCTTGAGAAGAGCTTTCTCAAACTGATGTCTTTCCTAAGTCTTGAATTGCAATTGCCATTATCTCCAGTCAGCAAAGCTAAGGAGAAGAGGGTTTGTTTTATCTATGACCTGAGACTGTAGTGCAGTGAGACACATATACCTCTGCAACAAGATCAGTTCAAGGATTTTAAGCCCTTTAAGTGAATCTTCCAGTTGGTGCCCTCTTTTGGGCATCCCATCTTTTACATGCATTTACCTATATTTTAGTGAAAACATTCCTTTCAGGCCTGGAAAATGCTTGCAAAAGGAGAGTGACATTTTTGAGCAGGAGGATAGTGCATTGGATTATTGGATTATGTATAATTCAGATGAAGGGGTTGAAGGCCAGTCACAGAACTATGGGGAAAGAAAGGGCAGAAGACAGTAAATTCCAGAGGAAAACATGAGAAGATTGAGAGAAGGAAAACTTATGGAAAGTTAATCGATTTGTAATAGATTTTTATTCTAAGTCTCAAATGTTGCATAATTATACATATCCAAATGAAGAGATAAAACAACAACAACATGGATGCAGATACTGAAGATTTTAAAGAAGCCAAAAACTGATTGGGGAAGATTAATTGAAGCCTGCAAGGCTGGAAGACTTGATGGCTCAAGAGATCAGACCTAATATGATAATCACAGGTCTGGAACTTGCAGACAAGATGCTCTTGGGACAAACATGAGATGAGACTTTTAGTCTAGAATTACTGTGCCTCATTAACTGAATTTTACTGAACTCTGGATGACATTTTTTGTCTTATAAACCCCACTCCCCCCCCTCTTTTCCCACCCAACCTCCAGGCAGTTGATGCTCCAAACTATAAAAATTTTAAAAGCATGCATTCCAAAAAGATATCCTTCCATCCATCCCATGCTCTAAATTTAGCATTTTGTAATGATTGGCAAGAGGAAATGAATGGTGTGCAATTGTCCAGAGTGTTTTAAATTGTAATTTTCTCATATCCCAAAGGCAGCATTTTGTCAGCTGCATTAGATAAACCAGACCACGGAAACAACTGCACAGAATGTCCAGACTACTTTTATTGAGGTTGGCCATAATAACAGAATTTTGCAGGCCTGATGGAGCTAGATTGCCTCTTTCTTCTCGCCCTGTCCCTTCCCCCTCTTCCTTATACGTCAGTGAATTGGGAAAATTTCTATGTGAGCTCCTTCCAAATGTTATGTGGATATTCTGGATTTAAAATGTTTTAGCTGTTGTTGCTGTGGCATATTACCATCAAGTTCATCTTGCTACCTTTATACACATTTCTTCCTACCATTCACTGCTTTTCTCCGAAGAGCTGCTGGGAGCAGAAGCACACTCAGGCTAAAACATAATTGAACAGTAGAGCAAGGACCAATCCCACAGTAGCTCTTTAATATTTGGGTATATGTTCTGTAATCCCAGGTCTTGGCAGTGAGTTTTGTAATGGGGAGGCTCAATGTATCTGGTACGCTTTCTCTCCAACACTTTTTCTTGGGCTAAGGGAAATAGATTAATTGATTGGGTGTAGTAGATGTTTCCATGTCACAACTGAGATTGCCTGGAATTAGTTTAACTTGTGCATGACTTCGTCAGTTTGGAGTCAAATGTAACCACCATCCCCCGGGAATTAATTCATCAGCTTATTTAACACTGGTTTGGGGGTTTCTACAACAAGCTATTCTTTTTCCTTCCTGAAGCATTGACCCAGTTAGGAACACTAGCGGTAACAGAACGATCATTTGGGGAGGGGGGAGTTCACCCCTACGTGATGGAGGGCAAAGCTGTCTCCTTAAGTATCAGCTCATGGGGAGGGGGCAGGACACAGCTGTTGAGTTCAATAGGTCATTGGGTAGAAAAGGTGATGGGCAGGGGAACTGGACCAGGGGTCTCTGGCAGGAGCAGGCAAGAAGATTAAAGCTGCACTTATGCCTGCTAGTGCAGGATTGACAAAACCCAGCTCATATTTGAGGCATCTGCAGGAAGTGTCAAGGTGGCGGTTGGGATTGTGTGATCAAAGTTCTGCCCCTTTGTGTGTGTGTATGTGGAGGGCAGAGGGGATGGCTTTGAAGACAGCAGGAAGAACTATTATCAAGGCAATGGGTCAGATAAGCAGGGCTTAAGCCTGGGCCAAGAAACTAACTTGAGGGATCATCTCAGACAAGCCTCTCTCCAATTCACAATGGGTGTAGCCTGATCTTTTTTTGTGAGCATGATGTTGACAAATATTTTTAAAAAGAGGGGGAGGTTCACTTTTTCACACGCACACACACCACAAACATCCCTGGCCCACAGAAACCAACTCAAACTGTTCGATAATTATGTCCTTTTTGTCTGTGAAGAAAACGCTGCTTGAAATACACACATTGTCTTCGTTTGTCTTCTCTCCCATTCAGAACGTTCATGGGTTTTCCTAAAAGTTTCAGTGTTTCATTAGTAAACCCTGGAATAGAACTGGCGTTATTGTCAATGAGTGGTGGGCCATGGTGGGGGGGGTGGGGGGAGGAAGCAGGAGCCAAGAAGCAAAGGCTGACTAGGACAAAAGCTGGTTTGGCCAGACCACATCTTTGTTAAAATTCTACATTGTGCAGAAAGCGGCAAAGGGAGCCTTTTAAATCTAGAAAGGTCTTCCAGCGGAGGGGATAAAACTGCAGCTCGAGATGCATCAATAGTGGCTCCTTTTGGGAATGGCCTTGGAGGCATTCCATCAGCAAAGGGGGTGTCCCCCTCACAGAAAAGGCTTCCTGGGCTTGCAGAGCGCCTGGGATTAATGCGGGTTAATGTCTGGGCCGCTTTGATTCCACTCGGCTTTCTTTTGTTTGCACATTTGCCTCTGTCAGGTTGCTAGGATACTTGAAGTCTCCGAAGAGACGAGGAGGATCATGGGAGTGAAATCAGGCTTGGAACTGATTACCTTGCCCTACGGACACCAACTGCGCCTGGATCTAATTGAAAGGTGAGCACTGCCGCTGTGTTTCTCTCAGCAACGTTGAGTTGTCGCGAGGAGGCTTTCTTCGAGGGCCACAATCACGAAACCTGCCAAGTGGGCAGTTCCCGGGGGGGGGGTAGACCTTTCCCGTGTTTCTGAATACAATCAGAGCAGGTTCCTTATGATTCCCAAGTAACCGGGACTAAACACTGAAACCGCCCATGCATCCTATCGGGGCATACAAAATCTATCAGGGCTTTGGAGTTTGGGAATGATGAGCCTGATGATGCCCATATTTACGTCAGAATTTAAAATAGGGCCCTGATAACATAAGAGCCACACTTCCCTTAGAACATTTCATTATAAATACGCTTGTTAAGAGAGCCAGTTTAGCGCAGTGGTTAAGGCAGGGGTGTCCAAGCTTGGGAACTTTAAGACTTGTGGACTTCAACTCCCAGAATTCCCCAGGGAGTTGAAGTCCACAAGTCTTAAAGTTCCCAAGTTTGGACACCTCTGGGTTAAGGCATCAGGTTAGAAACTGGGGGTTCTAGTCCTACCTTAGGCACGAAGCCAGCTGGGTGAAGTGGGACCAGTCTGTCTCTTTCAGCCTAGGAAGAAGGCGGCAAGGACAAACCCCTTCTGAAATCTTGGCAAGAAAATTGCAGAGACTAGGCCAGGCAGCCACCAGGAGTCAATGTTTATCTGAAGGCACAACATTTTAAAAATTTATGTTTGTTAAGCAGTAAAAAAGAGCGAGCGAGAGAGAGAGCGTTTGCATATCAAGACCTGAGGTCTAATAGCTTGTACTGCATAGATCTCTTACATTCAGTTTTGGTCGCCACGATGTAAAACAAGATGTGGAGACTCTAGAAAGAGTACAGAGAAGAGCAACAAAGATGATTAGGAGACTAGAGACTAAAACATAGGAAGAACGGTTGCAGGAACTGGGTATGTCTAGTTTAATAGAAAGAAGGACCAGGGGAGACATGATAGTGGTCCTGCTTCCAGAGACGTCCCCTTGTATGATATTCTTTTTGGCAGATACAGGTAGTCCTTGATTTACAATAGTTCGCTTAGTGACCATTCAAAGTTACTACCACACTGAAAAAGGGGACTTATGACCATTTTTCACACTTATGACTATTGCAGCATCCTGATGGCCGTGTGATTTACATTCAGATACGTGACAACTGCCTCACATTTATGACAGTTGCAGTGTCCTGGGGTCATGTGATCCCATTTTGCAACCTTCTGGCAAGCAAAATCAATGGGGAAATTGGATTCACTTAACAAATATGACAAGAAGAGTTGCAAAATGGGAGAAATCTCACTTAATCGATTTCTCACTTAGCCACATACATTTTGAGCTCAATTGTGGTCATAAGTTGAGGACTACCCGTAGTTGTCCTTTTCTTGCTGTGCCATAAGAGAACTCACCTTGAGACACCTTGGACAGCTGCATTATTCTTTCTTCATGTTTAGAACAGTGTAGCAACACTTATGAGCCACGGTGGGGCGGTGGGGCGGTGGTTAGTGCGCCGTACTGCAGGCTACTTCTGCTGCCTGCCGGCTGCCTGCAGTCTGGCAGTTCAAATCTCATCGGGCTCAAGGTTGACTCAGCCTTCCATCCTTCCGAGGTGGATAAAATGAGGACCCAAATTGTTGGGGGCAATATTCTGATTCTTTAAAACACTGTAAAGTGGTATATAAGTCTAAGTGCTATTGCGATCAAATGGAGCTTATGGATGAGATTGTTTAAAGGACAAGATCTTCCCTAGGATGAAGGCTATGTCCATCAAGGTTGTTCCTCATTCTGGAAACATAGAAACCTGCATATTAGGGGATTTTGTTCATTAGGAGTAGGGCTTCCCTATGCCAAGATAACAACATTCAACCTTTCCCAGGTCATCAGAAAGGCACTAGCTGTACAATGTGGAGCACAGCACTAGGTTGATATGAGTGTATCATGCCAATCACCTTGTATTGTGAAAATCCATGGCTATTTCATGAGAGACACTAAAGAAACGAATATATGCCAGCCAGCAAGCAGCAGAATGGAAGGGAGGGGCTAGAGGTTGCCTCTCTCTTTCATTTCCTTCAAGAATAAAAAAGATAACAAAAATTCCTCTTTGCACTCAGTGGGAGAAAACTATTGAAGTTCAGCTTCAGAACTATTTACCTAAAGCATAATGGAAAGCCAGAAGGATTTTAGAGCCTTTGACTCTAAAGCCTCTAATTTCCTAAGCAGTATACACAAACCAAAAAATTCTCCCCCACCAATGGGGGGGAAGGGAAGGCTTATGGAAGCTTTTGCATTGGCCAGAAAGGGTTGAACTGATGCTGATCTTCACCTTGAGGTCTAACCACTCCTTTTTCCGAGGGGCTATTGTTTCATTGCAGAATTTAATTGGTATTCAAATCTTATTAAAATATATTCTGGATAATTGCACGGGAAAAATTTAAGAGTTAACTTAGATTCATGTTTATTCATAGCTGCCATAGATCTATGGGTGTGATAGCGAACCTATGGCATGCGTGCCAGAGGTGGCACGCAGAGCCCTCTCTGTGGGCATGCACACCATCGCCAGCTGCTCTCTTCCGCGTTCCAGCGTGCGCATGTGCACCAGCCAGCTGGTCTTCACATGTGCGCACCGAAACCCAAAAGAGAACAGCTGGATGGTGCGCATGTACGCGATGGAACCTGGAAGACCAGCTAGTCGCCACGCACAAGTGCACTGGGCAGCTTCTCTCTTTTGGGTTGTGGCGCTAAGACACGCGCATACTCCAGTTTCGGCACTCGGTGCCGAAAAGGATAACCATCACTGATCTATGGGATTCATATTGCATTTAAGACAATGAAGCCTAATTTGCATTGATTTCTGTGGATCTCCATAGAGTGACGTTTCCAGCTAGGTGGCAGCACTTATCCAATCTTGGTTAATCTGAAAAAGCTAAGCAGAGGGGAGGGTTGGCTAACACTTAGATGGGAAATCAGAAGAAAGGACCATGAGTGCCATCTAGGAAGTTCAGAAGAAGAGAGTGGTAAATCAGTTTCACATTGTTGCCCAGAAAACTACAGGAGCGTAATCATGAAATCAAAGGATCTAAGTCCAAATCAACAGTGATTCAATTTTAAAAGAGAACTGAATTTAAATCAAGTTCATTATTTTAATATATTGCAAACATTTACAAAAGTCCACCAATAGCTTGTTTGAATCTGTGCTATGATACCTGAAGCAGAGGAGGAATACTGTTTGTCATAACTGTATAAATCAAACAGGTCAATTACTCAATACTCAATTTTAAATCAATTGAAAATACGCCTTTTTTTTAAACACTTAAGAACCTTAGACTTGGCAGGTGTGCATTAATTCGCTGTGCTGATTTGCTTCTTCTCATCCAAATCCAAATCCAGATTGACATTGAGTCTTTATGGATTAGCCCTTGGGCCATATCAAAAGGCAGATTTCCAGAAACAAATGATGACTAAAATTTGATAAAGCATAATTTAAAATGGAATTAGAATAAAATACAATTTAAAGTGGAATTGGAATAAAATACAGTCTAAAATGAAATTGGAATAGAATACAATAATTTAGGATATAGATAAAATATGAGAAAAATATATTTTGTGTCATCCCTGCAATCTACCCAACTTCTCATCAAAATGATAATGGGAATATAGTGATGCCAAGATCCCAGATCCTTTTTTTTTTTTTTTGCTTGAATTCAGAGGGAGTGTAGCATCTTTTTGGTAGCCCTGACTACACCCAATTTCTTTTCTCTCCAGGCATACTACAATGGCAATAGGCATTGCGGTGGATATTCTTGGCTGCACGGGAAATTTAGAAGAGCGTGTTGCAACATTAAACAGGATTATCCAGGTTGCAGTCGAACTGAAAGACTCCATGGGGGATCTGTATGCCTTCTCAGCTATAATGAAAGCTCTGGAAATGCCTCAGGTAAAATGGAAATCCCTATACACGGATATTCGGGATAATGAATATTTCTCGAAAGGCCAACAGTATGTAAAGGAAATCAACTGTTGCCAAGGTCCATTAGATCTGCCTCTGCGGATATCCCTGTTCGCTACTCCCAGCTGGCAGCTGAATATTTATTGAAACGAACTGCTAACTTAAGGGAATCAAGCATGAGATTTTTCACATGTACTGGGTTGTGGAATGACTGCAGTGGCTGTTGGCTACGCCCGGTCGTTTGTACCAACCCCCGCAGACTGGGTGGTCAGGAACTACAGGGCCAGGGCATGCGGCTGATGCTGTGCAACGCAAGGTCCGTAACCAACAAGGCCCCCCTCATTAGTGAGTTGATCTCCGAGGGGGAGCTGGACCTTGCAGGGATAACGGAGACCTGGTTGGGCCACGAGGGTGGCTTACCCCTCGTGGAAATGTGCCCACCAGGTTTCCGGGCATTCCATCAGCCCCGGGCCCTGGGTAAGGGTGGCGGGGTGGCGGTAGTTATTCGGGAGAGTCTAGAACCGAGAGAGTTCACTGTTCCTCAGATACCCGGTTGTGAGTCCCTAGGTGTTAAATGGGGCCCAGGGAGGCAGTTGGGCCTGCTGATTGTATACTTGGCTCCTCGCTATACATCAGCGGCCCTGCCCGAGCTCCTCGAGCTGATCTCAGAGACGGCAGTTGAGATCCCCAGGCTTATGGTCATGGGTGACTTCAACCTGCCGTCGACGGGAGCAGCATCTGAGGTGGCTCGGGAGTTCATGGCTTCCATGACAGCCATGGGCCTGACCCAATTAATTCAGGGCCCCACACACGAGGGTGGTCACACACTGGACCTTGTTTTTGTATCTGAACAGTGGACGAGTGATCTGGGAATAGGGGACCTAGTTATTACTCCCCTGTCATGGTCAGATCACTCATGTCTCCGGCTCAACTTCCCTGTCGCTACCCCTCACTGCGAGGAGGCGGAGCCAGCTCGTCCAAGCTGGTACCGCCCCAAGCACCTGATGGAACCGGAGAGGTTCCAGACGGAGCTTGGGCCGCTACCTGTAGCCCTGACCCGCGCTCGGTCGGAGGACCTAGTGGCTGCCTGGAATATGGCGGTGGCTGGGGCCTTGGACCGGGTTGCGCCTTTGCGACCTCTCCTGTGGCAGCGATCCGCCCGAGCCCCTTGGTATACCGAGGAGCTGAGGGCGATGAAGCGCCATAGGAGACGTCTAGAGAGCAGGTGGAGGTCCTCACGCTCCGAGTCTGATCGAACACAGGTAAGATCCTATTTACGGACCTACCTTGTGGCATTGAGAGCGGCCAAACGTAGACATTGTGCCGCTCTTATTGCGTCCGCAGATAACCGCTCTGCCGCCCTGTTTAGGGTGACCCGCTCCCTCCTATCACAGGGGGCACGGGTGGCGCCCTTGCAGGGTAGAGCAGAGGAGTTTGGGGAATATCTGCAGGACAAAGTCGCTCAGATCCGGAGCGGATGGGCCCCCTCCAGTGGCACGGACGAGCCGTCAACAGTGAGTCTTGTAAGACCACTCTGGGAGGAGTTTGACTCGGTTGCCCCCGAGGATTTGGACAGGGTGCGTGGACGGCTGCGGCCCACCACGTTTAATGGACCCGTGCCCCTCCCGGCTGGTACTGGCATCCTGGGAGGTGACACGAGGCTGGCTTCTGGGCCTGGTGAACGCTTCATTGGGTGAGGGATCCTTACCAACTGCCTTGAAAGAGGCGGTGGTGAGGCCCTTACTCAAGAGGCCTTCATTGGACCCAATGGAGCTGGCTAATTATCATCCAGTCTCCAACCTTCCTTTTTTAGCGAAGGTTGTTGAGAATGTGGTGGCGCAGCAATTTCCACAACACCTTGACGAATCCGAATATCTAGACCCACGCCAGTCCGGCTTCCGACCCGGACACAGCACAGAGACAGCCTTGGTCGCGCTGGTTGATGATCTCTGGAGGGCCAGAGATAGAGGTTGCTCCTCTATCCTGGTCCTATTAGATCTCTCAGCGGCTTTTGATACCATCGACCATGGTATCCTATTGCGCCGGCTGGAGGGGATGGGAGTCGGAGGCACCGTTTTACGGTGGTTCGGCTCCTACCTCTCCGACCGGTTGCAATGTGTGTTGACGGGGGGGCAGAGGTCGACCCTGAGGCCACTCACTTGTGGGGTGCCACAGGGGTCGGTCCTCTCGCCCCTCCTGTTCAACACATATGTGAAGCCGCTGGGTGAGATCATCCGTGGTTTTGGGGTTGAGTACCACCTCTACGCTGATGATACTCAGCTGTACGTTTCAACCCCAAACCACCCCAGTGAGGCTGTCGAAGTGATGTCCCGGTGTTTGGAAGCCGTCGGGGTCTGGATGGGGGACAACAGACTCAAACTCAACCCCTCCAAGACTGAGTGGCTGTGGCTACCGGCACCTCGGTTCAGTCAGCTAATTCCAACGCTGACCATAGGGGGCGAGCAGTTGCCCCCTGTGGAACGGGCGTGCAATTTGGGCGTCCTCCTAGATGCCCGGCTGTCAATGGACGATCATGTGGCAGCCGTGGCAAGGGGGGCGTTCCACCAGGTTCGCCTGGTGCGCCAATTGCGCCCCCTCCTGGACCGGGATGCCCTACGCACGGTCACTCATGCACTGGTGACGTCTCGCCTGGACTACTGTAACGCTCTCTACATGGGGCTTCCCTTGGGACGCGCCCGAAGACTGCAGCTAGTCCAGAACGCAGCCGCGCGGGTGGTCATGGGGAGTACCAGGTACTCCCATGTGACACCGCTCCTGCGTGAGCTGCACTGGCTGCCTGTGGTCTTTCGGGTGCGTTTCAAGGTTTTGACCACCATCTTTAAAGCGCTCCATGGCATAGGGCCCAGTTACCTGCGGGATCGCATCCTCCCACATACATCCCAGCGGCCAATTCGCTCTCACAGAGAGGGGCTTCTCCTGGTGCCGTCCGCTAGGCAATGCCAGCGGGCGACGCCAAGGAGTAGGGCCTTCTCTGTGATGGGCCCAACCCTCTGGAATGACCTCCCCCCCGACATCAGAACCACCACCGACTTCCGCTCCTTCCGGCAGAAACTAAAGACTCACCTGTTTCGACTGGCTGGCCTGGCATAATTTCAACGCCTATCTCCTGGCATTTATATTTTACTGGTTTTTAAGGGTATTATTCTAGTCTTAATTTTATTGGGTATTGGGATCTTAATGTTTGTTTATTTTAATTATTTATTAGCAATACAGTCCTGCACATCTTTTATCCTCCTCTTATGCATCTATCCATTTTATATTTGTATATATATATTTTCCTTGTAGTAATTTTAATTGTTTTAATTTTGTTCTTTGACATGGACTGTACACCGCCCCGAGTCCCTTTCGGGAGAGGGGGCGGTCTATAAGTGCTAATAAATTGAAATTGAATTGAATTGAATACAACCGGTATGCCCCGGTATGGGCGTACCAGTGCCTGCTGGGAGCACCAGGTACCATTCCGGTACAGTGCTCCGAAGGGCCCACATGCCTGCCCGCTGTCCTTACCGCTATTTGAGCTGACCGGGGCTTTCGCACACGCTCATGGGGCATATGGCGCCTGCGCAACGCTCCACTGAGCAGCTGGAGCATCGCGGGCGCTAAGTACGCTTGCACGTGCTGTGCACATTCACGTGGTGGATGTCGTGCCCCGTGGCAGCGTACCAGTTGCAACGGGATCCGGAATCCACCACTGAACGACTGCCTGAGAAAAGCCCACCTGAAATCATAGGCAAAAATCTATCTTTGAAATTCTTTTAAGTGCGCCAGTCATCCTAGTCGAGGGAGGGCTGTGAAAAAAAACTTAGCACCGCCCCTCCCTGCTTATCTTGCCATGCCTTGGTTTTGATGGAAGCCATCTTCCATTGCGCTGTGTTCAATGAGATGATATTGTAACATAATAGGAAAGCTTACATCAGAGGTTTCCTCTTTGCCCTCTGTAGATCGCACGGTTGGAGCAAACGTGGACCAGCTTGAGGCACTGTTATACCCAAACAGCCATTATGTACGAGAAACAGCTGAAACCTTTCAGCAAACTCTTACACGAAGGAAAAGGTGAGTGTGTGGATATTTAGTTATATAACATTTTTCATTGTTGCGGAGGGACTCCAATTAAGCCTTAAGGGCGCATCCATTATTCCCCTAATGGAAAGCATGTAAAAAAGTCACATCCTATCAAGGACAGCAAATGGGCAGAATATATTTGACTTAATTACATCCTGCTTTGCTTTTGTTATTTATATTGTCTGGGGAAGAATAGAGATTCTGCAGCCAAAGAATACATGTATAATTGCTCACGTGTAAGTTCTATGACTTACATTACTTTAGGAGACGGGACACGGTGGCTTAGTGGCTAAGATGCTGAGCTTGTCGATCAGAAAGATCAGCAGTTCGAATCCCTAGGGCCACAGAACGGAATGAGCTCCCGTTACTTGTCCCAGCTTCTGCCAGCCTAGCAGATCAAAAGCATGTTATATATGCAAGTAGAAAAATAGGAACAACATTTGGTGGGAAGGTAACAGCGTTCCGTGCGCATTTGGCATTTAGTCATACCAGCCACATGACCATGGAGACATCTTTGGACAGCACTGACTCTTCGGCTTTGAAACAGAGATGAGCACCGCCCCCTAGAGTTGGGAACGACTAGCACATATGTACGAGGGGAATCTTTACCTTTTAAGTTCTATGAAAAAGGCCTTGGATGGGCTTTCTCTTTTTTTAAAAAAAAAACCTCCAAAACAGGTAATCCGCAACAGCAGTCCATTTAATGACCGTTCAAAGTTACAATGGCGTTGAAACCTATGACCGTTTTTCATTGTGGCATTCCCTTGGTCATATAATAAAAAATTGGATGCTTGGCAACTGACTCATATTTATTATGATTACAGTTACCCGGGGTCATCTCATCACCTATTGGGACCTTCTGACAAGCAAAGCCATTGGGGAAGTCAGATTCACTTAACAACCGTGTTACTAGTTTAACAACTGCAGTACAGTTGCTTTTAACAATTGTGGCAAGAAAAGTTGTCAAATGGAGCAAGATTCACTTAACAAATGTCTCACTTAACAACAGTTGGGCTCAATTGTGGTCATAAGTTGAGGACTACCTGTAATTGTCCTAGGCCTCCTGTTTTGTCATAAGAATTGGTTGCATAATGAATTTCCTGGCGCTCCAATGAAAAATAATCAGTGATCAATTTTCTTGCCAAAGTGAAGGGCTTTTATGAAAAGAAAGCTGAATTAAAAAGGTAATAACATCTGTCTCTACACTCAATTCATACTGCTTATTGGGGTACTTAGAGATGTGTAATGTATGTACGTATTTATATTTCTAATCCAAATAATTAGACTTTTCCGCAAAATTATTTAAAATGCTAAAATCGGGAGGGGGGAAACTCAATAAAAGTACTCTAAGCATGAATTTTGTGTGTGTTTGAAGGTATACTCACAAGAAACGGCACATATAAATATAATAAAGTATATGAAATATATAATGCAAGCACTTAAAACAATTATATATTAATAGGCAATCCCTTAAGTGGATACCGAAACTGAGAAGATTCTCTTATATCCAACTAACTTCATTTGGAAGGAGCGCTCAGAATGAGTTTTCTGATGATTGAAGAGCTAGGTAGACATAGAGAATTTATTATCCTAAACCAGCTATGCCATTACAGATCAGAACTAGCCCCAGAAATTAGATCTACCTGGCCAAACATTGTAGAGGTAGTCTTTGACTTATGACCGTGATTAGAACTGGAACTTTAGTTGCTAAGCAATGAATCGTTAAGTGAGTCATCCATGTAACTGGGCCCATTTTTACCATGGTCATTAAGTCAAATCCCTCCAGCCGTTAAAGCAGTGGTTCTCAATTATTTTCTGTCATGCCCCCCCTAGGAAGAAGAAAACATTTCGCGCCCCCCGCGCAACTGTAAATAGTATCATTTGTCTATAAAATTGTTATAAGTACACCTCTGCATAACACTGTATCCTTGTCAATCCATGATGGATCCCAATAAGGACGGTTACCCCTTGCGATGATGTCCAGCCACCAAACTCCCATATTTTGCGAAGTGGATAATGGACTACAAAGAGAAAATATGGTTTTAGGGCTTGAAAGCTACGCAGAAGAAAGGAAGGCCAACCCATCAAAAGGATGGCGAGCTGAAGAAGGATTATTACAATATCCCTGGAAATACTACCACCTTATTGGAGCTCATAGGCTGCTTGTAGTAGATTCTTGGCAGAGCTGAGATGGAGGTGGAACATCCACTTTGCTGGTCCAGTGGCTGAGGCATGGAAGCCAGCTGGGTGATTTTCCCTCTCAACCCGACTCACCTCACAGGGTTGTTGTAGGGAAAATAAGCTGAACAAGGAGCACTAGATGTATTATGTTCCAGCAGGGAGCTGGACTAGAAGACCTCAAAGGTCCCTTTCTCTTACCTTCCTGTCTCCTTCCCCCACCCTACCCTATTCCAACAAAAACATTATAAAAATATTTATTTCACATTTCTTGCCAGCCCTAGCAAAGAGGTTGGCCTTTCCTAATGGTCTCCTCTCCAAGCCCTCCTTGGCCCAGCTTCCCCGCAGCCTACAAAGCTTCCCGGTTTGGGGGGGGGGGGGGCAAGGGAAATCCCAATGCGGCAGCCGCGATGTTCCGGACGGAGCGATTCCTGGGTTTGTATTTGCGAGCTCCAAAACGAGCGCTCCTCCAGGGTGGAGGCAGGCAGGCAAGCAGGCGGGGCGTGCGCTGGGACGGCTCGGCCACCGGGCGTGGCCAAAGCGGTCCCTGAGAGGCTTGTTTGCTCGGCCAGCAGGGCGGAGGCGGAGGGGCGGACCCCCGTTTCCCGGCGGCTTTCGTGCTCTCCCCCCGACCCGGCGAGGAAGAGGAGCCGATGGGACCCGCCATTGCCGCCTTCGCCGCCAGTTAGCTCAGAGGAGACGCGAGTGAGGCCACAAAGACCTCTTTGTGCACCGGCGGCCGCGGCCCCCTCGTTTGCACCCAGATGGAAAGGGAGCCTTCGCGCCCCCCTTTACGGAGCCTCGCACCCCCCCTGGGGGGCGCGCCCCACTATTTGAGAACCGCTGCGTTAAAGTGAATTATCCGATCATTAAGTGAGTCCCTCTTCCCCAATTGGCTTTGCTTGTCAGAAACCAGTCAGGAAACTTGCGAGTTGCGATCACGCGGCCGCAAGATGCTGCAACCATCGTAAATACAAAGCGGTTGCCAAGCGCTCAAATTGCAAACATGTGACTACAGACATGGTGCAATGGTTGTAACTTTAGAGGCTGGGTCGTCATTTTTTCCAAGGCCATCATAACTTTGAACCATTGTTAAATGAACAGTTGTTGAGACTTACCTTTAGTCACAGAGGGTTGTGTTACTGCATTTCCATGAAAAACCTACGGCAGTGATGGCAAACCTTTTGGGCACTGAGTGCCCAAACTAGAGCATGGGCATGCCCACTCGAGCACCAGAAACCCCAAGACCAGCTGGCCGGTGTGCATGCGCGTGCCAGAAACCTCAAGCCCAGATGCTCTTTGGGTTTCCGGCGCTTTGGAAGAGCAGCTGGTGACAGTGCACTTGCCCACCGAGACGGCTCTGAGTGCCACCTCCGGCACGTGTGCCATAGGTTTGCCATCACGGATCTATTGGAATCTTCACTTGGTAGTTGCTAGTTCAGGGCTGTCAATCTCCCAGCCCATGGGCCGGATGTATCACGCGCTGGCCATGGCCACGCCCAGTTTAGCAAAGAGGGGGAAAGTCCCAATACGTCGCGTGATGCTGCCGTGATGAAGTGAGTTTGACACCCCTAGTCTAGTTACTAGATCAATTTATCATAGTCATAGTGCTAACTTCAGATGCTTTTCATTTCTTCATTTTCAGAGGTCACTTGTGTGTCGCAAAATGTCGTCACTGTGCCATTGCTGATGCCTCTGGTTACGCTGCTGGAACGTCAAACTGTGGTCTTTGAGGGAATAGATGTGTGGGAAAACACTGACCAAAGCTGTGATATCATGCTGAAACATTTGGCAACAGCTCGTTTGATAGCACAAAATGCTGAACAGTACAGCGCAAATGCAGAAAGGATCCTTACAGGTAAGGGGGGGGGGAGATAACAGACCTCTTGATATGGCTGTAAGGCTTTTAGTAGTTAAGCACATAGAAAGAGACACAGATAGAATCAAGCCCAGGCCTGGGTAAATGCAGTCTTAGACAATAAGACTGTTCCCATCCTTATTTATGGGTCTGACAGATGTTTCTGGTAATTTAAAGAAAGCAGTTTTACCTGATTTGACCCATGTCCCTTCTCATTCCCCCGAACTGTAAACAGGAAGAGCTGGGATTGGACTGTCTTTCAGTATTGCTTATGAGGAAATAGGTGGCCTTTCTAGGGACTTTGCATGACTCATTTAGCAACTTTAGAACGTATTCTTAGCCACCTTTGGAGAAAAGCTGTTTCTAAGATGATAAAAATGGGTTGGAATGTTTACTTTTAAAAAGAATAAAGCCAGGGCTTAGTTTGGTTGTTCATTTTGTCCTCAGAGGCAGAGATGTAGCCATGTAGAAAAATCAGTATCTAACTCAGTGAGATTTTATTACAGCATTTCTTAATTTTGGCAGTTCGAAGATGTATGGATTTCAGCTCCCAGAATTCCCCAGCCAAGATGAAGTCTTCGAGCTGCCAAAATTAAGCAATATTGCTGTATAGCCATTATTTCTTGTATATATTCTCTGCATGTGTAATTCAAATGCCATTTTCATTCAACGTGGGGAAAAAAGAATTTTGTAATTGGGAGATGATTTAAATCAGGAGTTCCCAGCCGGGGTGCAAGCACACCCTGGGTGTGCAAGACGATATTCCAGGTTCTGCGAAAACCTGGGTTTAGATGTTTCAAAATTATGGTGTATATGCATAATTAGATTTAGATCAACTACTTTTTCCATTATATTGTCATGTTTTTTCTAGGAAAAACCTACAGCTGTGATGGTAAACCAATAGCACGCGTGCCACAGGTGGCACGCAGACCCCTCTCGGCAGGCATACGAGCCATCACCCAGTTCAGTTTCACTGGGCATGTGCACACGCCTCCCGCTGGCCAGCTGATTTTCTGGTCCCTGCCGTGCATGCGCAGGATGCATGTGGGAGATGCACCCACATGCATGGGGGTGGGTCACATGCGCAGGGGAAGCGGAAGGGTAGTGCCCCCATACACCTCATTTTTGGTCCCAGGAGGCTTGCTACATCCAAAATGGGCTGCGCCTGCTAGGCCCAAAACTGGGTTGGGAGGATGTGTGGCGCCCCCCTGCTGCATTTTTGGTCCAAGACTGCAGGGAGGCTTGCTAGGCCCAAAGCGGGGCAGGGGGTGTCACACACGCATGCGCAGTGGGCAGGACACATAGGGGAGTCACACACGCATTGCATTATGGGTGTGGGCATGTGTGCACGCACTTTCGGCACGCAACAAGTAAAAGCTTAGCCCTCACTGACCTACAGCAACCTCAAATCATCTGCTGCAGTCAAAAGTGACTTAAACACATGCAACATTTGGTACCAAAGACTATATTTTATAGGTAACATTTGTACATTTCCATTTTCTTCACCAGGTTTTCAGCCAGATGACACAATGAACGAAATCTTCAAAACAGAATTTCAGATGAGATTGCTTTGGGGCAGCAAAGGAGCACAGGTCAACCAAAGTGAAAGATATGAAAAATTCAATCAAATTTTAACTGCACTTTCCCGAAAATTAGAACCTCCTCTTACCAAGCAGATTGACCATAGAAATGCCTGATGTGGACTCTCAGCTAAAAAGAAATTGGTATACTTACCAAGAAAACGTTTTTTTAAAGGAAAGCTGTAATTTATGTTGCTTATTTCACAACTCCCTAGGGCCTAGGGCAAAGACTGCCAAAAAAAAAACCTATAAACAAAATACTTCCTTGGGAATATTTGCTGCCTGCCAACTCGCTTCTGTGCTGCTAGTGTAATTTTTTTTTTAAAAAAAACTTATTTCCCCAATCCCATCCCCCCCCCAAAAAAAAACAAGTTTTAGGCCAATCAAAAATCATATAGCAAACACTGCATCTATACCCGATTGAGAATCAGGACACTGCTTCATGGATTATTATTATTATTATTCTGAAGAAACTGCCATAACCCTAGATGGGGTGTGGAAAACGTGGTTATACTGTCAAAAAGTTTTTGTAAAGTTCCGTCTGACATCAAGAAGAATTTGTAAACTGTATTTATGTACATTTATTTATGAGTTGCTAATAATGATTTGTGATTTATAAAGGATTATTTATTTCTTACGATTGTTACCTTTCATGGACACCTCCAGTCCACTCTAAAAAAGTGATCATTTTAGGACTTATATGCAATAATGTTATTAACAGTCTGTTTTGTAAATATAAATAGAAGTTAAAGAAATGTATTTTTAGGAGGTATCAGTTGTATGATATCCCTTAAATAGATATGGAAAAATTTATAATAGCTGTGAATTAAAGAATAACACTTGACATATTTTATGCCTTATTTTATTTTTAATGCCTTATTTTTATGGTCAATGAAACACAAAACGACTTGTTTGGGGACTCAAGATCCAAATATCTTCACATTCTGCAACGTTGTGACTGATTCTTCCCTTATTACTTTATATCAGGGCAGTCAAAAGTCGCGGCCCACAGGCCAGATGCATCACACGCTAGCCACACCCATGCCCAGTTTAGCAAGGGGGGGGGAGTTCCGCTACGTCACGTGACGCCACGAGTTTGACAGCCCTGTTTTATATGGATCTTTAAAAAAAAATCAAAAGGCTTTAAAATATATGCATGTCTTCCACCATTGCAGATTTTTTAAAAATAATTCTCTAGTGAAGGAATTACAGAGAGCGGTTTCACTCCTACAGTTTTCACAAGCAGTAATGGGTTAAGTGACTATAATACTTGTATAAATTTCACCAAATTGTGAAATTGTGATAGTGCTGCACTACCAAATTTGTATCTTACTATTTCCCTGTGATCTAAATTAGCTTTTTTTAGGATTTACATTTCATGTTGGAAATATAATAATTTAAAAAATCTTTTTTGTTGTTCTAACTATACAGACGTTTGCTGTTTTTAACCAGTTACACAATTTAATGACTAACCCATTTAAGGCCATACGCTGAGAGAACAAGAATACATCATCTCTTTTTCTCTCTCTCTCCTCCTAATCAAATATCCCTCAATGACTTAAGGAAAAAGAAGACATTTATCTTCCTCTTTGTACTCTGGAAGTCATGGTGAGCATGACATGAATCCCAAGACAGAGGAAACAAGCTAACGTAATAAAAGGCATTTAAATCCACCATGGCCGGATCAGTCAACTGGAAAATGTGAAGCTTTTATTTTAATAAGCTAGTAAGGCAGACCACCGATAGCAGACCTTTTAGCACTGCTTTTGAAATCTATGGCTGAATACTTTCATTATCAGTTCCAAACAGAGACTTTTCCATCAACAAGGGTACCTTAACCTATAGTTTCAGAATTCAAATGAATGCACAAATTTTAGGACAATGCTCTTTTTTAAAAATTTACAAGATGAACATGAATGATCCAGCTGGGATTAGGAAAGCAAGAGAAAACAGAGAGGAGAAAAAATGAGGATTAAAAAATGGGAAGAATCATTTCCTTTTTATAGTAGTCCTGAAATCTGAGTCTCAGCATGCTACAACTATGTAGGTCAGCAACCCCCCCCCAAAAAAAAAATCTCTAGGTATTTTGGAATCCTCCCAAAAGCTTCTGTTTGCATGAGTGCAGTTCTTCCAGAAGCCACACTGAAGTGTATTGTTGCAGCCACTTCAACTTTTCTCTGGCAGGCATCTGCATTGTGCAGGGAATTCTGTGCTCCTTATTTGTTTATGGAGGCCAAATATAAATACAATTCTTTGTTGCATCGTTTAAACATGCCAAAAGTGCTGCTGTTTCTAAGTGTTCGTGCAATTAGTAAACTTTAGTGCAATCCCAATCTGGATCCGTCTGCATCTTTGGCAAATCAGGTGGAGTATAAAGTGAACTGAAAGTCACCTGAGAAACTGTGAAAAGAATTTAAGTAATCCCAAGGAGTAATTCTGGATTGGAGGACTAACAGTGAGGAAAACATGGAGATTTGTCTTCCTGGTGGTTGCAACTTTTGCTTCCCTTCACCACCCAGGCCTATTTATGATAAATTAAACAAGACAAAAGCCGCCTATTGACTTGCCTGCAACAGAAGACAAAGAAATGATGAGGGCCATGAAAAGATTGTTTAATTCCATGAAAATATTTTGAAGAGAACGACTATTATTTAACAAAGCATTTAAACATTTAAAAAATCAACACGTGCACGAAAGATTAAAAATTACTGAAAAGTTATGACTCAAGACAATTAATCCTCAACATTTCAAAATAATTTTAGCCAACTGTGCAAGTACAAAGATTTTTTTCCTCCCCTTTACATTTAACTACCCTCATCATAAAGGTTGCTTTATACCACAGGAAGGAAAAGATCCTCCTGAGGAAACAAATCCTGCCTTACAAAAACAGTAGCACAAAAGAACCATTAGTCCTTTACTAGAAGTGTTAAAAGCAGCTCAAACTGGCTGTTAAGCTAAATCCATAGGGTTCTTGGCTGGAAGAATGAGAACCTAATCATTATCTTTCATTTGGAGATTTTTTTAAAAAAAACAACAACCCAGCATTAAACAAACAACTATTCGATGTAGTTTGGTCAGTAATGGCATATGGTCACATTATTATAAATAACCCTGTTTACAATATCCCAAAACTCTAACCTTTAGTGTTTTATCACCCTCAATGTAAATATGCTAAATCATCTGTGTAATAGTGGCACACTTAATAGTAAAAAGGAAGAAATTTCCACACAAGAGTCACACAGATTTAGTTTTACCGATAGTACAACTGCTAGTAACACTGAAAAAATTTCTAAAGGAATCCAGCATTGCTGTGTTCAAATATTGCTTTGATTCCCACCTTCAGAAAAGCAGGATTTTAAATATTACCACAAACAGCAGTAAGCTGGTTTATGAAGCTTAAATTTAACTGTTCCTTTGCCCCTCCCATCCCTTCCCATATACTAAGATTACCCTATTTTGCTTAGATTCGATGTTTTCATTAACATAATTCACAAATGGCAGACAAATAACATGAGCAATGACAGGGTGCTGCGGATATATTTACATGTATAAATGTGTCCAAATCGCAATGTTTACAAATAAAAGTGCACATAGATCATTACAAAGTATCACTCCAATTTTTAACTGGTCCTTACAATAAAGCATACTTGGAAATAGACAAACACTGCAGTTCATTTAAAAACTGGTGTCTTCTCCCATCCCCAACTCAAAAAAATAGGCAATTAAAAAAGGCTCCATAAAAATCCTATTAAAAACATTCATTGGACGTAAAATAAAATCGAGACATGTACTTTTTGTTTTTCAATGTGTCACGTTCACAATGCACCTTGTGTTGTGGAATGGTAGAGATCGAGAAAACATCTACCATTGGCTACCAACAGCTGCAGAACTGTAGAAAGATTCAGGAGGTCATACAGAGCTGAGACCCAATAGCCCTTAGCGGGATACTGAAGTGGTATTGTTGGCAATCAACAGATTTAGGCACTCGAGAGTTTAAGGCAGCATCTGAATGACAAGCACTTGATTTCTGAAAAGAGTTGGTTGTCTTACAGCGGCAAATCTGTGCTCTTTATTATCCTAGGATTTCAGTGCTCATGAGAAATTATTGAGGTGCTGAGGATAGGCTGGAATGGCCTAGTGCTGAGATGTATTCCATTCCCAAAGCAGAATGAATGTTACTTTCACAGCCGGTGTAACGTCAAAGAACTGGAATGGTCCCAATGAAGAAGATAAAACAAACAAACGAATTACAGTGACATAAACGGGCAGGGAAATAAAAGACTTTAGTGCTGGAGGATGCTACAAATGCAAGAGACGAGGAAGAACTATGGAAATACAAAACATTAGGCAAACATGCCTGACGCATTATCTAGACATGCAGGAAAAGGTTAGGGCGAGCATGGAAGTGGCACAGGCAGAAGACTGTCAATGACAAGATTTCGACTCAATGCTGATTTTAAAAAAATGGATATGGAAAAGGAAGCTGAAACAGCCAGTATAAAATGCAAGTGGTAAACAGCCAGCATTTCAGAACTTCAAACTATGGAGCGGATATGTTTTCAAACCGGGGTGTTTGGTTCTGTTGGAATGGAGCTTTTAGCTTACCACAATTTGGAACACACAAGAGAAATGCTAACATTGTTAGTGAGAAACATATGCCAACATGCTTTCATGCAACTGGCTTTCCCCCATTTTGCTGGGCCTAACACCCTCCCCCCAAAAAGCAGCTGCATGTAACCTCCTTCAACATCTCGCCCATTTTCTCAGATACCCGCTTCAGGAACCTGCAATCCGAGAGGAAAAGAAGAACAGAACAGAATTACCAGGGGCCATTCAAAAAAAGAGAAGCACAGTCATTTTTTCCCCTTTATAAACATACACTTCAGATTATTACGATTGTACTAGATAATGGCTCAGATCCTTTGCAAAAGTTCTCCATGTCACACTTTCTGAATAGACGTTCACTCAGTAGAGAATTAGTGCAATTTAACTTCCAAATGATCCCTAGCTCCGAGTGAAAATGTAGAAGTATGAAAGCCCAAGTAACACAAGTTAAAACACGCCAATTCTAACCATTTGATACCACAGATTAACATCCTCATAAAACAACCCGATGCCGGCATGAAAACGTCTCCGCGTACAAAGACCTTATCTCTTCATTTTTTTAACAAAAGGAACTGGTCTGCATCTATTCCTATGGGCACTTTCTATAGGGATGAATGGAAGCAAGTGAGACCTGCAGGAAGCAGTTGTAAGCGGTTGTGTATACAGAATTGTACAAAATCCCCAATACGAGAAAGAGCAAAAAAAAGGAGCTGATCAGCAAGCTATGCGGCCGCTATAGCCATTGCAATCCTTGCATGTATCATTTGTAAGAATCCCAGATTTGATTTTGAAAGGAAAAGCTGCAAAAGTACTTACAGAATAGGAATGTTTGTAAGCCTATATCGCAACTCCCTAGATTCCATTACATGCAGGCAATGGCATGCAAGTCAAAGTTTTCCTTTGCTTCTGCATAACTTTACATTGTATTAGCCTGCAGACTGTTCTTACAAAATGTATGCAGGGTATCAAACGGGCAGAGGGCAACGAGAAGTAGAGTTGCTGTTCAGAAAATAAAAGTTAAACGCCAATCTTCATCTTCATTTAATTAGGTTTAGATATTGCTTGGACACTGGAACAAGCTCTGGTTCAACAAGAAGAATCGATTGTCCAGAGATGGTGTAAATTTGTTCTAAAATGATGCTCTTTTAAAAGTAAGCAATAAGCTTTACAAGAATAACATTAAAACAAGGAAAACCAATAAAATACGGCCTGACCATGTACTGAAAAAGAAGACATACAAGTACATTAAGCAAAGATGGCACTGAGAACAATCTAAGTTGTTATATGCAGGGATTTTCCAGCTTCAAAACTGAACTCTTATTTTGGGCTCCTGTAGCCAATCACATATTGAAAGGACTCCTAAATGGTTTTGGACTTTTTCCATCCAATTACGTGCTTCAGTATTCATTAAGCAATGTTCATGGACAAGACGATGGACTGGAGATTAGATATACGTTACTGCACCTTTACTGTTTTTTTCTAGAGTTACATCTATGTAGGTAGTTGGCACATATCCTTCTTCTCCGTTCTGCCTCCGAGCTCTTGTCCATCCATCTCCTTTATCTTCCTCTATAATATACAAAACCTCCCCCTCTTTCATGGCAAGGGTACCTTCATTGTGACCTAAGAGGAAATGAAAACAAAGTGTAGTGTTTAGGGTTTCTTGTTCCCTTGGAGGATTTAACACTGGTCTCCTTCTCAGCCCTCATTTTTCACTCTGGGAAGTGGGGACCATCAGTTCACTGCAGTGGAACAGATGTTTCAAATTGTAAGCCAACAGATGAAAACCTGGTCTCTCGTTGCAAAGTTGAATCCTTGCCAACGACTGCTTTTCTAATCTAACATATTTATTTTGTTATAATGCAGAAGTACAACAGAAACACATTGCAGCATGCATTTCCCAGAACTTAAACCAGATGCCATTGTAAAAATTTACATACTATTAGATTTAGATTATCGGGAGAAAAAAAACTGCATACAAAGATGCACACACAATGTTGTGTTGGTGTGTGTGTGTGCGTACACATACATAGAGAAATGTGCACATACACTGAGCTCAAATTAAATGCTTTTGAGAGTTCCAATGTCCTGTAACTGGCTGGTGACTGATTGCTCATTAAGAAATGAGTTTGCTACCTGCATGATATGTCTTTGGTAGGGAGAGATTTAAGGTCATGGGTTCTACTGTAGCATTTACTTGGATTCTGCTTTCTTAGACAGGCTGTCAAATGTATAAGCATGCCCTATGCATGCTAATTATAGCTAATAATGCTATGCTGCTGAGCTTTCATGTTGCCAAATTCAAAAATTGAGTTTGTTGAGTTTTCCAAGTTGGTTGAAATACAAATACAACCTTACCAAGTGCACTGTGCATTAGGAAGAAGCTTCCAGCCAAAAACCAGAGAATCCAGTATTTCTGCAACATGGTTATGTGGAGCATTTAGCAGAGACTATCCCTACTTTTGTGGTAAATTACACGCCTTGAGTTCCCATTGTTCTTATAGTGTAACATTCTTAACACTACAAATCATGTTTTGTTGAACAAGAAAAACTCAAAATAACCTGGATTGATTCAAGGTCACTTCCATTTATTCTACATGTAGGCTTAAGTCAAATTAACCTTACCATCAAATGGATAGATAGCTTTACAATGTCCTATAGCTGGCAAAGGATCGTCATCTTCAAACTCGTCATCAAATTCATTATGGGGGCCATGCTGCTGGGGTGGGCTCCGAACCTCTTGCTGGGCATCATCTGTGTAGCTCCCCTCCGGACTAAAATGTAATAGATAACAGAAAGCACCTTTGCATTTCTTTAACCAAATCCGCATAGATTTTTCATCAGTTAAACAGAATCTCAAACATGTTCAGATTTCATTGCAAATCGTTAACCTTTGAGGAGTAAATGTAAACCCATTCTATATATGGACCTGAATACTGCAGAAACCAGAAAGAGGGCTCAGAAAATATCTATAGACACCTCATATCCTGGACATAATCAATTTTGTCCTGGACATAATCAATTTTGAAGAGGGAGTCAAACTATTCTCCAAAGCACCTGAGGGTAGAACAAGAAGCAATGGGTGGAAACTAATCAAGGAGAGAAGCAATTTAGAACTGAGGAGGAATTTCCTGACAGTGAGAACAATTAATCAGTGGAACAGCTTGCCTCCAGAAGTTGTGAATGCCCCAACACTGGAAGTCTTTAAGAAGATGTTGGATAGCTATTTGTCTGAAACGGTATAGGGTTTCCTGCCTAGGCAGGGGGTTGGACTAGAAGACCTCCAAGGTCCCTTCCAACTCTACTATTGTATTGTATTGTATTAATTTCAACTTCTCTCCTCAGGATGCTGCTATAGGGCATTGCATGCCAAAACTACTGAAAGTAGTCCGTCCATCCCCCCGGTGTCATCACTCTGCTGAACACCTATTTCCCACAGCACTGTCTAAATTCTCATCTTTTCTCACCCTCTCATCTTTCCTACTATTTTCTCCTATTGGTTTGATTTATGATTTATCAATTGTTTATTATGATCTATGACCTATTACTTGCTGTTTACATGTACACTGTGAGCTTATGCACCAGAAGCAAATTCCTTGTGCGTCCAATCACACTTGGCCAATAAAGAATTCTATCTGTGATTCTATCTGTAAAATGTTACTGAAAAATACAGGCAGGGGATGAACGTTGTTGGAGACAGAACATACAATTTTGCTTTTAAAAACAAAAAAGCTTTGATTCCATCTGTCAAGCATATGAAAATATAGAGCAATAACACTGGTGCTTTAAATGCGCTCATTCTACTGGAATAAAATCCTGTCTCTCTCCTGTTACATCTTCAGACTCTCTCCACCACGCAGGGTTATAATGGTAGGGAAAAAAAAACCTATACAATACAATACAATACAATAGTAGAGTTGGAAGGGACCTTGGAGGTCTTCTAGTCCAACCCCCTGCCTAGGCAGGAAACCCTATACCGTTTCAGACAAATAGCTATCCAACATCTTCTTAAAGACTTCCAGTGTTGGGGCATTCACAACTTCTGGAGGCAAGCTGTTCCACTGATTAATTGTTCTCACTGTCAGGAAATTCCTCCTCAGTTCTAAATTGCTTCTCTCCTTGATTAGTTTCCACCCATTGCTTCTTGTTCTACCCTCAGGTGCTTTGGAGAATAGTTTGACTCCCTCTTCTTTGTGGCAACCTCTGAGATATTGGAATAATGCTATCATGTCTCCCCTAGTCCTTCTTTCTCTTAAGCTAAACATACCCAGTTCCTGCAACCGTTCTTCATATGTTTTAGTCTCCAGTCCCCTAATCATCTTTGTTGCTCTTCTCTGCACTCTTTCTAGAGTCTCCACATCTTTTTTACATCGTGGCGACCAGAACTGAATGCAGTATTCCAAGTGTGGCCTTACCAAGGCATTATAAAGTGGTATTAACACTTCACGTGATACATACCCTTGTTTAAAATTTCAAAGTGAAACAGTCCGTAATTTTTAATCCCCACTTTACTTAAAATAGAAAATGAAACATTTTGTTTACCTAAAAAGTTTTTTTTAAATTTCCACTGACTGCCTAAAAAGAGCAGAATATGTAGGAGTGTTTTACTTATTCAGCCTGCTTTGCCTGTATAAACAACCCTTAACTCATAGTTTCAATCTTGTTACACTTCAACTGCAATGTAATGTAATGAAGAGAAGCATATTTATTCCTTAGCAGTTAGCCAAGCATATAAAACTGACTGATGAATGGTAAAGCTTTTCTATGGGAGAAGGAGAACTATATGAAGTTGGTTAAATCATTTAACGCTGAAGGCATTTTTGCAGGTGGAAACTTCACATTCCTCTGTTATAAACACACACATATCACTCTTTCTAAATATTATTTTTGTCTATTAAAAGACATGAATGTTTCACTTTTTTAAACAATTGCAGCAATTTATAATATATGAAAGAAATCAATTCACTAAAAATGCAATTCTATTATTTAAAAAAAAGAAGTTTAAAATTCTAAATATACATATCAGAAGATAACAGAAAAGGAAAAAAAAACAGGGTAGGAGACGCTGGTGAACATTGAGAGCTGCAGGTATTTCCTTTTTATTGAATAAAAAAGTTCAATAAAACTGGAACTTTGTAAATAAAACGTCTTGTCATATGAAGATTTAATGCAAAGCTTTTTCGAGATGAGGAGACACAAATAGATCTTGTGAAAAAAAGTCTTTTTATATTTCTTTAGACACACATGCACACAGACTTTATATATTTTAGTAAAATAACAGGGTTCTCATTCTGTCTTGTCAAAGGACTGGATGAGAAGCCAGCTCTTCAGCAGCATCTGAAGGAGGGAGAACCTTATCCCAGAAGTCAGGTACTGCTACAGAGAAGGCAGACTTCTGGCACACCTGTGCAAGGAGGTGCTTTGCAAACTAAGGAACATATTTAGTGCACCTCTCTTCCAATAATTAAATCAGCTGTATTTTCTAAGTATGTCTGGCTCTTCCTGGCTGTAATTGTATGTCGGAAGAGAGGCGTTTTATATATTGTATGTACTTGCTATTGCAAAGCACAACTTTCAGAGGATTTTGCCTTGCTCTATATTTTAGGTATATAAATTACAGCCACTAAATTTACTTGTTTTAGAAATCTGGATTTACAATCTACTGGTACCTCAGACAAAAAAAAGTGTAATATACTGACCTCTCTCTTCCTTGGGTTACGAGATGGTTTATGTCACTGCTGTGCCTTCGGTCTCCTCTTGTAGCTACTTTACCTTCAACTTCAGAGAGCCATGCCTGAAGAGAGAGAGAGAAACCCTGTTACCTGTGCCAGGATTAAATATAAAAATTCTGTTCAAGTGTCCAGAATCCTTCTGGAACCCATAAGCTGTATTTCCTGTACGTATGTCTGCACTTTTAGATGTTTTACAGTTTGTTTGTTTTTTAAAAGGGACATTGGCCTTCTGCAGTTCAAAATGACAGCCTCCAACATTACGGTTCCAGTTATCCACTTGGTTTCATATGGGTGTTAAAGGCCTACACATAGGCATGTACCGTATTTTTCGGAGTATAAGACACACCTTTTTCTCCTCAAAAAAGAGGGTGAAAATCTGGGTGTGTCTTATACACTGAATACAGCATTTTTGGCCTCCCGAAATCACGCCCCCTTTGCAAAAATGGCTGTGCATAGCTTTTAGGAGGCTTCCAGAGTGCTCCTGGAGGCTCGGGAGGGCAAAAATGAGCAAAAAATGGACCCTCCCCCCCAGCAGCACTCTAGAAGCCTCTTAAAGGCTAGGTATGCCCTTTTTTTTGACAAAAGACGAGCCCGTTTTTGTGAAAAACGGGCTGTTTTGGGGAGGTCTGCAGTGCGCAAAAACTTTTTTAAAAAATTTGCCTCTTCAAAATCTTGATGCGTCTTATACTCGTGTGTCTTATACTCCGAAAATATGGTAATTATTTGGAAATATTTCTTCCTCTCCAGGAGAAAACAGATAAATGTAGCTTGGGAATAATTGGGAAAAGAATGCCAAGGAACATTTAAAAAGCACTAAAGGGAGATAGAGAATTGACAATTGCTTGTCCTATGTTGTGTGGATACACAAGCATGTATGTATGGTCAAAGGAAATAAAAATTTAGTCCAAAATCAATTTTATGTTCAATTGTCATGAAACCACCACTTACGAACTCTCTAAGTATGCAGACAGTTAAATTCATCACAGTTTAAAATGCCATAGCTAGTAAAACTACATTGTGTAAACTATACAGTCTTTGTCTGTTTACTAAACTTCCAATTTCATTTAAGAATTTAAGCTGACCCAATATAAATTCCCTTAAGTGTACTATTTTCAACTGGGGCAGATTTAAATAAATAGTATAATAAAACTGTATCTACCAAAATATTTTTGTAATTGAAGTACTTCCAAATGTTCTATTAAGTACAGAAAAGTTACAGGCTCCTTGATTCAGTATAAAGGTAAATGAGTCCCTGTGAATTTTACTCTGCTAGGTGTTGCTGTCTATAGGGAGTGGTGATCATCTCAGTTTCAAGGCCGCTGAGTCGGTGCTGTCTGAAGACATTTCTGCAGTCATGTGGCCAGCATGACGTCACAGAGCGCTTTACCTTCCCACTGAAGTGACATTTATCTAATTACATTGGATGTTTTCAAATTGCTAGGTTGGCAGGAGCTGGGGCAAGGAAGGAGCTCACCCTGTCTCATGATGGAATGGGGGACTCGACGCCGCTAGCTCGGGGCGGCCAACAGGGGGGCAAGTCTTCTCGCCACCTCTAACTCTCCTCTGCCAATTCAATATCGCCATCTCTTCATAGGACATCTCAACACTGGAACGTCACTGCAGGGATAACTCGCTGAGGGCACTGGATGGAGAGCTGGACGAGCAAGTGGGCTGTCAGCGGGTGGCAGCGGTAGGTTGGCTCTGACTTGAATGCTGAACCAGCAGTTTGGCTGCAACGGGGAAGGAGTGGAGAGGCAGCAGCAGGAGGGAGCTTCCTATTTTGACACTCCCCGCCATTGCCTCTGAGCCTTGGGCTGCACCACTCTTTAAAAACCCATGGCTCTGCCACTTCTTTTTGCTAAAGTCCTGCAAGATTTTTTTTTCCTAAAGTGCCAAGGCTCTGCAAGGTTTTTTCCCGCTAAAGTGTCTTTATGAGCTGGAGCTCAGGTCTCGAACCTGGGCTGATGGCTTTCTAGCTGGCAAGCCCAGCATCTTAACTGCTGAGCCACCGCGCTGCCTGATTCAGTACAGACCTTGAATATTTTTAAGTATCCTGCAGGCAAAACCATCCACATAATTATTAATTACTGTTGCTGCATTCAACTGAATATTAGATCTAGCTGGAATAGAAATGGAGGCTGTTGCAAATGGACTGAAATGCTGCAGCAAAGGTGACTTTGCCTACTCTGATTTGAATGACTCTTAGGAACTTAACCTTGGCTAAGAGTCTGAAAAGTTGTTCTAATCATAATTAAAAACTATCCAATAAACAGATTTTTACCTCATTCTTGTGAATTTCCATTCGCAGACGGTCCATGTTGTTCATAGTTTCCATTAATTTTGGCTGAAGACTTCCTGGATCACCCATTTGTGGATTTTTCTCGTACACATCTTTCATTTTGATGAGGGCATCTCTATAGAAAAATGCAATGGTCAGGAGTTCATCAAATGATGTTCAACAGCCTGCCTTTGTTTATCATCTTTTGGGGAGAAAGAGAACTGAGTGTATATCAGAACCAGAGGAACTATGAACTGGCTACCGAGAGCCATGGTGGTGCAGTGGTTAGAAAGCAGTACTGCAGGGCTAACTCACTGCTCACTCCAGGGGTTCAATTCCGAGTGGGTCAAAGTTGACTCTCAGCCTTCCACCCTTCTGAAGTCGATAAAATGAGAACCCAGATTGTTGGGGGCAATATGCTGACTCTGTAAACTGCTTAGAGAGGGCTGTAAAGCACTATGAAGCAGTATAAGTCTTGCTACTTATCTGTACTTGTGATTCTTCAATTTATTAATCTGTGAACTCACAGAAATAGGTTGAGTCTTCCAATGCTTCACAGATGTTGGCAGGAAGCTGTCCCCTTTGTGTATCACAACTACTCTTTTATGTGGTGCATAGCATCTGCTAACTTACTCAAGAAACAAAAATTGCATTCAACCCTAACAGAACCGAACAAATATAGAGTAAAATATGTGAATGTAGAGATAGAAAATTCACAGCTGGCTTCAGTTTTTGTGATTTGTACATATGGGTATGCCTATGTGGTAGATTGTTTTGTTTGTTTGTTTGTTTTATTGGATTTATATGCTGCCCTTCTCCCAAAGGACTCAGGGTGGCGTACAACATAAAAAAAACACATATCACGAAAGTTAAAAAGAAAGTAGATACATATCCAAAAAACAAACCCAATCAATAGGACAATAACATTTAAAAAATGAGATAAAATTAACAGGCCAGGCCGGCTTGCTGGAAAAGCCAACTTTTTAGGGCGCGTCGGAAGGACCGGAGGTCAGGGATTATGCGAAGCTCCAGGGGCAGCTCATTCCAGAGGGAAGGCGCTCCCACAGAGAAGGCCCTCCCCCTGGGGATCACCAGCCAACACTCTCTGGCCGACGGCACCCTGAGGAGGCCAACTCTGTGGGATCGTACTGGACGGTGGGAGGCTACTGGTGGCAGGTTTATTTGGTAAGAAGCAAAATCTGGAATTCATTTTTTTTCTGAGTTTGCTTTCAGTCAAATAAATATATTTTAAAATATTTCAGTTATCATCCCAAGATGATATAAAGGTTACCTCCTCTCTTAACAGTTCTTTCCTGGAACTATAGTAGTGAATGAGATTATATTTTCTCTCATCTACTCAGACAAGTGTTAGGTTATGAACAATTTAGATTTTGTCTAACAATAACACTGTATGAACAGATAATAGAGGTCATAAAATAGTTTTCTTTCAGAGGCACACTGACACTTATTACCATTTTCACAAGGATTATTCATACAGGTAGTCCTCGATTTATGGGGATTAGGAATTACAATGGCCTTAGAACGGATATTTTATGGCTTGTAACTTACTTCCATCCATTGTAAAATGTGCCCCCCTCCCCATTTACAATCAACTGCCGCATCCCAGTCAATAACCACAGCAAAAAATACCCATTAGGAAGAATGGGTTTGCTTAATGACTGCACCATTAGCTTAGTGACTGTGTGATTTACTTAACAACCATTGCAAAAAAAAATATATCAGGAAAATAAGTCTGGTCACACAGGTGCCTTGACTTACAATTTTAATAGCTTACACTGGATTTCCGGTCCCAATTGTGATTGTAAATCAAGGACTACCGGTATTTTTCCCTCCTAGATACTAATTATCTCATTTTTCTTTCCTTATTTTTAAACCCTATAATTAACTTCCTGTCACTACTGTTATCTTCATTCTTGCCATGTTTCTTTAAATATTTAGATGCTGGTTATCAATTCATTATTTCTTTGCATTTTATTCAAACAATAAACTCCCATTGCATCACAACTAGAGGACGATAATTGTTCACAAAGTGAAAGATGAGAGTTCCATCATCTTTTGAGGAATAAAAGTTGAGCTTTAGTGCTACATAATGGTGGACTGATATCATTCCTATGAGCCATAGTGACGCAGTGGTTAGAGTGCAATACTGCAGCCTACTTCTGCTGACTGCAATTTGGCAGTCCAAATCTCACCAGGCTCAAGGTTGACTCAGCTTTCCATCCTTCCGAGGTTGGTAAAATGAGGAGCCAGATTGTTGGGGGCAATATGTGGACTCTTAGAGAGGGCTGTAAAGCTCTGTGAAGCGGTATATAAATCAATTGCTATTCAAAGCCCATAAATGTGAATCACACAGATCGCAACTGAAGAACCAACATTCCAAATGCTTAGTAGGATTTATGATAAATCAAGTCAAACGGATGCTTGAAGTGAACGAGTTTCAAATTCCTAGTTACAGCAAAATAAAATCAGCATCAAGAGTCAAAATAACGTAAATACTTTTGATCGTTCTCTTTCTGCAATTCTCTGTTAAGCTCATCAATCCGCTGCTGAAGTTTTTTCCGTCTTTGTTCTGGTGGCAAGTGACTGAAATCTTCTTGGGAAGGACCCTAAAACCAAAGAAGAGACAACACTTAGAAACGGCAGCTCTCCCTCTGATACTTCTGTTGGCAGTAAACCAGGGTGGGATTCTATCAGTTCGGACTGGTTCGGGCGTATCGGTAGCTCTGAAGATCAGCTGAGAGCGAACTGGTGGTCCAACTTGCCTGCCCCTGTGCTATATACATATATTTCCTTGTTTTTTAGCCCAGCTGATTGACGCAGCAGAGTGAATTGCCGCGCCTCAGCTGTTTTACTCACCTGGGCTGGAGTACAAGGAAAGTTGTTTAGCTTTGTTTAAACCCACTGGGTGGGCGCAAAGGGTCTGCTTGGCGTATGCACGAGTGAAACGAGTGCTTTCTCTCTCAGCAAACCGGTTGTTAGACCGGTTGAATCACACCATTGCAGTAAACCCAATAGTTATTTGCTGAATAATACAGTTGAGTGAAATAGCTTGCCCACTTCAATAATGCTGCAAACTATAGAGCTAGAAAATATGTACATCAAATACTGAATTTGGTATCTTGATGACCTGCTCTTCTTTGCTATTCCAAAGTGACAATCAAACAATCTGCAAAGGGATGTAGTGGATTACTATGTTCTTTTCCAATGTGCTTAGAGTAGAATATGAGAATATTCTTATTACAAACCACAGAACAAAATAAGCTTTAGTTATAGAAAAGGAAATGGAATTAATATATTAATAAGAGAATTATAATGCATCTTCTTGCAATTTTGGAAATTATTTGAGGGAGGGGGGAAAAACTCCAGAAATGGTATAGATTTATTAATCTATTCGCTGTAGCCCCATCCAAAACACATAATGTACAATACATGTGTTGTTTTTTCTTCAAATCATATAAATGTTTTTGCCATTTTAAAAAAAGATTTCTCTCAAAAGACATAAACCTAGCACCCTGATAATTATTGTGTTTTCCCGTGACCCACAAAAATATGGCTTGGGCCTTATCAGGGGAGGGCTTGTTTTGGGGTTGCCAGGCGGCTGCTCTCTTGCGAGTGGGCTCCCGAAGAGTCAGGCACAGCCTCGGGATTGAATGGCTGTGTTGCGCTGTCGCAGCAGCACTACATAGCAGCCATGAGGTGACCATGCTCACGAGCAGCCATCCAGCAACCCCCCTTGCCAGCCGGGCACAGCGCCATTCACTGACCTAGGGGTATTGCCAAGCCGTGAGAGCGCCCGTTCGCAGCCCTCCAGCTCCCGCAGCTTGGCGCCTTTGGAATGCCCCTAGGTCAGTGAATGGGGCTCTGCATGGCTGGAGAGGGGGGTTGCGCGAGCGGCTTTTCTGCTCCCCGCTCCCGCGCCTCCCAGGCTCACAATGCCTTTGCCTCCCTGCAGAACCAGGGCATCTCTGCTGCCGCCACTGCAGCCGGCGCTGCATGGCTTTTTCTGCGGGTTCCAAAGCACGGAGATAGGATGCCGAGTCTTCTGGCAGTTGCCGCTCTGGGAGTACGCTCTATGGTTGTACACTCGGCCGGCAGCAAGCCACAACCATCAAGGGGGTAGGCCATATACTGCAGCATTGCGCCAACAAGGCTTCCCTTTATTATTTTACTATAATAAAACTAATATTGGTAAAGCTGGTCAGCACAAGAGTGAATACAATAGCAGTATACACTAAGGCTATATCTATTTTGATTGCTTTAGTTGAAAATAGGTCTTCACAAACCTGTGATAAAGGTCCTTCTTTAGTGCAAAAGAGATTTCTTATGAAGGAAAGCTATTAATCAACTTGGAAGTAGCCCATTTCAAGTTTCACTGAAACTCATTGAAATCTTCTCCAATAGAGAAGATCACATGTCAAAGTTTAGATCAAAATTGATCAAAACCAAGAACAGCAGCCCCCCAAATCTGTAAACCAACAGCCACTTCTTTTTAGCCTCTATTTCTTGTTTACCCGTAGCACATGATAACAAATTAATTTCATTCGCTCCATTTTCTGAAAAGCTTGATTTGGGAACAGTTACGTCATACCCCTAAATCAAATTACTTGGCATGAGTGCAGACTGAATTTAAATAGAAACCTTTTTTTAAAACCTACAAAAACTTCCCTTCCAAATCCTCCAACTATATTGAAGAGCATACAAACAATTTTTGTCACATTCAACACTGGGAACATAATTAGCAAATCCCAAGCTATAAACAAGCTGTTAACAAAGAAAAGATTCACAAATCCACCTACTTGAACACATGTGATTAACAATTTAATAAATTGACTATAGTACTCACTGGTTAATTACAAGCCAAAGAGAAATGTACAAGCCTTTCTTTTAATTGGTTTACCATCTGTTTAGAGAAGCTGAACAAGGCAGCTAAATTCACTTTTCTACATAATTTTATACTAATTTTTCTAGATCAATAGTTTTACTGCAAGTATTTTTCAGGAGAGACATTAAAGGAGAGTTCCTAAATACAATATGATAAAGCATAATGATTTCATATCATCTTACATTCTATTTTTACAATTCAATTGATGTTAGTGATGTTCTTACGCCATTTAAGAAAAATAGATTTTCTTAGGAACTTTCTACATTTAATTTTTCCTACTTTTAAATATAGCACAGGGATCACTATCATGTACAATAAAATATCCCGTAAGTCAGGGGTGTTCAAACTTGGGAACTTTAAGACTTGTGGACTTCAACTCCCAGAATTCCCCAGCCAGCCATGCTGGCTGGGGAATTCTGGGAGTTGAAGTCCACAAGTCTTAAAGTTCCCAAGTTTGGACACCCCTGCCGTAAGTGCTCAAGATAGCCAAGTTCCAAAGAAATTGAATGGGATCAGGGACTGAAAAATCCAGGAATTCTTACAATGCTGCCTTCAACTGATTGCAGATAACTGCCTTCCGTACAATAAGCAACATTTGTTTCTAGCTTTTTCCACCAAATATATCATTTCTACTGAATTCTGTGTAATTTTCTGTCAAAGAATTAATATCACTGTCAGGAATATCTGCAGAGATAGGTCCTTGCAGCACCGAGCTGCGTGCCCTGTCTTTTGTGTGTGTGTATATTGTCATGTTGCACATATCCAAAAGGGGCACAGCTTACAGCAAAATGTTGGTTTCCTTATTTTGACAAAAGGAGAAGGAGGCTATAGATTGTTCTTATTTATGGAAATTAAGTTTCATGCTTTATCAATTGGAAAGATAGCCAAAATTACATTTATATCTTCCTTTTTTTTCTTAAGTCATTTTTTTTCAGCAACTTTCTTTATATTCAACAGCAGAAACATATCAATTTTCCTGTTGACTCACAAAACTAACTAAAGCATTGTGCAGTATTGATTGTGCACATTAAGTTTTAACAGTTTTATTAGAATGATAATCTCTTAATATTTCTTCTTTTAATCATAGTAAATTATACTCAAGCATCAAGTTTCATTTTCCACTACTTCCGTAATAGCATTCTACATCAATAGTAGAATTATCTTGACATATTTCAATGTTATTTTAATTTTTTAAAAAAATTCAAATGATGTAAGTAGAACATTCACTGAAAATGGATATGCTTTTTTTAACCAAACCTGAATACAACATGCCTAGTATATGAAACTGCACTGGAAAATACATCCCCCCCCCCCTCATTTAAGTCAATTTTGCAAAAAAATATCTAACTGTATATTAATGAAAAGTATACTGGATTATTTTATCACAATGAACCAGCTTTACATTACTTCTAAATAATGGATGAACTCCTATGAAATGTAAGACCTCTTAGTCAAACCTATTTTTTTTCTCTTTTCTTCACTAAATGCTCTTGTATGCTTCGTCTATTATCTCCAAAAACATCAGAGCAATTTTGGGAGATGTACAAAGACCTTGTTTATTTGGGAATTGGATGCAGAAATAGGATTTCACCCCCAAATAATTGTAAATATTCAGTCATTCAAACAGAACAATTCTATAACACAAAAGACCAATTTTTTCCCCACAGACCCAATTCATATATAATGTGCGTAATTTGTATAACAGAGTTCAAGTAAGCTGTAAGTAAAATTATTCTCATTTCATAATGACAATGCATAAACACATTCTACTTTACAAGAAGAATTATAGGTAAAATTATCCGTATCGGATCTGTAATACAATCCATAAAAATAGCAGGACATTTTGTTTACATCAAGCGCAAACAAACTATGAGACAAAATGACAAACAAAAGTAGGCACAAATCTGACTAAGTGACTCAGAGCAACTATGAAATGGAGAGGTTATTTCATGCTATTCTTACAAATTATAGCAGACAGATCAGCACACACGTCTTACCGTCTTCATCGACCACTGACCAGTTTAGTTGGGAACAGAAAGAAACAGGAAATTATTTGCATACTACCAACCAGTATTTAGGAAGATTTCTGATTGTAAAATATCCATCCAATACCAGCTAATCTGGCATTGTATTATTGAGAAGCAACTTCCATTAAATTAACTGGGGTTTGCTATCAAGCATACATAGTATGTATCCTCATTATGAAATATTCTATTCTTATGCTCATTTTTATTATCAACTAAAGCAGTGGCCCCCAACCTTTAGGGCACCAGGGACCGGTTCCGTGAAGAAAAGTTTTTCCGTGGACTAGAGGGGGCGTGGTTTTGAAGGCTGACTGCATCCTGTGGATAAAACTTCACTTGTTTGCATGCTGGCATGCCACTGACCAGTGCCGGTCCACAGACTGGAGGTTCGGGACCCCTGATCTAAAGTACTGCAATAAGTATACATGGAGATTGTGGGGAGTCAGGGTTTTAAACAGAAGCAACAGCGCAACAATTCAGAAGTACAGGATAACATTATATGTTACTATTTCTACAAAAAAGCACATGGGAACTCTACATAATGCAGAAACATTTCACAACTGCAACGATCTTAAGTTTAGAGTCAAAATCTATAGTATACTCTTATTTAATTTTGAAAGATAAGCCAATATTTAAATAAAGCTCCCAAAATTCTGAGGTTCATATACTCCTCTAGGCTTTTTTAGCTAGGTTTATCCACATGGGAAAATTCATTCAAGTGTTTTTCTCTGTTTTTGATATGTTCAGCTATCAATAGATGGCTAAAGCTATATGTAGTTTAAGTTCATGCCTTTTTATTCAGGAAAAAAAGAGTATTTGAATTATCCTGTTTGTCATGATAGTTATGGTATTTCTTGATTACTTTCAATTTTTTAAAATGATAATCGAAGGGTGATGATATATGAATTGTTGAGTTTTTAAATGTTTAGGCTTTTTGTCCAATACAGGAAATGCTATTTGAAGTCTGAATATTGATTACATACATAATAGAATAACAGAGTTGGAAGGGAGCCTGAAGGTCTTTTAGTCCAAACCCCTGCTCAGAAGAACCTCTATAGGTTATACATGGGTGTCAAACTCAAGGCCCATGGGCTGCATCCGGCCCACAAGGTGCTTAAATCCGGCCTACGGAGCCAGCTTGGAAATATTAAAGGACCAGCCCACGGTGCCTCTGCTGGCTAAACCAGGCTGCATGTAGCCCCCTGCGGCCAGTAAAGTGCTGCAGAAGGCCATTTAGGCTGAAAACGGGGCAGAGGTTACCATGCGTGCCCCCCTCTGCATCCCATTTTGGCAGTAAAGTATTGCAGGAGGTGTCTGCGCCCCCACTCCCCCCCGGTGGAAAACTATAATGCTGATCCAGCACTCAAAGAGATCCAGTTTGACACCCCTGGTCTACACCATTTCAGACAAATGGTTATCCAATCTCTTCTTTAAAACATCCACTGTTGGAGCATTCACAACTTCTGGAGCCAAGTTGTTCCACTGGTTAATTGTTCTAACTGACAGGAAATTTCTCTTTAGTTCTTGTTTTTCTCCTTGGTGAGTTTCCATCCATTGCTTTTTGTCTCACTTTCAGGTGTTTGGGAGAATAGGTTGACTCCCTCTTCTTTGTGCTAGCCCCTTAAATATTGCCTATTTGGCATGAAGAAACCTCTCCTAAGCTATGATATGGGACTGTATATATTTCCTTTTTTTTATATAACCCTAATCATTACCATTTCCCAATCAGTATGGGAGATTAGATTCTAGCCCCCATAATGAAAGGCAATGTTCTTACAGAGATTGTCCCTTTCACTTTCAATAATGAGTCAGGCAGGGTCAGATCAGGAGCGATGTGAGAGCCGGGCCCCCAGGTGTGGTCGCGAGCAGAAGGGGCGGAAGGGAGGAGGAGGGGGAGGACACCATTCCTATACAGGGCTCTTTAATTCCAACAGTCGCAGGGAGGGGCAGATACGAGGACAGGTTAAGAACTTACAGTCGGTTGGGAGACCGTGGTTGCTGGTTACACCCGGTCGCTTGCACCAACCCCCGCGTTCTAGGTGGTCAAGAGTTACAGACCCAAGGCCTGAGGCTGTTGTTATGCAATGCGAGGTCCGTTGTTAACAAGGCCCCCCTCATTCACGATCTAATTTTAGAGGGGGAGCCGGACCTCGCGGGAATAACGGAGACCTGGTTGGGCCACGAGGGAGGTCTCCCCCTCGTGGAAATGTGCCCACCAGGATACCGAGCATTTCACCAGCCCCGGGCCCAGGGAAGGGGCGGCGGGGTGGCAGCAATTATTCGGGAGGACTTAGAGCCGAGGGAGTCTACTGTGCCACAGACGTCCGGATGTGAAGCCCTTGTTGTGAAATGGGGCCCTGGGAGACAGTTGGGCCTGCTGATAGTATACCTGGCTCCTCGCTATACATCAGCGGCCCTGCCTGAACTCCTCGAGCTGATCGCATCGGTGGCGGTTGAGACCCCCAAACTTTTAGTGATGGGGGATTTTAACCTGCCGTCGGTGGGAGAAGCATCAGAGGGGGTTCGGGAGTTCATGGCTTCCATGACAGCCATGGACCTGACTCAAATGATTCAGGGCCCAACACACGAGGGAGGACACACTCTGGACCTTGTTTTTGTCTCTGGCCAGTGGCTGAGTGATCTGGGAGGAGGGGACCTAACCATCACTCCCCTGTCATGGTCAGATCACTCACTCCTTCGTCTTGACTTCCCTGGCGCTACCTCCCGCTGCGGGGAGGCGGAACCGGAAAGTGCCAGATGGTTCCGCCCCAGGCGCCTGATGGAACCTGATAGGTTCCAGACGGAGCTTGGGCCACCTCCTGTAACCTTGACCCGCCCCCAGGTAGGGGACCTGGTGGTTGCGTGGAATAATGCAACTACCGGGGCCTTGAACCGGGTGGCGCCTTTGCGGCCTCTCCGGCGGCAACGATCCACCCTAGCCCCTTGGTTTACCGAGGAGCTGAGGGTGATGAAATGCCACAAGAGACGTCTAGAGAGTCGTTGGAGATCCTCTTGCTCCGAATTTGATCGAACACAGGTACGAGCCCATTTAAGGACGTACCTTGTGGCATTGAGAGCGGCCAAACGCCAATATTGTGCCACTCTCATTGCATCCGCGGAGAACCGCCCTGCCGCCCTGTTTCGGGTGTCCCGCTCCCTCTTGTTTCAGAGGCCGCGGGAGGCCCCTCTACAGGGCAGGGCAGAGGAATTTGGTAAATATCTGCAGGATAAAATCGCTCAAATCCGGAGAGACTGGGTTCCTGTCAGTGATCCAGTGGAGACGCCCATGGCGAGTCTTGAGGTTTCGATCTGGGAGGAGTTTGACTTGGTTGCCATCGAGGATTTGGACAGATTGCGTGGACGACTGCGACCCACCACATGTTTATTGGACCCGTGTCCCTCCTGGCTTGTACTGGCATCCTGGGAGGTTACACGAGACTGGCTCCTGGGCCTAGTGAATGCTTCGTTGGGCGAGGGGTCTCTCCCGGCCGCCTTGAAAGAGGCGGTGGTGAGACCCTTGCTCAAGAAGCCTTCCCTGGACCCCTTGGAGCTGGCCAATTATCGTCCTGTCTCCAACCTTCCCTTTTTGGCGAAGGTTGTAGAGAGTGTGGTGGCCTACCAGTTCCCACGACATCTGGAGGAAAATGATTATCTAGACCCGCGCCAGTCCGGCTTCCGCCCCGGTCACAGCACGGAGACGGCCTTGGTCGCGTTGGTGGATGATCTCTGGAGGGCCAGAGATAGAGGTTGTTCCTCTATCCTGGTCCTATTAGACCTCTCGGCGGCTTTTGATACCATCGACCATGGTATCCTGCTGCGCCGGCTGGAGGGGTTGGGGATCTGGGGCACCGTTTTGCGGTGGTTCGGCTCCTACCTTTCTGACCGGACGCAGCGTGTGTTGACAGGAGAAGAGAGGTCGACCCTACGCCCCCTTACTTGTGGGGTGCCACAGGGGTCGGTCCTCTCGCCACTCCCGTTCAACACATATATGAAGCCGCTGGGTGAGATCATCCGTGGTTTCGGGGTGGGATACCATCTGTACGCTGATGATACTCAGCTGTACTTTTCCACCCCGAACCACCCCAACGAGGCCATCGAAGTGATGTCCCGGTGTGTGGAAGCCGTACGGATCTGGATGGATGACAACCGACTCAAGCTCAACCCTTCCAAGACGGAGTGGCTGTGGGTACCAGCCCCCCGGTTCAGCCAATTAATTCCATCATTGGCCATTGGGGGCATTCATCTTGCCCCCGTGGAGCGGGCGCGCAATTTGGGCGTCCTCCTGGATGCCCGGCTGTCCATGGATGACCATGTGACAGCCGTGGCAAGGGGGGCGTTCCACCAGGTTCGCCTGGTGCGCCAATTGCGCCCCCTACTGGACCGGGACGCCTTACGCACAGTCACTCATGCGCTGATGACGTCTCGCTTGGACTACTGTAACGCTCTCTACATGGGGCTTCCCTTGAAATGCACCCGGAGGCTACAGTTGGTCCAGAACGCAGCCGCGCGGGTAATTATGGGGAGTACTAGGTACTCCCATGTGACACCGTTCCTGCGCGAGCTGCACTGGCTTCCTGTGGTCTATCGGGTGCGTTTCAAGGTTTTGATAACTATCTTTAAAGCGCTCCATGGCTTAGGACCTAGTTACTTGCGGGATCGTATTCTGCCCCATACATCCCTGCGACCAATTCGCTCGCACAGAGAGGGGCTCCTCCAGGTGCCGTCCGCTAGACAATGTCGTGGGGTGGCGCCTAGGAGTAGAGCCTCCTCTGTGGCGGGCCCAGCCCTGTGAAATGACCTCCCTCCGGATATTAGGAATACCTCTGACCTCCGCTCCTTCCGTATTAAGCTTAAGACCCACCTATTCCAAGCAGCTGGCCTGGCTCAACTTTGATCTAACCATATCACTCCTGACGGGTTTTTAACTGGGTATTTTAATTATATTTAATTTCGAGGGGGTTTTAAATACTGTATTTTAATTGTTTTTTATCAGCCGACCTCCTCCTTGTGTATGTTTCAGTGTATGTCTTTGTTATATGTTTGTTTTGTTCACATATTTATTTCGTATGTTTCATTGTACGCCGCCCCGAGTCCTTCGGGAGAGGGTGCGGCTAAGAAATAAATATATTATTATTATTATTATTATTATTAGCTTATTAAATAAATAAATAAATAAATAAATAAATAAATAAATAGATGATAGATAGATAGATAGATAGATAGATAGATAGATAGATAGATAGATAGATAAATAAATAAAATGCTCAAGACTAATGTTGCATCTGGAGAACTCTGACAGTATTATTAAATTAAATTTTATTAAATTTGGCAGCTATCATTTTTTTCAAATAGGAGTTAAATTCATAAATCTTCTCAACACAGCCACCATGATTAAGTTAAGAGAAAGGAGAGACCGTAGACTGATTTTTAATGATTTACAAATTTATTAAAGATAAGTTTCTCTTACTGCAGTAATTATGCTAAGAGAATTTTTTCTCAGAATGATGGTATATGGCTATGATTACAAACATATAAGAATTGGAAGTAATGTGAGTGCAGAATCTAGCTAAGTTTCAGAGATATAAAGGAAGCCTAAGGAATATTTTATTATCTCTAACTTCCTTAATTCCAACCAGACACGAGAACTCTTGCCAAATTTCCTTTTTCTTTCCTTATAAAATCTAAGTTATTTGAAAAACTTAAGTGTGGAAGAATAACAAAATTATAATTCAAAGATATGTTTTTAATGAAGCTTAATCACATAATTTGTTCTAAACGAATGATCAAGGTTTTTTGGTTCAAAATTTGCAATTTTTTAGGGTAAAGAGCAAGAATTATAGATTAAAACCAGATGTTGAATGGAAAAATGACTACATCATTGTGTTCTAATTTAAGACAAGGAAATTATAAGAAATCCATAGCCAAAAGAGAAAAAAAAAGACCAAACCAACTCAATACAATGAGAACCTATCTAATAATTAACTAGAACTGCTTATGATATCTTTGGACTCTGAACTGCTTCTCTCAAGACCAACATGCCCAACTATAAGTATATAGTGTTATAATCAATTGTGATTCCTCTGTACGTGTGTATTTGTATGGGGGTAGGGGGGAATTCATTACATTTCTGGTTATCTACACTCAGTAGTAGACTCCTACATATATGAAAGAATGTTTTTCAGAGTAAATGATCTAATGTTAGTTCATTTGTTATGGAAAAATAAATGCTGATTGGCAATTACTTCTTCCTTAGAACTAACTCCATTTGCAGAATATGTCAGTATAAATTAGTAAGAACACTTCCTGAACTGCACTCTTAATAGTAATCCATAAAACGACTGAACAAACACATCCTTCAAGAAATAACGGTAAATTATCCACTAGAGTGAAGAACACTGCATTTAAATATTATTTAAATATGTATTATACACTAAAATGAAGAGAGGGTTGTGTTTTATGTGTGTGTGAATGATTAAAGTGAAGACAGATTCTTTTAAAAATGAAAATATGTTTCCCAGAAACTAACGTTTTAAGATATCCTATTACAATCAATAATCTGAAAAATTAAAGCACTTGCTAATATCCAAGGTGGCATAAAATGGGTTTAATATTCATGATACAAGATTCATAATATACTTAGAAATATATACACTGATTATGAATCAGAGTCAGTTCATGGGCTGTCAAGGCTAAATTCAAATTAAGACTAGAGGGCAATAACATGGAGGTACATGTAGTCCTCCACTTATGACTACAAACAAGCCCACAATTTATGTTGCTAAATGAGACAACTGTTAAGTGAGTTTTACCTCATTTTACAACCTTTGTTGCCAGTTGTTAAGTGAATCACTGCAGTTGTTAAGTTAGTACAGTTATTAAGTGAATTTGGCTTCCCCATTGACTTTGCTTTTCAGAAGGTTGCAAAAGATGTTCACGTAATTCCCCGGACACTGTGACCGTCATAAATATGAACCAGTTGTCAAGCATCCCAACTGTGATCACCTGACCATGGGGATGCTGCAACGATTGTAAGTGTGATAAACAATTATAAGTCACTTTTTTTAGTGATGTTGTAACTACAAACGGTCACTAAATGAACTGTTGTTAAGTTGAGGACTACCTGCAATTCTGAACTTGTGCCTAATCACTTTACAATAACAAATATTTGAGGAGTTCAATTATATTGGTGTTCAATCATAAAGGACTGGTCTCTACTAAATGCAAAATTAGCCTGCAGCGAAACTATATTAGGATGACATTTTTATTAGTAGCAATTAAAAAAGCAAAGATCTTGGAACAAATCCAACAGCCTTGCCTAGACTTTCTAGAGGATGGGCCAAGGGGAAATACGTCATCAGATATGCCATGTAGAGCTTCTTGGAAGAAGGTTGGAATGAAAGAATTATAAAATAAATACCTGCCTTTCCACATAATTATTTATCATAAACATCTGAATTAAGTATGGGTAGCTGTCTCGAATGACTTTTTTAAATCCCTCAGAGAAACTAGACATCCTTTGTCTAGTTTTTCTGAAAACTCAGCAAACAAGAAAGTAATCGGCCTTTAAAAAAAAACAATTATCTCACTTCTCTCTTCTTACCAACAATTTCTAGTTCCCAATGCTATATTAATATTAATGCCAATATTAAGTACACTCAGGAAACAATGAGAACATGCACTCAGCATCTTCTTTGTAATACCATCAGAGTCAGCTATTTCTAATGTTAACATTCATTGTGGAGCTAAGCAAAACTATTGCACATCATGGAATTAAGCAACATGGTTGTTGATCGCACCACTGCCAGTAGAAAACTCACGATGGTGGAAGGTACTACGAAAGCCACATAGAAGCACACCATAGCGCCATCATGCACCTACACAATCTCATAGAACTTACCCCTCTTTTGAGGTTTTTGAAAGAAGGTATTCTGGGCTTCCCTGTCTTTATTTCATTCATGCAATAATGCATTTGTTCAATGGAGAATATGGGATACTGGGAACCATTAGACGTACTGGACGTGTATAAACTAGTAGGGGTAAGGGGTGGGGACTGTGGCTGCTATAGAAAGAAAGGAAGAGATAAGGCAAACATTCAAAGTGATGAAAATTCTGTTTTCTCCTTTCAATACAGAAACAAATGATGGTTTGGATCCAGAGTAACAAAGGAACAGAATTCTGCAAACTGAATGCTCCCACAACTGGATAGAAGGAGAGATTTTAACCAAAGACCCCTACTTCTTAAACCTGTGATAACTATTCTTTCATAAATAAAGATTGGAAGGCTTTAAAAATAACATGAAAGGTGGAACTGGAGGTGGAGAGAGGGAACAGTTGAAAACAATCTTCTTTCACATTACACAGCCTCCATTACAAAATTCATTCCCTTTAGAGAATGGAAAAAAATCTTCCATTTCAGCACACTGAGTCTGGATCCAAGCCCATATCATTGTATATTTTCATCATTATAATTATCAGCATCAAAATGTATCATCATAACACTTGTGTCATAATAAAAATAACTGAAAATATTCCAGGCATCACAAAGCATCACAAAATGACAAAAACACCAAGTTGAGGTTACAAGTATTTCAAAATCACAGTGAAATCTACCCGTTTGGGCTAACTCAAAAATATACCAATAAATTTCAGTCATGAAAGGAAATGCTACATGAAATAGGCACTGGCATTTTGTTTATATATGTAGTGTATTACATTTGTTTCTTGCTATGAAAAAAAATGAAATTAAAGCCTTATTTTATCCCAAATTTTGATGCCCATTTTAATGATACATGAAACCAGTGGCTTAAACTACTAATAGAAATACACCATGTAGTTAGAAATTACAATTGCATTCTTTCATCTAAAGCAGGCGTGTCCAATCTTTTAGCTTGCCTCGACTGCAATGAGTGAAGAGGAATTGTCTTGGGCGCCATATAAATATGTATATAATATAGTTAATGTATATAAATGCACATAATAATGTTAAATTAATACAATATTGTAGGCTACATTATTATTAGCTGCCCAGGACTGAAGGCAGCTCACGGGTTAGACACACCTGATCTAAAATATTAATTTTTTCTGCATAAATTTCCCATACAATCCACCACAGTTCAATGAAAAGAAAAAAAAGAAAACATTGTTATGCTCATTGCTTGTCCCAATGGCAACAATATTCACAATTATTGGGTCAACAGACTTAATATAGCTAGTTTTTCATACTTCAAAAACAATTAACCCTAACTTCCATTTGAACCTTCAGGTCAGCTGCTTCTCAAGAGTATTCACTTTTTCCTAAGTTTTATCTTACAAATATGAAGGCATCCTCAACAAAGCTTCTCCAGGATAAACAAAGCTTAAATAAACTATATTCCTAATTGTACTATATTTATCATGTAAATTGAAAACCTTAAAAAGATCGTGCTTATTAATCTCTCTTCAGTTCACCAGAAAACTTCAATTTCAACAAGTACAATTCCACATGGATAGCAAAATATTGCATGCTCTAACAGTTTAGCAACAACTACAGAGGCTGCTACAACTGTTCAGATTAGCTACAGGAATTTCTGGCCAAGTCACTGTCTGGTATACACAATATTTTTTAAATTACAGGGCAATTTCAGTTATCTATAATTCTAATCAGTCACAGTATATGCTTTTGGCTTGCTGGGACTCAACTGCTGGAATTCCATAGTTGAATTATATAGGGATGAGAGTTCATAATAGCTCTTATACTCTGGAACATGCTAGAACCCAGTTTCTAAAATGAACAGTTTTTCCCCTATAGTCAACAAGAATCAATCTGATTATTCTGTTGAAAAAGACAACATTTAATCACTGAATTATAATCTTGAATGTGCAATCATAGGATACATTTTGGTGATTTTACCTTTGGTTTCTTTCCAAAGAGCCAGAGTTTTCCCTTAGCCTTGCCCACAGTGGTTTTTGCATCAATTTTCATTCCTTCCTGCTTTGGGGTACTGATCATTCCATCAGAAACAGTTCTATAAATGTGTTGACTATAATCTTCAAATGGAAAATCTCCAGGAGGTTCAAAGCCAGACTTAAAGGAGTCTATTACAATTTGAGAATCCTTTATGGGATAAATAGACACAGTTAATTGGCTTAAATATCACATTTAACTAATATTGCACTTAAAGAAGGGCCAATCAGCCCTTCAAGATACTCGAGATCAGGAAACCAAAATCATGAATACTTTTATTGTTAAGGTTACAGCAACAGAATCTTGCAAGTCTGAAAGTGCCCCTCCCCCCCCCTAACTTTATGTTCCAGAGAACTAGGAAGGATCAATTCTGAGGTGATTCCTCAAAACACATTTCTCGTTTGGATTCAGATTTTGTTTAATTGACCACTGTCTAGGTTGCAGCCTTCCTCCTGCATCTCAAGATTATTCCTTCTGTCCATTATATTACCAAAACTTAATGTAAATTAGTTTACATCATTATTCTTTCAGGGTCTCTGTTTTGAATGGTAAGCATTTATTGTAGAGAAAACAAAATGCAGATATCCTATATTTCCTTTTCTTTTATCATTATATTGGAACTGTTACATAGAATCTATCCAAGAAAAGCATTGATTCCCAAGATACAGACAGTTTCATTTTCATCAAGTACTGAACACAAGAAATTCCATTTGGAATATAATGGACATAGGAAGAGGCAGGAAGCAGTTTCTTAGCATCTTATCACCATTTGAAGCCATCTCTAACAAACACAGAATGCAGAATCAGGGATGCCAAATACTGCAACTCCTGTCTTAATAGGTTTCCTTGCATCTCTTGAAATCAGTCTATTCTAATTTTGACACAGTGAATATACACATTAATCATTCAGACTCAATTGCTAACAACATTCTTAAGGAAATTATAATTGTACACTTAAAATAAAGTTCTACAAGATTAAAAATTATGGATTGATTGGCACCCAGATTTAATATTCTCCTTTTTGGGATAAGTTAAAATATTAAGGCTGGTTTTCTTTTCAAACAGGCAGTATTTAATAGCCACAATGCTTGGAGACATAAAAATGAAACATGCTATATATGAAACATGCTAACCGGCTGCAATACGATGAGTTCCACTTTCTGCTACTTCTTAGATCAACAAAAAAGTTGGGAAAAGAGAGAGGAAAGTTATTAATTTCATGGGAAAAAAACATATGGGACTGACTATATTTTGCTTTATGGGACCTAAGCTGTGTTGGTAGGTTGACCAGCGTAGGCTCTAGTCTAGTTACGATAGAATGTGATTGTAATCTGCAAGACTAGATTTACTTCCATAGCAATGTGCTTAATACTAGCATTGAATTATGCAGAACAAATTTAACTTACTCTGCGATCATCGACTGATTTGGCTGCAGCAATCATTCCTTCTAAACATTTTGAGACTATTGGAATAACTTTCCGCTCAGAATCTGCAAATCCTTTATAACATTCACTAAGTTTGATGGTTCGTCGTGCATCCATTTCTTGAAGGTGCTAAGTAATAAATGAGAGTCTGAATATCTTTATAGTAACATTCCAAATAGAGGGGAACATTGTCCTCCCTATAATTATCTTTTGTACAATTTGTGTTGTTTTAATGAAATGTTAATGAACTAAATATACTAAATAATAATAAATGTATTATTAATGGATCATTATTTAACCTAACTTTGCTCATTTCTACAAATGATATTCACAGCTAATGCCTTCTAAAATCAATTAGAATTGGCAAGTATTAACTACAGTCATCTATAATTAAAGTTTTGATTTGTATCCCACATGCAACCTAAGAGTGTGGTAATAAAAACAATAAAGAATAACTTACAGACTAACACTTTAATTACAAAATAAACTCTGCTTCTGTAAAAGTTTATGCCATAATAAACTAGTTAGTTTGCTGGTTTCTAAAACATTTCAAATCTCACAAGTAACACAAAGGTGAATGGGCATTCTTCACTTTTAGAATTATATCCTATATTTAAAACTAAATAGTAATTATAATAGTAATTACATCTAAGTAAACAGAATCTAGAAAAATAAATAGTAAATTGTGGAAATTTACCTTCAGACTCTTCAATAACCAAATTCATTTAGATGAAAACATACTGGCAGTCTGTTTGGAGGGGGTTACTTGGATTCCTGACACTTACCTTGTATATTTGAGGAATGACAATATAGAAATGCTTGTGCTGTTCACCATTGAAATTTTGCAGCTGTGCAGCATATTCATTTTTATTTTCATCAGCCATATGTGTACGTAGGTTTAGTTGCTGCTTTGCCTAAAAAATGGGGACAGATCAGTAACGGCTTTAAATTATTTTTAAAAGAAATTCTTACTTAAGAGCATGCTCATTATCTTTAATTCCCAGTGACGTCTTTCTGTCCAACGTATCCTCTCATTAACATTTGTAAGTTATAGAAACTGTTTCTCAACTATGAAGTCAACCCCTATTTTAAAAAGCTTTTGATTTTAACTGATAGTCAGTTGTTTCAAATTACGCCATTGTTTTGGTGTTACTTTCAACAAATGCACTTACAAAGGAAACTAAACAGGAAAGTCTACCTTGCAGCAAGCCAAAATGTCATCAAAATGATACATATAAATATATTGTGATGTTTTAACACAGGTTTTGCTCATTATGTGCTTACATGCAATATTGTAATGCAAGTACGAAAAGAGCAAAGTTAAGTGTTAATAATGAATTGTTTATTAATTGGTCCGCTCTGTCCTTCTAGCACCAAGGAAACATCCTGACACAAATCTACTAGTTTTAAGAGAAAATGGTCACAAAAATATTAATTTTGTATCTCTCTGTGAATAAATTACAAAAAAGGGAAAACTCCAACCAACAGAAGCAGAAAAGCATATTCCTACAACAGAAGCTAACTCCTGTTGTAAACTATTTTATAAGGCAAAATAGTTTTCTTCGAAAAAACATTAATAAGAATAAATGTTATTAAAAATCATGTACTATAAGTCTAATTAGAAACACTGTACATCAATGTATAAAACAAACATTACAGACATGTCACACAAGAGGTAACAAACTATACAAGACTATATGAGTAAATAAGACACTGCATATAGTTTCTTAACATTATTTTTCATTTAGTATTTTGAAGCCTTTATCTTGAATGTTATCCATAATGTTTTTTGTATTTAAAATAAAATTAAATATTAAAAAATAGTTAAGTAAGTAAGTTTAAGGGACATGATTAAGCAATGGGCTGCTGTGAAAATCTGAAACAGCAAAACTGGTTTAGATAAATATTCAAAAGACTAATTGTGGCTTTCAATCTTCATTTGAAATATTGGCCCAAGTCACATTTTACTGCTTTGGATTTATAAACACAATCTGCAGCTCAATCTATAAAAAAACAAGAAAGCTCAAGAGTGGCTCAAGCACAGGTCTATAAAAGTTGCATTTTAAAATGTTTTGTCCGTGACATTTCACAGAAGGTCCAGTCATACATGTGGAAACTTCTCTTTCAAATGTGAAAACAGGCTGTTTCAAGCATTCGCATTTCATGAAATTTTGCAATCAGAACATTTCAGAACCATAATTTTCAAACCATAACTTGAAAAACAAATCAAAATATGCAATGGGTGAAACTTAGCTAATTCAACATAGTTTGATATCCACATTAGTTGGTCCAAATATCATGATCTTTCAATAAATACTGGTAACATTTTCAAATATAGCCATATGAACTATTATTTTCCAATAACAATGTCTTACTTTTTCAACATCTGCTTTAGTGGCATTGGTATCATTGTCCAGTCTCTCATAACATTGCTGTGCCTTTTCTGCTTCTTTGCACTCTCTTTCGAATTTCTTTTTGCTCTACAATGCAATGACATAATTACAAATCAATACAACATCACAATGGTTGCACTACTGTCACAATTACAATTCAAACCCATGCTCTTTTGATGAAAATGGAACACAGTCTGCACACATTATTCTCTTTTAACCAGGGGGCATTTCATTTTGTAATTGTTTAATTCTTATATTTTAAAACTCCCCACATCCTCTACCATCTCAATCATGCATTTTCTAATGCTAGGAATAAAAGAACTTTAAGATTAGCAAGGCTAACTATTAGTTATCACATTTCTCCATTATTTTAGGAAGCACTATTCTTTTGCTAGCTATTGATTCCCCTAAGATGCAAATATAGGTTAGGAACAATAATTTAACCCTGAATAATCAACCTTTTCTGTGTGAGCACCATTATGGCTAGTTCCATATATAAAAGTATTTACTTTCTCCATCTGTCTGAAAAAAACATCCCATCCTCAATACATCACAGAAACTGCATCATTATAAGAACTAATAACATGAGGTTAACAAGAGTAATGTATCTACACACATACACACACACACACCACTAATTAAGAATACATGAACTAGTCTGAACAGCTTAGTAGTATTTTCGGTCTTGAAAGCTCATATGTATCATAGAATTGTCCTGCGTCTGAAATACAGTATATCATCAGTGGTAGAGATTATTAATAGAATTTTTATGGAGCAGTTTGTATAGTAGAGAACAGCTCTGTATAAATATTAGGCTTACCATTATCGTTACTTGTCTCCTTCATAATATATTATTTTAGAAAGACATGGGTGGAGCCCAGTAAAAATGATTTTGATAGAATAAAAATGAAATTTGGACTGTGTAACTTGGGACTATGAAGATGCAGGCCACAGAAACTGACAATTTTAATCTTAATTTTTAAGACTTTAATAATAATTGGAAATTTCGCATTTCTTGCAAAACCACTCTGAAACTATCCCACTAAATTCAATTACTCTTATTTACAGAGAGTGAACATATAGGACTGCAGCCTTAGTTACACTTAACTAGTTTTGTTTTTTTGCCTGAAATAGTTCTTTATTTAACATTATGTAATCCCAGCAACTACCCTTTAATTTTACTACTGTAATATCCAATACTTTGAGGCTAATTCATAAAAAATAATCTTCAGGTAACTCAAAAGTGTATCAATCAACAGGGAAGATATGATTCTCAAGATTTAAATAAAACTAAGCCTCTGGTTTACCAAAATAAATTCCTGCTTAAGAACCCCAAGGCATTTCAAACATTCAATACATTGAGACACCTGAAATATAGTCCCCAAATCTATCGAAGTCACATTTCTGCAGATATTAGTGACTGAGGAATTAGCACTGTAATGATCTAACAAACATAAATATCCATTTTGGCTATTGAACAATGAAAACACTGTGATGGCTCAGTGATAACTATGTTCATTCACTATGTCTCCACTCTGGCATCAGTCATCCATACAACTATGCAACCTTAAGGAAGCCAGAAAAGGAATAAAAGAAAACTCACATTATCCATCTGCTTCCAACACATGTCAAGATACTGTTGTGCTTTTCGGCCCTCTTGAAGGTGCTGGAACATAATAAACAAGATGCTTTATAAATCCCATCTTGCTTTTAAAACTGTTCAGCTTAATCTCACAAAATGATATATATATCAATCAAAAGGCAAAACAGAATGCCAAACAAGAATGTAAATCACAACAGAAGCACCATCATTTTAGCATTGCTAACATGCATTCATCCATTGTTTTCTTTCTTTCAAAGATGTAAAAATGATATCTTTAGCATTTAAGGTAGCATTATTACATTTTTAACTTAAATTATCTTCAATCATTTAAGAGATGCAATGGAAGGAACTACAATTCATGTAATTATGTGGATTATATAACTACATGGATTCCTTGAGCACTAATATCAGGTTTTACTGCTACATTCTCTATGGGGAGGGGGGGGTCCTTTAGGTATATAACAGCATCATTGTATTTTCAAAAATGTAATATTCCTAAAAGACATCAAATATATTAAGTACTAAATAACTCATAGATCTAGAAAAAAACTTGCTGAGGACTTAGAAAACAATTAAAGCTGTGACCAGAAGTTTGTTTTAAGAAATCAGCTCCCATGAGGGAGGGGGGGAGAGAAGAGAGGGAGAGTGGGAGAGAGAGAGAATACAAGTATTTTAATAAATACTCATCAGAAATCAGAAAACAAAACTTTGTTAAAATGGACTATATTTTAGAATCTTATAGGCAGATATATTTTTGCTGCATTTTTACAATAGAATAAAGCAGGGCTACATGAAGATCTCTATACAAGCTGGCCAAGCAGAAGAGATATCTAATTATATATTTTTTGCTGTTTTTGGATAAAATGAATAATGAAATTGCCCTGACATTCACAGATAGTTCAGCAAAACAGTAACTTGGATCTCCCACCCCCATCCTTTACCAGTTTCCTTTCTGTTTTGAGTTCGTGGGAATATCTCATCAGTTCTCCATATACCCTATGTCCCAATTCTTCTGCTACTACTTCACGCTGTCCTGCGTAGTCATTTAACTCGTTAAGAATATTATAAAAGGCTATACATGAGGTAAACCTGGCAGAATACAGGAAATAAACAAAAAAGATATTTTAGTATTATTATTAATTTCATTATGTAACAGCTTTTCTTCAACAAAACAAAAAGTAACTGAACTCATCAAAATTTAGCATGATGTGAAGACCTAAAAAAAAAAAAAAGAAGCTCAAAGAAAGAAGCAAAACAGAAAGTCCAAAACCATTTCTCCTTAGAGAAACTTGTAAGATCAGCAAGAATTTGTCCAGGGAGAAAATAAAAAATACTGCCCAAAGGTCCTGCAGAACAGAAGCATTTACTAGGATGTGAAATGAAAAGACTGATTTTAGGAATAAATTTAAAATTATGAGGGAAACTAAGCTTGATGCAGAAATGAGTCGCTTCATCTGGAAAATGGGACATATCATTCATATGTTTCCTTTGAATGAACGTGTTTGCTCCATAGTAAAGGTTTGGACACTTAGATAAAGGTAAAGGGTTCCCCTTGCACATATGTGCTAATGGTTCCCGATTATAGTGGGCGGTGCTCATCTCTGTTTCAAAGCTGAAGAGCCAGCTCTGTCTAAAGACGACTCCGTGGTCATGTGGCCAGCATAATAAAATGCCGAAGGCGCACAGAACGCTGTTACCTTTCCACCAAAGGTGGTTCTTATTTTTCTACTTGCATTTTTACGTGCATCCGAACTGCTAGGTTGGGACAAGTAATGGGAACTCACTCCTTTATGCGGCACTAGGGATTCGAACTGCCGACCTTTCTGATTGATAAGGTCAGCATCTTAGCCACTGAGCCACCGCATCCCTTTTGGACATTTGGGTTAGGTCAAATATGTTACATTATTCTGACATTAATGTTGGGAGGTTTAGAGGTTTAGAACTGAATGGAGGAAAAGAATGGAGAAAAATGTAAGGAAGGGAAGATCAAAGACAATGCTTCTTAAAAATATACCTCATAAACCTATGCTGCTTTTTTGATCAGGTCTTGAACGTAACAGAATTTGGAAATCACATTAATCCAGATATCTTTACTTTATTATAAAATAATGCTTTTTAAATATATAATTACATCCTATGAAAAATGTACTTGGCTTAAACATTTAAATCCCAGCAACCCTGATAATGGGATTAGACCAAGATCCATATATATTTCATATTCATGCTACCTGGGCTCTTCGTCTTTGGATGAACGTTTAGGACAGTATTTCTTCACCAGATTTCTGTTAGAGAGAGAAAGAGAGAGATGGGATTTTTTAAAAAGGGCAAGGTGATCTTAATAATCCATCTCAGTCAGAAAAATAAGACTACTAGTTAGATTAATTATATTTGCATACATTATTTACATAGTGTAAACTACATTGCTTAAAATAAACAAATTATATAAAAAGTAGAAATTATTCTACTGTTGAGTAATTGCAGGCAGTCCTCACTTAGTGACCTCTTTCAATGACAGTCCAAAGTTATAAAGTTGTGGCCAACACACATCTCCAAGATCACATGAACATGGTTTGGGCACTTGGCAAATGGCTCACAATTACAGCGCCCCAGGCACATGACTGCCATTTGCAACCACATACTGGCCAGGACATAGTTTCAGTGGCCTAAGCAAACGCTTCTGGATTCTCGTAACTGTTCCATGTTGCAATAACATGATGTCCTCACTTAATGACCCACGTGGTCCTTTTTTAATTTACAGCAACAGGAACTGCTATTGTTAAGCAATGTGGTCACATGATGTCATGCTTTACAACCACTTTGTTTAGCAGCTAAAATTCCAGTTCCAATTGCTGTCGTAACACACAAGGACTACCTATATTAGATCAAAACCAATCTGTTGCATTTTCTTTCTGTGTAAGGTCACAATGCTACAACGAAGCCAAAAGAAAAAGCAGCATTTTCTATGCACAGACTGACAAATTAGTTTATAATTACAAATTCAGCAGCGTCCTTAATGTCTTTTCCCAGAGAGGTAATGATATGGCTTTTTTTCAGCCAAAACAAGCCGTTTTCCAGAAGATGGTAAAGAATAGCAGCAGCAAAAGACTGACACTAAAAGAATACAGCAGAAATTCCAAAGATTCCAGTGGCCTCAAGTTACCAAACTGCTCATAAATATCCCCACAAAGGAATAATGGTATATGTTTCACATTTCACAGCAGGAAATCTATTTCATTTCCTCAAGTGATATACTAAGAACATAAAATAAATCATTCTTGCTTGGACTAAATTTAAATTTAACCCTGCTCTAGTTTTTAGATATAAGAAAATTACCTAGTACTTAAATACTACAATATTTACACTTCATCAGTAGCAAATGAAAGTGAGGAAGTTAGCAGAGGGGATTTAATGAATTATTCAAAATTAAGAAACGCTGATGACAGTAAGAAACGTTTCTCACAAAGGGCAACCATGGAAGGATTCCTGATATAAATGGTTAACAGATGTTGTACACATTCTACATAGTGTAAAAGGCCATGGGAAAATGTTGATGAACATTTTCCATCTATGCCTTTAAGATATATTGTATATGGGTGAGCACACTTTCCTATATATTGACTTTGTTAATGCCTGGAAGAGTCTTGTATAATATTAAACACGTCAAACAATTCTTAGGGCGATGTGGAATTCTTGGACTTCTTTCACGGGAGACCTTAATGGAGAGCTGCCTCAGATAATTCACCCACATTTTATAGGGTACTTACAAGATATCATTCATTTCTCATAATCTTTTCCCTAGTGTTGCTTTTGGCACCACTGTTTTGAGGATAGTAGAATAATATAACTCAGGGTTTCCCAGACTGTGAGCTATACCTCCCTTGGGGAGGTGCAGATAGTCCAGTGGACGTGTGAAGAACCTTTTAGAATAGAGAGTAGCGTGGCAGAGGGGAGGGGAGGGGAGAATGGCACAGAGCAGAACAGAACAGAGCAGGAGTAGAATTTTTATTACAGTTACTAACCAGAACAGAAATACATTAAAAACATTGTTCATTTGTGTTCATTTTGGTATCTGGATTTTTAGGCAAGACGTGTACATTAAGATTACACTAAAGGGGGTAAGGTGGCAAAAGGTTTAGGCTGTAACTTTTGCAAATGCAGATTACTTATGCTGGTCTTCTATTTCAACACTCTTTTATTATTATATTGCATTTTAATCAAGCTGCACAGGTAAGTAAAATATTAGTCCATAAGCAGATAGAAGAGATATGCAAAACATTTCATTTTAAGCCATTTTGAGTATGAAACTTTGCAAAAGTTTTAGGCATTTTGGAAATGATTTTGCACTCATAACAATTTTATTTCCAACTCAAAACATTTCGGAACATGTTTTAAATGGGTTTAAAATGATCCGCATTCAAAATGGTTTAAATTGAAATATTTTGCATACCTTAGTGGTACACAGTAACCAAAGACAGAATACCATTTTTAAAAGTTTCTTTCTCTGGAGTATTTAGAGAAAAGCACTTAGTACTATTGTTGACAATTTGCAGTTTTATGGAAAAATCATTTTATTCTGGGAGCAATTAACTTTTTCAGCATGAATCTCTTTCGAATATGAATTCATTTGTACAACTGTTGAATGAAAGTCTGCCACATCTACATTTGGATCACAATCCACCTCTTACGTTTTCGGTTTCAATTAAAGAAAAAAAAATACTTGAGTAACAAGAAACCACATTTGCTTTCAATTTAGAATTCATGGTAGTAAGGTATCTAGATATCTCTTGCCAAACTTTCTAAATATAGTAATTTGGGTAACTAAAGCTTCATTTGGCTACACAGAAATTATCAGTTTCTAACTCAACAGGATTATTTAAAGAATTTTCTTCATCTTCAAAATCAAGTACAATATTCCTCAACTTGCAACCCCAGTTGAGACCAGAACTTCCAATGCTAAGCAAGGCGGTTGAATGAGTGGTGCAACCTTTTTGCCTGATTTTACAACCTTTTGTAAGTTATTAAGGATATCAGAATAACAGAATAACAAGAGTTGGAAAGGACCTTGGAGTCCTCCAGTCCAACCCCCTCCTCAGACAGGAAACCCTATATCATTTCAAACAAATGCTTGTCCAATCTCTTCTTAAAAACTTCCAGTGTTGTAGCATTCATAACTTCTGGAGGCAAGCTGTTCCACTGATTAATTGTTCTAACTGTCAGGAAATTTATTCTTTGTTCTGGATTGGTTCTCTCCTTGATTCAAGCAGTTGTTAATCAAATTTGGATTTCCCTGATGACTTTTCTTGTCAAAAACTGGCTGTTTCTGTTGTAAATGGTGATCATGACCGACCCCGCCCCCCCCCCCCCGATGCTACCACTACGTAACTATGTAAATAGGTGCCGGTTGTGAAGCACCTAAATTTTGATCACAACACCATGGGAATGTTGCAACGATTGTGTGTAAGGACTTGTGTAAGTCATGTTTTTCAGTGCCGTTGTAACTTTGAATGATTGCTAAATGAATGGTTGTAACCTGAGGACTATGTGCAATTCCATCTAGAGTAGGGGTCTCCAACCCCCAGTCTATGGACCAGCATTGGTCCGCAGCATGCCAGAAACTGGTCCATGCAAACAAGTGAAGCCCATCCATGGGATGCAGGCATAAAACTAGATGAGGATACAAAAACATAAAATAATTGAAATGGATCTTTTAAAAAAATGTTATGTAAAAAATAAAAGAAATAGAACTTGAGAATGTTCTGAAACTTATAATTACGGAAAAGCCCACTGCTCACAATATTTTCTTCAAAGATTAATGTGAAAAGCATTAATCTGGGGGAAAAATGTATCAGCTTTAATAGTTTGCTTCTATCTTGTGCTGTCCAGAAAAAGGATCATATCTAAATATTTCAGCAATCAGCTTACATTCTCGGCTCTCAAGTATGACTCCTACCATTATATGAAAGCAACAAAATCCCTTAACAACAGGAAAACAGCGAACATTAAAACAAAATAAAGTACAGTCACTATTGGCTCTTACATCTGTTGCTAAATTCCAATGAACATATTTACAACTTCCAATATTTTCAATTTCCTATCATAGTAAAAAAAACTATAACTAATTCCCTTTATTACAGTATTCTATCAAGATCAGAAGAATATAATCCAATGAAAAATAACAGAGGAAATCCTAAGAAATTGAAGCCTTCTTTTTTTCACCACATACTGTAAAGCCATGAAAAAGCAGCATAAAAGGACTGAAAATGAGCAATTATATTTTAATTCAGATCTCTACAACCATAACCTTCTCTATGGAAAAAAGTGCAAAAATATGTGATGTTTAAAACAGAGCAAATGAGTAACAGCAGTCATCAATCGTGAGTTAAAAAGCTACTGTTTTAGGTGCCTTTGGATTAAAAAAACCTATTTCGTTCTGGCCTCTGCAAAATACCTTTTGCCATTTGTTATACAAGCTTTTGTTTGCATATCTGAACTAAAAACATGTCTTTACTTGTGCCAAAGTGGACAGAATTAAAGTGGAAGGAATCAAGGTAGACATTTACAAGATGAAAAGAATAGAAAAACATTGGTTTTTACTGCATGGCTAAAATATATTTAATCTTCCAAGATTACAATATTTGGGCAATGATTTTCAGTTGACATCTAAATTTAAGATGTAAGAATTTTACAAATAACTTACCTCAGTTGCTTTGCATAATTCTGTTCAATCTCTATCCTTTCTTTAACAAATTTTGCATATCTTTCCAGGAAATCAATGCCCCACTGTGTGTGCTTGTCTAAATTATCAAATTGATCCTGTAAAATGAGAGAGGGAAAAGAGAGAAAAAGTCTTTATGCCAATGGGAAAAAAATTCAATAAATGCTCTTTTTTTTCATATATTATAAATTAAAGATAAAACACACAAAAATACACTCATTTAAAAAAAAAGAATTCACCAAATACAATCTTAAAAAAAAGATGCAATCAAAAGGACAGTACTTCTGAATCCTACTATGATTCCAATCCAATCCAACTAACACTTTGAGAAATACTTGGAACCCTGACTCCAGGGATGCTGAGATTTTGGCAGTAGCAAGATTGTTAGAGGAGCAGTGCGGTTGTTAGAAAGCGGCAGTCCAGATTTGAGACCCGAGTTCCATGCGACAGGATGAGCTCCCATCCTCATTTCAGCTCCTGCCAATCTAGCAGTTTGAAAGCATACAAATGCAAGTAGATAAAAACAGGTACCACTTTGGTGGGAAGGTAACAGCATTCTGTGACATCAGGCTAACCACATGACCATGGAAATATCTTTGGACAGCGCTGGCCCAATGGCCTTGAAACAGAGACAAGTACTGTTACCTATAGTTGGCAATGATTAGCAGAGTAAAATCTGCAGGGGGAGGGACTCCATGGATGTTAGACAAACTGTAAGGGCTAATGGTGGGGGCATTGTAGCATTAACTCTTGTAGTGTGCATAAGGTGATTCAGAATGTATGCTAAGATTGCGTATTGGTTGTGATGAATCCAGTGATCATAGAGTAAAGGAGTCACTGACTGGTGAACCATGGCAGCATTTGGAGGAATACATTTATATAAATTATTATTTTTATTTAATTTGATCATTTTCTCATTTATTTTTTTATTCTCTTCAAGCTGAATGCCTACTGGATATGCAATAATAATAATAATAATGTTTTTCTAGTTCCATTATAGTAGGCACTCACAAATTAGCTCTTCTCTCTTTAAAGAAAATTCTGATGAACAAGATAATTTTCTTTAGACATTCTGAACTCAAATACAGTACACTCTTTTGCAGAAAATGTATTTCCATGTAATTTACTGAATTAAATCTAACTTTCCATATGTAAATTGGATAGCAGAATCAAAAGGGTTAACATTAATTGTGAAAGGAGAGCAGTTGAACTGGCCACTTTATTAAACCAATATTAACAATAGCAATAATATGGCACTACGTAGCAAAAATACTAATATCAAATCCATATTGTAATTTAACACAAATAAAAAATACACATGATCATATAAACAAATCAGATATAATATGAAAGAAGGCCGGAAGTACAGCTGGCCAGTAAAATAGACAGCTAGGAAAGATGGCCTGGGGAAAAACCTCTAGAAAATGTGGTCAAAATTGTGAAATATCCCTTCTTGTCCCTCTGTGACAAATAAAGAAACTAATTCAAATGCTGATGAGCAGCACTTATCAGCTATTCCTTGCTGGAAATCTCTGCATGCTCTCTCTAATTTTGTACAATAATTATTTTGTCCACTCCTTGTACATAAGTGGGTCATAATTTTTGCTTTGATAATTAAGATATTGGGGATATAGCAAGAAGAATATATGCACTGCTCACTTAAAGTCACATTGATAGCCTATGAATTTCAAAGAATAGCAATAGAATAAGCATAAACCCAATGAACCAATTTCTGAATGTGAAAAAATTAAAAATAGGTTGGCTTCTTACAATATCAACCTTCAAAGTCATCTCATTTACATCCATCTTTCCAAAACGTAGTTCCATACAAGCTGTCTAGAATTTGTTCCTTTATTGCAAATATCAAAGGTTCAAATGTATCATTGAAGAAGACTTTTTAGGAAACTTTATACTATGATACATAAAAGAATCAAAACACAACCTAAAAATCTATAACTAAGACTCAATGCTACCAAGTCTGATTTAATCAAATTATGAATAAATTAGAAAAGAAGATAGAGATTTGGACATAGTTATGAAACACAAATCATTATGTATACTACATTAATGTCTTGGTTTTATCATAAATATTTTTAAAATTTCTAATAATAAAAACAAACACTTTTAAGACAATACTGTATTTTTTAAAAAGAAAGCATCTTTAACATTTACTATAAAATAAAAAATTTAAAAATATTTTTGATAATCGCTAATGATCTAAGGGCTGAATAAATCATATGTCCAAGAAATCAAATCAAATTCTCAACATCTAAACAAATAACCTAGATCCAAACTACAATGAAGTAATTCTATGATATCATTTAAAGATTGAACGGTATTAGCTTTCTGGTGGATAAGCTGAATTTTCTAAGGAAATTTATCTGTAACGTGATTATATACCGTATTTTTCAGACTATAAAATGCATCAGAGTATAAGATGCACCTAGATTTCAAAGAGGAAAACAAGAAAAAAAATTAGTTTTTGGCCTCTGTGGGTCTGGTTTTTGCCCTCCCTGGTCCCCAGGAGCATTCTGCAGGCCTCCCAAGCCCTCTGTGTGTCCAGTTTTTGCCCTCCCGAACCCCCCCCCCACATTCCGTTTTTGCCTTCCCCAGCCCCCAGGAGCACTCTGCAGGTCTCCCAAACCTCTGCGTGTCCAGTGTTTGCCCTTCTGAACCCCCCACGCATCCCGTTTTTGCCCTCCCCATCTGCAGGCCTCCCAAAACCTCGGCACATCCTGTTTTTGCCAAAAACGGGTCAGTTTTGGGCCTCCTGAACCCTCCCACACGTCCTGTTTTTGCCCTCCTCAGCCCACAGGAGCACTTTGCAGGCCTCCCAAACCCTTCATTCATCCCGTTTTCGCAAAATTATATTTATTTTTTTCTTGAAAAGGAAAATGTTCTAGCTAGGGAGAACTCGGATGAAGTTTTAACCTGATTCCAATCTTGCAATCCAAGGAAAAAGTTGACAAAAATTGGGACTATAGAACCCTTTTGCTTACTAGATTTTAAAGGTATTTATTTATGCTAAGAGAACTAATACTGCTGTCTTAATTAAAATCTAAAAGTGAATTATTTATTGGATTTCTTACCTTTCCTTCAAAATAAGGTTTACATATGATGCTTATAAAGTTCTTATTCAGCAAAAAAAGAGAGAGATCTGTATCACACAGAAAATGATTACCTAGCATAGACACATAACAATTTAACTTAACTACCTGTTGCTTCTTTCTGTATGCAGCATAAAGAATATGACCTCAGTAAATGCTTCTGCTGTATCTCATAGGAAATTGTGTAACTGAATCACGGATGAAATAAAATAAATGTTCCTCCACACCCTTTCATTCCATGTTGCACAAAGGCACGTTCCCAAAAATAACTATAAATATCAAAAACACAATAAAAGAGGAAAGCATGGCCAAAACCATATAAATATTCCAGTGAAGGGGAGGATAAGAGAACAATGCTAAAATAAATAATAAGTAATAAAACAGTTGTGATTTTTTTATCTGTAGTGTCAAGCCAGTAGTGATCACATTTGCTGCAAAACTAGTGGACCAATTGACAATGACTCTGGTAGCTCACAACAATCAAAAAAGAAAATTACAAAAAAATCAATAAAGGATTAAAAGAAAATAGGGCATGATAAAGAGCCTCACTCTCCCCTGCCAAGGACTTGGATGGAAAGACAGGTCTTCACTAATAAGCATACAAAAGAAAAATAAAAGAAATACTTTGTCAGAAATGAACAAAAGGGGAAAGAAAAGGGAAAAATCACAGTCATGCTGAAGACTGTCATTTGTTATTCTTTCTAGTATTATGTAAATAAAGTTACAGTTAATAAATTGAATCACATCCAGTACTATGCAAATACAATTACAGTTAATAAATTAAATCACATCTAATTAGTACGTGAAAAAAACAAGAAAGTCCATGCCATGAACTAAACTTGGAAACTTAAATAGTCTGAAAAAAGCATTTCTGTATTGTTACCAACACACATGTGTCGGTGCAGTCATCAGCAGGTGATCCCAACACAATGGATATTTTTCTTATCGATTTATCACTAAAGTAAGGATCAAAGTATTGTAAGGATCAAATGGAAAACTAAACAGTGTATCTCCATTTAAGTAGTCTGGAGATAGATGCTGTTTGCTCTGAGCAGGAAGTCTCCTAGCCAATGATTAAAACATTTACTCCTATCACTGTTAAGCTCTGTTTAGCTGAAATGTATATTTCAAGGAAAGAGAATTTTAAAATTGCAGCTATCATCATAACATTCAAGACATTTAATAAGCTATCTGCTAAATATGCTGAATGTAGGCAGGCAGTTTCAATTTGCCATTTTAGCCACTTCGTGTTAGAAGCATTGCATCTGACAGGTGAATGCATTTTAATTTTACAAAATAGGACATAATAAAATTAATAGTGGAAGGTAAAGTAATATGTGGCTACAAAGGGAAACCTTGTTTTAGCCTTGTTAACAATTATAGCTCACATATTTGTACAGTTACTCTCTCCACCATATAAAACATATATGACCAAATTTGTTCAGCTGCATTTTAATCAATCTTAACTATTGATTATAGTTAATGATTATTTTATGGTTATATTATGATTATAACCACTCATTTTTTTCACCCCATTGAAAGTCTGATCTCTGCTTAGACATGACAATACTCTACCAATCCTAGAAGTATCTTTCCAAATAGAAAATGTTTTCCCTCTGTTTTTAATAGTTTCCCATATCCAATGTTGGCACTGAATATTCAAGAAATCAAATACAGTATATCCAGGTTTCTAATGTTCATGAATATACTGCTTTGCAATCCTGTTTTATTCTAAAGTTTTCAAAATCTTTCCTTCAAAATGCAAAGGAAGTTCTCAGATATCTTTTTGGCAATCAATGTGTTTTAGGAATTGTTGGCATATTGTACTTGAGAAGAACTAGTTAAAAAGTAGCACTTCCGTCCATGTTACACAAATTTGTATTGATCATGTATTTCAAACAGTAGATCTATTTCGTAGGTGGAAGTATGCCAGCATGAATAATGTTGAAACCAGACACACTATTTAATATTTAATCAACTACGATGACATTAGCTACCACCAATTACATCAAACGACTACTATACTTGAACTTTTTGTGTTTAATTCTATCGGTGCAAACAGTTAATGTAATTTTTCTGTTCAGCACAAACACAAATAAAAATAACTTTGCCCAAGGATGCATTATATACATATCAGAAAAAGCATAAAATATAACTACTTGTCTGTACAAAAAAAGAGATCTCTTTTATTGCATTTATAGTATGCAGGAGAAGCTACAATCATGCCACAGTTCGCTGCTCACTACTTGCTATCACCAACATGTTCACACTGAAAAATACTGGATTGTGCTTTCTATAGGCTCAATGAAGAAATTCATGAAAAATTATTAAAAACTGTGAAAGCATCAAGCATCACACTTGAATAGCTCCAAGTAGCATATACAGGATTATCTCATTTGGTCTAAGAATTATTTTATAAATTAGTATAAGCTGGGGAACAATTACTAGAACAAGATCATTTGATAAGCTTTTGTGGATGAGCACACTGCATCAAGGTCTTCTCAATTCAATGTCTATAAAGAACATTAATTCTTATATGAAATATGAAGTAATATGCAAAAACATTAAAACTAAGTATTACAACAAAAAAATTAATTAGAATGAGGAATAATAAAGATTAAAGTGGTAACATTGCTATAATAGTCAATGTTGAGAAAGTAACATTAATTTAAACCCCATCTAAAATCAGAGATGGATTAAGTATTTCCTAGTGAATACAATGAACATTCTAGAGCAAGGGTGTCAAATTCAATTTCATTGAGGGTCGCATCAGGGCTGTGTTTGATCTCGGGGACCAGGTGGGCGTGGTCATCTTGACATCACTTGTGTCGGGGGCACCTCTGGTGGCCCAGGCGGGGCTGGGGGGATCTGTTGTCTCCAGCAGAGGAAAGCAAGACCAGGGAGAGTGCCAAACCTTGTCCTTGTCCGCCTTGCTTACCTTCTCAGACCATGTGGAGGACCCCCAGATGGCAGTGCAGGCTGTCCAGAGCCCTAGGCAGCAGAAGGCAAGTCCCCAGCCTGGCCCTCAAGTCCTAGGGCACTGGGACCCCACGGCCAGCCCAGCCCCGCTTCTCTGAGGGGGTGCCCAGCTGCGCTTACCTCCTCCTCGAGGCTACTGCTGTTCTCACTCTCCTTGGACAGGTTGCTCACGGTGTGTGCAGGAGGGCAAAGTGTATGGGTCAGAGGGAGGCCCACTCCTTTTCCACGCAAGGAGACCTGGCTTTGTAACCAAAGCATCCACAGCGATACAATGGAAGAGGTCAGGAGGAGGAGACAAGGGGATGGTGAAAAGGCAGCAGGGCTGCTAGTGGCCAAGTGCTAAGGCAGGACCTTCTTTCTTTCTTCCTTTTTCTTTCTTCTTCATTCTCTTTTCTTCTTCCTTCCCCTCTTTCCTTCTTTTTCCTTACTTATTCTCTTCCCATCTCTCCTTCTTTTTCTTTTATTTCCTCTTTCCCTTTCTCTTGGATGCTCAAAGGCAAAACAGGAAACATTTCTCCTTTTGTTGTGCTTTTAGTTTGTTTTGCTAGTCCTCTGCCAGTGAAAACAGAGCCCAATGGGGCACCCGGCACCCCTCAGGGCTCCGTTTTCAGCCGTGATGGCCTCCTGCAGTCCTCTGCCAGTGCAGCCCCCAGGGCTCCATTTTCAATGGCAGAGGGCTGCACGAGGGTCGCACATGGCCCTCCTGGGCTCCATTTTTGCTTGCAAAGGCACCATGGGCCGATCCTTCATTGTTTCCAGGGCAGCCCCACGGGCCAGATCTAAGCGCCTCCAAAACTATCTGACCATGCCAACAGATCCTCCATATCCAGTTAGCAGGATAACTGCTCTAAAATACATGGTTTGAGGGGTGTCCATCTACCTGTATTGAGGCTGTGATTACCTGCAATAAGTCCATGACTACAACAGAAGCTATAAACTCAATGAATAGTTCACAGCCCTGATCCAATGAGATGTAGATTTACTTCGCCAAAGATTGAAGGAACTTCAATGCCAAACCATAAGATAAGATCAAAGAGCTGGAGACAGATCTGAATGTGTAGTAGATACAGTTTAATACTCACAACATGTAGATAGTCATAGCCTCTCAGTACAAAAGTAGGGTCCTTAGTCATAAATAAGATGCCTGTCTGTGTAATTTATTTTCTGCCCATTTATGGTTCAGGTATCACATAAGATCAGTGACAACTGTTGCCCTTGGTTCTGGACGGGGAGATCTCAGAAAAGACATAATCACTGCCCCCTTCCCAATCAGACTTCAGTAGGGCATTCCAGATCCACCTGCCCATGCACAACTAAATGTGATCATAAATCTGTTATTTAAAAGAAGCAGCTTGCCCCCAAATCTCCAAATACCTGACCATCAGGAGCCAGGAATGGTAGCCAGAAAATTGGTAGAATTGTTTTGATCACCTTTGCCTTGGAATAGCAACCTTGGCCCTCATACTTCTTAATCTCCCTCAACCCATCCTGCTTTCACCCCAAATCATGGTCAAATTCCATCCACATAAGCCTTATCAAAACTGTAATCTTCTAATCCACCCAACCACACAATAGCGTATCCACTATCAATACCACAAGCAGCACATAGGATCAAAATAAACATGGACTTACTAATTAGATAGGCCGCTCAGGCCAGAATAGAAACCACTACAATCTCAGTTTCTCTTATTCCCTACACAGTTACAGAACCAAATATAAAATAAATACAGCTTTCTGCACACTGCAGGAGTTTTTCCTCCTGCAATTCCCATTTTGCAGGCTGGAATCCCCTATCCATATTCTGACTTTCCCTACTTAGAACTCTCTCTCTCTCTCTTGGATGGAGAGAGACCTTCAATGTCCTGCTGGCATCCATTAATTATAGGCGGAAATTACACCAGATACTGTCCAAATTATTTTCCAATTCACCTTCAACATCTAAAACAGCTAACAGCTAAAAATGAGTCTCCATTCCAGTTTTAACTCAGATGTCATTCCTAAGTTATTCAGCAAGACCTGCCCAGGATCCAATATCAATGACATCTCCAAAGTCTCTTTCAATAACTCCTACTCTTTAGGGCAATTCTTTAAAACTGCCAAGGCTGCCTTTCCAGGTAGTCAGTGGATGCTCTGATTGGAAGCTTTGCTCATAGCATGGGTATCTGTCATCCTGTCATTGCTGTCATCAGTACTCCTATTTAGGTCCAAAATAATATTGATTATGTGCTGTCAAGTTGGTATCAACTATTAGCAATCACATAGATAGATTTTCTCTAGCATCTGTACCTCCCTCCCTGTGGCTCCCAACTTTTTCAGGGTTTCTACAGAGATATAGTCTTTGCACACTGTGTTCAAAATATTATCATTTGTATGCTGGTCTATGCCCATATTAAAGATTTGATTTGATGATCATTTCAGTCCAGTCACTTGTTCTTAAAGTGGGAACTCAGATGATTTGTTTAACAATTTATTTGTTTTTCTTGACTATCCATGGTATTCTCAGGAATCTTGTCCCACACCAAACTTCAAAAATATCAATAATCATTCTATCCCGGGTTTACTAAAAAGCTACCAAAGGACTCGTCACATAATTTCTTCTACCAGACATTTCTTCCTAAAGACCCTGGCTTATGGAAACCACAATCTTATACTTCTATTGTACAAAACGCCTTCATTTCCTTATGTTATCATATCCTACTCAAAAGGTCTTACTACTAGCCTCCAGTTCTATTTTCTGTTCTCTTTTAGGTTCACAATACCTGGATTTCCATACCCTGTTTCTCCCAAAATAAGACCTCCCTGGATAATGAGCCTAATGGGGCTTTTGAGCACGTATGTGAAAATAAGCCCTCTCCCCAAAATAAGCTCTCCCTAAAATATTGCAAAATGGCAGCATGAGGTGACCATACTTGCCGCCTCCTGCACCTCAAAAATAGTAAAACCTCCCCAAAAATAAGGCCAAGCACTTATTTTGGGGGTCAAAAGAAAATAAGACCCTGTCTTATTTTCGAGGAAACACGGCACTACAAAATAATCATTTAGATTTAACTATGAAGAAGCATTGATTGGTTTGCAGGTCTTCTGGAATCTTTATGTTGGCCTCTTATGCACAGCAAGATGGCACAGAAAATAATACTGTGATCTCTATAGGAAATACATTCTACTGCATTATTTCCACCTACATGATCTTGCTAAGGAAAAATCATAAGGCCACCCAGACAATGTCATTCATTGATATGTGAACAGAAATATCATCAGAATTCAATACTGAGGCAAAGTTTCCAAGGATATTATCTGTCCTTCTTATGTTTTCAATTCTATAGCTACTGATGCACTAATAGTTGAACAATGTTTCATGACCATGTTCTATTAACCACTGGAACTGGGAAAACTACTACTCAACATAATATTAGGAGTTAGCCTGTATGTCTTATTTATATAAGCAATAACTGATTCTGCAAATATTGTATTGATTTCTAAATTAATTTATTTAAGTTGTTAAGAGGGCCTTTAGTTAGCAATAATTTATCCTGCAATGCTCAAAATCATACTAGTGGCTAGAATGGAACATTCATTAAGCAAATTTGTTTTGTCCCAACCGATACGAGACTGATTTTACAGTCCCTCCCTGTTTAGCAAATAATTGATATGCTTAAATGGTAAGGACCAAACACTGTATCACACGGTTTAATGAAATGCTTGGTACTCATTGTAGGTAGATTGTATGGAATATGTTTGTAAAAAAAAAACAATTAATTTATTTGCACAAAAAAAAAATGTGTGTGTGTTAAGAAACTATCCATACTCAAAATGAGTCTTTACGTATTTTTGAAGGTGGTGTAATTTTAGGGACTGGAAATATCCTACAGTTTTCAGACTTAGCAGATATCCAAAAATGATGCAGTAGCTCACACATATTCTGTAGCAGAACAAAACTACAACTATGAGTCAAGATTTTGTACATTACAGAACCAATTGTATTTCACAATTATTTCAGTCAGAAAATCAATATTTGTGGGATCCTTTAGCTTCCTTTGTTTCCTCCTCTTTTTACTATTATACAGCTGGAAGAACTGAAAATAATCGAAAAGGCTGAGTACAGAAACTATTTGCCAAGATACCACTGAATTAGAATGAAGTATAACCTTACTATTTACATACCAATTAACTCACTAATAGCAAGTCATTCTAAAAACTACAATGGAACTTCCCCCCCCCCCCCAGAAAATGACTGTCTCAGCTTATACAGCACCCTTCAGTGAAGTTCTCCAAAATATTTATTTTAATTAAATTAAGGCATTCAAAACCTCATACTTCACAATTCCCAGACCTATTTAACAGTAAATTGTATTTTCCTTAATAGTCTGATCCCTTAAGCCTACATAGAAAGCATCTAATGGACATGTATGACACTATCCTTTCTTTGTTAAAGAAACACAATATATACCAATAATGCTCTTATTGGTTATTTTATATTTTATGTAAACCATTGTCTTTTCAGTTGCAGTATTATAGGAATATATCTAATAAATAAAATCAGGATAACTGGCAGCACTATAAATAGTATTCTTAATCTAGATCTCACCATGATACGTTTATCTGCTAATAATGCTCTTCTACTTCTTACAGTATAATCCCATACAACAGATATACTGGCGGATTTTCTAAATCAACCTCAGTTTGATCTAAGCCATTGTTTTGGGTTAACACAGCCCAGGTCACTTTGATGTCAGGAACTAGATAGAGGCCGACGTCCCACCTAGTTCTGTGGATTTTCAATTTCATCAGTCATAAATATCCTTCTGAATAATTAAAGAATGGGCCTTGAAGATACATCTGAAAGTGATCAGTCTTAGATGATGATGTTAAGGATGCTTATTGAGTTCCCTGTTCATTGGTCAATAGCAGTAAGACTTAAACTTATATACCGCTTCACAGTGCTTTACAGCACTCTCTTAAGTGGTTTACAGAGTCAGCATGTTGCCCCCAACAATCTGAGTTGGAAGACTTCAGCTGCTCAGGATCAAAGGAATCAAACTCTGGCAATATGAGCAGAGTTAGTCTGCAATACTGCATTCTAACCACTGTACCACCACAGCTAAATGATTCCATAGGGCTCTAAGTATCTCCTATGTAAGTGATGGTGAACCTTTTTTGGCTGGCATGCCAAAAGCGGGGGGGGGAACGTAGGAGGGGTTGTGCATGGGTGTGCCACACCCATAATGCTATGGCACGACCCCAGCACGCATGCATGCATGACCAGCGCCCCCCCCCCCATTTTTGGCATGTTTTTTTCACCCTCCCCAGGCTCCAGAGGTTTCATAGGAGCCTGGGGAGGGCGAAAACAGCCTCCCCCGCTCCCCCGGAGGCTTCAGGAGTTTCCCTGAAGCCTCCGGAGTGCGAAAAACTGGCCCTACGGGCAAACTGGAAGTTCAGGAACAGACTTCCGGTTTGCTTGTAGGGCCGGTTTAGCCCTCCCGAGTCTTCAGGGAAGCTTCCTGAACGCTCTGGAGGGCTAAAACCGGCCCTATGAGCAAACCAGAAGTATGTTCCTGAACTTCCGGTTTGCCCGTAGACCTGGTTTTTCGCACTCCGGAGGCTTCAGGTACCCTGACAAAGGTTTGCCTTGATACTGTTAGGAGGTTATAACTGCAGTGAGGGAGGGGGGTTAGATCATTATTTTATGGATGACACTTAACTCTGTTACTCCTCTTCCTCTACTAACTCTTCCGTCTCACTCCAAGTAGGAAATGTGATACTACCAGTGTACAATGATATAACCTTCTCCTTGAAAACAGTTTTAACTTGGGAGTTATTTTGACTGAAAGTGTGTGAGTGTGTGTGTGTGTGTGTGTGTGTGTGTGTGTGTGTGTGTGTGTGTGTGAGAGAGAGAGAGAGAGAGAGAGAGAGAGAGAGAGAGAGAGATCTAAATTTTATCATCTGGATTACTGCAATACAACTGGTCCAGAAGGCTGCAGCTTGTTAACAGGAGCTGCACAGAAGGAATGTAAGTGAAATGAATGCATTATCTCTTACAAGGATGTCACCACAATTCAGCTTGCTGATGTTGATCTTTAAAGTCTTGCAGAATCAGAATATTCCTCATCTTATATATTTCAGGAGCCCCTCATATCCATCTCACATCTTGGAGGAAGTCTACATAGGCTTTGGAATGACCTTTTGGGGTGGTCATTATTTTTCCTTATTAATAGCCTCTCAAAAACTGAAGTCCTTTCCTTCTTAGAACAATCTTTAATATATAGTTCTATTGTTGTGATTTTCAAATTGTCCTTTAAATGTTTCCATTACAGTTCTGGTGCCTCTTTGCTGTCTTAATTTGTCATGTTTGATTCTATAAATAGTATAAACCAAACATCAGCAGGATATATTTAAGGCATGTTCTTAAACTCTCAAGTTTGGTTTTCCACTCTCATATTTCAGTCCATATATACAGAAATACCACTCGCCTCTTCGTATATCTGAAGAAGCTGCAAATACGTTATGGTATCAGTTAGTTTCAAGGTATGCCAACCTTATTTTTTTTATTATTTTAACTTTCAAATGCAGAAGTGGAACACCATTTTTCAAACTATTGTCTGAGAAGCAATTAATTGTTTAAAATCATAACATCTGAGAATGATTCACTTCTATTTCTAGAATTTATCTTCCTTATTTTTTTCCACCTCCATTGTGTTCAGGTTATTTGAACATGGAAAACAAATGTTGGAAATGTTTTCCCCCTTTCTCTCAGTGAATGACATGTTAGTTTTAAATGAAAACAGACTCAGATTTTTTTTAAAGCATGTCTCCCCATTTCACAGCAGTCTGAGGAACAATTGTCCTAAATAGCTTCATAAAAGAAATCCTCACATTGTTTCAGAAGATTTAAACAATTTATCAACAACCATAGGGTTATTATTGCCAATCTGGAAAATTTAAGTATGGAAGGGGGAAAAAAACCATTTTAAGACTGATTCATTTTCCATGGAAACAAGATCAGAATATCAGATCACCATGCAATCAGACTACTTCTGGGAAGATACTAACACTATAAGCTTAAGTTGCATGGAGTTGAAACAGCAATTGGCCTGGTAAAATTCTTTTTTAATCTTATCATAGTTGGACTATTCTTGAGGGAGCAAGGCTTACAGCTAGCCATTGCTAACTCATTTGGAGAGAGAATAACAATTCCTTCAAGGTAAATAACTTGCCAAACCTGTCACTCAAGCTGTCCGGCATTATATGCAGCCAGGTTGGTAACATTTTTCTGAGCTATTTGTTCTTATCTGCAACACTGAAATAATTACTCAGTTTTAAAAACTGCTTTAAAAGGCATCTCATTCAAGCGCTTTAGAGAAAAACCTTTATATCAAATATTTGTAATATTTTGCAGTATGCTCTGAAACTGATCTACATCCAGTGGCGTAGCGTGGGGGGTGCAGGGGGGGCTGGCCGCACCGGGCGCAACATCTGGGGGGGCGCTTGCACTCGCAGCTCTCTGCCCCTGCCTGGCTCACTCACTCTCTCTCACTGCAGTGCTGGCTGTGCGAATCCGATCCGAGCCGCCGAGTCGCCGCCCACTGTGGAGGGGAGGTGCCAGGCGTGCGGTGCGGTGCGGAGAGAGAGCGAGGGACTATCACTGTTTCTATAGCGAGTTGTGAAAGAAGTTTCTCAAAACTTAAACTATTTAATACATATCAGAGATCTACAATGAGCCAAGAAAGACTGAGTAATCTAGCAATACTGTCCATTAAAAGAGACTTTAATGTAGATTTCAATTCCGTTGTTGAAAAATTTGCGCTAATTAAATTGTAGATTTGTATTCATAGACCTGCTGAAAATGTGGAGAATGTGTAATGCATGTTCGCACTCAATAAAGTGTTTGAAAATAAACTTGTATTTAGATGCATTTTACTTTAATTACATCAGTATTTTCATAACAAACAATACATGTGCTTAGGGGGTAAGGGTTTCTTTAACTAATCTAGTGGAAGAGACTCGAGTGCTAAAATCCACGGGTTAGGGGGCGCAAATTACTTGCCTTGCCCCGGGTGCTGACAACCCACGCTACGCCACTGTCTACATCTATCTGATCTATCACAGTTCACAGTTCAGAATGTGTGACAGACCATTCCTAAATAAATTACAGATAGCCCTCCTTTAGCCACTACAATTGGGATCAGTAAGTCAGTCCTTAAGCAAAATGGTCGCCAAGAGAAAGCATTATTGTGCTTATGATGAATTCAGCTCTCCTTTTCTTTACAGACCTGCAAAGGTCACAAATGTGATGATTGACTGTAAAGTTAATTTTCCATCACTGCTGTAACCGTGAAAGGTTGCTAAATGATGACTACTTGTACTATGATTATATTGGCTTTATTTTGCTTTTGCAAACAGAGGTAGTCCGCATTTAACAACCCGAATTGGGAGCAGAATTTCCACTGCTTGGTGAAGCAGTCATCAGGCAAAACATACACATGACCACACTGCTTGATGATGGCAGTTCTGGTAGTCATAGATTGTGGCCAATAGGCCAGGATTATGCAGTCCCATAGGCAGGGTGATGGAGATATTGAAGTACATGCTAAGGTTTTAAATGTGGGTGGGCTATCAAAAGAAAACCAGCCAAAACTAGCATTCTTCAATACAGTTGTAATTTTGAATGGATCATAATTAAGTGTGGACTACCTGTACACCATTAGAAAAACCAGAAGGCTAGTTTAACTTTAAGGTATGTTTCAAAGATGTGAGTTGCTTAGTTTCTCCAGAAACTATTTGTTTTGGAAAAATTATATAGCTGCTTACTCCCTCATGGAAACTCTAGGCGGTTTACAGAAAATAAAATCACATTTTATAGACTGCTCTCAGAGAAAATCTATCTTTGCGTGTTCAAGCAGCTATGAAGAGAACTATCATCAGAAATTATGAATTCATCTGTGAAAATGCAGGCCATTACAGTCATAATCTTTTAAGCGCTGTTAGTTGGTTCCCACAGTTTACCACTAGTTGCAATTCTACATATAGTCATAGGGATGCACAGAAAGCAAAATGACAAAACAGGGATTGTGACAGAAGTCCTGGCCCCTTTGCTCATTTAGTCAACTTCCTATAAGGAAAAGGCTTGTGTCACCAAGTTAAACCCCTTGTTTCATCATTCTGGTGAAATCTTGGAATTTTACATTCATTTTTGTACAGAGTGTTATTAAAAACACCTCTCTATTTCATGAATCAAGCTAAAAATGCTTTTCAAATATTAAGTTATTTATTATATAGTGGCTGGGAAAAAATATTAGAGTGATACCATTAGAAAGCTGACAAATGCATGAAGGCTGTATTCTCATATCATATTAAGATAAATTTTTTTATTTTATTTAAAGAGGCATATTGACAAAACCAAATTCCCAAGTGGTGATAAGACAAAGTAAAGCAAAGCACAAATAAGAACACTACCAAATGAACAAGTTTCATCTCTGTCTCTAGCAATTACTACCAACATGTAGAATTGGTAGTAATTGCTGTGTACAGGACAAGCTGCTTTCATAAAAGAGAAATATCATCTTCTGTTCTTGGATTTAAAAAAATGTTTTATTAATAAGATAAAATACAGGATGGTTTGCATTCATGAAGTAGATTTGTTCATCATGTTTATAAAACACAAGGTAAGTACCAGCATATTAGATCAAATATGGGCACTACATTAATAAGGATGGGTTGAATCTCCCTTTCTTAAAATTCTACTGAAATTACAAAACAAAGTTTTCAGTGCAAATATAGAAATGAATGTGCATCATTCTTTGGAAGAAAAAAAACTGCTTAGAGAGGGTTATAAAACACTGAAGTGGTATATAAGTCTAAGCGCTATTGCTATTCTTTGAAAATCATATTCAAGAAGAAAGTGTCCAGAAAGATAAGAGAATTCAACATCACTGCAGAGAATAAATATTTTCAGACTTTCCTATAAACTGTTTAACCTGTTTCTAATACCACTGAAGCACAAATGAACAGGAGGCTATTTTGTCTTCATTAGCCAAACAGTTGAAAGAATATTTTATAGCTTACCAAAATTGATATCTTTATTACAGAGTTAATGTACAGGTAATCCTTATTTAGCAACTATTTGCAGTTACAACCATGATTAAAAAGTGCTTTTGTGACCAGTTTCATTTACAACCTTCATAGATCTGTAAAGCAAAGGAACGGTGAAGTGATACCTATAAGTAGAATTGCAGTTTAATTTAGCACCCACTGTGCTTAACTATTGAGTTGCAGGTCTCAACTGTGGTTGGTAAAGAAGGACTAGTTTCATCAAAATTTTACACAGGTAGTCCTTGACCTATGACCACAATTGACCCCAACATCTATGTTGTTAAGCGAGATATTCATTAATTGAGTTTTGCCCCATTTTATAACTTTTCTTGCCACAGTTGTTAAGTGAATCACTTCAGTTGTTAAAACAAGGTTAAGTGGATCTGGCTTCCCAATGGCCTTTGCTCAGGTCACAAAAGATGATATGACCCTGGGACACTGAAATTGTCACAAAGACCAATTGCTAAATGTACAAATTTTGATCATGTGACTATTGGGATGCTGTAATGATCATAAGTGTGAAAAACTGTCATAAGAGTTTTTTCAGTGTCGTGACTTTGAACGGTCACTAAACAAACCATTGTAAGTTGAAGACTAACTGTACTCATTCCTGTGTACTTTTTTTAGACACATAAATAAAAACGGAATACAAATCTGATAAAGCATATAAACAGTCCGTTCTTCTTTATGTATGACTACGTTGGCCAACACATACATTCTCACACAATAATTTTAATACATATGTTGTAAAATATCAATATTTATCTGCAAAATATATACAAAAATATGTAATTAGGTTACTTTTTGTTCTTTATTTAAATGACTTGATAGTAACACTGCACTACATCCAAATCCTTAATCAGGTAACTATTAAATAAATATCTGTACAGAATCTAGTCTTAAAAGTTTAATTTACATTTTGGTTTACATCAGTTAAGTGATGACATGGTTATTTTTTAACCCAAAAAATAGTTTTATAAAGTCACTATTTTAGATGCAAATGCTTTTCCTGAACTTAGTATTCACTCACTCAGTGTTCACTATTGATCCAAAAGAAAAAAATTATGCATATTAGATAGTTGCTTCAGCATCTAAAAATACAGTGAATGTCTAAAGAGAAGACAGATCATTCCTAGAGAATAAGCAGCAAATGTCCAACTTTCCCCCCCTCACAAATGATAAACTCATTAAAGTGATTAAAGATTCTAATTAAAGAAATTTCATTTCATATACACTTCAATTTACAATCATTTATTTAATGTTTTGCCACATTTCCTGACACATTTTCAATTTCCAATTAATGATATGTGTGTCGGAAAAGCTATACAAGTTACACTACTACATTGTAAATTAGTAATACATAAAAATAAAAATATGCCTTTAAATGGACAATTCAAAATACAGTTTGACAGGAGAATCAGGGTAGTATAGTGGTTTAAAATGTTGGACGAGTAACATTCTCCTCAGCCATGGAAACTCAATGGGTGACTTTGGTCTAATCACTATCTCGGGCCAATATATGTGCACTTGATCTCCTGAATTAAAGCTGGGAGGTAAATGTAATAAATAAATCAGGTACAATCTTGTAATATTGCAGAAATCAACAAAATACAAATAAAAAACTACAGTGTCATATTAAAGTTGCTGCACACAATTTGGACAATGTTTTTGAACTGTGGGCCATCATCCCTAACTGGGGTGCTTTAAAGGAATCTGTTAATACTTTTGCAAAAGAAAACAGTCTACTCCGATGTCAACGTTCCTATTCATTAACTGACTCCATTGAATCATTCAATCCTTGGTGCTCTCTGAGCCTGGTTGTTTGCTTGTAGATGTTGACTAAGTAACATCAGCAAACAACCAAGCCCAGAGAGCATCAAGGACTCCACACTTCAACCCTGAGCTACATATATTCTCTTCTAATTATAATGAATCTATAAGGTTAAAATTACCATAGGCTCTAAGGAGTTTAAGCAGGATACCTGTAAAGGTTCCTCAAAAAAGGGACCTTCAGCAAACCCTCTCTCCCCAATCTCACTGGGAGGCAGATTTAACCTCAGCTCTCAGAACTAGGAAGCAGAGTTGCCCCATCGGGGAGATGGGAGGCCTATAAATTTAATAAATAAATAATCCAGAGAAGGAGGTTTTGCAGATATCCGAGCCCTGAGCAATAAAGGTTTTTAAAGGTGACAATCAGCAAGCTGAATTGTACCTGGAACTAACTGGCACTCAGGGCAGTTCCAGAAGCAACACAGAAAAATGTTGATGTGTTCATAATTATATGGGCAGCTGCATGCTGTACCAGCTGAGGTTTCCAAAAGGCTTTCAACATCAATTTGAACTGCAGGAGCCTAGGTGTGAGATGAAGAAGACATGAGTGACCAGGGATAGTACTTCCTGAACCAGACATGGCTGCAACTGGCCACAATTAATTAAGATAAAATAAGCAGAGCCATTAAATGACAAGACTTGCTCAGTGATTCAGCTGATTAACGAACGCAACCACTAAAGTTAACCACTGGACATCAAAGTTGTCCTTCGTACCCACACACAGCCCATTACTTTCCATCCATGATCAATAGAACAATTGCATCCAGAACATCCAAGTGATGCCTATGGACCCTCTCATGTTGTTGGAAGATCCGCATACTTTGGCTTTCCATCATGGTTTCTACTAGCAAGGTTTAATAACAAATGTTTTTTTTAAAAAAAAAATAAAAAATGCGCACAGAAACAGAACGGATTAGTTGCCTGCTTTAGAATTGCTCAGATATTTGAGAGAAGAAACTATAACACCAAGCAGAAAATACACCATACCAAGGTGTGGTATTTGAGAATGTTAATATATGGGCTTCCGAGTGACTCAGACCTCATATGTCTTAGCCTGCACTGACTGACAGTAAGGTTGCAATCAAGATTTCCTCTCATTTTAGCCCTGGAACTCAGCTAAAGCCAAATGAAGCTTTGATTGCTAGTTAGCTCATTTTGGCTGCCTATTTAACATACCGTCTTTTCTATACCTTCGGCTCACTAAGCCCAATCTAGTCTAGTTTCCCAAAGCAGATCTTGGGCACAGCCTGACTCATACCGAAGATAGCAGGGACCAACCTACAAGACGCTCCAGTTTCTTCCTTAAGACGAAACCATCACCTAACAACTCCTGCTCAGCATGAATCCATGCCTCCTTTCTTGCCCTGTATTGTTCAGGCCCTCTTTTTTCTTTGTTTAAGGAGCGAAAGGGGAGGAAAAACTGCACGACCAGCCAAAGCAGCTCAAGCTCTCTCCCCCCACCCTCTCCTTTAAGGAGAGAGAGAGAGAAATCACGGATGCTGTGATTCCCCTTTCGAAAAGCCCCAACGCTCTTTCCAAGGAAACCGACGTCCTTCAACCCACCGCTGGAAAAACCCCAGAGCGCGCCTGTGAATCGAGATCAAGCCTTAGAGCAGAATTCTAAGCTCTGAAAAGGAAGAGAAAGAAAAAAAGGGAGAAAAAGGAGGAGGGGGATTTTTTTTTCCTTTGGGCCCCGCCCCTCCTCCTCCCCCCCCCCCGACGTGGGAAACGGACCGACCTCCCCCCCCTCACGTTACCCAAGTCACCCTTTTCTCTCTCTCTCTTCCCCCGAGGCGCTTCCACTACTTCGCTCAACAAAGCAGCCCGGGCGCGACCTCCCTCCCGCTCCCCACCGCACGGGGGAGATTGCGGGGCGGAGGGGCTGCGCCTGTCTACACACATACATATACAAAAGCAGCCGGCCGAGCTCGTTCGCTCCTTTCCCGCAGAGGGTTGGTCGCGAAGCCCGGGCATAATAAAGAGCAACCGGGGTGTATGGGGGGAGGAGGGGGGGAACTCACCCAGAGCTCCGTGCCCCAACTCATGGCGACTCCGCTGGCAGCGCAAGCTTCGCCGTCGGCGCTCCTTTGTGGCTCTTCGGGTCGCTTCTCCTGAGGCTTTTCGGCTCTGGCAGGAACGGCGGCGGCAAGCGACGCACCCCGTCCTTGTCCTCTGAGCAAGTCCCCGAGCGGTGGAGAAGCGTCGCCCCGCTTAACGGTGGAGAGGTGGTAGTAGTACTACTAGGTAGCAGTAGTAGTGGCGGCAGAGGCAGCGGTGACCGAAGCTCCAACTGCGCCTCGCTTCAGGATGGGAATAAGGAAAAAGAGGGGGACGGAGAAGGAGGGAGGCAGGGTAGCCGCGAAGGAGGCTGGGAGAGGGGCGGGCTCGGCCACCGCAGCCGCTCCTTAGGGAGGCCCGGGGATTAGGCGCGAGGCGAGAACTGGTTTCTTCGCTGCTGCTCGCTCGCTGGCTGACCGGCCGCCGCTGGCCCGCTTGCTGCCACGGCCGTCTTGACGCCACGCGATCTGCCGGAGGAAGAGGGCAGACTCTCCGCGGGGAGGGAGGGCTCCGAAGCCTCTGGGTTACTACAGGTGAGGAGCTGCCACCTTTCCGCTCTCTTCCGCTTCAGAAAAGCAAAGCACACAAACACGATTGGCAAACGGCGCTACTCCGGTTCCGGATTCCGTGCGAGTAAAACATTAAAAAAAAAATATCGAGCGTCCACGTGTCCGACAGTAACGTGGGAGCAGTTAGTCAGGAAAATCGTGATCCCCTTTTCAGGAGCAAATTTATGACAATTCGCCACGGCCAACTCATAGAATCATGAAAGAAATGATGCAAAAGGAGGGAACAGAATGGCAAAAATGAAAATATTTTTTTATTTATTTTAAATAATTACCGGTATATAGAATTGTTAAATTTTCTGGCAGTAAGTTGGCTGTGGCAAGTTGTACCCGTTCCCAGCTAAGGATGTTTGCATTTCTGCAGAGTTGCCTTAAGTGGCCTCGTATGGTTTCTTTCCTTTTCTAGTTAGCAGGTTTTGGACTCTTTGGGGGGGGGGGGGGTGCATTAAAAGAGACCATTCACACAACTGAATTCTTGAGTGGTTAAAGATGTTCTCGACTACTTCTAATTCCTTTCCTTCCCTTCCCTTCCCTTCTTTCCCTTCCCTTCCCTTCCCTTCCTTCCACCAATATTTTATTGTCTTGGCCACACTTCAGAATGTGCATATTCATGTTTTTAGATAGACGTTAAAAGAAGAGATGGAATTCAGTCCAATGTACACTTTACAAAAATCAGGCAAAATTGCCTATCTGAAGGCCAAGAATGTTTTTTAGCTGCTGGAACAAAATAACAAGATAAATAATTGTCTGCTAATTGATGCTTCAAGTATAGAAATTATAGCCTATCGCAGTTAACCCTTAGTATATCTAAAGGTGTCCTAAATGCTTTAGGCAAGCATAAACAGGTTCCTATCTAAATTGGCTGGTGGTGGATTTTTTGCAATAGTTTGCAAACTCAGATGGTACCAAGCACTGAATATAAGGGTTATTTACAGGAAGCAGTTCCTTGCTGCTAATATTAATGGGGTAATGAAATGTTTGCAAGGAAACAAGCTCATAGAGCACCTGGGACTCCATAGCTTTTCACAATGGCACGTCTGAATAATCGACGTATAAGGTATTGCTCCTCACAAGGTGTGTGCCCTCTTTGACTAGTGGAACTATTGACTAAAGAAGTTAAAAACGGTGTAACCATGTAACCATTCCGTGTAAATAAAAAAAATAAGTGCCATAATCTAATTTGATGGGATCCAGAACTGATATAATGCATTTAGAATATAAGGGGAGGTGACTGAGAGGAGGGTAGGATTTCTGCATAAATCTGGGTGAAGTGAGAATATATGGTTGGAAAAATAAGGACGGTAAACTCCCATTACTTGACCCTGCTCCTGCCACCTAGCTGTTCAAAAGCATGCAAATCCGAGTAGATAAACACGTGCCACTTCAGTGGGAAGGTACTAACAGCATTCTGTGCGTCTAAGGATATACTCATGCTGGCCACATGACCACAGAAGTGCCTTCACACAATGCTGTTTCCCTGGGTTAAGAAACAGAGATGAGCACCACCTTCTAGAGCCAGACACTACTAGTCTAGGGAAACCTTTACCTTTTTACATTTACTTAGCAAAAAGAGGGGCTGATACCTGTTGTGATATCCACTATATCTTCTCTATGAGTAGCTCCCATTGACTTTGAAATACTCAATTTTCAAAAAGGGAATGAGGTCTTTTAATATCCTGCGATTTTAATATGACTGTTTTTCCCTTATTATGTTAACAGAAGTGCAGCAGTCAGAGGAAAAAAATTCTTGATACATTGAAGAGGCAATCATTTGGCTTCTGCAGGTGATAAACACTTGGGGAAAAAATGAAGAAGAAATTTTCTGGAAAGAAATGTTAACAGTTTAAAGATTGGGTGCGCCTTTCTTATAGTATTTGGTGATTAAATGTGGTGGAATCTCCAGCTAAAGGAGGGGAAGTGTGAAGAAGGGGGAGAGCGTAGAGTCCTTGCACATCAGGAAGTAACACTGGTCTTCGCTCCCCCAGAATCTCTGAAACCCTTATCTGGCATTTCCCAAGAGAATGCAGGCAGTTTGGTGAGATTCTTGTATACAGACATGCAGCAATAAAGTTGTTTGATCTACTCGTGTCATTCTGTTTTTTTTTTTTTACCTGGCATTAAATGTTATACAGGTTATGATTTATGACTGAACCCAGAATTACAGTTGTAAGTTCGTGGCACTCATTAAGTGAGTCACCACATGACTCTACCTTTTTTGCAGTGGTCATTAAGTGAGCACCATCATTGTTAAGAGAATGCTGTCATTGTTAAGCGAACACCGCAATCGTTGCGCAAAGATATTTTTTTCAGTGAATGGCTTTTCCTGGAAACCGGCCAAAAAAGCCCAAAATTGTGATCATGTGACCACAGAACTCTGCAAAATCCCATAAATATGACACCGTTGCCAAGCTCCCAAAATACAATCACATAATCATAGGGGGGGGGTTCAGCCCTCAGAACTTTGAAAATGGGTCATGAGTAGCTTTGGGAAGTGCTTCAGAAATTCAAATATTTTCTAAATAACCAATGGTTAAGCAAGGATTATCTATAAATCAGGGATGTCAAACCTTCATCACGACATTATCACGGGACGTATTGGGACTTTTTTCCCTTTCGCTAAAGAGGGTGTGGGCGTGGCCAGAGTGTGACGCATCCAGCCCACAGGCTGCGAGTTGGACAGCCAAGCTGTAAATGAAAGGACGAATAAAGCATGTGTATCATGTCAGGTGGATTGTCAGTATAAAAGAGAGGTAGGGTTGACTCAAAAAACGATAACTAACAGGCTTGCAAAACAAGCAAACAAGTGGTGGATGGGATCTTGGCACAGAGTTTGAAACACTCCGGTTAGCTTGAGAACATACTCTATGAGGTAATATTGAGTCAGGTAGTTAAATCACCATTTCTCTTTGACTTTTCTAGTGTTAACCTATAGACAGCTGTTGCTATAGATGTAATTAAATATGCCCACCATTTGTCCTGGACTTCATTGTGTAGTTGTTCTCTATGATTCCTATCAAGTCATTGATAAAGTAACTTTCACATTTGCAGCAAAACTAACCTAGATGATTTTGTCATCTTATCTAAAACAGTCATCCCCAGCCTTTTGGGCATCAGGTACTTGTTCCAAGGAGAGGTTTTTCCACAGACCAGAAGGTGTGGTTTTGTGTGCTGCCTGTATCCCGCAGATGGGGTTTTGGTTGTTTATGCAGACCGGTTTCGGGCATGCCACAGACCAGTGCCGGTCCACGGACTGGAAGTTGGGGGCTCCTAATCTAAAGGACTGTAACTAATTTATTTAATTTTGTGTATTGTATATCCTAACTAATGCAAATAAAAAATGAAAGATTTCACCAGTGTCAAGTGACTCAGAAAAATGAACACTACACCAATTGTGCCAGTTGCACCCATCTTTAATTGTCCTTCAGGATTGCAACTTTTGGGCACAAGGTGTGATTAAGGCACGCTGAAATTCCAAATGTTTATGACACATTTGTTTTTAAAATGATCTGGCTTAGTATCTAAATGTAGTCCAGAGGCAAGGCTGAAGGCTTAAACTTTGCTGTGAATCAGTCAAATTTCCCTTGTTATTTTTTAAAATTAGAATAATCTTCGAAAAACGTAAGATAAGAGCGAATAGATGACACAATTTTTCTGGTATGAAGCAGCAGTCATTCAGAAGAAACTTACTGTAAATTCCAGTCTTTGTTTTATTGTCATCTTTTTTTTTTCCTGTGGAGGTCTGAAAAGTAACTTGGTTTGCATGAAGATATATTGAATGGCTAATTTGTCGATATAAGGGATACAGTAGCTCAGTGGCTAAGGCATTGAGCTTGTTGATCAGAAAGGTTGGCAGTTTGCCAGTTCGAATCCCTAGCACCGCGTAATGGAGTGATCTCCCATTATTTGTCCCAGCTTCTGCCCACCTAGCAGTTCGAAAGCATGTAAAAATGCAAGTAAAAAAATAGGGACCACCTTTGTTGGGAAGGTTCTGTGCACCTTCGGCGTTGAGTCATGCCGGGCACATGACCACGGAGGCGTCTTCGGACAGCGCTGTCTCTTCGGCTTTGAAACGGAGATAAACACCGCCCCCTAGAGTTGGGAACAACTAGCACATATGTGCGAGGGGAACCTTTACCTTTAATTTGTCGATGTAAAAACATTAATGTAATAACAATAATAATAATAATAATAATGTAGTAACAGCATTTTGAGTCTATTTAGATAAGTGCTGATGGATACATTAGTGAAGGCCAAAGTTGTTTTGCTGTCTTAAGGCAAAGGAGATATATATATATATGGGTCCATCTAGAGTTGTCAATTGGACTGGAAATTAAATCTTGTTTTAATTCTGTTTGAAAATTCAGAGAGTCAAATTGGTGTAATGTTACAGTACTGGCCTAGAAACTAAGAGACTGTACGTTATGGTCGTCGTCCCCTTAGGCCCAAAAGTTGGTTAGGTGTCTTTGGGCCACTCACTCTCTCAGCCCAATCCACCTCATAATTGTAAGGATAGTAGGAGGAGGAGTAAGGAATATTAGGCATATTCATGGACTTGAGTTACCTCCAATGCAATAAAATCAGGATAATAAAGAAAACATGCAGAGCATCAGGGAAGCGAGGAATACAATACAATAGTAGAGATGGAAGGGACCTTGGAGGTCTTCTAGTCCAACCCCCTGCCTAGGCAGGAAGATTGGCAGAGAACCTTAGTGGAATAGAGAAGACCCTGCTGCTTGTAGGACCAAACTTAAAAGATGTGGTACTGTTAGTGAAATATTCAGAAACAAATCCTTGAGCTGGATATCTTTTGAATTTCAGTTTCAACTTCATTTTTTTCATCTCCCTTTGGGGAGAGGGGGCGGTATAAAAATCTAAATAAAAGTAAAAGTAAAGTAAATCTCCCATTTTCTTAAAGATGCCCATGAAAATCTCAGTCTCCTCCTGTGTGTGAAGTGGCCTTTAATTTCAGGGTGCTGTAGAAGTTCTTTTAATTATGTTCCCTCCCTAAGCCCAATATGGAGCAGGGCTTTATCATAGCTTGGTTACAGAGCTCGCCTCCAAAGAATGGCAGGATAGTGACATCTTGATTTTTAAATTCATGGCTTTTAGGTGGTTTTAAATATATTGTTCCAATAGTGACTTTTAAAAAATGCCCTTGCCTTGTTTATTTTGCTGTGACTGGTGTTTGAAGGTCTTAGCCTAGAATTGTCTTGGGGGCCTTTTCTGGACAGAATATTATAAGGGTACTAGAGGACAAGAAACACACGTGGCTGTGTAACAAGCCTTGTAGAAGCTCATTTAAAGCTAACTCAACACAAGCAGGGGAAATGATGTGTTTCAAGATCACAAATAGATACACAGCGAGAATGAAAAACTTCTAAGGGTGAGGAAAAAAATAGTCCTTGAGGAAAAGTTTTGCCTTTAAACTTTTTGCATTTCTGCATACTGAGCTGAAGTAAACCTCATAAAGTAAGGAATGTGAAATAAGAACATTAGTAACTTGGGAGGAAGATTTACTAAGAAAAACAACACACTTTGCTGACCAATTAAATGAAGTATGCACTGGGGAAAGCTATATTCCTTCGAAGGCGATAAGTTAGATGCAGAGTGTGACAAGCTGTAGTGTGACTCCCTACAAATAAACAGGTTCAGGACCAAAACATCTCTGAAAACATTTAAGAAACAGAAGACTTGAGATAATTTCATTCATTTCTTTGTTCCTTTAATTCTTAACTCCTTGCTGTCTCTCCTTTGCTTTTTGAAGCATTCTTGCATAAGTTCTTCTCACACTCTTTCTCTCTTCCTACTGCTGAAGAGAACATTATGTGCTATCTTCTAAGCACCAATGTGCTTGGTGTGGTATGGGTTTCTTCTTTGGCTCTGCCGTCTTCCTCATCATTTGCCTAACCTTTCCACTTGGTCTGTTTTCATCTCAGCCTAAACAAGTGTGCTGTTCAAGATTTTTCAGGAGTTGGTTATCACCAGGATGCACACTGATTAGTTCTTTTGTATGTTGACATTGTTTGGCAACTCTGTGTTTATAGTGGCACAATGCTTACGTTTCATGTGATGTTGATGGCTCCAGTTTGCAGTACAGGCAGTGAAGAGGAAATGGTACAAGTGCGCCACCAACCCATCCCTTCCCCAGACGTGTTGGATCCCCTCGTTTCCCTTCCTCCTTTATAGACCACAACAATTAATCAAAAGGGGTATGAAAGGGTAAGGAAAGTTTTACCTGGAAGGGGGGGGGGGGGCAGAAGGAAAATGTCCTTTCATCTTCCCAGAGAAACCTGCTGATGAGTCATGACATATAAAAAGAGAAGCTTACATTCCTGATCAAACAGTTCCTAGATGCTTCCTGCTGATAAAAAAATAATAATTGAGATTCAAGAAACTGGAAATGCTTTGTTTATTAACTTGAATATAGTCATTACCTAATCCAAAATACGGTGTTGCAATTCTGAAGCTAAGCCAAACTTTCCCAGTGTAGTGCTATTCCTCTATATTCAACTGTAATACAATTCTCAAAAGTGCATAGATTATTTCAGCAAAGCTGAAAGAGTCCAAGCACATTGCTTTTCCCCACGAAAGCCAATTCCATGCAGCGAAATGTACAATATGTTCTTTGAAATGCAGAGTTTTTATTAAACTCCTCGTCTCTCACCTTCAAGTTACAGCTATCAGAGAGAAAGTCTTGATCACAACAACAAATAACAATCAGGTACATTAAAAGGGCGTTTACTGTCCGATAACACCTCAGCATCCATTCGAATAAAGGTAGCACGTAAAGCTAGCCACTGTGATTATTTGTGATTCAGTGCCTCCAGTTCCTGTTTTAGAAGATAAGACCTTGTTACTTGGATAACCCTAAACAAAGAAAGGAGGAAAAGGCCTGTCCCCCAGGTGCAATCAAGAGAGACTATTAACCCTCTGACCAAAACTGCCTGCCAATTTATTTGACCTCTACTTTATCTGATAGGCCAAGCTGATCATAGCAAGGCTAATTCCCCTCCCTTCTTCCCGTTAGAATTAAGTCTCTCACCCACAACTGGTTGTTCAGCTGTCCTGCCAGGAGCAAATGACCCACCTCTGCTAACTCACAACCAAGCCCCATTCTAATCCAAAACAGTGGTATCATCAAACTTTTGTGTACTTAGTGTACTAAGCGTAGTACACAAAATTGTCTGCTGCAACGCCCTACATGTCAATGACCACTTCAGCTTCAATGACTACTTCAGCACATATTTGCCCACAATAATGCAAGGGCAAACAATAGATACAAAGGTAACTCGATTGCAGAAAATATGACTTCCGCAACAAAGTGGTCAATGCCTAGAATGCTCTACCTGACTCTGTTGTTACATTCTCAAACCCCCATACCTTTAACCTTAAACTGTCTAGTGTGGACCTCACCGCTTTCCTAAGAGGTCTGTAAGCGGGCGTGCATAAATGCACCAGCGTGCCTACCGTCCCTGTCCTATTGTTCCCATTTATTCATACCCATTTCCTGTGTTCATGTCTATGTTTATACTTAATACCTGTTATCTCGTACACGTTTGACCAACTAACTAATTAAATAAATAAATATTTCTCACTCTTCTAACATGATGGAAGGACGTGGAAAAGGAATCTCTAGCTATCAAACATAAGCTTGGAAATCAGACCCGAGCCTTTGAGGAACAGCAGTATGGTATGAAGGACATCCTGAAAGAGACATGTGGCGGGCCCAGCCCTGTGGAATGACCTCCCCCCGGATATTAGGACTACCTCTGACCTCCGCTCCTTCCGTACAAAGCTCAAGACCCACCTTTTCCAAGTAGCTGGCCTGGCTCAACCATAGTTTGATCATATCGCTCCTGACGGGTTTTTAATCTTGTAATTTTACTTAGGGGATTTTAAATTGCAATTTTAATCTTATCTCCATTTATTTGTCTACCTCCTCCACGTATACGTCTATAGTTATGTGTATGTATTGTCTATATTTGTATTTTAAGTATTTTTATTGTACGCCGCCCCGAGTCCTTCTGGAGAGGGTGCGGCTAACAAATAAAATTTTATTATTATTATTATTATTATAGGAAGGGTTGGCCACCACTGACCTGACCTTCATTGAGCAGGTGATTTGTCCATTACAGGTGGTTCATGGCTTAAAACAGTTCACTTAGTAACCAAAGTTATGACAACACTGAAAAAAGTGACTTGTGACTGTTTTTCACATTTACAACTGTTGTAGTATCCCAGTGGTCGTGAGATCAAAATTCAGACACTTGGCAACTGACTCATATTTATGACAGTTGCAGTGTTCTAGGGTCATGTGATCAACTATTGCCACCTCCTTATAAGCAAAGTCAATGGGGAAACCAGTTTCACGTAACAATTATGTGACTAATAACTGCACCGATTCGCTTTATAGCTGTGGCAAGAAAGGTCATAAAATGGGGCACATTCACTTAACTAATGTTTCACTTAGTAACGGAAATGTTGGGTTCAATTATGGTCCTAGGTCAAGGATTACCTGTATTTATTTGATTTTCTCTTCCAAAATATTTCTCAATTCCATAGGGCAGGGATCCCCAATCTTTCTAGCTTGGTGGTCCAGCCCAGCGTGGGAGAGGGGGCTGTCTGAGTGGCAGGCACATGTGTGTGTGTGTGTGTGTGTGTGTGCAGCTCCATTTTTGTGTTCGGTGCATGTGCACGCCCTACACTCTCATGAATGGAGTTTTGCGTGCAAGCAGAGGGTGCTTGTGCTCACACACAAAATTCCACTCATATGGAAGGCCGGTAGTTGCACTTGCACGTGAAGTTCCATTTTCAAAAGCGGGGCTTCTTAAGCGGAGGCCACTTGTGCTTGCATGCCAAGTTCCACTCGTTCAAGTGGAGGATGTTCGTATGCAGGGAACGTCATGCGAATGGAGTTTTGTGCTCAACTGCAAGTGCCCTCCGCTCATGTGAATGGAGCTTTACATGTGTGTGCATGCTTGCCTGTTGTTCGCACAAGTGAAACTTCATGTGCACATATTTGCCCATTTCTCCAGCCACCCCAATTTCGAAAACGCATGCACACACATGTAAAGCTCCATTAACTGAATAGTGGGCTGCGGCCCGGGGGTTGGGGACCTCAGCCATGGGGGGTGGGGGGCAATGGTGGGTTCTGGATTCTGTTCCAACTGGTATGGTTGGAGCGGCCCCAGAGTTACCAACATGCACACACATGCGTTCTAGCGTCAAATGACACTTCCCCAAGCCTCTGCAACGCTCTAGCTGTTCCACGGAGCATCACACAGGCGCAGTACGCACCATGCATGTGTGTGGAAGCACCAACAGCATAAAGCACCAGTAAGGAGTGCGGGCGGGCAGTAGGCCCTCCAGAGCATCGTACCAGAACGGTATTTGGTGCTCTGGGCAGGATTCGGTATGCCCGTACCAGGGCGTACTGCCTGCACCCCACCACTGGTGGGGGGGAATATGAATACATTCTGAAATTATGTTTTCTTTGTATGTAATTTCACTATCGAAGGCAGGCTAAATGGGCATGAATTCCACTACCATAGCAACAATGTGTCTCTGGATCCAACATATGGTATAGAATTGCTCCATTGATTCATTATAAAATTATTGGCTGGCTTAATGCATGTAATATTTTAGAACAGTCTTTCAATAGTAATTACCCACCATGATATTACGGCTTTGCTGTTAATCACTGGTAATAAAAATTAAAAATCATTTCAAGATGAAACATTCCAAAACACTACATGTGGTATGATTCCATATTTCACCACTCGATGCGGTAAATTATTGTATTTACCTTGACAGCCACCTAGTGGTAAAGATGGATTTTTTTTTGGTTAAAAAAATAAAATAAAACAGTTACATACAAGATATGCTGTACAATAAAAAAAAATTCCAATTGCATGAGAGAATTGGATTTGAAAGCAGCCAAATTATTTGTAGTGTTTTTGATAGCTTGATAAATTACTGGTGCTGTAGCATTAGTGGCACAGGTAAAAATACAGAAAGGGTGTTTTTGGACAGCTGTGACTGAACCTCCAATGCTCTTGGAAAGCAAATCTGGTGAACTTCCTTCTGGGTCACAGCTAACAAAAATCCTAATAGTTATTAATAGGTCTTTTCTATGAAGCAACTGCTACTAGTTCCAAAAAAGAACCATTCCAGTGACCAGGCTCTAAGCTCTTGCAGCATCTAACGTCTCTGAAATAAAAGTACAATAGATATACAGGGTTTCACATAGAGAGCAAAAAGGTAAGTTAACTCATCCCTCTAAGCATTGCTTTCTATGGTTCAGGTAGTCCTAGACTTAAAACCATAATTGGGAATTTCTTTTGCTAAGTCATGCGGTTGAGTCATGCCTAATTTTATGGTCCTTTTTGCTGCAATCATTAAGTGAATGAAGTGCCTGAATTTTGATCACAAGATTGTGGGGGGGTACTGTGATAGTCATAACTGCGAGGACTGGTCACTTTTTTCAGCTTGAAATGGTGGTTAAATAAATGGTTGTAACAGTCAAGGATTACCTGTATGTTTTAGACGATCCATAGAAGCAAGGGAGAAATCTGCTTTCAAAAAATATTATTTTACTGTTGCTCCAAACATCTAAATCAGAACAAGTCAGGTTAAAAAAATGAATTGGAATATTTTGAAAATGTGCTGTTAAATGGACTCAACTCTCCCAATTTCTTCCCTGGCACCTTGATCAGTAGACCAAACTGCTTCTTCTTACCTTTGTTTATCTACCCCTTCAGATATAATGCTGTATAGAGCATTGCACGAAAACCAATCAGACATATAGTTTTTTTCCCCCGTCCCATCAATCTGCTGAACACTTAATTCACATAGCATTATCTCAATTCTCATCTTTTCTCATAATCTTTCCTACTGTCTTCTACTGGTTTCTTATGATTTATCAATTGTTGTTTGTAATTTAGGATTAAGGATTGTAACTATGATTATGACCTATTTATTATTTATTATTTATTTATTAGCGCTTATAGACCGCCCCCTCTCCCGAAAGGGACTCGGGGCGGTGTACAGTCCGTATCAAAATACAACAAATTAAAACATAATAAATAGACTTGCTCTTTATATGACTTGCTCTTTATATGACTTGCTCTTTATATGTACACTGTGAGCTTATGCATTGGAGACTAATTCCTTGTGTGTCCGATCACACTTGGCCAATAAAGAATTATATTTTATTCTATTGAATGGGCATGTATCCCTTTTGAATGAAAACACCATATAAACTAATTTTGGAAGAGGATATTTGGACATGAATTGCACAGAAATTTCTTAAGATTTACTGAAATGAACTGGGTTACAGAAGTTTCAGCAGCTGGACTATTTCTGATCCTTACGGTACCATATGCATAAAGGCATATGATGAATGAGTCCCAGCCACCCTGCCTAGTATCCCAGCCACCCTTGCAATTAAAAACTACTGTAATTTAGGTTTATGATGGCCTGATTAAGATCAGAGTTACAATATGCCGAAGAAAATAAAAGTGTAATCCTTCCAGCTACCTCATTTTGGGGAAGGTTTTTTTTAAAAGAACCAAGAACCATCGAAATACCGCTGCCTCTTTTCTGGCTGACGGCTGCTTAACCATAAGATACCAATTAATCCAGATGACAGGCAGAGCCACAACACAGATTGTGGTTCAGGGTCTCCACCATAATTGCAATTTTGACAATGGTCAGGGTTCAGATGACAGGGCAAATCCAACCACAATATATATGACTTAGCACATTGGGCAATTGACCTCGCATGACCCTGTATTTTGAGTGCTGCATGGAGTGGGTTCAAATGTTCAATTGAGAGTGATACTGGGTGATACCAGTGTGTTCCTTTTCATTAGAATATCAGAAAGGTTGGTAGAAGGATTATGTGTGCCATTATTAAGCTCCTTTCAGAAAACAAGGCACTATAAATAGCAGTTAAATAATTAAACAATAATCCTCGGCACCTCTCCATTTTACCAAATAATTTACTGGGTAAAGGTGTTACATAATCTCAAATCATAAATGATTATGAAGAATCTGTGCCTTGAATAATAACAAGCAATCTGCAGAATAACTGGATGAACTTGTCACCCAGAGTTAGAAGGTAGATGTGTTTCAAAAAATCTCTTATTAACTCATTTTGCAGCTTTTGAATTCTTTCTCGTAACATGTCTCCTTTTATGACAAGTGTACTCCCACAAAAATCTTTCAAACATAAAAACTTTAAACGGTATAAAATACTACCACATAAAATAACCCAGTTTAGGATCCGTGGCAAGTATCAGCCAGTTATAGTCAATTCAATCATCCTCTTTTTGTCCTTCATTTTTTCTTGTGTTCTGGAAAGTCGTTCCATATTTCTTTGTTGCCAAGAATGTTCACTTTTGATAGTCTTTTGTGGGGAGGGGGAGGGAGATGAGAATTGCAAATTATATAGTTTACATGAGTTTGCTGATGCCACTATTTTTTATGTAGAAGATGCAGTTTTCTCAGCCTTACTCAGAGAATATTGATTTTGTTAGATTGGGTAATGGATAAGCACACACAGGCTTAACGGTAACAACAGCTCTTTATTAAGTACAACAAGTGAGAACAATCCAGCGAAGGTTGAGTCTGACAGCAGCCCTTTTATAGGGAGCTGTCAGACCCTTCGACCAAAAGGATTAAACCTCTGTTCCCGCCAGAACAGAGGACCTTGGTGGAAACCACTGTAATTAGAACAAGTATCTAACATCCCTCTCCTCTTGGATGAAACAATCCTATTTGTTACGTAGTCACGCAGGTAGGTGGGCTTTTGGGTAGCTCTGCCTGACTTGCGCAGTTCAGTAGGAGGGGTTTCCTTGGACAGGTCAGATGGACCTGTTTGCTCCGCAGCTCCGCTTGGTGGAAACTCCTGGAACCTTTCACTGGCCGCGGCTGGAGCTTCTAGAGCCGGTTCGCTCAGAGCTCGCTGCAGGCCTGCAACATAACCAGATAAGTTTCCCGGTACCCTCAGGCTTGAGCTGGCCGTGGAAGGAGTGAGTGTTTGCTTCGTTTGGGTAGGGCTTTGGCTAACTCGTGCAGGAGTTACCTCTGGTTGTCTAAGAGTGGAGTTGGAGAGGCGGCCATGGAATTGGTCAATATGCCTTCTCCAATTCCTACCGTCCTCGAGCTCTAGAAGGTAAGAATGAGGGCCGGTGATGCCTATCACTGTGGCAGGAATCCACAGAATTCCCCCAGCATAGTTGTGGGCATATACCGAATCCCCTATGCTAAATGTCCGAATCTTGCTTGTGGAGTCTGGGGACGATGAGGCAGAATAATTGGGGTGTAGCCAGTCTAAGTGGGACCTTAGCCGGCGACCCATGAGAAGCTCGGAGGGGCTTCTCCCTGTAATGGCACTGGGTGTGATGTGCTGAATTAGCAAATAGTGGTCAACCCGTGTTTACCAATCTCCCGGGCCCATCCTAGAGAGGGCCTCTTTTGCAGATCTCACCGTTCTCTCCGCCTGACCATTGGAGACCGGAGGGAATGGCGCGACCAGGGCATACCTGATACTCTGAGCTGCTAGGAAGGCTTCAAATTGCATGGCCGTGAATTGGGGCCTTTTGTCAGAGACCAAGATGCCGGGCTGGCCGTGCATGGAGAAAAGTCTCCGTAGCACCTTGATGACCACTTCTGTCATAGTGGAGGTCATCAGAACTACCTCTAACCATTTCAAGTAGGCGTCCAAACTACGAGAAATGTATGGCCATGAACTGGGCCAGCAAAGTCAATGTGCACCCTAGACCATGGTGCTTGAGGTCGCTCCCACTCCTTAGTGGGCACGTTGGGGGGAGCTTGTCTGGACTCCTGGCACGGTGTGCAGGTAGCCACTCATTCTTCGATCTTCTTGTCCATGTTAGGCCACCACACGTAACTCCATGCCAAAGACTTCATCCTGACAATTCCAGGGTGCCCTACATGTAAAGCCTCTAATACTGCTATGCGCAGTTCGGGTAGAACAACAACCCGGTCCCCCCACAGTAAACAATCCTTTACAACCGATAACTCATCTCGTTTGGCAAAATACATTTTGAAATCAGCCCCAACAGGCCACAAGCACCATAGACAACAACAGGTGTTTCGCCGTCTCGAACACTTCCCGCCACAGTACCCGAGGAACATGTTCTTCTTGCAGCCTTCAGAAAGACCCATGAGGTAGTTTGCCTTGAGGAAGCAATCAAATCGTAGCATGTACAAGTCCCAGTGCTCGGTGACTGGATCATACAGAGTCGGTGGGGCATGCATGGCCATTTTGTGTCCTGAGGACATTTTGGAATCTGCCGCTCAAAAATGGCTGCTGGAAGCCACGCTGAGCTCCGGGCTGGATGTACTTGCTGGATTGCTACGCTCTTTTCGCCTAGTTGCCTTCCAATCCCACCTTCGTTGCCAGTGTTAGATTGGGTAATGGATAGGCACACACAGGCTTAACGGTAACAACAACTCTTTATTAAGTACAACAAGTGAGAACAATCCAGCGAAGGTTGAGTCTGACAGCAGCCCTTTTATAGGGAGCTGTCAGACCCTTCGACCAATAGGATTAAACCTCTGTTCCCGCCGGAACAGAGGACCTTGGTGGAAACCACTGTAGTTAGAACAAGTATCTAACAGATTTTTTTATGGTAAGAAACTATCTAGAGAAAATAAGCAGAGAAAAAAATGTATTCATCTAACATCTATTGTACACAATCTCTGCTTTTGTAGAGAGTCATGAAGGTGGCCTTCATAGACATATTCATGAATTGTTACTTAGGCAAAGAGAACTGAGAAGTTCTTGAAGTCCTGAGAGCAAGATAATATTCGGAGGTGGCTCATTGAAAGTAAGACACAATCAGATTTGCCAGATTTGTATGGCTGCCTAGGTCTCACACATGGTCCATAGAGAAGGGATCACCATGGAGAAGGTCCCTTTTTTCATCCTTCTAGGAGTAAGTACATCGTTGATAGATGGGGTCTACAATATGCCCTGCCTTTCTGCCCCTCAGAAGAGATGTAAATGGGAGATAGGTGACCCTTCAAATACCATGAACCCAGGCCATGTAATGCTTTAACCAGACCTTAAATTGTACAGAAGCAGATTGGCAGCCAGTGCAATAGAGATGGCATGAGCACAAGTCAATGCTAGCACAAAATTCTGGGCTACTGCATTCTGAACCAACAGAAGCTTTTAGAGATTCTTCAAGGGCAACCCAATGAACATAGAGCACATTACAATAGTAATGTCAGTGGAGGTGATCAGGGTGTGGGTGACTGTGAGAAATGTAGGTTGGCCCAGGAATGGGCTTAACTGGTGTACAACTTGTAGCTGGCTCTCCTGCTTATTTATAACTGTCATTTGCTCCTTAAAGCAGAAGTCATGAGTTCAGAAGAACTCCCAGATTATGCATTGGGTCAGTCTGGGTCAGTGCAACCCCATTCATGACCAAAGATAATTGGTAATTCTCCAAGAGTCTCTCTAACCCACTCCGTCTTACCAGGGTTCAGTTTTAGCCTGTTGCTCCCTATTCAGACCTCAACAGCTTCTAAGCACCGAGAGAGGGCAGCCACAGCATCACTTAACTCACCACAGGCAGAAATGTACAGCTGAATATTGTCATCAGCATACTGTTGATATCTCATTACATGGTGAGGGATGATATCTCCTCCCTCAATTTCATGCAGACGTTAAACAGAAGTGGAGAAAGCACCAACCCTTTAAAAGCCTTGCAAATCAGGACCCTAGGATTGGACCTCTCACTTGTAATTGTCAGCGACTGAAAATGGCCTCAAGGAAAGGAGGTGAATCAGAATAAGACATGCCACCCACCAATCTGTTCCAGAAGGATATGTGGTTGATGGTATTAAAAGCCACTGAGAAAACAAGTAGACAAGAAGGGATGTCCTACCTTATCTCGCTCCCACCAGAGTTCATCACAAAGTGCAACCAATGCCTTTTCCATCCCATATCCAGGCCTGAATCCCACCTGAAGGGGGTCTAGATGATCTGCTTCATCCAGAATCCTCAGAATCCGCTGCAGTTGGCTACTTTCTTAATAACCTTCCCCCAAAATGGGAATTTGGAAACAGGATGATTTCCCCCCCTCTGGGTAGGATCTAGTAATGGCCTCTTAAGAAGGGGGCAAACCACAGGCTCTTTAATGGTCTGGGGCACCATCCCCTTCCTTAAAGTAGCATTTACCATCACCATCACCCACCCACATGTCACCTCCCAAGAGGCCTTAGCCAACTTGGGAGTGGGGAGGGGAACATGGATCTAAAGCACAGGTGGCTATGCTGACATTCCCTAGGATCCTGTCCACTTCGTAGGGACCAACAGGGTCAAATCGTTCCCAGTTATGAGGGCAAAGACCTACTCCAGCATCGCCACTGGACTTATGTCCACACTGACATCTAACTCTGATTCTGAGTGACATCCTAGCCAGTGTGGTTAAGACTTGCACAAGCATTTCCAACAACTCAGGAGTCGAGGACTTCTGGAGTCCAAGGAGCAAATAAAAATCCAAAGAACAAATCAGCCAGCCGCCTACTATCCTCCACCCAGGGTCTGATGTTTAGTCCTTCAAGGATGTAGAACATTGACTTGCAAGCCTTGCTAGTTCCATCATTATTGGCTGTTCTGGCTGAGGTTTCCAGGAACAACTTCTGAAAAGTTCTAATTCTCCAGTCTACTTTAGGTAGAAATCTTCAGGTTCTGGTAGATCAAGGTCCTTGAGACACAAGTGATGCTTGGGCTATATTTGGAATTTTTCACGTCTACATTATTTGCTGTTATAGGAAACCTTAAAAGAGTTTCAGATCAATGAAGTAACTGCTCAGGAAGCTACAGTTGTAGCTTGTGCATGATGAATAGGCTGTCAGACTTGTTTGCCACAGCACAACCTACAATTCTGCAGGCTATTGCTCAACCTATTCTGAGGTTTGCAAGTTTGCAAAACAATTACCTCTTTTTAGTGTGGATGAGTCATTATCAGCAAAATATGGCACCATTCTTAACTCCACCCTATCTGGGACGCTCTCCCTATGAAAAATGTCCTGTAGAATTATCCTCAATACTTGGCTATAATCTAGCCCCAGAACCTTCACTACTTGCCCAGAAACTTCACCCCCAAAGATTTCAGTGTTAAGAATTACCCTGTTTTGCTAACAATCAATTAGACATTGGGAAATACCCTTTCCAGTGTCTCCATTGTAAAGATTTAAACTGTTCCTAAAATGTGGCTATTATAACCCTGGTTTAATTAAAAAAGAACTGGTTTGCCTCTTTCAACCAGAGTTCCAGGAAACAAAAATTAAGGTAGAAAAAAATAGCATCAGAATTGTATTGCAGATCTACTTTGGGCTTCATATAAAAACAGTCTCTTCCCAAGTGGGAACTGAAAAACTGAATTATGCAAAAGCAAGCACCTACTGGCGTTGGAATTCTAGGACAGTTCTAGGACAGTTCTAGGCTGCATAAACAGAGGGATAGAATCAAGATCACGTGAAGTGTTAATACCACTTTATAATGCCTTGGTAAGGCCACACTTGGAATACTGCATTCAGTTCTGGTCGCCACGATGTAAAAAAGATGTGGAGACTCTAGAAAGAGTGCAGAGAAGAGCAACAAAGATGATTAGGGGACTGGAGACTAAAACATATGAAGAACGGTTGCAGGAACTGGGTATGTCTAGCTTAAGAGAAAGAAGGACTAGGGGAGACATGATAGCAGTGTTCCAATATCTCAGGGGTTGCCACAAAGAAGAGGGAGTCAAGCTATTCTCCAAGGCACCTGTGGACAGAACAAGAAGCAATGGGTGGAAACTAATCAAGGAGAGAAGCAACTTAGAACTGAGGAGAAACTTCCTGACAGTGAGAACAATTAATCAGTGGAACAGCTTGCCTCCAGAAGTTGTGAATGTCCCAACACTGGAAGTCTTTAAGAAGATGTTGGATAGCCATTTGTCTGGAACGGTATAGGGTTTCCTGCCTAGGCAGGGGGTTGGACTAGAAGACCTCCAAGGTCCCTTCCAACTCTACTATTGTATTATTGTATTGTATTGTATTATTGTATTGAATGAAAGGATTAAAAAAAAAATAGACCTGAAAATTATCTGCAAGTTTCATAGATCAAGAATGCAGTTCATCGGGAGGTGGGCAGCTAACAAATTTAAACAAACAGAAATATTTTTATACATGGTCAATTAGCTATACTTATGTTTACTTAGATCAGGTGTCTTCTTAAGGGCAGGTAGTCCTCGGCTTACACCATTCCTTTAGTGACCGATGTTATAAAAGTGACATTTTTTCACACTTACGACCATTGCAGCGCCATGGTCACATGATCAAAATTCAAACGCTTGGCAAATGTATTTATGACAGTTGCAGCGTCACAGGGTCATGTGATCTCCTTTTTCGATCTTCTGATGTTGTAACTTGGAGCTGTCACTAAATGAATTGTTGTAAAGTTGAGGATAGTAGTGGGTTCCGGCCAGTATGGCCTGGCAAGGCTGTACCAGTAGTAGCTGGGAGCAGCTGACAGCATACCGGTACGATGGCTCGTTTGGCCCACCCACCTGCCCTATACCTGTTTTTAAAGCAACCAGCCAATTGCGCCTGCGCGCACAGTGTGCGGTGCCTGCGCAACTTCCAACAAGCAGCTGGGTGTCGCAGGGGCGGTGGAGTGCGCACGTGAGCACAACGCACGGGCACGAATAGGACACTCGGTCCCGTGAGCAGCGTACCGGTAGCAACGGGGAGAGGAACCCGCCACTGGTTGAGGACTATCTGTACATTTGGGGGAAGAGTGATTACATGATCAGTGAAGGACTGGCCCAAATAAAAGACCTCTTCAGAACATCTCTTTAGTTACTTCATCCTGGCTATAAAAAAAAATTGCATAACTCACCCAAATGTGAATGATGTTAAAGCTTCTCTATGGCATTACCCCCCAAAAAGCTGAACGTTCAAACATTAAATATAAAAACACATTTGAATTTTATTGCTTGAGGAATAACAGCATATGAAAAAGCACAAGAATGACCAAAGGAAAAGTTGCAGGGATTCAAACTTATGATACATGCCAGATGCAGTAAAATATTAACCTGAACTCTGCATCAGAAAAGAAAATGTTCTTGCTTAAAAAAAATGTTTCATTTAAAACAGGAAGAGTAAGGGTATCATAGTACGATTAGAAAAGCCAACACTGCACATTAACATAGTTTCATTAGCCTAGTGTTTCTACCTTTGGTACATCAACCTTCATGACAACTAGATCTTGTCCCAATACTTAACAAGTGGAACTCATCTCTTTTTTTTCCAGCTTAACATTCAAACTTAACATATTTCTCAATAACCAGTGTATAAATAATGATGCAATTTAATTCATGGGAAGCCCCTTAGAACTTAAAATTGCAGCCAGGCCTTGAATTCGACGTCTAATTTAGTCTTCTGCTTTGCAGGTAGGATGGTTTTGCCTTTCCGTTGCATATTTCTGTAACCATCAAAATCTTATCGTTTTAAAAATGTTTGATGTATCCATATGCAAGACCTGAGACTGCACCTTTCCTCTGCAAAAAAGTACCAGAAAAATATGAGGTTTTTTTTTTCAAGTATATTGTCAAATTGTAAATACGCAGCTATCTGAGTACTGCTCTTTTTTTTAAAAAAATCACACCCTAAAAGATATTCCTTATTCAGGTTTTGTCTGCCGGCCTAGACTTTCAAGCCACCAAACTAAACTTTGCAACTAAATTGTTATTTAGTCCTCTATCTGAATGTAGAAGCCATAAGTTTCGACAATATAAAGCTTCTCTGTTGGTAGATCAGCCTGAGAAACTGTTAACATTGTGCTGAGGGCAACACTTTAATAATCAGAATTAAATAAAAATTCCTCTGACGGTGAGCATGCTCATTAATTCCAATATTTGCTTTCACGGTCCTATTTAAGCATTCCTCATCAAACAGAATTAAAAACAAACCTGTTCCTCCGAATTTTACTTTTCCTTCAAGTAGCATGTGCAACATGCTTAAGACTATGCTTCTAACCCCCCATCTACTGTTAAAATTAAACAGCTTTTAAACAAGAACCATTTTAATTCTCCAAATTGGGGAACATTTGAAATGAAATACCTGTTTTGCTGAGAACACTGAATCAATATCGTAATAAAGTTCTGGGTTTTTTTTTTTGGTTTTTTTTTACCCCTTACCAAAAAAAAAAAAAAAATCATGTATCTGTACAACGGCTATTAAACGTAAATTTTTCTAGTTTGGCAAAAATGTAATTTCTCAGATTGGTGATATTAAGCAATGTTATTTATTGCCATGTCTCTCTTTCCTCACTTAAAAGACAAAGAATTCAAAGTACGCTGAACCCTTCGCTTTTTTATTCTCCCCGAAGCAGATTAAATGCCTTCTCTATTTCAAAAACACAAATTAAAAAATGTTTACACAAGATTCTATGGTTAAAAGGGAAGAGAAATGCAAGTGTGAATTTAGAGTTTTCTGTATAAATTCTGCTATGTTTTATAAACGTTATTGTAACACTGTTGATCAAATAAATGACACAGAGCTGTCTAAAATTTCCATAAACACCATTAAAAATCCAAAGTTGATATGATACTGAACCTTAAGTCCTCAAAAGTTCAAAAAGACAGTTTTGACATGTACAGCACACAACAGCAGACGTCCTTAAAATACCAATGGCTGGTCCAAGGTGAAGACAAAGTTACAGGCAAGCATTCATTTCACTGGTTTTGTTGTGCAGGAAAACTATTTCTTAGTGAGGACTGAAAGCTCCGCCTGGAAACATTTCAGATGTCATCTTCATCATCTTCATCTTGAGAAGATCCTGCCTGGTTGATTGCACTGGCAGAGGCAGCAGCAAGCTGGGCCTGTTGAGCAGCTTGTTGCATTTGAAGCCATTCCTGCTGGGCCAGCTCTGCCTGCTGTTGTCTAGCCTAGGAAGGTAAAGCAAGAAGTTTAGAGTGAATTAATGCAGTGCAATGTATATCACTATATGCCTGCCGGCTTGCGGAGGGGGGGATTACATAGCTTTTAGCAAGGCAGTTATAGAACCTTTTCCTTTAAAACAATAGCTTTGGGATAACAAGCCTGTTTTGCTTGTTTACCTACTTAACTATTACAATTTGGAGGCTCTCCCACTCCTGATGACTCTGGGTAGTTTACAGTAATGAAAAATTAGAATAATATCAAAAAAGAAGAGAGATTCATATGTGGCCTGAAGATAGAAATAGAAACAGAAACCCATCAATGGGGGTTTCAACTTCAACCTACTGCAAGGTGTGGGAGAATAACAAGATCTTCACAGCAACTTCCTGAACACTATCAAGGTAGTTGTCACTGGGATCAAACAGGAGACACTCCTCACTCCTTTTGAATGTTCATCCCGGTACTGGGGTACTTAGCACAAAGAGAATTAATGGCTTTATTTACACTGATTGGAGAAAATGAGATTACAAGAATTAGCAGGCACACAATGCGGAAAAAACATTGAAAGAATTTATTACTGCTGTTTGTCTAGCATGCTGAGTCCCAAGCCCCTTGGGACAAACAAAAGTTGAAAGTGTGAAAGCAATTAAAGTCTTGTCAGTTATAGGCAGCAGCTGCAAGCAGGCTAATTAAGGTCACAGAGCTAAGCTTGTTAACTTGCGGTTAGCACTTTTTAGAGGCATGCTCACTGCAGAAAAAAACAGCTCAAGAAGAGATAGTCTGCTTAGGCAATTGCTTGCTCTGCAAGGGGGGAGGGGGGAAAATAAAAATGAGTCAAGTACAGGATGAATACTAACTGGCTGTGATAGCAAATACATGACAGAGGGATGGAGAGAGACAGGGGAGAGACAGAGACTGCAAAGACTATAAATGTGGGCATTTGTCACAAATTCACTTTTTCACCACTATCGTAACTTCAAACTGACACAGTTGTTAACCAAGGTATACCTGTAGATGACAATGTACTCTGTGTGTCAACACATTGTATATACCTCTAAATTACGGAGCTGTAGATATCTATGTTGCCTTGTAAGATAGACTCTAGATTAGGAAATTTAGAGTCTCAGAGAATACTGTCAACAAACTTGAAAAAGAACTAGATTTTTGTTGCACTTCTGGCATACTGGTCAAAATTGACTACTACTGCCATTAGTGACAGCAAGAAATGTTTCAAGGCTCATAGATATAATTAGAGATGGTAAACTAGTCCTTTCCTCCTCTAAGCAGCAATGTTCCTTCTAATTTTTTTTCAGTGTGAGCAGAAAAGTATAGTGTTTGAGCTGCACATTTTTATGCCTGAGCAGCACCTGAATTTTTTTCACAGGTGTCACCTAAGACAACAACAAAATCAGTATTATTTGAAACTCAAAGTTATGTTTATTCAAGGTAACCGCTTAATTAAAAGTGTTATATAGTATCACTTAACAACGCTCCTGCTTAGCAACCCAAATGTTGGGTAGGAAACTCTGGCATTTGAAGCATGCAAGTCTTAAAGCTGTCAAGTTACAAGATCCTTGCATCCCTAACCCTTTAGGAAAAAAACCCCCAAGGGGTCTTCAAACTTGACAGCTTTAAGACTTGTGGACTTCAACTCCCAGAATTCCTCCTCCAGTCATGTTGGCTCAGGAACTCTGGCATTGAAGCATGCAAGTCTTAAAGCTGTCAAGTTGTAAGACCCTTGCACCCTTAACCCTTTAGAAAAAAAAAACCCAGGGTCTTCAAACCTGACAGCTTGAAGACTTGTAGACTTCAACTCCCAGAATTCCTCCTCCAGTCATGTTGTCTCAGGAACTCTGGCATTGAAGCATGCAAGTCTTAAAGCTGTCAGGTTGCAAGACCCTTGCACCCTTAACCCTTTAGAAAAAAATAAACCCAGGGTCTTCAAACCTGACAGCTTGAAGACTTGTGGACTTCAACTCCCAGAATTCCTCCTCCAGTCATGTTGCGGCGACGTCATCTGCGTGGATCTGCTCCATCTTCGGTTTTTTTCACAGGGGGCAGGGCTGCTGCTGAAGATGCCGACGAGCTCCTGCCGCCACCAGAATAACAGCCGCCTCCTCTTCCTCCTCCAACAGCACCACCACATTTGGAGTGAAGCCGGCAAAGCTCCCGCTGGTGCCCCCGCCCGTGGCAGCGGCATGTCCCCCTCCACTCGGAGCACCTGAGCTGAGCACCGCGTTACCCCTGCTGCCCCCTCCTCCTCCGCTGTGCTTTTGAGAAGCCATGAGGCTTTTTTCCCCCTGCTGCCCTCTGCTGCCTTCCTACTGGCTCCCGTGGCCTCATGGCTCCTCAAAAGCACAGCAGAGGAGGAGGGGGCAGGGGTAACGCGGGGCTCAGCTCAGGTGCTCCGAACAGAGGGGGAGGCACTGCTGCCATGGGCGGGGGCGCCGGCGGGAGCTTTGGCGGCTTCACTTCTCACTGTCAGGAAATCTGCCGCAGCATCGGGCAGCAAATGTGGTGCTGTTAGAGGAGGAGGAGGCGGCAGCAGATATTCCAGTAGCGGCAGGGGCTTTGAGGGTTTATTTTAGCCGTAGCGCCGGGCGCAAGCAGCTAGGATTGGCTGCCCACAAAGGACCTCCCCGGGCTTGCTTTGCTGAACTAGCGTCAGTCGCCCCGCGCTCACCAAAACAAGGTTGAATATATGTAAAGAAATAAAGGTGTAGATTTAAATATGAATGTATTGGCTAAAATGTACAGTATGTCAGAAAGTAGAATCTGATATTATTTAGTTTGTCGTGGATAAATATGAAAGTAGAAATCTACAGATTAGGAGTAGCTGCATATTATATTCCACTGAAAGGATAATGGAAGAACCAGAAATGAGTTTACCAGGAAACTGTACAACATTCTTAATAATGAATGCAACACAGGGCAACAATTATTCTACTAGATGATATATGAATGGGAATAAGATAAGAAAGAACAGATGAAGCTATTTGGCCGTTTGTCAAGATGAATGACACTTGTAATAGCTTGATGAGCACCTGCTTAACAAGTGACTGCTTGTTTCAAGTTTAAGCTTGCTTACATGACAAAGTAATTAATGCAAATCTAAGGGCACAATTAATTATGTATGAGATTGAGAGAATTAGTGAGATATACAAGGGTGAGCTGAATGTGGGACAGGCCACTTTTCAGCAGCATGAAGAGTGGATCTAAGAAAAAAAATGGACCTGGAAGGAAAGAAATGAGACTTGAGAATAAAATGAGTGCAGAATAAGACAGTATGAGTTCTAGAGAAATATTACAGAATAGAATAATTTCCAATTAGAATGAATGAAATATGAGTATAAGCAAAGAATGTTACTGAGTGCTACAGAACTGTTTGAAGTTATCTAACGTGAAGTATAAAAAAAAGACGCAGGGAATGTGGATGAGGGAGGGATGTTTAACACAGTAACTGCTTCAAAAAGGGAAGATGACAAAAAGGGTTTGTGTTATGCATATAGAAAGAAAAAAGATGTTTTCAAAGAATGTAACCTGAGAGAGCAAAAAAATGGTAAAAATCAAAAGAGGCAGACTCAATTATTATTGAAAATTTGCATGGAAATAAAAACAATGTTTTGGAAATGGGTAAAGAGGCCTAAAAAGGCACCTTCTTTCTTCATCAAAGATGGGGAAATGGAGATGTTAAGACATGCAAAGGCTAACTTGGTATGTTATGAGTATCTTATATATATATATCTTATATATATATATATACCGTGTTTCCCCGAAAATAAGACAGGGCCTTATTTTCTTTTGACCCCCCAAAATAAGTGCTTGGGCTTATTTTCAGGGAGGTCTTATTGTTTTTGAGGTGTAGGAGACGGCGAGTGAGGTCACCTCATGGCTACTGCTGTGTAGAAAAATTTTGGGGAGGGCTTATTTTCAGGGGAGGGCTTATTTTAGCGCATGTGCTCAATAGTCCAATTGGGCTTATTATCTGGGGAGGTCTTATTTTCAGGGAAACAGGATATATATATATATATATGCTGGTTTTGTTGTATTCGGGTCTTTTCCCGTGTAAGGTTGAGAAAAGACCCAAATACAACAAAACCAGAATACCTACACCCGTGAAAATCTACGAAAACACATATATAATATATATATATATATATTGATACATATATATCAATTACAAATTGTATGTTGTAAGTATGTAAGAGCCTTTTTGTTCCAACTCATTATATGGAAGTAAGAACTGTATATAAACAGAAACATAAAAGCAAGCTGAATTCCACTTCAGTGTAAACAGAATACTAAAGAAATGCAGGAATAAGTGCTGAATGAATATTGACTAAGTACAAAAGAATGAACATTGTGAAAAAGTGAATAAGGAGTCAATTGCAAAACAAGTATGTGAAAGAAGAGAGAATGTATCAGTAAGAAGAGAAAGACCAGAAAAGTCATCTTTAGATGGAGAGATGGAGTCAGATCCTGAAAAGAAAAAGAGGCAGAAGTTTTAGAAGAGATACTTAAAACAATTTAAAAAAAGATATAAAGAGGTATTGTGAGGTTAATTGAAAGCAAAGCCTTCCCATAGGAACAGAACATTAGGAAAAATAGAAATACCAATGTTAGCTGAAGGGGTAAACAGCAATTCTTAAATTGTGGCCCATTCCCACACTCGTAATACAGGTAGGCCTTGTTCAACAACCATTTGTTCAGTGACTATTGAAATGACACTGGAAAAAAAAAACACTTTACAATCCATTTTCAACCCTCGCAGTGTCCCTCTGTCATGTGATCTCAGACTAGAGAGACTGGAGAGAAAGATTTCAAGAGAGTAATCTGTTTTCTACACATCAAGAGCAATGCAATCCTGCAGGTAACAGAAGACTATCAGGCAAAGGAGGGACTGTCTAGAAAAATAGCTTGGTTTGTAACTTTCCACTCTTCTTGCTTATCCCTAAGCTGTTTTGAGTATAGGTAATCCTCAAATTACAACTATTTGTTCAGCGGTCATTCAAAGTTATGGCAGTGCTGAATGTATGGCACACTCAGTCCCCAAAGTTATAGCCATTGTTGTATTCCCCTGGTGACATGATCAAAAAGTTGGGCACTTGGCAGACTACCCACTCTTATGATCATAGGACGACTTCAACTCTCCACCGCCACCACCTTCTCCATCTCTGCCCTTTTGTTCTCCTGCACTCCATGGCCCCTGCATTCTGCCACCCCAGCTAACCTTTACTGTTTTCTTGCTTCTACACACCTGGCTTGGTCCTTCATTAGGCAGCTGCTGGCCATGTGAAATCTTCCTAAGTCCCAAAAGTGCTTTTTCAGGAGACAACTGGACTTTCTTGTTTTCTCTTTTGAAGATGTTTTGTTTCTCATCCAAGAAGCTTCTTCAGCTCCGACAGAATCCTTCCATTCCCCACTATCCTGTCAGAGCTGAAGAAGCTTCTTGGTTGAGAAGTGAAACGTCTTCAAAAGAAAAAAACAAGGAAGTCCGGTTGCCTCCTGAAAAAGCACCTTTGGGACAATCATGACCTGGATGACTGAGAATCTCTACAGACTATTCTTCCTAAGATTGCACACAGTTGTTTCTTCACAGAAGCACAGGAAAAAAATGTTACTTGGCCAGCAGCAGCCTTGCAAAATCCCAGATTGAGTTTGCTTGGTCAGCAGCAAGAGGAGAAGCTGATGAAGGTCAGCTGATCTGGCAGAGTACAGGGGCCTTGGAATGCTTTGCACCATGATGCTGATTTAGGCTGGCTAGGAGGGGTTGGGAGGGGCCTTACCAGGAATATTTGGATCGGAATGGGTCCTCAACTATCAGCTGATGGGATCTGGTTAACAACAGCAACAGAAAATGCTGGGATTGCCATTGTTAAGTGATGCACTCACATGACATCAAGCTTTATGACCACATCACTTAGCCACAGAAATTCTGGTCCGAATTGCTACTGTAACTCAAGTATTACCTGCATGGTACTTTAACAAGGCGGAAAAACAGAACAAGAGATAAGATTTCATTTTATGAGATTGCAAGCGTGCACATTTCCTTCAATCTCTGAAAAAGTCAGCTATGCAATAGTCTTACTATGAGTACTTACAGTGAAATATTTTGGCTTGGACTGAAAGTTCAAATTCTACTAAATTTTTATTTAAGCTTATCCATTTTCATCTATTATATACTACACAGATCTTGCCCAGAAGATGCCTAAGTCATTTCCATGACATAGACTAGGATTACAACTAAAGAAAAGGAAAAGAAAAACCCGGGTGTTTTGAAATGATAAGTAGCAAAATTTGGCCAATCTGGCAGGTACTCATGGAGCTGCAGTTACAAAAATTCCGAAGGCTATCAAACCTGAGGCAAGCGGATCCATTTTCATTAATGATAACATTTATTTACAGAAATATAGACAAAATCACAGCTGTTATTCCATGCACTGAAGAAGCTGGACTGGAGTTAGGGGAAACCCAGAATCTACTCCACCTTCAGCCATTGAAGTTTTCTGAGTCACTTTGAGCTAATAAACTCCCCCCCCCCTTTTTTTTTTTTTTAGCCCTAGGGCACTTAAAGCATTGTTGCAGAGAAAAACTGAGAAAGAGAATACTATGTACCTTGAGTTTCTGGAGGAAAAGCAGGACGTTGATGTTAATTACTTTAATTAATTAACAGAAAGTGTTACATACACAGTATTCGTAACTGTTTTCCCACTTACTTTTGCAAATAACTCTTGTTGCTGCCTTAGGAGTTCTTCTTCAGGAATGCCACTGTTTTCCAAACGGGAATTAGCCTTTCTTCTTTTTAATGCTACAGTTTTGCATTCTTGTAAGACTTCTTTGACCTCACTGATATAGGAGCCAAATCCCAAGCTTTCTAATGCTAGGAATAAAAAAAAATCATGATAGATTAAAGTCAAATAATTTTAGATAAAAAATAGGGATCTAGCATAACTGGCAGTCTGCATATGAATATAAAATGATTCGTGCATTTTTATTGCTCACACAGTATTTATAAATTATAATGCAAAATCTTTATGTTGGTAGCCTTTTAAGAAATAACAAAAAAAGTTGGGATGATGTCTCTTTATTGATATAAAACTTTTGGATATAAATGGAGGATTTCACCTGAATAAGGAGAGTGCCAACTTCCACTGATAAAAAGGGACACCAACTGAATGCAATCCATCATAAATATTCCACCTGAAGTTAATCTGTATGTAAACAACTGTCTCCATTTCCTATACTATTTTAAATCTCCAGTAAACTGTCATACACATATCATATATGTACTTCATATATTTCTATAGATGGGTAGTCCTCAACTTACAATTGGGACCAGAATTTCTGTTGCTAAGCAAGGTGATTGTTAAGTGAGTTACACCCAATTTTACGGCTTTTTTGACACAGTTGTTAAGCAAATCACTGCACCTATTAAATGATCACTGCGTTTTTAAGTAAACCAAGCAGTCATTAAACAAATGTAACTCTACCCATTGTCTTTCTTTGTTAGAAATCAGTTGGTAAGGTCATAAATGGTGATTACATGACCTCAGGACATTGTAACAGTTACAAATACTTGTCAGTTGCCAAGCCCTTGAATTTTGATCATGTGACTTTGGGGATGCTATGATGCTCGTAAGTGGGAGGGCTAGTCGTAACTTTTTTCACTGACACTGTAATTATGAATGGTGTCTAAACAAATAGTTGTAAGAGGACTACCTATATTTTGCAAAATATTAAATCAAATGCTTATCTGAGACCACTGAATCAGTTGAACACATTGACACATATGTCGATTCAATACTAATGTAGTATTAGATATTGTGATGCTTGTTTCATAACATTGGATCAACATGTTGAATCCACATTTGTCAAGATTTAATACTGCACCATCAGGTTAATTTGTAAGAAAGGGGAAAAAATCTCTTTCATATGAACCCAGCATAACTGAGTCTAGTGAAAAATCTTGATGTGCTATATACTTTTCCAAGTGGAACTATTCTAATTAAAGAACTATTTAAATCTGTGACATCCCCCAACCCATTCCTTTAATTTAACAATAATAATAATAATAATATAGTCTTAGAATTGTTCTAAACATCAGATTCATCTCTTCTCTCATACAATAATCTTTTCAGATCTGTTTGGCTTTCTCAAGAGTTTTGCTTTGATCCTGCGGCACTGCTGACAAAAAAGATATAGACCTCATCAAAGAGTGAAACTAATCTGCAAGTCCAGAATAAATATTTTCTTAAATTGTGCAGAGACATTTAAAGTTCACAATGTGCTGAATGGCTAGATCTTTTGTTCTTTTAGTATCACGAAATTTATATTAAATGTTTGAAACACAATATAACACTGTGCAGAATGTAATGGAAAAGGGCAAAAATGACTTCCTTTAACTGTGCATCATTTAACTTTTCCAGTGATTTAAGAATTGATAAATAGGCTTCAGGGCTGATTAGGCTAGAGAATACTGCACATTTTATCGAACTATTAAAAGTCCCCAACTGCGAATGAGAAAAATACCGCTAACCTCTATGCTTGCAATGTCATGCCTAGCTATCATTTTAAACTATATGCCGCAGATAAGTAAAAATAGAACTGAAAGTTCAAGGACTCACAAAAAACGTAAATATGTTAAGTTCCTTCATTAATGTTGGCTAAAAGAGGCCAACTTATACTAACTGATTAGTCCAGGAAAACAAATACTTAAGATACTTATTTGCACCATTCATTTGCTATCTATCTGCTTCCTGGCACATCATTTTCTTTGTCACTCATAGCCAAAAGAATGGGAATCCCCAGTGTGCCATAAAAGCATGAGTTTAGGTGTAGTCTAATACAACAGGGAGCAATCTTCGAACCTTGAAGCACACAAATGCTCATAAATCCAAATATTCTTTAACTAGAAATGGGTGGGCAAAGAGAAAAGAGACACAGTTAGTTTAATATTGGCCTTGGTCTATGCAAACATTGGCTCTGAGGTAGAGGCGGCTTCTGTATAGCCACACTGCTGTTAACAGAACAGAGGTAATTCCAAAAAGTTATTACTGCAGAAGAACAGGCAGAAAATGTTAAGACGAATCAGACTATCATTCAGTTATTTTGCTAGTCAGGCCAGCAAAATGTGCTACGTCTTGGGCATACATATATTGAATGAGATGTTCGTTTCAACCTTGGGTAATTATGTGCAAAACCTATGAGCAAAATTGAATAGCCACTATTTGTTACACGCCCAAGCGTAACCAAAATACATCCATCACTCTGTGATACCATAGAAAGGTTGCTGAAATGTGCATGTTTTATCCATTTCTCAATTTGGGGGTCTATATACAATAGCAGTGGAAGATTAGATGCTGTGGAAGTCCTAACCTTAGAATCATCCTAAGTGATTCTAACAGTCAAAACTTCAATGTCTTGTATTTCTTGGTGTTTCTTGACAGCTGTAAGCAAAGTGAATTATACAATTCACTTTGAGTACTATATAAAATATTTTTTGAGGGAGAAGGGAGGTTCAAAACTGTGAAAAGTAAATAGAAAAATAAATAAAATTAAAATAACATAGTGATTAGGTTTAGTATAGAACTTTTTATAGCACAGAACTTTCACCAGGCAGCTAACGGGATCATAGAATTGGAAGAGACCACAAAAATCATCCAAGCCAACTGTTTGCTATGTGCAGGGAAATCAACTAAACCATCCTTGAGGCGTGGCTGTCATCTATTCAAGTCAGGGTTTTGATGCCATACTAGAATAACATGATGTAGAACAAGTATATACAGAAAGCCAAGAACCAGCTATGGGAGAGGGTCTGTCACCCTGAAAGCCTTCCATCTCTGATTTCTGTAAGGGAAAAAATAATAATAATGCTAGTCTGTTGATGTAGCACAGCGGAAGTACTCTCGTTTTTGCTGCTTTTCATTTTCTATTCTTAAAGCAGCAAACATGTCTCGATTCCGAAAATAGTATTATCAAAAACCAGCTGAATGAAACAAGGACCTTGGTTACTTTCACTGTTGTCTTCTGTTCACTACATACAATGTAAAACCCACCATAATAATTCCTTTTAGAAAAGTTAATAAGAATTAATCGTCTAAAGAACCATGATTAACATTCTTTGATTGGGATCCTTCAGTTTCAGTAGAAGGCAAGCAAGAGAACAAAATTGTTTTTAGAAAGTTACAGGAAGCAAAGAATTATAATTAGCCATCTTCTCAAATAGAAAACATTCCTGTTTTTTTAACATAAATATTTGTTCAGCCTCATATAGCCTTTTTTCCCCCCTTTTAGATGATCCTTGCATAAAAATCAGTAGTGCCTCTCCTTTTCCAAATACAGAATTTACTACTGCTACAGAATTCTACGGAGGCATTTCATTTTTAAAATGTGCTTATTTAGAATTAAGCTGACATCTGCAGTGTCTCTTTCATGCAAACCTATTAAGATACAACAATTAAGAGATACAAAAATTTCCAGATAAACAGCTCCTGCCTGTCGGATTTCTACTGTTACCAAGTTGCCTGAAGGGATGGAATATGCAATGAACTAGTTTGAATAGGGAGCAGAGGCAGGCACTGAAGTGCAGATGAGTATTTCAGGCAAGTACAGGTAATCCTTGATTTACAATAATTTGTTTAGTAATTGTTCAAAGTTAGAACGGCACTGAGAAATGTGATTTACACCCATTTTCCAGAGTTATGGCCATGGCCGCATCCCCATGTTCATGTGGTCAAAATTCGGACGCTTGGCAAATGGTTCATGTTTATAACCATTGCTGTGTCCCAAGGTCATGTGATCACTTTTTGAAATCTTCTCACAAGCAACGTCAATGGGGAAGCCAGATTTATTTAACAACGAGATTACTACTTTATCAACTGCAGTAATTCGCTTAACAACTGTGGCAAGAAAGGTTGTAAAATGGGGCAAAAACTCACTTAACCCACTTCTCACTTAGCAACATAAATTTTGGGCTCCATTGTGGTCGTTGAGGACTACCTGTATACCAAGTATATTTTTAAAACTCAAGTGACAGGGCTAGTAGGAAAAGGGACGGGGAGATGAAGGGAATTAAAAGTTACAGCTTCATGGCTTCTAAGAGAGTAACAAAGGGAAAATTAAAAATCTCCTCTTATAGATCAAGGGGTGGGGAGGAACCGAAAGAGTTTCCCCGGGTGGGTGAAAGAGCAAGGCCAGGCGAAGGTTCTTGCCTTGGATAACGTGCTCGGGAGAGATGGTTTTCTTCTCAGACTTGTTGCAGATCTCGTTAGCTTCGGAGGAGATGAGGTGGATGAACTCGGTGCAGCAGTTCACGACCAGCTCCCGGGCATCGTTGGCCACCCGCACGTTCGGCAGCGTCTCCTTGATCATCTTATTGATCGCCGCCCGCGGGATGGTCAAGTCGTCGTCGTTGCCGGAAGAAGAAGCCATTCTGGATCGATCGGTAAACAAGCACCGTCTTTACCAGGTTCGGGAGGCGGCCGGAACGACCCAGAAAAGGAAACGGGAAGCCACAGGACGCCGTGAGGGCGCAATAGCCGCCGCAGCGATGCAGGAGGGTCGCCCTCCGCGGCCACAAAGCGTTCCTCGAGCCCGGGCGGAAAGCGCCGCCGAACTCCTTCTCGAGTGCCAGAGTCACAGCAGCGACAACCATCAGCGCTGCCTCCGCCACATCCCTCCGGGCTCTTTTGCTGCTGCTGCCGCTACCCCACCAAGGCAAGGAAACCCCTCCTGGCTTTGGCCCGTCGGCGAACCTCCCCGGTCACGCAGAGCCGGCAACCCCGGCTCCTTTGGGCTCCTTTCACCCAGACACGCCACGCAGCGCCAAGAACAAGGAAAAAACTTGCGACAGACGATCAACCCTAGGCGGCGGCGGCAGCGGCGGCGCACGCCACTTCCGCCGGAAGCGCCTCCTCGTGGTCCACCCTAGTTCCGTTTCCAGTTTAGAACGGAAACGAACGCCTTTTGAACGGGAAGGCAGTACTGTATAGCTCAGTCTGGTTCGAGAATGCTCGGTTTCTATTTCCCTTGACTGTAGTGAGGTAGCATTTAGCCAGTGAGTTCCCCAGAACGTGGACTTCACCGGGTGGGAGCATTACGCATGCTCAGCGGCACTATGTGGCTCGTGGTGTGTAAGAGTCTCGACCATTCATTTTTGAGCTCTTGATGCTTCCTGGATTTAGTTGTTCGTTTGCAGATGTTTCCCTTACCCAAATAGATAGCAATAGCACTTACACTTACAGCCCTCTCTAAGCAGTTTTACAGAGTCAGCATATTGCCCCCAACAATTTGTCCTCATTTTACCCACCTCGGAAGGATGGAAAACTGAGTCAACCTTGAGCCGGTGAGACTCGAACTGCCAAATTGCAGCTGGCAGTCAGCAGAAGTAGCCTGCGGTACTGCACTAATCACTGCGCCACCATGGCTCATAAGATAATATCAGTGCGAGTGTGAGGTTTGATGCCTGCTAGTTTTGATGTTTTCTATCTCATTGTCTTAGCACTATTCCAACTTGTCAATAGCAAACCAAAGCAAAAATATAAGTAGAGATCAGCAGCAGGCAAAAAGTCATATTCTTGTTCAGGTTTTGCCCTGTGATGCAGTTTTGCCCATTTAAAATTACAGAAGAGCGTTTTAGTGATACGTAACATTGATGCTGTTGAGATCAGGCCTAAATGATACAGTTTGACAGACTTTGAGGATAAAATAAGGATGGCATAACAATAGGAATGTTTTTGTTACAATTCTTGGATGTTAGTTTCTGTGACATGTTATTGCACTTGTGCAATTTCTTGAAGTCAAGTCATTAAGAAAATAGGTTGCTTTTTAAAAGAACGCTAATGGCTATTATACCTTTCCATGGATAGGCAAGAACCCCAGCATATATACTAGAGCAGGGGGGTCAAACTCGCGGTCCACAGGCAGGATGAGTCACGTGCTGGCCCCGCCTCTGCCCAGAAAAGTCCTGATATGCCACGAGTTTGACACCCCTGTACTAGTTTTTGATATTGCTTCAGTGCACCAAGGAAAATATTTATCTGAAAGGGAATAACTTTCTTAGTTGCAGCTGTTAAGATATATCACTGCATGTGCAGCTTTTTATAAGAGAAAGCCTTGATTTTCTAATATTCACAATTAGTACAATGTTTATTTCATGCCTTTTCTTTAGATCAAAATAATTTTCTCATTTAATCCCCAAATGTATAAAATAAGCTGACTTGAAAAAAAAAGTAGCTGGTTTAAAAGTTCTATGCTAAGCTGTTGCATCTAAGGGTAGATTTTTTAAAAAATTTGGGAGTCGCATACAAAATCATATTCTCCACTGCATCAAATCCTTGCATCATCAAGAGATAGAATCTAAAATAAATACATATAGGAAAAATCAAGATGTTTCATAATTGTGGAATGATCTGGGACAGACATAGTGGCCAATTAAAACAGGAAAGCATCCTTTTTTACTTTTTCCCATAGATATGAATGATTCTGGCAGAGGTGTGTGTGTGTGTGTGTGTGATTCTTTTGATCATGGTCATGCAAGGTGTATGAGCTAATGGTGTGTAAGTTTTATGTGCAGACAAATGCACATGGCTATAAACTTCCATTCAGAATCCATGCATTCTATATATACAATCCCATTTATCATTATTGGTAATATTTTTAAATGTAGGACAATATTATATGATCTGTTTGGTTATAAATTATGTATTTAGCTGAAATTTTAATGAAAAGTTTTTAAAAATGATTTTTAATGGATTTCTCTTTATTAGTAAACATAATAAAAGAACATTAGTAGTTTAAGAAATAATAAAAAATACTGAAAAAGTAGCACAGAAAATAATTTTCGGTGGATAGTTACTAAACATAACTATATTTGTGGTTTCAATAGAATGTTATGAACTCCATGCCGGACCCATAAATCCATCTGTGGTCAATTGCATGCCAGCACACTATTTCTTCAGAAACTTTCTTCCTGAAATAAACATATTTTCAGTTAAAAGAATATTTTATAATGAAGTTCATTCAGACCTCAAGTTATTAAAGAAAGCACTTTGTGATATACAGTCTTCCTAGATGGAAATTTTACTTCAGCGATACCTCTGGTTTTTGACATTTTAGATGTTGCGTGTACATATTTAAAAGTATTATCTCTAAAATCAAAAGTTCAGAATCTCAGAATTTACAAATTAATTTAAATGAAATCCAATATTTTGACATAGTTATATATATTGTACTGCAATCTTATGAAAGATATGAATCATATAATAAACAATCTCTCTTTCTGTACAGGATTCTACAAGACCATATAAGAAGGATATCAAATTAAAAATGTCATAAGAGCCACATGAGGACCATCCTGGGGGCCATAATAGGAACCTCCTCACTGATAAAAAACATTTCTAGTGAGTCAAATATGAAAGGCATCACAGATATCACCACACTTAACTTTATAAATAAAAAATCCACTGCAAAATAGAACCACAATCCCATCTTTCACCCATCATTTCTATAGTATCTACCCTCCAGAAATTTGTAGTCATCAAAATATATTCAATTTTGCCAAGTGCATAACCCACTCTATGCCATTGGCAGTTGGCTTATATTTGATTGGTTGCAGTGTCCTGCGGTCACATGATCAGATTTTGTGACCTTTTTTTGCAAAAAGGCCAATTGGATAAGCTGGATTCAGATTTACAACCATGTTTGAAACACATAACAGCCATTGCAAAAAAAGGTCATAAAATCAAGTGCAACCATATGGTGACTCAATTTATGACTGAAATAATTTATAACCAAAATTCCAGGCTCATTATGATCATAAGGTAAGGACTACCTGTAGTAAAATGATCTGAAGAATTATTTGACACAACTGAGACCAGCATTTGAGCTGCTACTATAAACATCCATTGATATTTAAACTGAAATCCTTTGCCATTCCTTTATTTCCCACATTCATTGCATTTCTAATTCTTGGAAAAAAGCTCTCCAAAACATTATAGAATTTAATTCTGAGAAAATAAGACTTATGGTGATCTTACATCTTTAATCTGGATGTCACTGAACCTATACAGGTAATACTTGACTTGTAACAGTTCTTTTCGTGACCAAAGTAACAAGGCACTGAAGAATTACTTATGCCCATTTTTCACACTTAACAACTGTTGCAGTATTCCCCATAGTCACATGATCAAAATTCAAATATCTGGTAACTGACTCGTATTTATGATGGTTGCAGTGTCCGGGGTCATGTGATCACCTTTTGTGACCTCACAAGCAAAGTCAATGGGGAAGACAGATTCAGTTAACCATGTTACTAATTTAATAACTGCTGTTTCACTTAACTGTGGCACAAAAAGCCATAAAGTGGGGCAAAATTCATTTAACAAATATTTCACTTAGCAATAAAAATTTTGGCCTCAATTGTGGTCGTAAGTCAAGAACTACTTGTAAAACATTGAGTTTGATGTGCTAAATATTCTAGAAATATGACAGCTCCACTTTAGTTTTTTTTCACTCTGTTTTATTTTCATGTATTGCACTTGGCCTTTTGGGGAGTAAATTGTTGCTCTAACTTCAGTTAATTTCTCTGTGTTAGAAATTACTCTGTTTACATTTTAAAAGGTAACAATATTTGCATGAAAAGTTACTTCAGTGACAAGGAATATTGTACTCCATTTAGCTAAGAAATATACATACTTGACTTTTCTTTACAGCAGATAAAAATTATAGTGAAGACTTTTCAGAATCCTTTCTCTCCTTGTTGATATATTTCAGCATGCCACTGAGTGTTTGAAAGTCATTACTGCTACAAGTTACCTCTTCGTCTACATTGTATGTCAAAGGATCAAAGGAAGACTCATTCAAACTCTTTGGTGAAGTATGAGATATATATTTTGACATTTCAGAACTCACTGAAGAGTGTAGTGTAACTGTCTGATTTTGACTTAGTACATTTTTATTGTCTTTAATATTTAGATCACTGGTGCTTGTTGAACGCCGTAGTTTTCTGCAAGTAGACTGCTTGGCAAAGTCAAGTCCTTGATCATCAAACCAATGATGTTCTACTAATTGCTTGATGCTTGCTGTTCTTTCATGAACTGCAATTCTTGTTTGTAATCTTGTAAGCTCAGATTCCTATAGTGCACAAATTTAAAGCTTTGTAGAAATTAGGTGATCAGGGATCATCTTAACAAAAGTTACTTGTTTAACAAAAATATTGATAGTATTTCTGATTAATAAAAATGTTATGAACAACACAGATTGCTTGATTATTCTTATTAAACAAAACATCTTCAATACTATTTCTACAGATTACTAAGCAATTATCTGAAATAATATTTGAATAACAGGAGAAGATAGTGATGACGGAGTGAAGTGAAAGAATTTACAAGTGGCCATCTGAGATAAAAAGGCAACAAATAAATTGGGGAGCCTTGCTGTAGAAGAAGCAGTTTTTCTCAAACCTTTTATCCTGTAAAAGGAGTTTATATAATCTTCAGGTCTCATAAAACCCCTGTATAAAAATTGCAAAAAATATAAAACCTACCTAATATAATTCAGACCAGAATGTTAAGTTGTGACATATAAAAATTCCCACCATTGCAAGCATTAGCATTATATAATATGCAAAGTTCAAAGAAGTGGTTTTTTTCAATCACAATATCTTGAAAGAACCCTTAACAACTTCTTGCAGAACTCTTGGATTCAATGGAACTCCAGTTGAGAAAGGCTTCTTTACAGAATATGTTCAGCAAAAGATCTTAAAGGCTTCATTTGGATTGGTATTCATAAGATTTTTGAATAATACTTAATTCCAAATACTTAATTCCAAACTAAACTTGGAGCAACAGAATGAAATTGGCAAAAAAATAATAATGGTAAATTTGGTTTTAGACTGCTATCAACAAAATTATAGGTTTCAAATCACAGTTCCACTTTATTCTGTTTTACTCCAAGTGCTGGGGACAATTCTCAGCATCATACTTTAAAAAACATTATTTAAACACGAAAACCAGTTTGATACTAGAATCAAATAATTCTTTACTAGATGTCTTCAAGAAGAGCCTAAGTAGCCATATACTGAGGATGCACTAATTTGGATTCTTGCACTGAGTAAGAGGTTGAACATGCTGACCAACTCTTCGCCACTGAAAAAACTGGCTTCCACTATCCAGTCTAATTATTTCTGACTGTTGTTTTATATTATGAAGTGGGATAGGGTCTCAGAGCTCAAAAAGAGAGATGGGCTCAGCAAACGTGTAATAATAATTCTTCCTTAATTTTAGAGAAGATGATTCATTTGTGGTTCAAAATCCATGTATGTATGTATCAGTGGTGAAATGCTACTGGTTCAGGCTAGTTTGCATGAACCGGTAGTAAATAAATGTTTTAAAAAGTAAAAAAAAAGTTCTGACAATCAGCTGTGCAACAATCAGCTATGCCAGGCAATCTTCGGAACTTTTAAAAAACATTTTAAAGCATTTAAAACAGCTGTGCCTGATTGTGAGGTTCCCGCTTGTTGCAGGGGCCATTTTGTGTGAAGTCCAGCTGCTTTTACATTGTGTGTGACTCAGTTGTGCAGTTTTTGTGTAAAGTGTGATAGTTGGTTTTTGAACACTGTGACTCCATGAGGTTCCTGCTTGTTGCAGGGGCCATTTTTGGTGAAGTCCAGTTGCTTTTACATTGTGTGTGAATCAGCCACGTCCTCCAGGTCACATGACCACCAAGCCACACCCACCCGGTCACATGACCGAGTCACGCCCACCCAATCACATGACCACCAAGCCATGGCCACAGAACTGGTAGGGATTTTTTTTGAATTTCACCACTGGTATGTATGTACCCTGTTTCCCTGAAAATAAGCCCTTCCCAGATAATAAACCCAATCAGGCTTTTGAGCGCATGTGCTGAAGTAAGCCCTCCCTGAAAATAAGCTCTTCCCGAAAATATTGCAACACAACAGCAGCAGCCATGAGGTGACCATGCTCACCTTAAAAATAATAAGCCCTCCCCGAAAATAAGGCCAAGTGCTTATTTCCGGGGGGGGGGGGGAAAGAAAATAAGACCCTGTCTTATTTTTGGGGAAACACAGTATTTAAAAATAGCAAGCTGAAGGAAGCAAGCCACATGTTGTATTTTTGCTATTAAATTCCCTAACATCATAAATGCAGATTTCATTTTTCCGCCAACATTCATTTTCCGCTAAGTTTGGCCTCCCAAAATAACTATCCAAAACACAGTTCATAAGGATTAATACTATCAACCATCCAGTGGTGTGATTAAAATTTTTTTACTACTGTGGGGGTAGCTTGGTGGGTGTGGCAAGGGAAGGATACTATAAAATCTCCATTCCCTCCCCACTCCAGGGGAAGGTTACTGCAAAATCTCCATTCCCTCCTGATCAGCTGGGACTCAGGAGGCAGAGAATAGATGGGGGGAAGGCCAGTCAGAGATGGTATTTACTGGTTCTCTGAACTAATTTCCGCTACCAGTTCTCCAGAACTGGTCAGAACCTGCTGAATACAACATTTCTGCAACCATCTCCTTCAACAATACCTTACAATGTTTATTTTTTCCTCCACTTCTCTTTTAATCCAAGGTTTTCATACTAGCTATGAATGAGTACCATCCAGAGTACAGATTTCAATGTTAATAGACATATATTGCAAGTACCTATAAAATGAATTGAGATGACAATCTTATATCTAATACAAACATTCCTTTCTTAACTCACTTTAAGGAGCAACTTTTCATTTGTTGCTTGAATCATATCATCTCTGGACTGAAGCTGTTGTTGCAGATTATAAACAGTGTCTTGAGCATCATCCAGTTCTATTTTGATCTGTTGTAGTTGCTCATTAACATGATGAGATTTAGATAGAGACTGCTGCCATTTTGTCTGTTCTTCTTCATGGGAAAGTTTCTGAAGACAAAATATATTTCAAATACATGCAATCTAAACTATTAAATCTTAACAAAAAAACCAGAGAGCGCGATTCCATGGTGTAGGCCATAGGGTAGTGATGGTGAATCTTTTTGGCACCGAGTGTCCAAACTGGAATGTGCGTGCATGTGTGTGCCGGAAACCCAAAGACCACCTGCCCAGTGCGTGCATGCCTGTTTTTTGGCAGTTTTTCAAGCCATTTTCTGGCCATTTTCCAATACTCCAGCACCCATGAAGACCAGCTGGCCAGCGCACATATATGTGCAGAAAACTGGAAGAGCAGCAGGCTGAAAAACAGGCCATTTTCTGAGCCATTTTCCGGTGCTCGAAAACCAGCCAGAAAAATGACCTGAGAAATGGCCCAAAAAACAGCCTGTTTTTTGGTCAGTTTTGGCCATTTTTCAGGCCATTTTCTGACACTCCAGGGTCCGCAAAGATCAGCTGGCCGGCGCGTATGTGTGTGCAGGAAACCAGAAGAGCAGCTGTCGACAGAGTGTGTGCCCACAAAAAGGACTTTGTGTGCCACCTCTGGCCATAGGTTTGCCATCACGGCCCTAGGGTATGCCATAGGATAGTAGCTGTCGATATTAAGCATATCTGTGGTACTTAAATAGTTTATTAATGTTCAGTTCCTAACTTGTAAGAAAGGGGACTGATTCCTCTGAAATTATTTCATACAAACTTGGTACAAAAGAAATTATTTGAAGGTAAAAGCAAAGCCTAGAGCCAGTTCTTAGAGCCAAACACACATATAAGAGTTTCTCATTCTCTGATACCTAAGATGAAATAAATGGGAAAGAACAATGTTGTTCTCACCTCTGATAAAAAAGACTGCTTTAGCAAATGTACTTCTGCAGTGAGCCTTTTAATCTCAATTTGCATTCTTGCTTCTAACTCAGATTCTCGCACCTGAGCTGCTCCTAATTGTTCTGCCAAATTATTTACACGGATTTCCTGAAAGAAAATTATGCCCCCAACACAAAATCATTATATTTGCCATATTTTCTTTAAAATATTAAATTAGCATGATTAAAAACAAGAATATTTTAAGCAATACAAAAATATCTCAAGGTTGTTTATATAGAAGATTGCTACTAATTTTCCAAAACAAATCAAGAAAGTATATCTACAGCTATTTTTGAAACATTTTGTATTGTTTCAAGCACTTCTGTTATTCATTAAAATAACAGACCCTTTTTAAGTTTTCTCCACAAGTTTAAGAAAAGGTATTCACCTGAGGTCTGAAATACTTGTTTTACATTATTTTCAAACTGATCTAGCATTATTGGTTAGCTTTAACCTTTTGTCTTTCCCCATTTGAAACTGTGCTCTGAACCATGCTCTAGTCTACACATTAAACTGACACTGGAAAGAATCTTGCATTGGGTAGCTGATTTCTCATAAAACTAATCTGTAAAATTGGTTACTTTTTCATGTGAGATATGGTTCACTTCTTCCAGTTCAAGAGAGATCCTGTCCACATCTCTCTGAGCTAGAGCCTGTTGGCGGCGACTCTCTAATAGGTCCACATGAACTTGTTTCATTGTTTCACGTTCCAGTCTCAACTGCTGCCCCAAATCAAGTATTTCTTTATACTGTTCTGCAATACACCTTTCTTGATCTTTCAGCTTCTAAAAAGAGAAAAGTGTTTTTTTACATACTAAAAATCTTGTGTCTTCCTGTTATTTCATTTTAGTAGTTCTTATTTGTTATCCTAAAATCAGATCTGCTGTCTGAAAAACAGTTCAGAGTGTGTTAAAATTATCAGCCAGATGGAACAATATTCTTTGTTGGAAGATATCCATACAAACTTATCTAAAGAGAAAGAAAAAATTAGCAGTATCAGAAAATGAAACGCAAAAAATACTGGCATGTTCTCATGGAAAAGTAAGCAAACTATATTTCAGCAAGCTTCAATGAATTCAGTGGAACATATTTCAGACAATAGTCTCTTTCATGAAAAGGCAATGTTATTCCTTATCATATATTATTGATTAAGTAAGTAACTGGTTAGATTAGAAACCTGGAATATTGAAAAAAAGGCAGAGAAAAGAATATACAAGACAAACTTACTTTCTCAGTATCTGTTATTCTTTGCTGCTTTTGTTCATTCTCTTTTCTAAGAAGATTTATCTCTTGATCTTGTTGGAGAATATTATACTCTTTTTCTTGAAGCTCCTCTTTTGAACACTGTACCTTGCTTGCCAAACTTTCAATCTGATAGCAAAATGTAAGCAAATAAGTTAAAAAAGAATAACCATTTGAGGATTTAAAACTCTTCACATCAGAAATTTGTGGAAAGTAAGCAACTAGAAGCGCATTTTGAACAATAATAGTACCTGTTTATTATAATCTTTTATCTGCAGCTCTGCTTTTTCCAAGCTACCTTGCAATGTAATTATTTTTTGTTCCATTTCTCCCCTGTATTCACGAATTGACATATCCAACTGTGTAACCTTTTAAAAAAGGAAAGACAAAATATGAAAACAGAAACAAATATTATAGGTAAACTTCAACTCATGTCCACAATTGGGACTTGAATTTTGATTGCTGTTATGCAGCCATTAAGCAGGTCACCATGTGATAGGACCCAATTTTGTGACCATTTTACTAAAGTTGCTAAGCAAATCACATGGTGGTTAAGTGATTCTGGCTTCCCCAGTTGACTTTGTGGAAGCCAGCTGGAAGGTTGCAAATTGTGACCACATGACTGCAAGACACTGCAACTGTTGTAAATGTAAGCCGATTGCTGACCACCAAATTGTGACCACAAGGATGGTGCAACAATCATAATTTCAGGATGGGTCAGAAATTTCTTTTTCCACAGCTGTCATAATTTCAAACCACCATGAAACAAATGGTTATAAATTGAGAATTACCTGTACACACTAAAATTGTGGAGCATAAATGAAAATATGCACCCCAAATATATTTACTAATAATGCCCCAATCATTCTTAAAAGCTTATTAAATTTACATATTCTTCTAACCTGAGCTGCTCTTTGTTTCAAATCCCAATTTCTTTCTTTCAGCACCTTTTCCATGTCAAGAAGTTCTTGCTTTTTCTCTTCAAGTTCATCCTTGCATTCTCTGCAATTTTCATTTAATAATGAGAAATATTTTCTCTATTAGGGAAGTTAAATTCTAATTATCCTCATCCAATTCTTCTGTATCCTGATTCTATGTTTATTTAGAAGTAACATTCAATCTGTGACTCATAAAAATTAAGGAAAAAACACAGCCAAATCTATTAGCAGAAATTGTAATATAGCTTTGATCACTTGACACTGAATTTTGGGTTAATTAATCATATTAAACCACATAATACTTAATAGGAGAGATTAATAAATACAAATGATTTTTCCCCCTATAGATCAGTGATGGTGAATCTTTTTTGGCTTGCGTGCCATAAGTGGGGGGAACGCAGGGGAGGTTGTGTGCAGGCGTACCGCACCCATGATGCAATGCGCGACCCTTCCCCGTGTGCATGTGCGCACTACAGACGCGAAACCCCCCCCCCATTTTTGCATGCTTTTTTTGCCCTCCCCACGCTCCAGAGGCTTTATAGGAGCCTGGGGAGGGCAAAAACAGCATCCCCCGCCCCCCTGGAAGCTTCAGGGACCTTCAGGAGGCTTCCCTGAAGCCTTCGAAGCAGTTAAAACGACCCGCCGAGCAAACCGGAAGTCACTTCGGAGGATTGTTTTAAGCGCTCCGAAGGCTTCAGGGACCGTTAAGAGGCTTCTCTGAAGCCTTCAGAGCGTTCAGAACGACCCTGCGAGCAAACTGGAAGTCACTTCCGGTTTGCTCGGAGGGTCGTTTTAAGTGCTCCGAAGGCTTCAGGGACCTTTAAGAGTCTTCCCTGAAGCCGGAAGCAGTCAAAACGACCCTCCAAGCAAACCAGAAGTCCATTCCCAAACTTCCGGTTTGCCCGTAGGGCCGGTTTTTTGCGCTCTGGAGGCTTCAGGGAAGCTCATGAAGCCTCCGGAGGGCCTCGGGGGGGGGGGGGGCAGGGGAGGCTCTGGCCAGCTGACAGAGCAGCGCCTCATGTGCCCTGACAAATGGCTCCACGTGCCGCCTGTGGCATGCGTGCCATAGGTTCACTATCACTGCTATAGATACTAGAAAAAATGAATTTAAATATGCAATTAGGTTTGCGTGTACATATTTTCAACAATAAACTCCCTTTTTAATGATCCTGTATTCCTTATTTGGGGTAGAATTGGGGCAAATGGACCAAGTTGGGCGTTTACTGGCTGGATGCCCTTCCTGATGCTTACATGGAGTTAGCCACATATATTTTTTCTTTGCACCCTAGAAAAGAAATAATTGCTTCTACCTAGTACTGAACTCTCAACCTTCTGAGCGGGAGGTCAGTGTCTTCACCACTAGGTCGCCATGCCACTCATACATATTTTCAACAATGTAATATTCAGTACTTTAAAAATACTAAACCTACATATATTCTGTTCTATTGGTACTTACAAAATGCTGGAAAGTAATTAAATACAACAGTTTATTATTCTGATTCTACACATGACCTATTCACTTTGTAAATAATCATATATAGACTCATGGACTCTCTTGATTTTGAGATAAAATTCTGAGTTCTGGTAAAATATCCCTGAAGATTTTTGGGGCAGGAACACAAAAATAATTTGCCACTGTTTTCTTCCTTGATGTTTGTTCCATATCAGCATACAGCCCTGGAATTCCCTTAAGGTCTCCCATCCAAATGCTAATCAGATCCAACCATGCTAGGTTTTTAAGCCCAAGCAAGACTGAGTAGGTACGCCACCTGCTGAAATTACTAATTTGTTACACTGATCCACTTCTGTAACGCTTATTAACACACCTTAATTCATCTGTTAAATCATGGATAGTAGTATACTTCTCCTCTAGGGATGTCTGTGCATTCTGTAATGTATCCCGAAGGTCTTGCAGTTGTCTCAAAGTAGTTTTTAACTCCCCAGTGGTGTTTTTCAGGTCAATTTCTAGAGATTCTATTTTCTGTATGGAATCTTTTTGCTGGGTCTCACTTATAAGCAACTTATCTTCTAATTCTTTCACTTTTGTGCAAATAGAAAAAAAGCAAGCAAGAATGTTTAGCCAGACAATATATGCATTTATACACATGATACAGTTTTAAGTTTCTACCCTATCCTTCAGGCTATTCCAAGATGAAGAACACAACAAATTCAAAATCAGCAATCACCATAAAATACTTTTTTTAAAGCAAAATTTAAATATATTATTTGGGAGTAACTGAACTGTTTGCTTATCCCTAAATCTAATAGACTAGGTTCCAAGAAAGGGACTCTGGAAAAATATTCTTTCGCCATATTATAATAATTAGAAGTACTCTGTTTACATTTTCTCTATGAAGTAGAGCTTCATGTTTACAATCAAAAGTTTAATTCCACTTAGAATCAAACTATAAGCCAGTTAAGATGACTGTGCATATATATGTGTGTGCATGCACATGTGCCTTTATGATGCATTCAACAGTTCTCATACAGTTGCCACAAAGAAGAGGGAGTCAAACTATTTTCCAAGGCACCTGAGGGTAGAACAAGAAGCAATGGGTGGAAACTAATCAAGGAGAGAAGCAACTTAGAACTGAGGAGAAACTTCCTGACAGTTAGAACAATTAATCAGTGGAACAGCTTGCCTCCAGAAGTTGTGAATGCCCCAACACTGGAAGTCTTTAAGAAGATGTTGGATAGCTATTTGTCTGAAACGGTATAGGGTTTCCTGCCTAGGCAGAGGGTTGGACTAGAACACCTGCAAGGCCCCTTCCAACTCTGCTATTGTATTGTATTGTAAGTCTTCAAGGATGTCTGCAGGCAATAAATGTTGCCAGTCATGCATAACTGTGGCAAGCATTATTTTCCCAGTGTAACATACATGCAAACATACCCTTCATGTTATTCCATTTTGGATAAGTAATGGTTTACAGAGCACAGAAAAAGAGATAAGAAATAAAAATCATAGACATCAAAACCATGAGATAACAAGAAAAGGAAACATAGCCAAAAGTAAACTCCATCAACACTATTTATTATACCTTCCCATACTTTCAGTTCTAGCAAACCATCTGTTTCCATTCTGCCTATACATGGCTTTATATACTATTTGTTCTTTAAATTTCTGGTCTTTTTCAGAATCTTAGCTACATCTTTCTCAGTCTTCCCCTTCCTCTTCTTTCACTCTTCCTTCATATATAAAGGTAGTCTTCACTTAACAACCATTTGTTCAGCAACCGTTCAAAATTATGATGGCACTGAACAAAGGGACTTATGACTGGTATTTGTAGTTATGACTATTGCAGTGCACCCCAGTCACCTGATTACAATCTGGGCTCTTGGCAACCCATCTGCACTTTAGAAAGATTGCCAAGCCCTCTGTGATCATGTGATCACCATTTGTAATCTTCCCTGTTGGCTTACTCAGAAGGTCAACAGGGTAGCCAATAGGAAAGATCACACACTTTTTCTGCAGGACTCCCTCTGGTTCCTGGGAGCTGGCTAAAAGAGGTCTTTCTGGATCTATTTTGAGACAGACCTTTTTTAGCCAACTTCTCTGAGAGCAGAAGAGCTGCCTGTCAGATTGATTTTTGTCCTATGTAAGGCAGAGTCCTTGGCTAGGCAGCCTTGACAGAAAGTTATTAAATAGTCATGGCCGTTCCAGGCAAACCACGTGGCTGCAGGTAAGTACATGAACCAACTTGGAATCACAGCAAAATTACAAAAAACAACAACAGCAAAAACCCCATTTCCTCTTTCAGTCTTACTCATCACCTTGCTTTATTGTTTATCCCATATAACTTAATAAAAAAAACCCACCAAAACTCAATGTTGTGAATGATAGAAAGTTATATGCCACTGAATAAAATCATATTTAAATTAATTCATATTTTATTATACTTGGAGAGTTTATTAAAGAAATGGTTATGGTTCATCTGAATCTAAAAATTACAGACATAATAGTCATTGATTTAACATTAAATATGGTATTCTTGGGGGAAACAAGAAGGTTAGCTTTAAAAAAATACCATTTTTTTCTGATATATTCTAGTCAATGTATAAATTATAGTTATTTAAAGTCAGTGCAGCCAGTCGATTAAGTATTCTTATTTAATGTTATTCCATTCTCAAAATAATTTTCTAGAAAGTTGTCCCATTCATTTCAATATGGCATAATAAAAAATATTGAAAGCATAATGAAGAGCTTACCTTGGAGTGTCTTTTTATTAAATTCTGAGATTCTCTGTTGTAAATTAATTTCCAGTTGGCTCAGCTGCATTGCTTTATTATGACCATCTCTTCTTAAGTGCACTAATTCTTTCTCCATGTCTATCAACTCATCTTTACATTGATCCATCTCTTGTTTAATCTGCCTAAAGAAGCAAATATACCATACCTCAATGAATAATTAAAACAACAGCATTATAGGTCTACAAAGTATCCAGAATCAATAATCAAAAGAATGGGAACTACACCTCAGAACAGATTTGGATCTTTTACGTGTAAGCTATTTAGAGTCATTAAAAAAGGCACAATATAAATGGAGGAATAAATAAATACACAAATAAGTACATTTGAAAATGCACTCATATATTAATCTGGGAATAAATTCCACTAAAATCTATAGGACAAATGGATATGCATAGAATTGAGGTATAATCTTTTGTTTCTAAAACCCTTTTTTTCCTTCCAAAATAATACATTCAAGAAAATAACTGCATATTTTTTAAAAATTGGGACTATGCCTGATTGTAGCAGTAAGTTCTGCTATTTTTTGCCGTTTCACAGTGTTTTCTTCAGTGGTTAAATGAAGTCTTTCATTTGTTCTTCTCAATTCTTCTCCCAACATATCCTTCTGCTTTTGAAGTTCTTGTTCTAGTTTTGATACCTGTTTTTTGAGAAGAAAAAATAAATTTGGGCATGGGAAAAAACTTTTATCATTTTCTTTTTGGTAGATTGTTGTTTTGTTGCTGGTGCTACTACAACACTTTCTAAATACAATTGTGCAAAATATTAGGAGATTGAAATGTCCCAGCTCGGACATTATGGAAATCATCCAGTGTGAAAAGGCTTGGTCCAATCTTAGAGAAATATTCCAGTCTGAAACAGGCATTTGATTGCAAAAGCAAATTTGGAATATATGGTTTCAAGGTCAGAATAAAACATTTTAGGGCTAGGACTCTTTGATATTAAAATTGTTTGAGTATTTCTATCTCCAAACTTCAAGTTGCCCATTGGTCCAGAAAACTAGGAACTCTATGTACTCGTTAACATTATAAATTTTTGAGATACCCCAAATTGTATATATTTCTGCTTATTAGGAATAAACATGAAAACAATTGATTTGGGTATGTATTCTACTGAACCATAGAAGAGACCTCTGATTGTTTGAATGCAGCCTGAACATTCCTGTGAGACCAGGTTCAACTCAGTAGTCCTTCTGACTTTTGCAAGCAAAAACTCTTAATTGTGCATTGGGACTATTATACATGGCATATTAAGAATACATACTAAGTATTTGCATTAGATATGCTACCAAATTGTTTAGAATTACAGTGTGAATCTCTGTTTCTGTGGTAGGCAGAAGAAGACAATTAAAAACAATGTGGCTTACAATCACCAGCCAAAACAATGCTGGAGGCTTAGACTGCTTTGCTTCGAAGAACTATACTGGGACTCTAGCCATAGAGGAAATCTCTTTCAAGATATATTCTGAGGGTAAAATAATCAATTCTTTCAGCTAAACTCTTGATTCAAATTAATGCTTCACAATAAGATGAAATTGTTTCCTTTCAAATATGCTTGGTAACGGAAAACACAGAATACGAACTATATAAATGCTTGTCATACATTTTTAAAATATTTACCATGAAGAATGTACCTGTTTTTGGAGCTTTATTTGGCTATCATCTAATTCACTATTCCTAATGGTTTCTTGATGTAACATTTGCTGCTGCTGCTGCAGACTCTGCTGTAGAGCAAGATTTTGTTCACTAGTTGACTGAAGATTGTCACTCTTATGCTTTATTTCTTTTTGCAATCTCTGTATCTGAAAAATAAATAATATGATGAGACTGCAACGAGGCAATTAGTTTTTCCGCTTCCTGCTACTTCACCTTTAGCAGAATGGTCTGCTCTATCAATCTATATCTATGCTACTAACAAGTTGTAGTTTTTATTAACGTCTATTATAAATGAAAATAAAAAATTACAATATGGGTTATATTTGAAAATATGGTTTAGCTTAAAATAATTAGGAATAGATGCTGATAGTCAGAGTCACTTCCACATAACTAAATATTCTTTGTCTTTAGCAACGACAAAGGTCTGGTTGTATTATAAAATCAACAAAGTTTCTCTCACATTTCTTTCCAGTAGTATAGCTAATAAAATGAATTCCTATTTTTTGTATATGAAATATAATATAGACTATCTGGGGAGCAAGATGAAAAAGAGCATGTTTACCTCTTCAGACTTTTTCTCCAATTGCTTTTCAAACAGAACTTTATTTTCTTCTAAATGCTCTAAATACAAAGTTATATCTTGCTTACAGCTTTCTAATGCTTTTTGTAAATGTTTGACCTAATAAAACAGAAGAAAACATATAACAATAAAGAAAGGCTATTTGCTAGAGACAAGCCTAGTTTATTAGCTACACTAAGAAACAAACATTGAGAAACAAACTACATTTGGCACTTGCTATCTTTGACTTGTTTTCATCTCAGATGATTATTATAAACACACTAACATATGATGGCTATTTGCTCCCCCTCTCCCTTTTCTTTTTTCCTTCTATGTTTCCTATTTTGTAAGCCCTGGTGATAGGGAGGGTTTTTAAAATTGATTCTGGAATCCTTGGTATTCCTGAAAAATTAAGTGCTACATTCAGTATTAAGTTATTTGAACAATAGTAATAGTTGTAGTAATAAATTCGTAAAACAGTAGGGTCATTTAATAAATATTAAATACTTAAAGGAAATAATCCATTTATGGATGTATTCTTTAAAGACTAATTACCCATTAAAGTCAAAAATGAAATTAATGCAGAGGATCCATTTGCCATTCTGCTACTTTTCTTTTTGAAAAAAAAAAATGAAACATAAGGGGAGGCTTTAAACAATACAGTAGAAAAGAAAGCTACTTTAAGCTCTGAGAAGCCACAAAAATTATACAAACCTTGACTGTTTCATCACCAAGTTGGTCTTGTAATTTCTTTAAAGCTTCATCTTTGTTTGTTCTTTGTTTTTCCATTTCCTGTTTTTATTCAGAATCAACAGAATATTTGATGTTATTAAAAACTAGGACTTTTCTACCATATTTCTGATGTGGTTACAAATTCTCAAGCAAGTTGACTGTCACCTGTTTTTCTATAAAAGAAAAATCTGCAGGTATGCTGTTCTAACACATTTGGATTAGATTCATTTTCTAGAGTTTCCTTCCATTTTGCACAATTGTATTACCCCCCCCCCCTCAACTCTTTTGTTTCAGGCATCTATCTACCTTATTTTTCAGAGTATAAGATGCACCTTTTTCCCTCAAAAAAGAGGGTGAAAATCTGGGAGCGTCTTATACACTGAGTACAGCATTTTTGGCCTCCCAAAATCCTGCTCCCTTTGAAAAATGGCCGTACATAGCCTTTAGGAGGCTTCCAGAGTGCTCCTGGGGGCTGGGGAGGCAAAAATGAGCAAAAAACAGACCGGTTTTTTGCTTGTTTTTGCCCCCCCCCAGCCCCCATGAGCACTCTATAAGCCTCCTAAAGGCTATGCATGCCCTTTTTTTTTGACACCCCCCCCCCCCAAAACAACAACAACAACCAGGCCTGGAAAAATGGGCCATTTTGTGGAGGTCTGCAGAGTGCAAAAACTTTCTTTTTTAATTTGCCTCTTCAAAATCTTGGTGCATCTTACACTCTGAAAAATACGGTAATTTCATGTTTCTGTTTCTTAACTCTGTGTCTCTACCACCAACCAAATAATTATGCCACTAGGATATGGGGGCTCCAACAGCTTATAAATTCAAGAAAGTTTCAAGTAATAGAAAAGTGTCTGTCTTATCTATAAAATACTGCTTGCTTGACCAAAGCATGTCAAATTTTTTGATGGGGTGATGGGAATGAAGATAGTAAGAAATCATAATTCATTTAGCCATATCAAGATACTATACAAAGATGCACATCATTTGAGCTCAACTACATGAAAACAGTTTTCTCACTATACGGACATGTTTTGATATGACCTCCTTCCAGGATGTATTTTAACATCCCAAAGTAGCCAATACATTGACATTTCCTGATGCTCTCCTATCCAAATCTTATCCGGGCACAAACATATTTAACTTCTGAGCCCAGATAATTTTTGCAAGATTCTGCCATCTGTTGAGATATGTGCAAGTTCATAAAATAAAACATGAACAATATATAATGAACAAGTGATGTTGGGCAGTGCTGAACTTCAGGATTGTGACTATGCTCTAGACAGAAGATGACATTTCATGGGCATCTGTGACTGGCTTCTTCAGAGGCAAGGTGGTTAGCTATGCAGACCACAGGTAATTGTGCAGGGACTGACCAGGCTCCTAACTTTATAACCAGGTAAATGGATTGGTCTTTAGATGAGCTGGATTCTGGTTGGTGCAGCTTAATGAGAACTAGTCTCTGTTTATGCCCGATTATGATTGGCCATTTGGTGGCATTGTATCTTGATTGGTCCTTTGTTCATTCCAGCTTCTGAATGATCATTTTTGGAATGCTGATCAGCCATAGTTGCTGACAAAACATCAGAAAATCTGTTGTCTAGAACACTGTCAGTAAATTCTGAAGCTAAACACTTCCCAACAAATACCAATCATGAAAGCCTGAACCAGTATATTGAACAAGTAACTATTTCAAACCTAGAAATATAGTCTTTTCTAATACTGCTATTTTATCATTTTTAATTAGAAATTGCATCTGAAGGTTGTTAGTGCAAAGCTTCCTAGTATTAACGATAACTCTCAAATTGCTTTTCAGATGCTAAAAAGCAAGGAAACAATTTGCAAGTAGTAACTTTCAAGCAATCCAACCCAAATCCCAAGAACCGTTAATTATTCAAAAATGCTACCTCTTTGCTTTCTATTAATAGTCGATCCAATGATTCAAGCTGATGCTGTTTATATAAAATATCCTGCTGGAAAATAGACATTGTTTTCTCTTGTTCTAGAAATTGTTGGGTTTTAGTTTCTAGTTGAGACTGCAGCTATATAAGAAAGAAAGATTGTAATTGATCTATCCAATATTCCATATAACTCCCCTATTCATCAATATTACAAGAATGCCCTCTTCCGATATTTTACAGCAAACTAAAATATAGATTATCATATTTAATAAAGACACATAAACAGACAGTAATAGAATACGATTAAGACTGTTGAAAGAAATAATCAAAGATAGAGATTGAGAACTGAAAAAACAGAGCATTTGCTATAGCTTCTGGCCTACTGAGGGCTTTAAATGAACTTTGAAAAACCTGCAGAAATATTTTCACAATTTTCTTGCTCACTGCTGAACTCCAACTCTTTCATCACCACCCTTGTTTTGTAGCAGCATTTTTACCCCAGTTGGAAAGAACACTGTAGTGTTTTATTCACCAGTTTTTGATATTTCAAAGCCTGCAGATGTACCGTATTGGAGTATGAGGCACCTTTTTCCCTCAAAAAAGAGGCTGAAATCTGGGCGTGTCTTATACACTGAATACAGCATTTTTTGCCTCCCGAAATCCCGCCCCTTCACCAAAATGGTCGTGCATAGCCTTTAGGAGGCTTTCAGAGTATTCCTGGGTGCTGGGGAGGGCAGAAATGAGTGAAAAACGGGCCGTTTTTTGCTCAATTTTGCCCCACCCAGCCCCCAGGAGCACTCCCTAAAGGCTATGCATGTCCTTTTTTTTGACAAAAAAACCCACATTTTTGTGAAAAACTGGCCATTTTTTGCTCGATTTTGGAGCCCCCCCCCAGGAACACTCCCTAAAGGCTATGCATGTCCTTTTTTTTGACAAAAAAACCCACATTTTTGTGAAAAACTGGCCATTTTTTGCTCAATTTTGGAGCCCCCCCCCCCCCCAGGAGCACTCTACAATCTATTCATACCCTTTTTTTGAAAAAAAAATGGGCTGTTTTCGGGAGGTCAGCAGAGTGCAAAAACTTTTTTTTTTAAATTTGCCTCTTCAAAATCTTGGTGCGTCTTATACTCCGAAAAATACAGTAGCTTCCAAACAATGCTGTTTCTTGTATAAGGTATAGTATTGATGGGTTTGAACTGGGGGACATGGGGGGGGGGGAGTTGCTGCAATTAGTAACATTCTGAAATCAAAGGGCAGCTGAGTGACTGGATCACTCCTGGGGAGCCTCTCTTGGCCCTTTGTGCCTGGCCCACCCTATGGTTTATGAAGGAGCTGCAAGTTTTGAAAAGGATTAAGAGATGCCTAGAGCACTGCTGGAGGAAGATGAGGGATGACTCCAGACATGACTTAAAGCTGCCTTTAAGGCCTGTCTTGTGGTGGTAAGAGTGGTGAAACATCATTATTTCTTCACCCTTATCGGATCTGCAGAGTTTTTCCTAGTGACACTGTTCAGAATCCTTCCTGGGACAATGGGTTCAAAAGATCATCTTCAGGGTTGTGCAGAGAATTTATTCAACAAAATCGCTCGGATTTGTTCCCAATTGGAACCCATGTGTGGTGCTGGTCCATATGAGATGCCTGGGAAAAGATCTTACCCAGTTATCTGAGAACAGTTCAATCCTGTTGGACGCAATGAAGTGGATAGGTTCCTTGATGCTATCATTGCAACCACCTGTCAGTTAGATCCTTGTCCCTCCTGGCTGATAAAAGCCTCCAAAAAGATTCAGGCCCAGTTATGGAACAGTATTGGCTGCACTTGATGGCCTCTGGCAAGAGCACTCTGGGGTGGTGCAAGCATCATTATTCTCCTTGACCCCACAGCAGCCTTTAATATCATTGACCATGGTATTCTTTTGGGCTGTCTACAGGTTTTGGGGCTGGTTTGGCTCCTTTCTACAAGGCTGGTCCCAATCAATATTGATAGGGAGTGAGATCCAGCCCATGGCTGCTCCTTTTTGGTGTAGTGGAACTCTCTCCGTTCCTCTTTTACATCTACATGAAGCTGCTGGGTGAGATCTTCTATCACCATGGGTTGAAGTATCATCAATACCCCTTTCCACCTTAAACAGTGTTTATATATGTATTGATTGTTTTATTATTCTACTGTGTATTCATTTTAATGTTTGTAAGCCACACAGAGTTGTCTTTGATGAGATGGGCAGCACATAAATGTAACGAATAAGTAAGTACATAAATACAGCAACAGCAGCATTAAAAAGTCATAAATAGCAATACCTACAATATGATAAAACTGCATTGTTACCCTGTTCTCTATGTAGGGAACAAATCCTAGAATTGTTATTCCAATTATTTTTCCTGACTTTGGAGACCTAAGAGACATGCAGGAATTGAAAAGAAAGAGGAAAGTGGATAACAGTAGCTGCTGGTTGGCAACTACAATTCAAGTTACTCCGTACCAGTGGCAAATTGTACATTTATATTACATCCAAACTCTTTCTCATGTGAATTGTTGGAATAATGTAATTCAGAAGACTGAACATACTCTTTCTAGACTTTTAATAGATATCATCGATTTCCTGGAAGCCAGCTGTTGTTTGCCTGCTGATAACAGAATAGCATGGCAACTGTTCCTTGTAGCAAGAAATTAATGGAGAAAAAAGCACTGGATAGTACAACATTCAATCAATTGGAACATTAGCTATACTTTTATTGAAATTTGCACTAGCATGATTTTTAAAAAGCCATGCAGTAGGCCTCCACAAAGAACTTATTGCATGAAATAGTTATGCAAATTACTTTTCATGCTGTTAGCTGTTTACATACAGTCAAGCCCAGATAGAATATGGCAGAGGTATATCTTTTCTAAATGCAAGATCCCGCCAAAATATTTGGGAATTGAAATTTTAATTTCAATAATTCATATTACACAACTTTGAGACTTACTAAATCAATTTGTTTTTCCATCTCCTTATGTTGCTCATGATTAATTAATTTCGTTTCTTCTAACATTAAAGAGAAGTGATCTTGTTCTTCAATGATGTTTCTTTCCAAGTTTTGAAGCTGAGAGTTCATTGCCTAGGAAAAAAAAACATTTTTTTTTTACAATTTGACAAGAAGTTGACATTAAGTTGAAAAAAGTTATATGAATGTTTTGGTAACCATTATCTCACTGTGTAAACGTAACTAAAAATATTAGCTAGAAAATTAACAGGCAAAAATCAGATACACAATTTTATACAAAATAAAAAAGATTTTTGCTTTTTATAAATTATATTAGAAACATGCTCTAATAAATTAAAGTACCATATTTTTCCTGAAACCCCGCCCCCTTCACCAAAATGGCCGTGCATAGCCTTTAGGAGGCTTTCAGAGTGCTCCTGGGTGCTGTGGAGGACAGAAATGAGTGAAAAATGGGCCGTTTTTTGCTCAATTTTGCCCCCTCCCCAGCAGCACTTTATAAGCCTCCTAAAGACTAGGCATGCCCTTTCTTTGACAAAAAACGGCCATGTTTTCACGAAAAACAGGCCATTTTTTGCTTGTTGTTGACCCCCACCCCACCCCCCAGGAGCACTCTACAAGCTTCCTAAAGGCTATTCATGCCCTTTTTTGAAAAAAAAAATGGGCCCGTTTTTGTGAAGTCTGCAGAGTGCAAAAGCCCTTTTTTAAAAAATTTGCCTCTTCAAAATCTTGGTGCATCTTATACTCTGGTGTGTCTTACACTCCGAAAAATACGGTATATTAGCACAATTTAACATCATATAAATTAATGTATCTAATTCTACTTCAAAATATTGAAAAAAGAGTAAAAGACTGTTACCATTAATTCCTGTTCCAATTCAGTATTTCTTGCAAGTGCAGTTACATAAGCAAAAGTTTTTTCTTCCAACTGTTTTTTAAGGATGGAAAACTGGGAGGATTTTCTTGCTATCTACAAAGAATATTTACACAAACTGAAATGAACAAGGGTTGATATACTTTTATACATTTATTATATAGCTAGTGTAACTTCTATATATTGCAAATGGTTACTTCAATGGCAGTATATGTTTTTTCAAGGTTTAGGGTATTAGTAATGGCAAATAACATGAGCTATATTTAAGAGTATTTAAGAAAATGCCTACATACTTAAATTGCAAAGCATAAACTCATTCACATTCACAGTTCATCCCATTTATCTATAACCTTATGTCACTTCTCCTTTTATTTAGTTTTATTTATCAAATTTACTGGCTGCCCATTTTACCACAAAGTAACTTTTTTGTTATTTTTGTTAAATTCAACAGCAATATCAGTCTTGTCTGTGACAAGAAGTACATAGGTATCTGCTGTTTTATCTGATGACAGAATATACTGTTACATTTGATTTTGGTTTGTGGGACTATACTACTCTGGCTATTGCATACTTCGGACACTGACAAATTATCCCCAAAGGCCTTATTCAATAATGAGAATGATCTTAAGCCAATGTGAGTTATCACTATGAAAGAAACTATAAGGAAAGGAGATCTCATATTGATGCAACAAGCAAATTCTAGCCAGAGTATATTATTACAGAGGAATTAATGTATGCTCTTAGAACTTCCTAGGCACCATACCAAAATAAAATTAAACTAGATACCCTTTAAGAACAGACTTCTTAGTTTTAACTTACTTCTCTTTCCAAGCAACATGATTTTGAAGCTTTCTCTAATAGCTCTTCCTGTATTGTTTGAAACTGATTAGTTCTCTGGGCAATGTTGTTTTTTAAAACCGCACTTTCTTCTTCTGATTTTTCCAGTTTAATACGTAGTTCTTCTAATTTTTTATTTAATATTTGTTTCTCTTTTTCAAACTGTTTACTGATAAGTTCCAGTTGTTTGCACTGTGTCCCTTTAAAAATGAGACACTGATGTTTAGACATTTATAGAAATTTAGAATGTACAATATTGTAAAGCTATGCATTTTTACCTAAATAATGTTAATCTGAGAATCCACTTTTAGATCTGCACGAATATTTTATATGCATACATTAGTCATAATATTTTGATACAGAATCTTCTCTTAACTATTAATACAGATAGTCCTTGAGTTACAAGCACAATTGAGCCCGAAATTTCTGTTGCCAAGTGAAAAAGTTATATTTTGTGTTTTAAGTGAATTTTGCCCCATTTTGCGACCATTCTTGCCATACTTGTTAAGTGAATCACTGCAGTTGTTAAGTTAGTAATGCATCTGTTAAGTGAATCTGGATTCCCCATTGATTCTGCCTGTCAGAAGGTTGCAAAAAGTGATCACATGACCTGCAACCGTCATATGTATGAGTCAGTTGCCAAGCATCTGGATTTTGATTGTGTGACCATGGGGATGGTGTATCAAAGAAAAAAAAATACTTCAGTAAATGCCATATGAAGCATAAACATGATCTACTATTTCTATATAGTCTAGAAAGTGACCTGTTTAGCTTTATCATCTCCTGAACCACTGTGGTACTAGTCAGAATTAAGCATAATGGACATTTTTATCACAAGATCCATTTATTGTACTTTTAAGTGGATTATTGGAGAAACAACTATCTAGTATTCCAGAAACAAATTACATTTTTTTCAGTTTAATTTGTAGAAATACAGTGCCTTACTACTGGGGTCATATAACCGTTAAACATACCTGCCTGATTTCCACTGAGTTTTACGGGTTCAGTTTCTAGGCAATTTAATTCCTGTCCCTCATCGTCTTCAGAGAAATCTTGACCTAATTTATAGGCCACATATTCTGTCTGAAGTTTCTGAATTCCAGTTTCTTGAAAGTTAATTTTTTGTCTAAGAAAAATAGTATATGATAATTGATTTTTAAAATCATTCATAATGAATTCATTTGATCCTTAATAAATTACAGTTAAAAGAATACCTTAGCTCTTCTTTCAGAAAAATATCTATTTCAGACCAATTACTGCACATTTCATTACAGTGATTATCCTAAAAATGAGCAAAAACAGAAACAAATATTTTAAAAAATTGGTTATAATTCATTATTAATCGAGAAGACCTTCATGGATACAATTCATTTCTCAACTTTATATGGCAATACATCTCACGGAAAGTTACTTTGGTTGATGTACAAAAATCCAATTAAAAATTAGGCATAAAGCAATAATTACTTAAAACCATTATATAATAATTATTAAAAACATAAAAATTATATAAGCAGAACTAAACAAGAAAAGAAAATGATAAGAGGCATATTAACAATAATGGAGCCACTTCACAAGTAAACCTGTCTTGGAGGATCTTTGAAAAGTCAGGAGTGATGAGGCCATCTCAACATTTTAAATGTTGGGAAATTGTGAGGATATTTCCAAAAAATATGTAAGATAAATGAGAAAAGGAAAAACAAATATATTCCCTATATTTTTGTCCCTTCTGCATCATTTCATTTTTTAATTTTCTTTCCCTCATTATAAGTGTAGTTCTCATAGCAAAAAAGGGACTATAGTTAATACTTCATAAATATCTACCATTATAAGTAATCCTCAACTTATAACCATTTGTTTGGTGACCGTTGAAATTTACAATGGCACCAAAAAAAGTGATTTATGACCATTTTTCACACTTACAACCATTGTAGCATCCCCATGGCCACGTGATCAAAATTGAGACACTTGGTACCTCAATCATATGTCCTCGGGTCATGTGATCACATTTTCCAACCTTCTGACAAGCAAAGTCAATGGGGAACTTAACTGTGGCAAAAAAATAACATAAAATGGGGCAAATATCTAAAAATACCTTGCTTAACAACAGAAATTTTGGGCTCAATTGTAGTGATAAGTCAAGGACTACCTGTATTAGGAACAACTGTGCTTTCAAAAGCACTTTATCAGGGGAAAGAAGAATGGCACAGCAGTTCCTGTTTGGAATTGCTTTCTTTATCTACGTAGTGTACTACTGACAGATCATTCTATAGCAGAGATCTCGAACCCCTGGGTCATGGCCCACTACCAGACCGCATCATGTTTGGAATCAGACCGCAGAAACAGTGGGGCAAATGTGTATGGGTGAGTGTGCAAGTGTGAAGCTCCATTTGTGTGAGCAGCAAATGGAGCTACATGTGCTAGCCCGCCACTCATGCAGAACTATTCCCTCTCCCTCCTCTGTGAGTTCGTAAAGCCGGGAAGGTTGGGAACACCTGTTCTACGGTAATTCGTTTTGAATATTTTCTTAGCTGTTCAGCAACTAGTCAAGGTAAGGATGTATAAATGCAGTTATTCTATTCATTCAGAGGAGCTGACAGGGCAATGTCTTAGAAATGGCTCCACCTGCCACCTGTGGCACGCATGCCATAGGTTCCCCATCACAGATATAGAAGGATCCTTCTATATAGAGATAAAGGCACTCTTCATTTATACAGAGAGGACTTTGCATTTTATCACTGTTAATATATGTATTTTAGTCCTGCCTAGGAAAGTATAGACACACAAATATACACACAGTTAATACATCCTTCAAAAAGTATCAGAGAAATCATTGTACCTCTTTTGATGACCTTTGGGTCAACTGGAAAATAACATTTTCTAAAGTTTTCAGTTCAATTTTTGAACGTTGAATTTCTTGACAATGCAAGTTAAGCTCGTCTTTTTGTCGTTCAATTAGTGCTTTTAAATCTACATTTTCATTTATTATGGCACTTTTTTCCTGAAGTCCTGCTTTTTGTTCCTGAAGTTTATTTTCAAGGATCTGATTCTTTTGCTGAGAATGTTTGAGCAAAAATTCCACTTCAGACATTTTTGCTTCCATAGTTTTAAGGTTTTGTATTCCAGTACAGTTCTCTTCAGTTAATTGTCTAAAATGCAAAAAAAATTAAACAGGTTCTTCAAGATTATTTTATTGTCAACATGATTTATTTGACAATAACTGTTTGATTTCCAATTTTATTTTGAAAATGGATTCTAAAAATCAGGCTGTGGATTTACAATCTTTTGAAATATGAAATCTTCATATCTTTGACAACTTGGAAGACTCCAGGCACAAAAATACACAAGTTAATTATATAAATTGACACAAGCCCACCACCATTTTAATATTGATATACGTGTGTGTATGTATGTATGTATGTATGTATGTATGTATGTATGTATGTATGTATGTATGTATGTATGAAGTTTACAACCCCTGGTATGCCCAAATATGGGAGGAAGCATACTGCTTCCTTTCTCTGTCTTATCGGCTCATCCCAAAAAACCATCCAGACAGAAAGCCATTATTTTTAATGTTGCCTTTGTTATTTGTGTTGTGTTTGTGCTGGTAAATAAATAAAGGGAGACTAGTATAGATCTATTTCAAGCTATTTAGTTCTCATCAGCTAGCCATACCCTTACTGGGAATCGAATCAGGGCTGTATTACATATTAGGCAGTTGTAATTGCCACTAAGCCACAGGCTCTCCTCCTTATCAGCTAGGCCAGGGAAATAGGTATGTATTAAGTTTACAACCCTGGTATGTCCAAATATGGGAGGAAGCATACTGCTTCCTTTCTCTGTCTATCGGCTCATCCCAAGAAAACATCCAGACAGAAAGCCATTAAATAATTGCTGCAAAAGGGGCCCAAACCAAGTACTGAGTACATATGTATGCTTATACTTTCCAGAGGTCCGATATTGTTCTATGTACAATCCTTGTTTTATTGATTGCATGTAATATTCTAATTTTCTGAGATGGTGGATTTGGGGTTTTCATGAGCTATACGCCATAATCATCACAATTAAGACAAATCACGGCTTGAACTATCTTGCTTTGCATGTAATGAGTCTTATCTTACATATTAGTTTCACCTTTTAAGTTGCATTACTGAAATAAATGAACTTCTGCAAGATATTCCAATTTTTTGAGTTTCACCTGTATAGTAGTACAGTTCTTCGAACAATATACTTTGGTTTTCTAGTGTTTTATGAAAATACTCCGAATAGCTGAACACAGAAATTAAAAATCTGTTTTTCACATACCGTAATATCCTTTTGTAAACCATAAAGTCTATGGACAATAAATCAAGGGCTTATTGGGGCAATTCTCATCATCTAATTTGTGGCATCCAGCAATTTCAGATTCCAGGGATTAGTTTTGAATTTTAACCGTCCATTTTTTTCCTTTTCAAAATGATTATTAAGAATATTTTATAAGTAGTCCTCTACCTGTGACAATAATTGGGACTAGATTTCCAGTTGTGAGTTGAGGCATTCCACATAGCCAAGATCCAATTTTATGACATTTTTGTAGTGGTCATTAAGTGAATCCGCAAGTTAAGTGAACCCTTTCTTCTGAAAGTTACAAAGTACAGTCATGTGACCACGCTGTGTGTGTGTGTCATGTGCGGGGGAGGGAAGCTATATATATATATCACTTTTTATACTAAAGCATCCAATGTGATTGAGAAAACATAAAATACACTATAAAAAGTATGAATTAAAACAATATAAAATATACAGTAAGAGAAAAAGCAAAAGTAAAGGAAAATGGGAAGAATATTAAACTAGCTTTTATATAAAAAAGGCCTGACAAAAGGGATTAATCTCCAACAGAGGCCTATAAAATATAACAGTGGGCACCTCACAAATTTCAGGGGAGACAACTTTCCAAACTATAGGTGTCATTTTACACAAGGCCTGCCATGAACAACTACAAAGTGATACCCTGTGGTTCCAGATACAGATAGAGTGCCCCCCCACACATAAACTCAATAATAAATCAGGTTTATAATGAGAAAGATAGCCCATCAAGTCTCTCTCATGCTTTTGAAAAAAAATAGCTCCATATACCTGTTTGGGAACAACTTCATTATTGGAAGCATTTGTCAGTGTCTAAAAAATGAAGTTTCAAATTGAAATAGAGGAAGATTTAAATCTCACTCTTGAAATCCAGAAAAAAAATAACACTTCTCTCAAATTTTGCAATAAACCAATTGCATATTATATTATAAAAGATTGTTCAGTGATTTCTCCATTTTGAAAAGCTTTTGGCTTAAGATATTTATTGCCACCAGACATGACAATATATACCTACGTATTTGTGTGTGCCTTTAAGTCAATCTTAATTCCTTGTTATTGCCTGGACAAGTCCCTGCAGTTTTCTTGGAAAGATTTCAGAAGTGGCTTGCCAATGTCTGGTTCCAAAGGCTGAGAGAGACTGACTGGCTCATCCAGTCATCCAGCTGGCTTTGTGCCTAAAGCACGACTAGCACTCACAACTTCCCAATTTCTAGCCTGATGCCGCAACCACTAAATTGTGGCTCTCACGACCTGTTTGCTAATAATCTAATGCTAATATTTCAAAATCCAAAACTTATTCTGTGGAATACAAAATAATACACAGGAATGTGAAGAATCTAATTACCATTACTATTAAAACTGTATTCTGGACAAAATATGCATTATAAGGCTTGAATGGGACATACAACTATTTTCATTATCCATTATCAAATGTCAAAAGACTTCATGATCATAAAAGCAATTCTATGTTTAAATGCCAAAATCTAGCAGAGACTCTTACCTCAATTGATCTTTTATGTTTTCAAGCTCACTTTTATAGGCATTACATTGGGTGAGCAACTTCTCCTTTTCATTTACACAGTCTATTAACTTTTTTTCTAACATTTGTTCTTCAACTTGGACCTGAATAAAAGATATAAATATTCAGAATCAACCCACTGTTTATCAAATAATAAAATAAGGCAGTCTGCCAAGCCCCTAGATCACGTGATCCCTGGAATGATGCAATGGTCAGAAGTGCAAAGATTAGTTGTTAATCATTTTTTCAGTGCCATTGTAACTTTGAACAATTGCTAAATGGGTGATTGTAAGCTGAGGACTATGTGTAATTTGGGTTATTTTTGTTTCTTTCTTTGCAGGTATTATTTAATGATTTAGTTTTCTAGAGTTTGGTCATTGAAGTAAATAAATAAATAAATAAATAAAAATAATGCAATCATATGCATGTCTATTGAATTATCATCTTATTTTGGACAAATAGACTTTTTCCTGGGTAAATCTGTATTCTTCTAAATTCTTATAAACTAGCATTACATTTTCTCTATCATCCAAACCTTTTAACAGCAAGGAATTATATTTCTGATTTACAATAAATCTGATTTTTAATGGCTAAGATGCTATCATGGTACAGGCAAAAACATATTAAACAGTAGTGACTTTAGTTTTAGAACTAATAGTTGAATTCATAGCTTCATGGTATATAAAATGTTCTAATAAATATCTTGGTAGTCTTTGCTTACCTTTTCCAGTTTATTAGTTATTTTCTCTTTGTATTGTTTAAATGTTCTTGTCAACTCCTCAGCATTATACAGTGCTTCATTTCTTTGCTGTTCAGTTCTTCAAATGAAAATAGCAGCTCAGTTTAAAGAGGTAAAAAATGGTTCATCAACAAAAAGACAATAACTGAACATCAGATAATAAATATTTGTTGGATATCATTCAGACATACCTCAGTTTTAAGAAGGTTTACATAAATATCTTCAAAATGTCAAGGAATCCAAATTACATGTTTTTCATGAGAAATTAAGAATAAATTTAGCTTTGATCAAACATTCCTTCATAAGCAGATCTATTCATGCAAGAACATTTTGTAAACCTCCCAAAATCGCTTAATAATAGGATGGCAGCATATAAATTTAATATATATGTACATTTTGAATGTGTCTCAGAGCACAGCAGCAAAGTTCAGTCTGAGTAGTTATAGAATATGCTCAACCACTAAAATAGAGCAACAGCGTAAATGGACCGATAATTTTCTACATCTATTTTCAAGCCAATAAATTTAAGTCTGAAAGTAAAGCCTGAAATGTATGCAAATTGGAAATGTTAAGATATTATTTCCTCTCTCCACCTAAAGAATTGTACAAATGAGACACTACCATTTATTTCCATGCCAATAGCAGCTTTGCAGATGCAATAGCTAGATATAAAAAACAAAGAATCCATTGTTCATTTAACGCTCTGCACATTTAAACCAGTGCTTATAATATTTAAAATGTAGGCCTGAATAAGAATCCTATTTCTACATGCTTATATCATAGCTTTCTTTATATAACAACTTGGAAACTATAAACAAGAGAAACAGAAGGGCTATTTCAATGTCTCAGTTTGGCCCTCCCCCAATTGTTACTTAGCAGCAGCCATTTCATTAAAATACCCAGTAATCCCACCAATCATAACAACTGTAAACTTAAGCAGAGTCCAGTCCATTATTCTAGCTGTGTATCTAATAACTGGAATTGCCCAAATGTTAATTTTCTTGATGGTATTTCCTTCACTGAGTTTGGATTTTAAGATCTTCACTCTCATGATGTATTTACTACTAACTTTCTTGACTTCAATGTACTTGATTTTGTCAGCCTCAAGGAATTTTTATTGGTTCAAAAACCAGTACAACCTGCTGATTTTGTATATATATACATTTTAAGCCCACAGCTTGAAGATGGCAGGTGAGATCCTGCCGAAACGTTGCAAAGACAATCTCAACCTTACACGGGAAAAGACCCGAATACAACAAAACCAGCATATATATATATATATATATATATATATATATATATATATATATATATATATATATATATATATATATATATATATATATATATATATATATATACGGTATGTATGTGTGTGTGTATATGTATATGTATACATACATACCGTATATATATATACATACCATATATATATATATATATATATATATATATATATATATATATATATATATACACACACACACACACACACCCCGTGTATATATATATATACCGTATATATATATATATATATATATATATATATATATATATTCAATATGCACTCAAACATATATATGACATACAGCAATACTGCTGAATGCTACTTTATTTTAAAAAATATTGAGCATATTAAAAATTATTCTACAGCAAAAATATAAACTGTCAAGATTTCAGAATTAAACACAAAAATGCATGTAATTTGTCACCTCTTCCCTTGCTTGGACCATCCAATTAAATCATGTTTCATTTTTCTATAATCCTCCTTTAATTGCTGCAAATCATATTCTTTTTCCATTAGCATTTTCTGGCTTTCTTCTAACTTATCTTCTGTATCTCTAAAATACAGATTTTAAAACAATATGGTAAGTTTACTTATAGCAAATATATTAACAGCTGGAAAGCATTCTCATCTCCCCAATTCCAATCATATTTTCAGTATAGAAATTTGAAATAAAGTTCAGAGTAATGTGCACTAAGGCAGAGTCTCCCAACCTTTCTGGCCCGGCGGAATAGATGGGGTGGGTGGATGGTTCTATGCCAGCGGTGGGCACGTGCGATTGCCGCTCGCACCAATGGAGCACATGTGCATGCCCTTGCCCACCGCAAGTGGGGATACATGTGCACTCACTCACCACTTCCATGGCCCGGTTCTAAATGGCTCAAAGCCCGTTAGTGGCCTGTGGTCAAGGGATTGGGGACACCTGCACTAAAGATCAGAACATTATTTACCAGGACACCTTGATCTACAACTGTTAGATCAGTGACTGTTCCAAGTTATGATAGCACTGAATGAATAGTGGTTATGAGTGGTCCTCAGAGTTCTGCCAATCTCAGCATTATTTTTGTGCCATATGTATACATTCAAACTAGACTGTTATGTTTCTCTGTCACATGCGTGTATGTATTGAGTATATACATAATGCTTATCTTTTGAGAGCTGAATGCAATGAAATTTCATTTTAATATATGCTGATTAGTGTACATTTAAAGTGACAATAAAATTTTATTCTATTCCTTTCGTGGTCACATGATCACAATCTGGTGCTTGGCAACCCATCATACTTATGTGCCTCATATGATTGCTATTTGTCATCTTTCCTACCAACTTCTCCAAAAACACAATGGGGAAGCCAGCAGGTCACTGGTTAAGTTTCTCCCATCCGTGTACTCTCTGCCAGGTCTTTCTGCATTTACATCACCCAGTCACGCACCCCCACCCCACCCCACCCCACCCCATATCCCCGGACCCCCTCCTTGACCTGCATGGTGCCTGTCACATACCTTTGTGAACTCTTCTCAACTGATTGGCACCTATTACACACCTCCTTGCACTGTCCCCAACCCTGCCAGTGACTTGCCTATTGCACACCACCTTGTATACTTTGCCCAATTCACACAACTCGTGTACATAATCACACTCCCTAATCCACACCATGCCTGTCACACACTCTCATGACTTACGTCTTTTGCCTGCCTTCCCTGACCCATGCCTTTTGTACATCACTTGTGCACTCATACACTCTTGCCATGCCATGCAGTGAATCTCATGTATATTCCTTACCCATCCCCATACCTCCATGCACCCCTCACTCCTTCCCACATATCTGTGGGCATGGACTTGCAATTTCCTGAGGATTCACCATTGACTTTGATCATGGGAAGCCAGCAGGAAGTTGCATCGCCTAATGACCAAGGTATTCACTTAATGACGGCAACCAGGACTCAGGGATTGCAATGACTAAGCGATACTATTGCACTTTATGACATTATTTACCAATGGATATTCCAATCCCAATTGCTATCCTGTATTCAAATTAGTTTTCTAGGAAGATAGGAAGAGGTAGAACATTCATTCATTCATTTCTACATTCACTATCGTTACTCACTTCAAACCAAAGACTGTGGCAGCTAACAACAATAATATTTTTTTAAAAATCAATCCCTCCCCAATAGAAAATAAGTAGACAATTAATTGAAATTAAAACAAGCAAACACAGACAAACCCATCAAATACAGATACAATACAAATATCTCAAGAATGCTAATTAACAGATTCCAATGGATATAGAATAGTCTATCCAGAAGATGACCAAGCTGTGAGTGACAGTGAGCAGAGACTCCTATCCAAGGAAAAGGTGAAACTAGCACATAACACAAAGTTCTGCAAAGACTGACCTGGCCACAGTTGCTATCTAATCCTCAAACAGGAGCTATACGTTTAGGAGGATCCCCAAATTTGCTCTGGTTCTGTTTGGGATAGTGCAACCCCCTTCAAAACAAGAGATAAAGAATTCCCAAAACTGGAGGGCCTAGAGTATACCTTATTTTCAGAAAGAAAACCCCAACTTGATACAGCTTGATACAACATTCATCTCAATATGAAATGAGTGAACCAAGCACCAAGTGGAAAATAGTAAATGAATGAACCTTGCAAATTAGAAAAAAAAATTAAACAACAATTACTTTAGAAGTCTATCCTGAGCTTGAACATCTGCTTCCAAGTTTACTATCTGTTCTTCTAATACTGGAATATGGACTGAACGTGTACCCAAAGTAGATTCCAGGAAAGATATCTGGAAAAATAAGGTAAAAAGGAAGAATCCATTATTGTTCTTTTTAATAGATCATTTGTATACTTATTTGATTACAAACTTCTTTTTCAATCTATTTTTTGCTACTTCCAAAAATTATTCCAAATTATTCCAAAAACTTCAAGTTAGCAATATAAATACAGTATTTCTTTACTAATTTCCAATATTTTTTATCTGCACATAGCATGATACTTTAAGTTAGTCGATAACCCAACAGAAATAAAAATATTCTATGAAGATTATTGTCTTTTTCACTTAACGATATACTTAAATATTGACAATTATAGCAAAAACAAGGCTACAAAAATGTTGCAAGCTTAGGACTGATTTTTGGTGATCTAATATTGCTGTGGGCGCTTAAAATGTAATGTGTGAAAGAGACATATCAAGGTTTGTAGTCCACTAGCTCATAACCTGGCGTTGCCCTGGTATTTATAGACGTCAAAGTCTATAAATGACAGGGAGCCATTGAGAGGGGCCTTTCTTCCCCCTACTCCCATGCCCATCATCCCTGCCCTCTCCCTTCCCCTTCCCATGCGCTCCTCTTTCTCACTCTATTTATGATCCTGGCACTTTGCCCTGAAGTGTTTGTCTAACAGGAAGCCATTGAGAGGGGCCTTTCTCCCCTCTGCTCTCATGCCCATCAACCTTCCCCCTCCCGTGTTCCTCTTTCCTGTCCTGTCTACGATCCTGGCACTTTGCCAGAAATCCATCAGGCGCTTCTCCATTGGTCCACTGGAGGATGAATGTCATGGCTGGCTTTCCAGAGGAAGCTGCGAAGGAACTGACATCACAAACAATTGCCACTCTAGGATGCCGTACTCATTCTCCTTAATGGCCCAGGAATTCCAGGGTTATGCTGGAACACACAGAGACAGACACCCACACCCACATCAGAGGTATTTTATCCCCCCCAGTATTTGTTTCCAGAGGGTAAGTCATCTGTGTACCAAGTTGAAATTGAAATTGCTCAAGGCGCTCCAGAGTTATGCTGGAACATACATACAATAATAAATAAATATAGAAAGATGGAACAATGGTTTTAATAGAGTAAAATACATCATTATGCCATTTTAAAATTCACTCCTTCAAATCTGAGCCAAGGTAATATTTAAAAAATGCACCTAAATATTCCTAAGTGGCAACATAAAAACATTACACATTACAATTCAACATAAAGGAGAATATTATAGGGCCGGGATGGCGAATCTATGCCATTTGTCAGGGAACGTGAGGCGCTGCCCTGTCAGCTGGCCAGCGCACATGCGCGCACTGGCCAGCTGAGTTCACCCTTTTTAAAAGCCACTTTTTGCCCTCCCCAGGCTTCAGAGGCTTTATAAGGAGACTGGGGAGGGCGAAAAGAGCCTCCCCTGCCCCCCCCCCTCGGAGGCCCTCTGGAGGCTTCATGAGCTTCCCTGAAGCCTCCGGAGCGCAAAAACACGCCCTATGGGCAAACCGGAAGTTTGGGAACGGACTTCCGGTTTGCTCGGAGGATCGTTTTAAGTGCTCCGGAGGCTTCAGGGAAGCCTCCTGAAGGTCCCTGAAGCCTCCGGAGCGCTCAAAACGACCATCCAAGCAAACCGGAAGTGACTTCTGGTTTGCTCATAAGGTCTTTTTTTGCCCTCTGGAGGCTTCAGGGAGGGCCTCTGGAGCCTGGGGAGAGCAAAAAAAGGATGCAAAAAATGGGGGGTTGCGCCTGTAGTGCGCGCATGCGCACTGGGGGAGCACTAATTGCATTATGGGTACGACATGCCCGCGCACGACCACCCTTTGCTCCCACTTATGGCACGCGAGCCAAAAAAGGTTAGCCATCGCTGTTATAGGGTATAATTAACAATATAGTAGGTAATAAACATGCTTTTTAAGATACCTACTTGTGCTCTTGACTGGTTCAGTTCAAACTTTATTGTTTCAATTTCGTTCATTAGTTTGTGGTTCTGAGAAATTAACGAAGCATTGTTTTCACGGACTACATTCAGTTTGTCCCTTAGAAGTTCATTTTCCTCTTCCATGCTCTTATCAAAAGCCAGTGAATATGACTACAAAAAAACACATTTGTAATAAACACAAATGTTGTTCATTTTTAATTTTAAGGATCAACAGTATCAGGATTTGGGATAAATCAAAGATAATGTAGGCATACTGCTAGAAATGAGCAAATTTTCAAATAATTACTTTGCTTCTGGATTTTCTTGAAGAATCACTGTTATGCCAAGACATTTTGCTCACAGTATTATTCTGTAATTCAGAAGTATCAGCCAGATCTTCCAGTGTTAAAATTTCAAGCTCATGAACGCCAAGTTCAGAATTATGTGAATTATTACTGGAAAAACAAAAATAAAAGAAACATATTACTTCAATTTTTTACACTAATTATTCTTACAGAAATCTCAGTTAGGATATAAACACAATGCAAATAAGCATATCAGTAACAGTAACTTTAGTTCCATACAGGTATACCTATAAAGCTGTTCTCCCAAGTCTTGTAAAGTTTTTTCTGTTTTCTTTAGATGACCTCTTAATGCTACAATGTTCGCAAGCAAATCTTCCACATCTTCTTGTTGATCACTGGAAGCCCATGAGTTAGGTTCCATTTGTATTCATTTGTCTGAAATAAATAACTAAAAAGAGAACAGTAATATCTTTCACTTTGAAAAATTGCTTTTTAATTCTCATCATTACAGAAAGCAATGCTAACTCTAGCTGCACAAATACATTAAGCCACTTTCATACTACTGTTTCTTAATATTAATAACTATCAAACAATTAGTTGTTTGGAAAAAAAACTTCAATTTATGGTCATTTTAAATTGATAGGAATACTGTAAGTTGAATAATAATACCCAATGATGAATAGAAGGTGATTACAAGGAGAAAGTGCCCTGCATAAATACAAAGGGTGCATAAGTCACATACTCTAGTTAACAGAAATCCAACCAACACAGGGTCTACTGTACTGATTTGAATGCCATGGAGGTTGTTTTCAAGATAATACTGTTTATAATGCTATACTCCTTCATGTTAGTACATTAATATTCCATAGATACAAATGTATGTAAGATTTCCATAGACACATCTGTATCCTCAGGGTTCATTATAAATCTTTATTAGGAGAATCATCAAGGTACTTGATGCTGATGTACTAAATCTGGGACTTGTGGTAGGGATGGACTGGATGACAGCTAAATTGAGCTTTAAACCAGACAAGATGTTCCTGATTAGACCACAGAAGAAAATACATCAATTTCAGCCTAGATGAGGTAGCTCTCTAGAAGAATTAAGTTTAGTTTGATACTTATAGTACATATTCAGCTTTATTAAGATCTCTTTTATTAGGAAAGAAACTTATTAAATACATTATTTATCTGATATTACTGGACAACTTTTTTATAATTGATTCCACTTTTTCCTTTGAAAGTTCTTTAAAATTACAGTAGTTTTAACTGGCTTAGGTTTTCTGAATAGTAGGCATCACTCATTTTAATATGTATTTATACAATTGATGTTACACTCTTATACATGTGAATGACGTTAACATTTAACTCTATACTGAATTAACCTGTTTTCAGAACTATGTACAAATTGATGAACATATAACCTTTTTGTTAAATTTGAAACAAGAAAAAAGTGAATTAATGATAAAATGGGAAAAATGTTTGGTTATAATATACAAATGAAACAATGCAAGAATATGTGGATGAAAGGACTGAAATTCACATAATTTTATAAAATGATATTTGTCACTGGAAAAAGTGCCTAAACAGATAGATGTGCTTCAAATTTATGCTAAAAATATGAACAAGGGACTTATCATGCTTGGTGTACATGTAAGAAAGCCAAACACATCTTACAACCTTTCTTGTGACACTTATTAAGTGAATCACTGCAGTTATTAAGTTAGTAACAGTTGGTAAGGGGATCTAGCTTCCCCATTGAATTTGGTTGGCAAAAGTTAGTAAAAGGTGGTCACATTATTCCAGGACATTGTGACTGTTATAAATACCAGTCAATTGCCAAACATCTGAATTTTAATCACATGATCATGGCTGCAACAATTGTAACTGTAAAAAATGATCATAAGTCACTTCTTCAGAAATAATTTTTGCATTCTTTTTCCTTCTACGCTCTTGGATTTATTCTCTCTTTACTCTTTTATATTTTCATTACCGGTATTAGTTCATGTTTCTATTTTAAAAATCTAATAAAAATTATCATAAAAATAACATTCAAAGATAAGGGATCCTGAAGCTCTTACTAATTCCCCTAGCTCAGTGTTCCTTTCAGGGATCCTTGAAATCAAAATTATTTGCCAGACACTGAGGATATTTGCAAAAATTTAAAACCATGTTACTCTTCCTATTATTATTTTTTAATAGGATTTTTCCAATTTAGTTATTAATATCTAATTGGCTTAATATTTTTACACGACTCGATATTCTATGAAGGCATCCATTTATGGCAAATACTGATAAATATAAACCATAAAACAGAAGCTACTTTGGGCTCTCTTTTTTTTTTACACCGAGAAAGGGTCGTGAGAGAGAAAAAACCTTATAGTGCTTTTTTCCTCCCCTCAGAAGGGCTTCTTCACGGCCTCGTCTTTATTCCCGAAATTCAATTCAGTCTCCGCCACCAGCAACCGGCCGAGACGCTCAATATTCCTCCTCCCTCACCTCTATGTAATGTCATGCTTTCTCTCAGCGCTCCGGGTCCCCCAAAGAGTAACACTCGGAGAAATGGGAGGTTCAGAAAAAAAAAGTGAAAATAAAATAAAACGAATAAATAAATCGCTCCACACTCAAAGGCACCGCCACCTTCTCTCCCTCAGCTACTGAACCGCCTGGACCACGCGGGTTCCAGGCCACAAGCCTTCCGTTGCTTAGCAACTTCTTTCTCCTCCCCCCTCCCCATAGAGTGAGCACTCCTTATGCCCCCATTGAACTCTATTAAGAGCCGCATTACAGTGACCCAAATATTAACCCCCCCCCTCTCGGATTGACAGTTGGGAACAACGTCACCAAGGTAACCTTTAGAGCCTTTAGATAGGCTCCCACGAAAAAGAATCCCTTTCTTATCCCTTCCCTCCGCGTTTTTTTTTTAATATATATATAACGAGTCAGCGTAACGCTTTACTTTTGCTTTTCAATTCGCGGTCCTGGGAACTACTCGTTCTAACCGCGCAGGATCGCAGGTTTAAAAAAAAAGGAACTCCGCGAATAGAAGATGCTTAAAAGGAAGCGGTCGCCGTCTATTGGTTCGTTGTCTCGGCTTCTCGCGCTCTCGGGAGTGGTAGTCCTGCGGTTCTCCTTCTTTTCGCTCCCTGCTCTCATTTGAACGCAGGGCGGACTACATTCCCCGCCGTGCCTTGCAAACCCAGCTCTTAAAAGCAACTCCTTTTTAAGAGATCCACCGACGTTTTTAAAAAGGGGCGTATCTTTCTTGACGCAACCCGCCTCCTCAGGCTGTGTATTGTGGGTATTCTTTCTCTTATTAACACCCAACACCCCCCCCCCCGCCCATCACCGTCCTAACCCTGCACGTCCCGACGCGTGTGAGACTCGCCCTCGTTAGAGGTGGCGGGAGTTGTAATCTGCGGCTTGCAGTTTCCGGACTTTTCCCCCCTCCTACCCTGCTTGCGGAGCTTTTGAGGATGAGGACGGCGACCGGGCAGCGTTGGCTAGTCTTCGTCCCGTTGCTGCTGCTGCTGCTTCCCCCACCGCCTAGAGTTTGGGGGTTTGTTGCTTCTCTAGACAGCGACTTCACCTTCACGTTACCCGCCGGCCGGAAGGAGTGCTTCTTCCAGCCCATGAAGAAGGAGGCCACGTTGGAGATCGAGTTCCAGGTGAGGAGGGTGGAAGATCGGGGTTAGATCGCCTATATATGAAATCGTGGTAGCAAAAGAAGGGGTGAGGGGGCAGCTGGTGTGTTTTTATATGGGTGCCCAGCTTGAAGTTCAGTGCCCGAGTTTTTCCAAGAATCGGTAGGCAAGAGAGCAAGCTTTTGATTCAACCCACAAGAGGAAAATATCCCCTGCTAAAGAGGAAGTATGCGCTTCAAAGACACTGTCCTGGGAAAAGTTCAAATCTGCGGTTTCCTCTTACACTGCACACTTATTTAAGGCCACTAGAAAGAAGTGACGTAAAGTATTGGTCACTGTGCCCAGATTCACATGGCGATAGGCAGGGCACAAACCTTGTATTAATATTGCAGAAACGCAGTGTGATTATGTGAATATAATCATTTTTGGTCAGGTTCTCCGTTTTTGTCTTGGATTTAATTTAAAAGTTGCAAGTCAAATCTTTAGGACCTATTCGTCTTTATTATATAACTAAATAGAATAACAGAGTTGGAAGGTGCCGTGTAGGTCAGTGTTGGCAAACCTTTTCAGCACCGAGTGTTGAAATGGGAGCGCGTATTCGTGTATGCTGGAAACCAAAAGAGCAATTCCCCAGCACACATGCATGCGCCGGGAAGCTGAACTTCCAGTTTCCCGCATGCGTGCTGGTCTTTTGGTTTCTGGTGCGCATGCGCATGTGAAGACCAGCTGTCCTCTGCGCATGTGCACACCAGAAGAGCAACAGGCAGCGGCTGGTGTGCCCGGAGAGATGGCTCTGCATGCCACTTCCGGCACACGTGCCATAGATTCGCCATCATGGTTGCAGGTCATCTAGTCCAATCTCCGCCTAAGCAGGAAATCATTTCTGACAGATGACGGTCCAGTCCAGTCTCTTTATTGAAAGCTTCCAATGATGAAGCCCCCACAACTTCTGAAGGCAAGCTGTTCCATGTTCTCACTGTTGGAATATTTCTTCTTATTTCTAGGATGAATCTCTCCTTGATCAGTTTCCATCCATTATTCCTTGTCTGGCCTTCAGGTGGTTTAGAAAAATTATTTGCAGTATCAAAACTTTAAAGAATGAAGCATTCACATCTCTGGCTATCATCTAGCCTTTCCCAAGTTGGTACATTCCAGACGAATAGGTTACATTCATTTCTTCTAGTTTGTTTGTTGGCCATGCTTGCTAGGAACCTGAGAGTCCTGCATGTCCATGTGATGGCTAGTCTAGGTTGAGGGAATGTGGTAGTTCGTGTTTGTTTTACAGAGCAAACAGACTAGCTAAATATCAGCGACACAGCTTGATCAAACTGGTTTTTAGAAGCTTGGACTGACAAGTCTACATAACAAAATTCTGCAGTATACTCAGATTGTGAAAGCCAAATAAGCCTACAATGAACTGACTGAGATGAATAGATAGTTTAAATGATAATTTGACTACATGGGATATGAACAGTTTCTTCTCCAGTGGCACGGAACAACCTGTTGCTTATTGCTTACGTGTACTTTTATTCTATTCTGTATTTTATGCAGCATGATTTATTAATGACAAAACAAATGAATTTGTAGATTAATTCTACTTAAGGTTACTAGACAGTTCGTTTCAAATTAACTCCTGCCATATTAGTATTCTTTTAAATTTCCTTTTCATTATTGGGAAGGAGTGGTTATTTTTATAGGTGTGTGTATAAAATTTATCTGCCATCTATCTCAAGGTGACTTGGGTTATACAAATAGAAGGGGCTAAGTGCCATAGGTGGCATAGATGTCAATCATGGAATAAGTATTTTTGTGTAATGACAGGGTTTTTTTTTTTTGTGAAGAAGAATGCTGATATTGTTCTTTGTAACATGAAGAACAAGTAAAGGCTAGAGCAGTGATGGCTAACCTTTTTTGGCTCCCGTGCCAAAAGTAGGGGGAGCAGAGGAAGGTTGTCCATGCGACCCCAGCCCGCATGCACGTGCCACACCTCGCGTGCATGCGCACACGACCGGCGGCCCCCCTCCCTAGCTTTTGGCACGCTTTTTTCATCCTCCCCAGGGTCTAGAGGCTTTCTAGGAGCCTGGGGAGGGCGAAAAATGGCCCTATGGGGAACCCGGAAGTTCGGGAATGTGACTTCCATTTTGTCTGTAGGGCCGTTTTTCGACCTCCGGAGCCTTCAGGAGCCTTCCCTTCCCTGAAGGCTCTTGAAGCCTCCAGAGCGTGAAAAATGGCCCTTCAGACAAACCAGAAGGGCCTTCTGAAGGCTCCGGAGGGCAAAAAACGGCCTTATGAGCAATTCGGAAATCCATTCCTGAACTTCCAGTTTGCCCATAGGGCCAGTTTTTCGGGCTCTGGAGGCTTCAAGAAGCCTTCAAGGAAGCCTCCGGAGGGCGAAAAACAGCCTCAAAAGAAGACCGAAGTTAGCTGGCCAGCGTGCGCATGCACTCTGGAGCTGACAGGGCAACGCCTCACATGCCCTAACAAATGGCTCTGCATGCCACCTGTAGTACGCATGCCATAGGTTCGCCATCACGGGGCTAGAATAAAAAGGCTGTTGCTTTCACAAAATCTTGGGCCATGTTTATCTAATCTATTAAATAATATTTTGATATACTGTTATATACAGTTCTCCCTTACTATATAAATTAGATGTCCTCAATGGCTTCCACGTCCGGTTCACAGGCTTGTATCACTTCGTTCACTTTAAGACCGGTTTTTAAAAACCTCATATGCCAATTTCTTAAGTTGATGAGTACTCGTTTAATTTCTATCTTTGTTGCATTCTTAGGTACTAGACGGAGCAGGTTTAGATGTGGATTTTCACCTTGTATCACCAAAACATGAAACCATAGTTTTTGAACAGAGAAAATCAGACGGTGTCCACACGTAAGTTTAAAAACCATAGAAGACTCACTTGGCAGATCCTGATTTTGAAAAAAGAAAATTCACAGAAGGGTTGAGCGACCCTTGCTGTACATCCCCCTCTCCCCCAAATTGTCTAAAAGATGGTGAGATCTTTTTGAAAGATATGAAGCAAGGTATAGGGAACTGTTATAGAAAGGGAGATTACTTAAAATCTTGTCTTTCTGCAGTTGAAATAGGCTAGGTTCGAAGTTCCCAAAGTTTTTTGCTTCACAGTGTCTTTAGTGTCTATAATTCTTTCATGGCATGCTGTGTTATGAGTTTGGGAACCGTGGCTTAAGACAATTAGTGAACTCACCAAGATACTGTGGGATGTTTTAAATTTTTAAGGGAAACGGCAATATTAAGCCAATGTCCAACAGATGTTAAATATTGTTCTTTTCATCAACAATTGCAGCATCCCTGCAAATTTCTAGTGACCCATGGTGCTGCAGCAGTTTAGAAGATGTAACATTAGCTGTATCCTTTTAAAGTTTCAGAGTACTGTCATTAAGAGATTTAGAAGGAATATAACTGCCTCTACAGTGTATTAAACTGCAATGTCTTATGTTAACAGAGTGGAGACAGAGGAAGGTGATTACATGTTCTGCTTTGACAACACATTTAGCACCCTATCAGAGAAAGTGATTTTCTTTGAACTGATCTTAGATAACATGGAAGAAGAAGAAGATGATTGGGGAAAATATGCAACTGGAACAGAGCTTCTAGATATGAAGTTAGAAGATATTCTGGTATGTAACATAGCCAGCTCTTGTGGAATGTATGACTGTTTGTTCTTTTTTTCACTGAATCAAAATTGGATTGCAAATAGGACAATGTAGCATCTATTGCACATCTATCCCTATTGATTACATTACCACAGCGATAGTGAACCTTTTTTGGCTCGCGTGCCATAAGTGGGGGGAGCGCAGGGGGGGTCGTGTGCAGGCACGCCGCATCCATAATGCAGTGTGCGACCCTCCCAGTGCGCATGCGCGCACTACAGGCGCAACCCCCCCATTTTTGCTCCAGAGACTTTATAGGAGCATGGGGAGGGTGAAAACAGCCACCTCCGCCCCCCCCCCCCCGGAAGCCCTCCGGAGGCTTCAGGAGGCTTCCCTGAAGCCTCCCAAGCAGTCAAAACGATCCTCCGAGCAAACCGGAAGTCACTTCTGGTTTGCTCGGAGGGTCGTTTTAAGCGCTCTGGAGGCTTCAGGGACTTTCAAGAGGCTTCCCTGAAGCCTCCGGAGCAGTCAAAACGACCCTTCGAGCAAACAGGAAGTCCGTTCCCAAACTTCCGGTTTGCCCATCGGGCCGTTTTTTTGCGCTCCGGAGGCTTCAGGGAAGCTCATGAAGCCTCCAGGGAGTAGAGGCGGGGGGGGGGCTCTTTTCGCCCTCCCCAGGGTCCTATAAAGCTTCTGGGAGGACGAATGGTGAACTCAGCTGGCCAGCTGACAGGGCATCACCTCACATGCCCTGACAAATGGCTCCGCTTGCCACCTGTGGCACGCGTGCCATAGGTTCGCCATCGCTGCATTAACATTTATTTCCTGTAATACACACTATTAGCATTTTTTTATTAGGATTCAAAGTGGTTCAAATTCAGAATGTTTTGAAAACTTCACTTTTTCTCTGTGGTGGAAGAATGAGATAAAGAGGGCATACATGCTTGGAATAGCAACACTGGAATAGTATACAGGTAGTCCTTGACTTACAACTGTTCATTTAGTGACCAAAGTTACAACTCTGAAAAAAGTGACTTATGACCATTTTCCACTTATGATTATTGCAGCATCCCTATAGTCATGTGATTCACATTCAGATGTTTGACAACTGATTCTTATTTATGATGGCTGCAGTGCCCTGAGTTCATGTGATCATCTTTTGTACCTTCTAACAAGCAAAGTCAATGGGGAAGCCAGATTCCCTTAACAACCATGTTACTAACAACTTCAGTGATTTGCTTAACAAATGTGGCAGTCATAAATTGGGGCAAAACTCACTTAACAAATTTCTCACTTAGCCACATAAATGTTGGGCTCAATTGTGGTCATAGGTTGAGGACTACCTGTATTTACAAACATAAAGACTGGCGTATCAGGAGTATTGTGAGTGCTAATTTTTTTTAAAAAAAACTATATTCATCTTAGAGAACATTAAGATCAAAGGAATTTTTAGCTGAACAAGTCTGGCTGAAAGAGGATGATTTGTGGTCTTCCAATATTTTAGTAGTATATGGTATATGAAAAAAAGGGACACGGTGGCTCAGTGGCTAAGATGCTGAGCTTGTCGATCAGAAAGGTCAGCAGTTCGGTGGTTCAAATCCCTAGCGCCGCATAACGGAGTGAGCTCCCGTTACTTGTCCCAGCTTCTGCCAACCTAGCATTTTGAAGGCATGTAAAAATGCAAGTAGAAAAATAGGAACCACCTTTGTTGGGAAGGTAAGAGTGCTCCGTGCACCTTCGGCGTTTAGTCATGCCGGCTACATGACCACAGAGATGTCTTCGGACAGCGCTGACTTTTCGGCTTTGAAACGGGATTTGAGCATCGTCCCCTAGAGTCGGGAATGACTAGCACATATGTACGAGGGGAATCTTTAGCTTTACCTTTACCTAGTATATGAAAAGCAGAAGCGTCCTTTCAGCTGCGAATAAAAGACTTCTTGACCAGAACATTGTAGCTAGGAACAATGGCCTGTGGACAGGAGGGATGGAGCATGATCTCACAATGTCAACATTAGGAGTAATTTTTTAAATTCTCTGTTCTATTTTTTTTTCTTTAAAAATATTTGGTTTTAAAACTTAGTGGTTGTGTTTTTTTTTCCTAGGAATCTGTCAACAGTGTGAAGGCTCGACTTGGCAAAAGCATTCAGATTCAAAACCTGCTCAAAGCATTTGAAGCTCGTGATAGAAATATACAAGAAAGCAATTATGACAGGGTAAACTTCTGGTCCATAGTCAACATGGCAGTAATGATTATAGTGTCAGCTGTTCAGGTGTACATGTTGAAGAGTCTTTTTGAAGATAAAAGGAAAACTAGAACTTAACACAAGGGAGTTTCATTTAAAGCAATAAATAAGGGAATTTGCAATACATTAAGAAAAAAAGAGATGGCTATTACTTCTCAGCTGTTTGGAATGGATAATAATCTTCACATAGGATTTTTTTTTAAAATTACGAACAGAGTGGCTTTTCTCTAACGGTGCATAATTTGTCTCCGACACCATTTGTCTTGCACAGAATACTGGAGCAATGCCAGATTTTTAACATTTGTAATTATATGTCTACTTTTTGCCTAACTTTTTTTAAAAAAAGTAAATGATTTGTTTCATAACCTTATAAAGATGTGTTTTCAGTATTTTAATGACCAGTTGAGTAGAAATGCTGAAAATAAGGCTACTATTAGGTTGCTTGTTAAAAGAAAGCTTTTTGTAATTTGTACTAAGACATTTTCAAAATGAATGAATATTTGAAAGGCACTTGTTCCAAACTCCAGCAGTTCACAGACATTAATATTCAATAGGTGGAATAAAATCAAGTCACAAAGTCTATAAAGCAAAGTTGTATTGGTTCAGTAGTATCAGCTACTTTGGTCCAAATTTGGAAGTCAATATAGTGAATCAATCTTAGTAATAATAATTCAAAATGAAAACTATATAATCTAAGTCCTAAAAGAAACTTTTTGTTCAAATGCCATACTTAATTATGTATTGAAAACTTGACGTTTCTTCTCAAAATTTTATGTAGAATTTTAACTTTGGAGACCCAATAAAGGAGAATATTTGTAATCAGGATTGAAATGAGAGGTCCTTGATGCTGAGTTTGGTTGTTTTCTTGCAGATGTTTCATTACCCAAATTGGGTAACATCATCAGTGCTGGTTATGGTTGTGATTACCCCTGATGTTACCTAGTTTGGATAACGAAATGTTTGCAAAAAAACAACCAAGGCGAGAGACCATCGAGGATCTTCCCTAACTCTGGAGTGCCTTCACATAACAACCTATGTTGAGTTAATATTCGTAACATAATATTAATGTGCATTAGGACTACTAGCATCCTGGAAGATGCTGCTGATTTAAGAGTCACACTCAATAAAATTAACACAACAGTTTACAGAAACATTTTTCATTCTCTCATGAAAGCCTGAAAAAAGTGTGTTACTTTAAAAACAGAATGGTATTGAGATGTGAAACACTAAAATCATTTTTGAGGTGTGCACAGGTTTAATATACATATTGGATATCAGGATTCAGTAGTTTAATTGGTTGACTTTGGAAGCTTCTGTATGCAAATTTATCATTTTAACAAATTATAAATATGGCTATCTTTATCATTACAATGTTCTCACTTTATAATGCTGTCAGACATTATAATGCTGTCAGACATGTACTACTCTTGAATTCTTTGAGCATTGTTAATGACTTAAATTGTGGAAGACAGCTTTTTTATGATCTGGGGGAAGGGATGATTTCACACACGTCCCATACAGATGAAGCTTTGCTCACTTGCCCATTGCTTGCGTGGCCCCGTTCCTTATAGGCCACGGGGTGGTACCTGTCCCTGGGGTTAAGGCCACTTGCTGTAGATTATGGGTAAATGATTAACAAGTGTTCCGTTTCCATTTCTGGTACAAATTTGTCCCTGATGAATTGGGTATAGAATACTCCTGTTTTAGCATCAAATATAACAAAGGGATTCACTGCCATTTTAATCAATTTTAAGATTTGAGTAGCAGAATGGAAATGGATTTGATTTCACGATTCTGTGTATATGTTTATGTGTATATTTGTTCTACACATACATACACATGCATGCAAGGGCAGACAAGTAACATTGGATGATATGAAATGTTGCCTTTTAAAATAACTCTTCAGTTCAGCTGAATTGGTTTTCCTAAAGTTCTTTCCCACATTTGTTGTAGGCCAAAATTGAGGTGTATTCTTTAAAAAACACATCAGAATGATTTTTAACTTTGTGAATTAAATTATACCAATAGGAAGAATGATTCTAAAAAAACATATCTCAAAAGCAAGTCAAAGTACAAGTAGTCCTCAACTTTTTTGAGCCCCAAATTTCTGTTGCTAGGCAAGACAGTTAAGTGAGTTTTTTTCTTGCAACAGTTGCAACCTTTCTTGCAACAGTTGTAAAGTGTAACTCTGCAGTTAGTTAGGAACAGTTAAATGAATCTGGCTTCCCCATTAAGAAAGTTGCAAAAGGTGATCACATAACTTTAGGTAGCTGCAACTGTCATAAATATGTGTCAGTTGCCAAGCGGCTGAATTTTGATCATGTGACTGGTCACAAGAAAACTGGTCATAAGGTGTTTTTTCCCCCAATACCATTGTAACTTTGAGCTGTCACTAAACGAACTGTTGTAAGTCGAGCAATGCCTGTGTATTCTCACCAAATAATTTTGTGTATCAGTATTCTGCCCAGTGCTAATTGGAATACAAGACATATACTCCCTATCAGTAATTCTACCAATTTAGATACTTAAATTATTCTTTAACTTATGATATATTAACAGGCCATACAACTTTTTGAAAAAATGGATAGAATTAATTTTTTGATCTCACAGGATCAATATAACCCATAGACCTTTGTTTAATGAATTATTCCATTAATATAACCAGTAAATTGAAACAGCTAAATCAAAGTTGAGAAACATTCTAGAATGCTATGAGGTTGTCTCACAATTAAGTGGTTTTCTTCTATGTAAACAAAAGCATATCAGTTGATGAGAAATAGTACAACTATAATGAATGTTTCCATTATTTAATCTTCCATTCATACAATGGGTTTATCTATTAATTAGATTTTGGTGAGCATGAGCACTTTTACCCAAGTGTCTTGATGCTATGGCAAATTTCATGAAAAGTTCATACTATCATCTAGTAGATGACATCTACAGAATACTACTATCAGCAAATAAATGTAAGAACTGATTATTTAAGGAACAAAATGCAGGCATTATATATACCTACCGGTATTAACATATATGCAAGTAAGGAAAGCTGAATTTTATTTCCATATTAATCTTGCAGTTAAAACAAACATGGTACTTCCAATGGTCTTGGAATTCAGAAAAAAATGGCTGTAATAACTATAGCACTGGTAAAGGTATTATATAACGTTTTGTACCAAACAAAGCTGTGACTAGCTTTCTACCTCTATATTTAGCTACAACTTGCTATCTGTCCTTTGCAGTGTTAAGGTTGCAACAACCTTACATCCATAAACATTGCTTAACCGAGTTGTTTTGAAAAGTTTATTTTGTCCTATGTTTTGTATGATACAATTTAACAGAGCTCAGGAATAAACATTCTGCAAACAAAATATAGATTTTTATTGAGGCGCGAAAGTGATTGTGGGAAAAACAATAAAGGACTATTAAATCAATTATGTATTTTATTTCTGTGATTCTCCCATTTACGTGCTTGGGGTGCAGGTCCTTCTTCCCCAGGCAATGTATGAATGTTAGGAAAATAGACTAAGATATCCCCTTGTAGCTTTTTCTCTCGTGTTTCTCCCACCTGTGCTGCTCTTTTGTTCTCTCTTACAAGAACAAGATAAGAATCTCTAACATTGAACATAAGAGGAAAATATAAGGAAACATTCAGATATGTCTGCACCTTGGGTGCAAATTTTTGCTATTATTTAAAGTACAGCACCTTTTTAAAATATTCAAATATACAGTACTGTCATAGACCAAAAAAATAACCCAGTAAAATTTGCCCCTAGACACTCTTAATGCCTGACTGCTTATGTCCCATAAATACTCTGCAGACTGTGTAACTCTAATTTCCAACAGGAATTTGCAAGTCATGGTTATGAAATACTGCACTTAACAATCACAATTAGAGCAATTGTCGTAAAGAAGGCATGGTCAATGGCGATTCAGTTTATGACCATGTGGCTTAGCAACAGCTGCCAATCCTAATTGCAGTCAGTAAATGAGGGCTACTTGTACTTAACCATAAGATACCGTTCTGGACCCCAAAAGGTGGACCCAATAATCCTATCTAATTCAAGGACTCATAGATGTATTTAGGATATCACTGTATTTGCGCTTTACATGCACTGTTACTTTATTAATAACAAGTCTTTATTTTAAGATTATCTAACTGCTGTTTTATTAATAAGTGTTTATTCTTTTTCTTGATTGAAATTAATACATTTAACAAAATGGGCTCTCTCTCCTGTAAGTTAAACCTATTTAAATAACTAAACTTGTCAGCCACTCAAGGTACCATATTTTTCGGAGTATAAGAGCACCAAGAGTTTGAAGAGGCAAATTAAAAAGAAAAAGTTTTTGTACTCTGCATACCTCCCAAAAATGGGAAGGTCTTTGCGAAAAACAGGCCCATTTTTTCCCTCCAAAAAAAGGGCATGCATAACCTTTAGGAGGCTTATAGAGTGCTCCTGGGGGCTGGGGGGCAAAAACTAGCAAAACAGCCTGTTTTTCACTACTTTTTGCCCTCCCCACCCCCCAGGAGCACTCTGGAAGCCTCCTAAAGGCTATGCACGGCCATTTTTCAAAGGGGGCAGGGTTTCAGGAGGCCAAAAATGCTGTATTCAGTGTATAAGACCCACCCAGATTTTCACCCTCTTTTTTGAGGGAAAATGGTGCGTCTTATACTCTGAAAAATACGGTATATCAGATGAGTGAATTCCATTTTATTGCATTCTTAAATTAGCATAATCTTGTAAATCTGGACATACATCTTTTCCTGTCTTCCTTTACAGCCCATGTAACTGGGAACAGTCTCTTCTGAGCTTCTTGCCCTGTCCATATTACTGCTGCAGTCTCAGTTGTCATTTACCTGACCATTCCCTGAATCTCTTCATACTGTCTCTCAAGGTCATTTCCATAAACCATTACAGAGATCTGGAAGGATAGATTTAAATAATAAGCTAAAATGTTTTTAAAGTAGACACACTTAACTTTTATCAATATAAAGTGAGTCTAAAAGGTTCTATCATTTACTAATTAAGATTGTTTTTTTCAAATATTTTTGGCCCTACATAATTTTTTAGGCTGCCTTAAAATATCTAGCATTGGGCTGTCATTTCACCACTGTGTAAAAAGAAATAGCACTGATACAGTCAATTTGGGATGAGGACAGTGGCTCATGAGGGTAGGTTGCTGGGCTGACAATCGGCAAGCTGGTGTTCGAGATCAGGCTGCTACCATAGGTGGGGTGAATTCCCATCACATGCTCCAGCTTCTGCTGACCCAGCAGTTCAAAAGCACGCAACCGCAAGTGGATGAATGGGTACCACTTTGGTGGGTAACCTAATGGGAGTTTGAAAAGAGCCCCCAACTGCATCTTCTGGGCAATAGTGATGTCACTGCCCAATCTTTTCAACCTGGAAATACTTCCAACAGGACTTTAGTAGTAGTAGTAGTAGCAGCAGCAGCAGCAGCAATACTAATAAATTTGGGAAAGATAAGTATACATTGTTGGTACAGTCCTAAAAAAATTGCATACAAGATTAACTTTACCATCATCTACTGAAAATATCCACAAAATCTATTTTATTTTAAGAAACTTAAAACGAGAGCTGAGCTTTTGTTTTTGCATGCTTAACAAATGCAACCAGAAACAGGTTCTTAAAAATACACACATTTAATGTTGAATTTGAATTCTAGAAAACAGTTCCAGCAATACAAACATGTCAACCACCATGACGAAGTGAAAACACACATCCACAATTAAACCGATAGTTTATCACATTCTCTCCCCTACCAGATTCCAATAGTGATCTTGCATGGAAGCCCTACTGCAAATACTGCTGGTGTCCAATGTGAATTGCAAAAATTGCAGAAAAAGAAAATTTAAAAACTGGTTGTGAATTATAAAAAAACTACATTTTGCATTATTTCAAAAGACCAACATTTAAAAAGTAACCTGTTCTTATGAAAATATTGTAGCTATAGGCAAGGCAACTTAATAACTGAGATTGAGTAAATGGAAGAGACCCACATTTTTAGTGAAGGCAAGCGGAAGTAAATTTTAATTTTCACCTTTGTTCAACTAAATCTTCTGAAAAACCACAAGCATTGGGCAATGCCTTTTATCTATTCTTCCTTTGGCTCTGTAAAAGGTGATTATTTTTCCTTAATAATCCTAACAGTATTTTTGTTTTTCAAATCATATAAATAAGAGCAGAGCAGTATTTCATCGGACTTTTCCCCCAATTATTTAACTTTTGTGTGACAATTTGTTGGCAACCCATGTCTAATAACCATCTCTAATTAAAGGAAGAAGCTTCAAAGTAAAAAGTTTTACTCTTTGGTTAAAAAAAATATCAAAAATTCAGGTAAAGGAAAGCCACTACCGTGTTTCCCCGAAAATAAGACAGGGTCTTATTTTCTTTTGACCCCCAAAATATTGATTGGGTTTTATTATCAGGGGGGGTTATTGTTTTGGGGTTGCTGGGTGGCTGCTCTCTTGCGAGCGGGCACCCGAAGAGCCAGGCACAGCCTCAGGGGCAAACGGCTGTGTTGCGCTGTCGCAGCAGCGCAACATCCCAGCCATGAGGTGACCACGCTCACGAGCAGCCACCCGGCAACCCCCCTTTCCAGCCGGGCAGAGCGCCACTCACGAACCCAGTGATATCCCAAAGGCGCTAAGCCGTGTTGTGCTCTGCCCTCCCCAGTTCCTGCGGCTTGACGCATTCGGGATACCCTTAGGTCAGTGCATGGCATTCTGCCCAGCTGGAATAGGAGGTTGCACGAGTGCCTGTTCCGTCCCCAGCCAGTGCGCCTCTCAACCTCACCATGCCGTGGCCCAGCTCTCCCTGCAAGGCCAGTGTGTGCCCTCCAAGCATAATCTATTCTCCAGCTTCCAAACTCCAGAGATCCGCAGCAGAGTCTTTTGGCAGCACCGGCTCTGGGAGTACGCTCTATGGTTGTGGGCTGGCTGAGGCAGAGCATACTCCCAAAGCATACAACCATAAAGCGCATTCCCAGAGTGGCAACTTACGGAAGACTCGGCATCCTACCTCCGTGCTTTGGAAGCTGCAGGAAAAGCATATAGCGGCGGTGGGCGGTGGCGAAGATGCCCTGGCTCTGCAGGGAGAGTTAGGAAAGGGTATCGTGAGGCTGGGAGGTGCGCGAGCGGGGAGCGGAAAAGCCGCTCATGCAACCCCCCTCTCCAGCCATGCAGAGCCCCATTCACTGACCTAAGGGCATTCCGAAGGTGCCAAGGCACGGGAGCCGGAGGGCGACGAACAGGCGCTCAAGTGGCTTGGCGATACCCCTAGGTCAATGAATGGCGCTGTGCCTGGCTGGAAAGGGGGGTTGCCGGGTGGCTGCTTGTGAGCGTGATCACTTCATGGCTGCTGTGTAGTGCTGCTGCAATAGCGTAACACAGCCATTTGACCCTGAGGCTGTGCCTGGCTCTTCGGGAGCCTGCTCACAAGAGAGCAACCGCCTGGCAACACCGCCCTCCAGTTGGGCACAGCACCGCTCACTGACCTAGCGGTATCCCGAAGGCGCCAAGCAAGCTTTTGCCCCCCCCACCCCGTTCCTGCGGCTTGATGCCTTCAGGATACCTCTAGGTCAGTGAGTGGCGCTCTGCCTGGCTGGAGGGGGGGTTGTCCCGGGGGCTTATTTTTGAGGGAGGGCTTACATTTTTGCCCACCCGAAAAATGTGGCATGGCCTTATTATCAGGACATGTTGTAAGATAAAGGTAAACGAGTCACTGCGGATTTTACTCCACTAGTAGTTGCTGACTTTATCCACCTAAATCTGCCTAATCCCATTTAAAAAAACTTGCTATTTTACAAGTAAAATGAATTTTGATTCATTTCTGGTAACAGAAGAGGTAATTTTGTAATAAAATCAGTATCGTTACTTCAAATGGCAACATACTTAACCCTGTGTCATTAAACCTTTTCTTCCAACTATACTTATCATCACACCCAAGAGGATTGTTAATGTGAGTCGTGCTGACTTTTGTTTTTTAGTAACTTGAAAATGATTTTACAATCAACATGTCACAAATTATTAGAATTCTTTTTTTATACAGAGCTCATGCTCAAATGTTCAAGTCTGTGTCTCAATCAGCTAGGGTTCCCTGCGCCAACATGAACTGATGCTGCAAGGTTATGCACAACCAGACTGTTTCATGTACAGTGCAATACTATACATGTTTAGAATTCCTTCTGAGTTGAATGTAAATGAGTTGAGAACTGCAATCACAAAATCTTGGCCTGGTGTAACTGCACTGTTTCCAGGTATCTTTAACAAGAAAAACTAGAGCATGTACTTTTAATCTCTCCCCCTTCACTTAGATCTAATTTAATTAGAGGCAACTATAATAAGCCTTGGTTTTAGGTTTCATGTAATGGATATCCATTTTTTAAAAAAGAGTGGGCATTTGCGCAGGAGAGGGATAATGTGAACCTGAGAGGCACTCCAAAATCTCTGGGCTCCCATGTGTAGAACTGCAGCCTGAATTATTTTCTAAAAGCATTATGACATTAATGACTGCACTTACTGCCAGAATACCCAGCACTCATTTGACACATATTCTATACTATGTGGCAAACAACAGCACCCAATATAGCCTGAGAAGAAATGCTGCTGTGTAAATACTGCAACTATTCCTGATAAAAGACATTATGGGATATATAGTCAAAAGCTGCCCAATCCCATAATTTATATTGCATAGGTCACAATCACACATATATACACATGCACACGTATGTGTATATATACACATGCAAAGAATATATTAAAAAGACAACAAAGTCTAGTCACAGAGCAATTTACAAGCTCAATATATATTTTATACACTTTGAAAGATTTTAATATTTTACAGTCCTTAGCAGGAAGTATATACACTGCACTGTATGAAAAATCTAGGGTTGTCAAAGTAGAAATAGTCTTTTGCAAACTTCTGGATAAGAAAAGATCAAGTATCTTTTTCAAAATTTGTCCTACCTACAGAAAATAGTGCCTACTCACAAAAAACATCCATGGAATGTACACTAGAGACAAGGCTTTTGTTGACTTGTGAATATTTTAAAGCAAATGAAATCCCAGATTCCCAACCCAACACAGTCTAGATCCTCATTTTAAACACATTAAGAATCTAGCCTTATTTTTTTTTTAGTCAATAGGCCTCTTATGTGATAAAAAATTGTTCTGTTCAAGAAGTGTTAAGGCTAACTTGGTTTTTAATTTTTACAAATATCCATTTAGACTCCCTTCTGCACTCCAATGTATAAACTCTGCCTATAAATAGATAAAGGGCAGTGCAGGAAATAATATTCAGCACTATAGTCAGGAAGCAGTTGCTCCTTCCCATTCCACAAGATACTGAACTTTTCCATCAAGTGTAACCCGACGTGCCAAAACACGGTATTTTTCACCACAAGCTATCCTACCTGCAGCACCAAAGTAACTGGTAATAGAGTTCTTGAGATGATTAAGTTGCAACTCCTGATCTGCCAAATTATTCAGAATCTCTGTATTGAGTTCATCATATTGATAGTCATCTTTGCCTTCATCTTCTTTCACAATTTCTGGGTTCTGAATCTGGAGTGCTTTTCGTGGAAGACGTCCTCTTCTCCTTAAGTGGGGTATCGTGGATGGCCAAGTTCTTCCTGTTCGTGTCCTTTTTCTAGAATCAGATAAACTGCAAAGCACATACAATATTTATTTAAAAATTTAGAATATGTAATACTACAACAAACTCTACTCTTAATATCTTCATTAGATACAGTAAAGGAAAGTTCAATTAAATGCTGAATCAAATGGAGACAAAATTTAAACTAGCAGAATGCTTTTGGTGAGATTTATGGCCACATTTTATTCATGGATTGTTGGAGACAATTTAGCTCTCAGGATGTGGGGGGCTATGTTTCATATGGACATTTTATGTATGTTTTATCTTTTACATCACTATATATACTCAAGTAATTTTCTGGAGCATTTGTTTTATATTTGCACCACAGCTGATAGGAGCTAACTTGATTCTTGCTTTCTGTTAATATAATTCTACTGCGCAGCAATGTTATTTAAGACATGACACATTCAGCCATATTACTGGAAGCCAGAGGGAACCAATGCATAATTTAATAATTAAGCCTGTCTATTTTAAAACTGATTTTTGCTCCTAAATTTGTCAAGGATTTCTAAAATAAGAAAAAGCAGATTCCTTGTAAGCTTGCCAAGAACATGGATTTTCTTCCAGTGCATCTCATAAATGCAACCGCTTGTAAAATCTATCAGCGGAAAATGATATAATCATTTATATCATAAATGATATACAGTGAGGCAAAAAAATATTTAGTCAGCCACCAATTGTGCAAGTTCTCCCACTTAAAAAGATGAGAGAGGCCTGTAATTGGCATCATAGGTAGACCTCAACTATGAGAGACAAAATGAGAAAACAAATCCAGACAATCACTACCTATGTTGCCAATTACAGGCCTCTCTCATCTTTTTAAGTGGGAGAATTTGCACAATTGGTGGCTGACTAAATACTTTTTTGCCCCACTGTAAATGGGGCATATGATCATTTGGAAGTAAGTATGGAAGGAAGTAAAAGATCATTTGGAAGGAAGTAAAAGGGAGGGGAATCTCAATCTTCTTTGACAAATTGAAGGGTCTAGCTAACTAACCACATCTGCTGTTGTGGTTACAGCCCGCTCTATAAAGTTCCTATTTTTGGAGATGCTACTGAAAAACATTGGCAATTTTGTCATGAAGACCCACATGACTGCAATTTTTAAAAACTTATTTAAACACACAGATACATCATTCAGAAGTACACTCCCACTACACAATTTTTGTTATTAGAAGTCAGCATATTGTAGAAATTTTAAACTATTGAAATATTTAAAAGTCATATGTGAAATGAAATACTCTTATCTTAACAGCTCAAGATGGTATAGATGAAACAGACTTTCTTCAACGTATCAAGTATCTTTAAATAAAAACAGCACAACCGAGCTATACATATAGGTGTTTGTAATATATGAAATACTGAACCTGTAATGCTTGGAAATACTGTTTGAGGTAGTTTCTTTTGTACTGGCAGCACCTGTGGATTCCACATCTGAGGTATTGGATGAATGTGCAGTTCCATCAGATCTTCTGAATGATGTCATACAATAAAAATTGACATTGATATTACAATTTCATATAACCTAGCATTAATCAAATTGACAAATATTAAATTTCGACCAAACCAGATTTAGTCAGTCAGAAGTAGGGTAATTGTTTTTCTAATTTTAAGATAAATACAGGTTAAAATCTCACTTCCAGAACCTTGAAATGAAAGCAAGTTCTTAAACTGAAATTATCTCCTCCCTTATTAGGCATGGGGAAGGATATTACAATCCAATCTTTTATTTAAGTTTTTAAAGAGTTAAAATTGTAGGCAGGGAATCCTCATTTAGCAATTACAACTGGAACCAGCAAAATGGTTGTGAAGCAAAGCAGCCTTCGTGTGAAGCCACAACTGGAGTTACAATCTTATTTCAGCTTTCCTTTGCTTACAAACCTGCAAAGATCATAAATGTGAGGACTGGTTGTAAAGTTACTTTTTCCATCATCATCGTAACTGCGAAAACTCATTAAACAAGGCAGCTAATAAAGGATTGCCTGTAGAATGAAAATACAGTACTGTATGAACAGACCATATGCATCTGTTTCTGCTCCAAAGTACAAAACTTCATGTCTATTTACAGAACGGGAGATTTTTTTTTTTTTTTTACAAAAGGGCACTCATTTCTTTTCTGTTTTCTGTATACTGGTTATCTCCTTTCCCTTTTTAATTTTTTTTGTCTCTTTCACTCTTCAAATTCACTCTTCAAATTCTCTTAATCTTCAAGTTTTGCTTGAAATAAACATTATTTACCAGAGTGGAATGCAAACCCCTTACATTTCATCACATATGTAAAGTATGCACACCCAAGGGGTGGGGTAGGGGGGCTGAGAGAAGTGTTTGCTTTGTTTGAATAGAAAGCTGAATGAATATTTTCCCATACATACCCAGTAGTGCTAGGAGAATCCAAAACAGGGGATTCTGGCACTATAACAGGTTCTTTTTCCTAAAGGAATAAGATAGATTTTTTTTCAGATTCTGTAAATATTCAACTCTCTGTTAACATTAAAAAGACAATTTAACATGTTCATTTTTATTAAATAAGGAAATAATAAAGTAGGACTTATTTTATTAAATAAGTAAACCTGAAAACCGCTTACCAAAATAGATGGCTCAGACATTCTTTGAATCATTTTTCTAGTATATGGGCCAGGGGGACGACCTACAGACTTTTTCTTCCCCTTTCTTTCTACACCATTAGTGACTTCCCTGGAAGAGAGTTTTAGTTTTAAACAGTAATATTGGTCTGTAATAATTAACAATTTCATTTCTGAAATTCCCTTTATAATTGTATTAATTATGCTTTATCTTTTGACTGTTCATAAAAAGTAGATCTCTAAGAAGTGAAATATGAAAACAGGATATCAATAAAAACAGGATATCAATTACAGCCCACTAGAACCACCAGAGAAAACCACTTTCAATTTATTTTTCGGTGCTAAACTTTCACAAAACTTTCTAATCTGTCACTACGGAGAGGAAAAGTAACCAGAATTGTACTAATTGCCAACTGCAAAGAGATGATCTATCATTCCACATCCCCAAAGATTGTACTAAACAGTCAGGTCTTAAAGACTTTCCTAAAATGCCAATAGTATTGATCAGACTGGCTGCAGTGCTATTCCAAAGGAGAGGAAACAAAGTAATAAAAAGGCATGTATTCCCTGAAGATGACAATCCTTCTAAGACAAATGAGGCTCTCCTCACTAAATGTTATTGAACAGCCACAACTGCTGTAAGAAAGGAGTCCCAAAGATATTTAAGTTTCAAGTCTTTAAAAGCAATTACTAGCTGGCTTCTTGAAGTGCACTAGAAGCCAACTGGCAAAGAGGGTAGTTCATGCAGTAGTAATGTTACTTGTCAAAAGAACTCTTAAGTATACGTGTCACTGCATTCTGGACCATTTGTAGTTTCTGGAAGGTCTTCAAAGACAGCCCCAGGTAGATTAAGTTGTACTAATTCTACTGAGAGGTGACCAACGTATGGTCCAGGAATGGCCATAACAAAATGGAACACTACAAAGACCTGAGCAGAAACTTGGAGCCTGAAATCTCCAGGTTATGAACTAGTTCAGCCCAGGAGATCACAACCCTCTTCAGAATGGAAGATGAAATACCACTGGTTTAGATGTTTTGCATGCTCACATCCACTCTATTTGCTGGGACTGACCCAGGGTCTTTCTTCAAGATGATCACAGCTTCTAGGCACTGAGATAGCACCTTAATTATTATCTCTCCTGTTAAGCCCAGTGTCAAGCTATACTGCTACATCCTGTAAACATTGATGATACTTAACCCGATACTGGCAAATAAACTTTTTCAACAGTTTCCTGTTAAATAGGAAGAAAAAGAGCCTTATAGCAGCCCAGAAAAAGAATTTGAGTTCAACTTTCTCCTGTCACTGCTAACAGCTGGAACCATCCCCAGAGGAAGGAGGAAAATCAATGCAACACAGTAACCTTGACTCTGAATCTCCAGAGATGTTTCAGACAAATATTGCAATCAATGTTTATCAAAGGTTGGCAAGAAATTAAGTAAAACCAGGAGGGTTGCATCAATCCTTTCCCTATAGGTAATCCAAAGGAGCTATCAATTCAGTGTCAATATATTACACAGGTAAAGGTAAAGATTCCCCTTGCACATATGTGCTAATCGTTCCCGACTCTAGGGGCCGGTGCTCATTTCCGTTTCAAAGCCGAAGAGCCAGCGGTGTTCATAGGTCATGTGGTTGGCATGACTAAACGCCGAAGGCGCACACAACGCTGTTACCTTCCCACTACCTGCTTTCAAACTGCTAGGTTGGAAGCTGGGACAAGTAACAGGAGCTCAACCGTTACGCGGCACTAGGGAGTCCAACTGCTGACCTTTCTGATCAACAAGCTCAGTGTCTTAGCCGCTGAGCCACCGCGTCCCTTTTATTATTATTATTATTTTATTATTTTATTATTCAGGTACTATCATCTAAATAAAAGTAACACAAAAATGCTGAAAAAGATGCTGATCAGAGGCAACCTTTTTGTGCTGTGCACATATTTGCAAGAATCAATTATGCAATTCTTTTAAAAACTGATTAGATTTATCACAACTGCTTGAAATGTAAGAATAATTTATTAGACAACATTCCTTCAAAGTAGAAAATACAACACTTCCATTCATCCTCCTTGGGATGTGCTTGTCTACTGAAGTAGTATGGAGTATTGATGTTCTTCTACTAATCTGTCCTAGCTCAAGTTTTCAACAAGTTTATTTTCTAGGCCACTGATCTTATAGAAGATAGCCAGTTTATAGAAGATAGCCAACTATGCAGTATACTCTTTCCATTTCCTGTTGATAGTCAATGCTTTAACCTGAGCTTAGCAAGCGATTTTGCTCTAACATAAAGACAGGTTTTGAGTTTACTGCACAAAACTACTCATTAACTCTTGGCCAATTCTGTAGTAAGATCACATATAGTTTGTATTTGCCAATTTGATCTGGATAGATATATCATATGCTTTGTACTACTATTTAATAGTACCTATTTAGATCGAACAGTTTTATGGTACTGTATGTAAGGACAAAACTAGCAATAGCTGTTGGATTACATCTATTTATTTCACACCTTTATTATTTTTTTAATAACTCAAGGTGGCAGACATGATTAATATTCCTTTCTACTATTTTCCTCATAAAAGCCTTGTGAGGTGAATTGGACTAAGAGAGTAACTGTCCCTTAGCTTTCATGGCTAAGGCAGGGCTAGAACTAACAGTCTCCTGGTTTCTAACCTAGTGCTTTAACTACTAGACCAAATTGGTTCTTTATACTATTCTAACTGTACAAGCTCAACCTGGCCTAACATGGGCAACCCTTGACTCCCTAGCCTTTAGGACTCTGCTTATTTCCAGTTAGTCTTTGTTGGGAATCTACTTACAATTCTTTCAGCTTCTCTGTCGTTTTATTCAGTTCTAGTCTATTTACCTCTGATCAGGCACAGGCTTAGATGATTTTCTGCCTTTAATTTTGAACTCATGGGAAGTTCCCTCAGGTTCTTTCTCAGCCTTAAAAGCAGCATTTGGTGGGCAAGGAGGAACACGAATTCTTAAGCCAAACAAATGTTTCTTCTTCTTTATTTCCTTCCCAGACATAAACCTGCATTTCAAGATATTAAATGCAGAACATGAAGACAAAACTCATTTCTTCAGATACGCAGTTCCATTTATTAACAAATGCATGGCATTACACACAGCCTGCTCAAATGCCAACATTGGGAAAAACATAAGTAAACCTTCATATAACTTGTACTCAGAAATAAAATCTGACTTAAAACATTTAGATAAACAATAATATTCTGTTGCAGCTACACGTTTTTAGATAATGTTTCAAAAAACTTTAGACTATTATCTGGTTAAACTAAAGGAAACAAAAGAGAAAATTGTATAAAACCCTTATTGACTTACATGGTCTTATAATCATTTAATGCCTCTAAAACATGTTCGTATCTTTCAGATTTTGGTGTGTCTGCCAGCTGTAAAGTATAAAAAGTGATTTCATCTACTGAAATGTGCACTAACATCCATAAGCACTAATACTTGACAGTTCAAAGAGATATAAAATACAGCAGCATTCTAGAATTTCTTATGTAACGGGCAAAATTCTAAAATATCTACTGTAGCATATTAACAAATAAGAGGGGGAACAGAACTTTAGTTATCTTCATTATTCTACAAACAAAGCATTGAATAAATTGTTCTGTATCTATCTGAATTGCTAAATATCACTTGTGTTGTGGGTAGTTTTAATAGTGAAATATAAATACTTGTTCCTTAGGTAAAATATGAGCAATCTGCATTCTGTGTCCGATAAAATAAATATTTTAATAGAAGAATTTGTTGAGGAAATGACCACTGGATGCTGCAAATGGCTACAAATGCTGATTGGTTTCCAAGCACCCAAAATATAATCACATGACTGAGGGTGCAGCCATTGAAACCTCAAAATGCCATGATAAAATTGTTCTGGGAAGATTCCTCATAACTGTGAAGTAACAGATTGTAAGGACTACATATATAAACATTTTATTGAAAAAATATATTTAAAAAAGATAAAGTTGCTTTGAAATTCAAACTTCTATCACAAGGCTCAGTCACAAGAACACACTTTATGTGTTACCATATATAAGATAGACAAAATATGTGGATTATGTGTAACTCTAGGAGGAGTGGCAGAACCTTGGGGGCAGTTAAAATAGGGATCAGCCTAGAATCTCTATGTGGCCAGAAGCAAACTAAGGTTAACCTCCCTTTAATTCTGTTGGCCCTTATATAATGCCAAGCAAATGCTAACCATTAGCATTTGAGAAGATTCCTGTGCATAGGTATAAGTAGCAATAAATGTTTAATTGGGTCTTCATGTGTGGACCTGATCTTTTGCATCTGACATTAACTTTCAGATCTTAAGATTTTTTAAAGACAAATAAAACACTCAAAAGAAATAATCTCAAAAAAAGTTCACAAGCATGTCAACATTAACCAGGAAAACAGACTTTACATCTAGTACAATTTTACTATAGATTGAACAATTGTTAAAATATATCTACGCAGTTTAACTGTTTGATCTTTTGAACTATAGAAACACATAAACAACATCAATATTTCAAAAACTTACTTCACCAGGATGGAGTCGATCCCAATTTTCATTAATGTATGTCATGAGTTCAAGTTCTGAATCAAAATATTTCTTTTTATGAATAACACTTAGGTTGTAAAGGCATAGATGTGCTATATCTACCCTAGAATTCAGAAATTTAAATAACGATTAGTAAGTTTTAACATTTTGGATATGAGAACTTTAACTGTCTCACTGCAGCTGACTGGCCCTGTCCAACTCACCCTGGCCAATTCGCTGCAGGTCAATTCGCTGTGGGGTAATGTAAAGCAAGGCAAGGCCCACTGCAATTCACTTATCCCTCTCTTGAAGAGAGGGATAAGTGAATTGCAATGGGCCTTGCCTTGCTTTACATTTGAACCTACTCAGGTTAGAAGTCCTCGAGGCTGGAGTGAGCTGCAATTTTATCTGCCCCTCTCGAGTTATCCTGTGTCCCATGGCGAGTTGTCCCGTGGTGAAAGAGCTGTGGCAAGATGCCAGGGCAAGTCAGCTGAAGCAAGTTGTCCCATTCTGTAGATGACAGGCACAAGTATTGTCTGCCAACAACCAGCAGATCTATTTCACTAAAAAAAAAATCCTACTTTCTAAATATTTTGTTTTTTACTTTCTTAACTGAAACCGGAAGGGAAGAGGATAACAAAATTAATATATCCATATTCTAATTACGTGTGCAAAGTCCATTCAAACAATGGAACTACAAAATTATCTTTACAGAGATGTACAATGAAATACTTTATATTTTTGCCCAAGATTGATTTAAATTGTACTTACCACTGCAAGGGTAAACGTTTGAGGTATTCTGGTCCAGAACTACAAACTGAACAAATGAATGTATAAAACCTTTAAAAAGAAGTTTAAAAGGCATACTCAGTGTGTGAACATATTTGCTTTTAAATTGTACTGACAGCAATTCATTTGACAAGATATCTAAGACTACAAAAAAAAAAACTGTTTTCATAAAGTACAACAACGAGTGATAAATATTGTTTTCAAACAAATAGTGAAAAGTCTGGGTCTATGTTCTTATCAATCTTTTAAATGTTTTTATTCTTATGATAAAACTTGACTCAGGGAAGACCATAAATTGAATACGTCTAACAATGAACCGAAATAGTAGCATATTTATTTATTAATGCATCAATGTAAATATCACAGTTTGTGTCAGAAGCATCACAATTAAAATAAGGCATACCAAAGGACATAAAATTTAAAATGTAATATTTAAAATATGTATAAATTAAACAGATCTTGCCCAGAGAATCACAGTTACAACCATGGAGAATATATGCGTACAGGACTGAATAAAGTCCTTCCCAAAGGGCATACCTAACACAAAACAGAAGATCAAAGAAAAACATCTTACCTATCACCATACAGCATTGGCTTCTGTAGGCACTGCACACAAGCCTCATGGAACCACTGCTTACATTTGCAGCACTGTAGCATCTTCAAATACCAGCTTCATTAACAGTAAGAAAAAACAAAGATTGTTATGCAGTAAATGCCCTGCTAGTAAATCTAGCAGAAAAGCATTAAATGTGGTTACATGATTATGAAGTTTGGAACTAATAAATAAATAAACAAACACACCCATACACACATATGTAAAATAGACTATATCATATAAAAATAAAAGTTCCCAGAAAAAATGGAGTGCCCTCCTATTTCATGTTATGCTCAGTTTGCATTTCCTAAAGTGGCTGCTTTAAGAAAAATAAAATGAAAGCTACACCAGTAGTAGTTATATGAGAGTTGCTCCTGAAGATTTAACTGGTCACTATGCATTCATTGATACTTCTGCCTTTTGCAGACTTCATCTTTATTAAACATAACACAAAGGCAGAGTTTATATAACAAGCTAAACCAAATTCAAACATTGACATGTTTTAGCACTATGTCTTAAACCAATCAGCGTCCAAATTTATTCACTGAAACTTGATCCAAGTTTATAGTTTAACTTTTTTTCCCATACAAACATCAAAAACTCAAGAATAGAAAATATTCTGAGAGCCTAGTACTATGCTCAATAAAGCTGTTTTATGGCATATTTATGAAGCATAGCACTTGGTCTTACACATATTCAAATAAGAAAATATAGAAAAAAAAGAACATATATTTTCATAAGCATGTCAACTCCTTACTCTCCAGGACCTCCACAGTAGCAATAACACTGTTGGGCATTTGTTTTATGGCCTGCATCCCATTCAAGGTCAGCTACATTGTAAGGCAATGTTTGCTTCATGACCTGCAGTGCTTTAGCATTTGGTCCTTTCTTAAGCGCGCCACCTCTCTAAAATAAAATGCATTAGATCAGAAAATGTTAGTATCCAATACAAAAATCAATTTTCAACTGCAATTATTTTTTTAAGTAATCAACTTACTTTTGTTGTTGTTGCAAAGACACACTGCCGGCAGAGCCATTTATCATCCGAATCGATCACATTAGAACCGATATTTGGTGTATGACACAGTTGATGATAACCTGAATTAAAAAGGAAAAAAACCTCTTTAAGAAGATATAAAGAGATGTACATCTTTGTCTCCCATATTAAAACCCATAACCAAACATTTTAAATTAAATGTTCAGATACTAGAAAACACAATAGGAGACATTGAGAATGGCATAAATATAATAAACATCAATTGAAATGCCTATGCACTTAGGTTTACAGGTAGTCCTTGACTTATAGCCAATCGCTTAGCAACCATATGACGTTACACAGACCTGCCCAGAAATACTTACAATCCAGTTTCGAAGTTCCAATGGCCACTCCCTGTGGCCGTGATTGTATTTTGGACACTTGGCAACTGATCCACATTTATGGCTGTTTGCAGCACATGACGATTTATGACATTTTGTGAGAAAACAGTGTTTACCTTCCAGATTATGGCATAAAACATCCACTGGGTACAGTGGGTTTGCTTAACAATCAGTGTATTTGCTTAACTACTGCGAAGGAGGTTGCAAAATTGGACAAAATCACGTACTGGTGACCTGCTTAACGACTGCCACAACTTATGATCGTAATTATGGGCTCAATTACAGTTGTAAGTTGAGGACTACTTCTGCACATAATATACACTAATACATTTTTAAAATGTCTAAACTTATTTTTTTAAATTACCTTGACCACACTTATCACATATAACCATTTCATTGGGTGCTTCTGAATATTCCTCCTGACATATTGTACAGACCATTTCCCCCGTTTCAGTAGCTCCTAAAACAACAAAAAGGCATGGCTTCATACTAAATGAATATGTTTTACATTTTGAACACTGATTGCTAAGTCCTGACATGTGATTTAGGTTTTGTTTTGCATAATATGTGAATCCAGCCACTCTGGTCTGTGAACCATGACTTAGAACAGTGTGAATTCAGTTGGGGTTTGACTGGTGTATTTGAGATCAAGAGTTATAAAAGAGACCTATGCATTCCATAAATCCAGCAACTCATCAGTCTTTGGGTTATATATGGGCCACATATATTTTGCATACAGCATGTTGCTCCCCTTAAATTTTCATCTCTACTTAGATCAATTACATTTCTAGCTCCCCTTCCTCTTTACCACTCACCACTATAGGTAAATGACAGCTGAAAAATGGTTAACCCTTTCCTCATGTCTGCTACACTCTGAATCTCAACTGGAAGGAATGTAGTATAGTAAATCCATTTTTACATTAATTACTAAAGGATCAAATCATCATCATCATGATATAAGGTTCTTACCTGTTTGTATGTCCTTCCAGAGAACCCAGGACTTGGAACTGTCTTCAAATATAACGAAGCAGCTCTGCTTAAGTTTGTTTATCTGAAATAAAAAATAAATTTGCAGCCATAATAGCAATTTGCAATTTTGCCATAAAATTTTGTAAGCTAGTAGGTTAATTAAAAATGGATTACCTTTTTGATAGTTCCAAGATAAAACAAGCCATCTGACCATCTGGCTAGGACATCTTGACCTTCTTCAAATTTGCACACTGGCTTTTTGGATTTTTGTCCATCCCGTGAGGAGAGTTTGGTCAAGGATATTGGTGGTTTTTGGTTTCGGTGCAAAGGAGACCGCTTGTGGACCACTGAATTACCCACCCCCGTAGAGTCTCTAAAATACAGACATATATAATGAACATTGGCAACTTCTAAAACATTAAAAGCTAACGTTCAAACCACAACAAATTTAACTGAGAGTGAGGTTTATATTTAATTTCCAGACATATCTGAGATAAGAAGATGAAGCCATATGTAATTTTTTAAACTGGAAATTTATTGTAATACAATATATATTAAAGAAATATGCCACAGTCCTAAAGACTAACAATTAAATCTATGACTTGAGTGCTTATTATTTCTATATTGTTCATCTAATCTGCAAAAGATATGCTTACATCTTGGTTTTCTCAGATACTGTCTCAGTACATTTCAAACTGTATTAAAATCTGCACATGGCAATCTTACTGCATTAAAAGGAAAAACATTTTTGGCTATTATCAAAAACCTGTCTATGTAACATACATTTTGTAAAATTATTTAGCAGCAACTGGTTACTAGCATGTGATTTTCATATTTTTACATACAGTAGAGTATTCAGCCCATAATCACTTCTATCACTATGCAAACACAGTGTTCTCTTGGTTCATTGAACCCTTGTATAAACACTGAAACAATACATCATAACTAAGGCATTTGCAAATATATGAAGAGAAATAAACAGCCCTAATTCTTTTTAATTTTGCTGAGGATGAGGAGTCAGAAAGCAAGAATTCAAACAAAAGTGTTATTGCCAAATTCAGTGTTCTATTCGTTTTGCAAAATAGGAAATATATTCCATAAGTTACTTTAAACTTCCACAGAATATTTCATATACAATTGGACAGAAAATAGAAACAGGCTATAAAACAGAGAAATAATACCTTGTATGTCTTTAGAGATATTAACAGGGATAGACAATGTTGGCACAAAATGCTAAATCTCGATTAACTAAGTTAATTTAATTGCCTGGATTTGAACACTGAACTATAAGTTATAACTATATTTTTTCGGGAGGGGGGGTTGCACAACACATTAAGTTAGTTTTTTGAACTTGTTTCCTGCAAGAACATATTCAATGTAACAGAAGCTGCATACTCATCTTAATAAGCAAGCAAACACACATACACACAGAGGGAGGGGGGAGGGGGAGAGGGGGGGAGAGAGAGAGAGAGAAGGACAGGTGAAACAATCAGGTGACAGTTAGGCAAGGCTAAACAGGAGCAGAAGCAATTTCTTTATTAAGTGTGGTAGTTAGCAATGACAGAATTACACCTGGCTGCCATACATTATTTCATTCATTTTTAACATATCACCAGTATGTCTCAATTATTTAGTCAGATTTCTCTTTCCCACTTCTTCCATTCCCCCATAAGCTCAGTCCCAATTAAACAATTGATTAAAATTCTGGTCAAGCTTATTGTAATTTATTTACTTACATTTGTGGAATTCCAGTTCTTTCTATCCACATTTCTTGACTGGAATTTCAAGACCTATTTTGACTGCCTAGGAATAGTTGTGAATGGTGAGAACTCCAATTTCCTAATATGAAAAATGATGTCACTTGGCTAACACTCCACAAATACTGAAAGGAGCAAGAGCAAAGGTAACAAGCTCTTTTAACAGCAACAATGCTGTTAAAAGACATAAACAGCTTTGCCAGGAAACAAGAAAAAATAGGAAATGGAATAATAAGCACAACACACACATCCTGCAAATAAATAATGCTCTCCCTAAACATTTTAAAGCTAAGAATAATCAAATATTAAACTCTTTTATCACAGAGTAATTGCTCTGGGGAGAGGTTGTTATATCTTTTTTGTACCTTTTATCAGCTTTATCTATATATTTTAGTAAGCTGACTATCATAGATTTAGGGTTCCTAATATATGATTGTAGTTAATGTTGACATTAACAGTACACTACTATTCAAAAGCAAATTGAAAATATACAACTCATTACATTAGAGAAATGCAGCTTGGGGGGTGGGGGTTGTATCAAAAGCCATATTTGATTTTATGTGTGTGAAGTGCTGAAGACTATAGTACAAAGCACAGGTGGCCAGAATGAAAACAAAATATTCAATTTAACATTTTAAAAATATAGTTAACATGGTTATTCCCCGTGTAATTAAAAATTCTATTTTTTTAAAAGAAACAGTTCAAGAGAGTGGTGGGGACTGTAATGAAAGCCTCAGAGGCTGCAGGTGGCCTCAGGTTGTTTACCCCTCCCCCACTGTACAAGATCAAAGCTGCCTTTTCATTAATCCAAACCTTCTTTCTTTTGACTCATAGACCCTTTCCCCATAACACATTTAACCAGATCAGTTACAAAGGCAGAAACTGTGCTAAAGCTTGATTCGTTTTAATTTTGGTCAATTTTTAAAAATATGATTTAAAATGATGTGTAATCTCAGTTTATGGATCATAGTTCAATATACTGTGTAAACTTAAAAAGTTAATTCATGAATTATGTTAAACTCTGAAAACACACACAAAGGGGTACATATAGCAGTTGTACAACATAAAGCAGGAGGAAGGGGGGGGGATAAAAGAGAAGCTGTTCTGAACTAAAAAATAAAATAAAATGCTGTCTGGGGGAACAGTGCTGCAAAATCTTTTAACCCTAGGTCCCATTTATTATTAGGTAAATAATTAATAAGGTAATTATCGGTTAATCATACATAAAATAATGAGAACTAGTATACTGGCATTAGTATAGCAACAAATTTACCAACCCCTTCTTTTGGAACGACCTCTTTTTATCGGCCCTGGAAACAAAAACGAAAAAGGTGATTTCGAGTCCCATTTGCAGACCGAAATTATGCCATTGCAGAACTTCCTCAAATAAATAAATAAATAAATATGATCACTAACGAAGATTCTCGTCTTTGTTTGGCTTGCCTAGGACACCCAGACGGCCATATATATATATATTTATATATTGTATTATTTATATGTGTGCATACACACATATAGCCAATCCCAGCTACGGTTTATGTTGCAGCGCAAGAGATGCCCACACCCACCCACCCACATCTCCCTCCTTATAGAAAACTCGGCCAGCGGGGCCGAAACGTCGCATTCTCTCGGTCCCCTTTCCCGCAACGTCAACCGACCAGGAGAACGGAAATGTTTTGCAACGTTTTCTTTCAAAATCAATAGATGGCGGGATCGGGAAAAAAATATCCGGGAAACGGCAGAGAGCCGGTTTCCCTTCCCCCCACCCAAAACCTGCGATCAATAATAGATGGCTGATTTCCTCCTTTTGGACCCTTCCTCTCGCTCACCTCATTCGGTCTCTCCAGTTGGGCCACCAGCTTCATGCAGAGAAATCAATGGCGCTCTGTGCGCTCTAGCCCGAGAAGCCGCTTTTCGGCCGGGCTTTCTCGCCGCCCTCCGAAAGGGCAAACCCGCGCGGGGGGAGGGGAGGAGGGGAAGGGAAGCCAACAAGGGGGGGGGGCTCAAGCCCGAGGCAGCCTCACGGGCAGCCCGGCTCCACAACAACCCTTCGCCATTTTGCTTTCCCGCGGAGGAGAAGCTGGTGCATTGTGGGAAACACAAAGGAGCCGCTTCGGCGACGTCGGAGGCGGCAGCAGCCCCTCCTTCTCCTCCTCCCCTCCCCTCCCCTCCAAACGGTACAATCCCCTCATGCCCGGCCGGCCGCGTCGAATCAGCGCTCCATTCGTCTTTCTCCCTCCGCGGCAGTGAAGAGGCAAGCCCGCCCGCGGAAGGATATCGTCTCCTCCGCCACCTCGATAGTCGGTGAACAAAGAAGGACTATTTTTCAAAGAGGAGTTAATCTCCTCTTTGCCTCGGGGCGCAGCGGGGCGGGGACGGGCATAACATTGAAAGCAAAAGGGGAAATCTTTGAAATTTAAAAACAAAACAAAAAACACACACAGCTCGGTTTAGCGTCTCTCACAATTTTAAAGAGCGTAAAAGTCATTTGAACAAACAACGTTCCCTTTTGCACGCCCGCCTGGCTCTTGAATGTGTGGTAGCGATTTTTCTTTGTGTGTATTCTGCTTGCTTGGGCACCGAGCTCTTCAAACGGTTGTACTAGTCACACTTCTAGAGTTCCTGTAACTCCTGTGGGATCCAAAACAACAAGGACGGAAATCATGGGGGGGGGGGGAGAAATATTTTACAGAAAAGCCCTCCTAAAAACATAATAAAGTAACAAAGGGGGTTCCTGAAGAGAAAGAATTCACAAAATTCTTAACAAAAGCCCAGAAAGTTTTGAGGTGACTCTATCAAGAGAGACCATGAAAACAAACAAAAAACCCAGGCATCTGATAAATTCTGGAGAACTCTACAGTTTGCTACCTTTTTGTAAGGCTTCATAAATTATTACCCAGCTGCTGGTGTTTATATATAAAAGATTTCTGGGAATGTGTGCATACATTGCAGGGGTAATGTGTGGTAAACCAGATGCTGGTAAACAAGATTGTCTTCACCCACAGCGATTCATGCAGTTTTTACGGATACTGTATTTATCTCAAATAAAGGGGGGGGGGAATGGAACATAAGTCGTTCTCCCCAAAAGAAGATGAAGTGGAAGATAGTTAAAAATATTCACTGCCTTGCTTTTTCAATCCTTGTTCAACCCAACCTGAAATTAATTCTAGGGGCTTGTCTTCTCAGCAAAAATGTGAGCACTTCTTTGTTCTTGTATGTGTATGTACATGTGAGAAACCACACTCCACGAAAGGTTAAGTCAGGATAAAACTGCATATATGATGAATTAATAATTTCTAATTAAAATGGTCCCACACCTGTGCATACCAGTTATTCAAGAATCACTCTTGAAGTACCTTGGGATAGAAATGGAATAAATAAACTATGATGTGTTATGTGTAAAAACCACTCACGTCCAAATACACATTTTTCATTGGAAAAAGAAAACAGGATGGAGGTAGAGCAAGGAGAATAGGTGAGAAAGGAAGGTAGAAGGGGAAGAAGTAAGAGAAAAGAAAACAGAATAGAATATGTATAAAATTCAACAGGCCACTCCTTCTATGCTAATCTTCAAAGACATTTATGCTTTTCAGCAGCAGTAGCTCCTTTTTCATCTTGGGCCCTTGTTTTATTTGTTTTCAATAGATATTTTTTTTGTCAATGGAAGAAAAATCCTCTCCCCACCTTTTGCAGGCATCTCTCTGGTGATAAATATTGGGCACTATTATAGAAAAAGGAACAAGAAAAGTCAAGTTCGTGGAGTGTGGTAATCAGAAAAATCCCAGAGCATCAAATTTACAATGGAAAAGCAATGCCAGTTCAATATCATTTTTTTGTCTGATCTGACTATTCCTGGGCTAGTTCTCTGTCAAAAAATATATATGCAAGAATGTTTTTCAGGCTTCAAGATAATATGTTAGTATCTGTGTTTCCGGTTCTCAAATATTGTAATCGTGCTGAATAAAAATGGTTTCCAGGCTGTAGGGCAGGATATAATGCAGTGCAGAAAGCTGCTCAAATGTTTTCTGGTTTGATGCGTACTGTACTTTTTGAATCTGAAATGGCTCCATTTTTTGTTTGTACAAACCATACTTTGTAGTCACAGTGCAACCTATGCATAAACTCAAAATGGTGTCTAACATGCAATTAGCCTCAAACATTTGTTGAAATACAGCAAACAAAAGGAGATATGAAGGCTGATAGATGCCTGTGAACCAATTTTTTGAGTTATTTTTTTATATGAACGCAATACTACAAGGAGGGATGTACTATGATACTTTACAAACAAAACACAAAAATCACAGCTGGCATCTGAAAATAAATCAGCAGTGTTAAAGGAGATGCAAATAAGATTAATATAATTTTTATGATACAGTAATACAACCATGGTTTCCAAATTGTGAACAATATTAATTCCACTTTGTTTTGCAGAACTACATATAGTAGTCAGATCTCATGTAAGATACCTCATCTATTTCCTGATACTGCATATTTGGGAAGATGTAGAGAAATTGGAACAAGCCCATAGGAGAATTAAAAACAATTAACAATATAGAGGAGTCTTATAGGAATTGTCAACAAGACATTTTCAATCCTGTCCAAACTTAGGAAAATTCTGAATCTCTGGCTATGTTTGCCTTACACACTGAACCACAAATGAGATATTTGGAGTTGGGTGTGTTGAATGAGCCCAAGTTATGTGGTTTAATATGTGATTCATGGCTCATACACATGTCTCCTCCCCCCAAAGGCAATTCAAAGTTGCCTCACTAGCCATTTTTCAAGGACATGTCTTAATGATACTGTTTTCAACTCATCTCCATAGTAGAGCCCCCTAAATTTCAGCTTAGTTGATCTAATATAGAAGGGAAGTTTTTTATCTTCTCCCATTATAAACCTTGTTGTATACTGTATAATATTTCTAGCATTTTTGCAGCAATAGTAATGACAGAATTAGCAACTGGGGCCTGCTTTAGCAGGGGGTTGGACTAGATGACCTCCAAGGTCCCTTCCAACTATTTTACTGTTAACATCTTCTGACTGCATGTCTTGACGTCCCTTCAGTCATGGGCACTGTCCTCTGTGGCCATTCTTAATTGTGCTGCTGAAGTGGCATATCCTCTGAACCTTCTCACAGCAGCTTTTATGGCACCACTATTTATGTTGAGAAATCCTAGTTCTATCACTGTGCCAGCACGCAACATTCTGGCATCACTATTTAAGAATGGGAATGTCATCCTCTCTTGCAGCAGCAAGATTACTATAAAGCAAGACAATCTCCCACCCCCACCCCATCACTGTGTTGTATTTAGCCCAAACATCTGGGGACATTGATTTTTGCAGTGATCAGTGATATAGTATCGTTTTATTGGATTTTGCAATGTTAATCTTTCTTCTTAAAGATAGTCTATAAATATTTTAAATCATAATGTCCTGACATAAACCTGGATTTTGAAGAGAGTTAATTCTGAGAAGAAATTGCTTACAGAATTGGGTTCACATAGAGAAGCTTGATATCCGGACTGGAGATTTGTCAGCATCTCGGCATAGTTTGCAGAACCCGAAAGAGTCATCTAGATATATTTTGCTTGCTCATTCCACAGCAGTGCATGTTGTAAACAATTAGTAACAAAACAATCTGTTACTTCATCAGCATGAAATGAAATAGGGGGAAAATCTATTAAACTGCTTTCATAGAAATAATAAAGCAGAGTTGCACTGTCCAGATTCAAGATCCACTGCTTACATATGTGCATGTGATATCATGACACATGTACAGAGTGATGGAGCTTATGACTTGACATTGCTTTCTTCAACCTCCATTACATCAATGGATAGCTTTGTAAGATTATGCTATCCCTTATAAATTCTAAAGTTACTTCAAGGCACCTATGCTGTGATATTTTTGCTACTCCTCAATTAGATCTTTATAGAATCCAATGCCTTCATCTCTCTTGGGCAGTTGAACCAATTTGTTTAATTATTTCTGGTTTAATTGCAATATAACAGGAATTTCTCCAGATCCAATTTTCAAGTAGAAGCCCTAGAGCTCTATAGTACTTGAGACAAGCTACTTTTTCATTGGAAATAATTCTTACTTCATCCCACTTCTCAGCTTCTACACTGTTCCCATTCCCAACAGTGGTATTCTCAGGCCACTACGAATGCCTCAAAACTGATTTTCAATTGAAGAGATGAATAGCATCTTGGATGTTCGACATCTCCCCCTCATTGCAAAAGTTCATTTTTGTTTTCCAAGTTACAAATACTTCACACAAGAATGTGTTTAAAGAAGTGGAACATTGGTTGGGTACGAATATTGGCATTGTCCCTTTGATTAAGTGTAAACTGTAATGAATGGTTGATGGAGTAAAATTGGCAACATAAAATGTGCCTGGTGGATCAGTATGAAACAGTTTTAGAAAGTTTGGAGAGTATGAAAGAAATAAATTATATTCCTAAAGAGTTGAAGAGAAATCTCTGCTTAGCAGTTGAAGCAAATGTAAAGCTTTTAGCAAAAGCAACTAGAAAAAGAAGGCATATTTTCAACGTACCTGCTCATACGTTGGCCTATTGCTTTGGTTATGCATTTTCAATGGTTTTTTTTCAGAGATGGAAGCACAACCTCATCTCTTTGGGAGAGGTATATTCTTCAGTAGCTAGTCACAATCTAAACAGAGGAATTGATGTGTCCTGTCATTTTATGGTACCTGGGTCCCAGGCGAAACAAAAGATTTCACACCCTCTTCACCACCAGATATCATTCCTCCCCCCCAACTACCATTTGCCAAGAAAGGTGAGATCTCAAGTAAGCACAGCATGCACAATCATAATAAAAGATAAGATATGTTATATGGACATAAATAAAAAGATACTTTATATTGTATGGATGCAATACAGTAAGCCAAAATCAAAATCAATATCAATCATTCGTCTGATGTATGATCTCAAGTGTTGTAATGAATGACCTCTCCTTTATTTGTTTCTGACTTTAAACTCAAGGTAAATTAATATTCCAAGAACCAAAATGCTTTCAGTATATAGTGATTCTTCCCCTTCCAGTTGCAGCCCCCTCTCCTCATAGTACATCAAATACTTTTCTCTGGAAAACTCTTCGACTATAAAGATGGGCTTTGTTGAATGCAGGACTTGAATCAGCCCTGTGGTAAGTAAGGACCATCACTTGGTCCTTTGAATCTTGTCCAAGAACTGCCATGAATGTGTTAGCTCTTGTAATAAGATCACACCTATGTGTAAGTATAAAGAAAAAAAGGATTCTTTGTCCACAAGAGGGGTTTCCTATTTCATCTTCCTTACAGACTTCTATAAAGAGAGTAGAAATGTGTGTAGTGTATTATACTTCCCTTGGAGACAACGATTTAGCAAGCTAATTGGTGAAATCCAACCCAAAGGTACCTACAATTAACATATACATAACATGAAAAAATCTCAGTCCAAGTATTTTAAAAACTCCACTGTGTTTAAAAGAAAAATTAATAAATGTTCCTGAAGGGATATTTTAATTAATTTATGCAGTTTTACATGTCTCTAAGTACTGGTCATAATAATCATATTATTCATTTTAGAGTTTTTGATGTTTCCCCTACAATCAAGGCCAGCCTGCACATCATTTATATTTGACTATTTTTTATATTTTTCCTAGATTTTTTTTTACTTCAGAGATTCCATATTTTTATGGCAGGACAGGACAATTGGAAAACTGCCATTCAAGTGCTGTTGAAAATCTTCAAAATTTTAATCCTTACAACAAAGCCTCAAGTGAAACAACATTTGTGTATAACTAATATAGCCTGTGCAATAATACAAAATGTAGTTAAAATTTCTGCATTAAGAATAACAAGTACCTCTTCCAGTGTAGAATTTTGGATTCAAAAGTCAAAAGATCTAATCCAGGTACTCCTCAGGGCTTTATAAAATAAGAGATACATGTTTTGTCTGGAGAGAAAACTTGTCTTTTCATGCAGAGAGCCATTTATAATGCATCTTGGGAGCAGAAAACTGCTTTTTAAATTATTTGTGGTCTTAGTACCAGATCATATCACAGGGAATGGCTCTCAGTTTGAAGAAATGCTTGGTCAAGCTTTTGCCTACAGCCCTCAGATTACAAAGAGTTGTGCACTGTTCATAAAAGTTGTCTGTCTATTTATCTCATGTATCTATCTAAAATACACAGACACCAAATACACACACACACACACACACATGACAAACAAAATGGATTTTTAGAGGTTTATGATAGAAGAAAATTCTTGTTCTGATTTTATATTATAGAAAGTGCAGTGGTGTACAAAGTCACATTTTCACTGCTTTTCCAATTCTTACTCAAAGGAGTTTGTTTGCAATATGTTGGTTATGAACACTTCTCAGCTTATTCAGCTACCAAAGGAAGCAATCTGAGGAAGGGGTGGGGCTTTAAATTGGATTGAAAGTTCGATGGAATATTCAAATACTGCAATACACTTCCTATTCCACATTTTAAGATACAGTTGAAGACTATGCATTTGTAAAGGCAAAAACAACTTTTGGGATCTTCCCCACCAAGCAACTGGTCACAATGATTCTATGTGATCAACAAGAAAATCCAACTATAATAGGTTACTACCTTTCTCTTTGCCCTTAAAGTTCCAATTGATGACAATAAGGGAAGATGGAAATCTGAAATGGCAAAGTTTTATTTAAAGAGTAGTGTGATAATGAAGAAAAAGAAACAGTTTTGTAATCGTTTTATTGAAGTTGGGCTTTCTTTCATATACAGGTAATTCTCAACTTACAGTCATAATGGAGCCCGTGTCGATTTACAGTGCAAAAGACTGTAAATGCAGGCCAGTTGCCAAGGACTTAAAAAGTGGCAATGTGATGGGGGAGAACTTTGGAACTGGGTCATAAGTTCCTTTTGATGAGTCCATCACAACTTTAAACAGTCGCTAAGCAACAAGTTACAAATCAAGGATTACCTGTGTGTGTTTGTCCATGATGATATTTAATTACGGCATATAGCAGAGAAAAATTATAATACTCTTCATGTAAATTGCTGGTTTATCTATAAATCTGAAGGAAAAATTCCTAAGCATCTCAGGAGGCTATTTATCATTAATCAGAAGATGAATGTTCAAGCTTTGAGACACAAGGTGGCACCACTACTACACCTCTGATTATTAGATTTCATGGTAAATTGTGAAAATCAATTCACACAAGTCTATTCTGTGTTTACTATATTCTTGATTTAGTTATTGAAATATAAGCCAGTAAATATCTACTAGGTAATTAAGATCATTTCATCATCAAAGAAATGAAATTTAAGCAGAATGTATCTTAACTATCACAATCTTTGCTGATTTCACTTATTTTTAACTTATTGAGACAAATAAACTGGTGTGTGTGCGTGTGTGTAAATATTATATATGAACTGAAATGCATCATTTATTCATTTTAAATAACCTTTTGAACTTTTTTGAATAACTGGCTCCAATTAAATTAACAAAAAGCAGTGTAAATAAATTTCTATGTTTTCCAGGATAAAGAATCTCCATTTTGGCAAGTATTCTTATGGTTCAACCCATGATAACTTTTCCCTCACTTTCCATTCAAAGTATGGTAATTGGGTTATAAGCATACCCATAGATAGTGGCATCAATTTTAAATTTAAAAATATAAATAAAAATTTAAAAATCTTGAATGATAGGTAAATTGTGAAAATGTCCTATTTTTTTTAAAAAAGGAAAAAGTTGTGAAAGCTTTCATTTGCTATCAAGTAAATTGCTTGGTTTCAATATTCTTTAAATCCAGTCAATGTGATGTGCAAATTTAGCCACTTGATTTATTCAATCAACAATGGTTAAACAAACCATAGCCTACTACAGTGTGCAAGCCGACTCTTACTATGACCCAGGTTAAACAATTGACCTTTTTATATTTGACCATTGTATCCTTCCAAGTACAAGTGCAAACGCAGACAGTGCTGGAGATTCTTGAGTATGCAATTAGACATTTTAGGACATAAATTTTCAATATCTAAGTCTTGAAACTTCTGGATCTATGCAGCAGTCAGATCCTGAGTCTACATAGCAGTATTTGGTCTACTGTTTGTTTAAAAAGAGCCTTGGCTCCCTGAAGATTTTTTTTATGGAGACCTAGGTGAAATGTGACTAAATGATTAAGGCTTAACTCTTAACATCTCTACAGATGTAGATTAAGAAAGATATAACATCAGGCATCATGTATATTTTTTCCCCTTAAAACTGTTCCTGTCGCTCTATTTAGAAGACACGGGAAAGTCAGGCAAAACCAGGGCCTCACCCTGTAGTGAAAGCTGTCACTGCTTCTCTGTCTATTTAGCTGAGGCTGCTGTGTATGGTAAGTGGCCTTCTCCAACATACCAGTACTGTGACTTAATTACACACAAAAAGAGAGGATTTTCAGACCACCCGCAGCAGTATCAAACATCACCCATCACTGTCCAGTTGTATTTAAGAAATCATATTTTTGTTCTGAGATTAAGGGTACTTCCACTTTAAGTTTCTATAACAGTTTGAAAACAACTCCAGCTCTCTAATGTATTACTGAAGATACTAATCAACTTATTTCTGGTTCAGAAAAGTTAAGGCTGCTAGTAGGGTAGATTTTATTTGCTTCCCCAATGGTAGGAATGCTATCTTAGTTCTCTACCTGGTTCCTGAGCTTGAGATTGGAAAAGGAAAATGCTAGTTTGGTGGTGTCGTAGTTCTTCCTTAATGGCTGAGAAAAGAAATTGACAAGAATATTATCCAGATCCTTCCATCAATGAGTTTCTTATTCGGTAATAATTCCAAAATATCTTGAAGTCAGCTCTGCAATTGTATTACCTCCCAGTAATCTGACAAGGTTGGGAGCAGGCAGGAAATCCCTTGAGCTAATGAGGATTTTCTACAATCCAATAAAAGTGTGCAAAAAATCATTTCACTATTCTGTTCTTCCAAGTCTAGACTATGGGAGGCAGGGTGAAACAAAAGGAAAAAAATGTGAATGGCGGGAAAAAAGAAAAGAAAAGCCCACTCGGTTTTGTGGAATTCCAGCATCACAAGATCAAGATTTTGCCAATTCAACTAGGGCACTACTAAGGTGGAAGAAAATTACCTTAACTGCCTATGAAAGATAATACTGTATAAGAATACAGTGGAGCAGGAAGTCATGCCAGATGGATGCAAATGTCAAGTATAACAGAACCATCAGTTTCTCCTGTCTCCTCAGTAAAGGGAAGCTTACATGTGAAGCTCCAAATAGCAATGGACCATCCTTTTTTTCTCGATCTTCCTCATGGGAAAAGAAGAGAGAGTTTGGTTGCTGTTCCTCTTTCATACTAATTCATTCAGTTAAAATGTTTGTTGTTTTCCATGTCTGACTCCTTGCGAACCCATGGACTGCAGTATACAGGCTCCGATGTTCTCCACTGTCTTTAGAGTTTGCCCAAGAACTAAAATGTGCTTTTTGCAATATTACCCATCCTTGAGGTGGCAGAAAACTACACTAGCATGAAATTTTCTGTACCCATTGCTGATTCCTGTTCTAATACCTTTGTTCCAATTCTTTACAATTGCCTTCCCTAAAGGGGAAAAGCTTAACAAGATTTTAGATAAATGGAGGGGGTGCTTAAATGCCTGAATTAATTGGGGAAAGTGCTTTAACAATATATCTATATCTAACAATATATAACTAAGGATGACTTGAATCCCCGCTCACATGATGAAGGCAACATCATATGGATAAGCAAAAGATGTCAGTGGGCCATATTTAAGCCAGGTCTAGAGACAAGTTAAAAAAATACTCTAAATGATTTATTCAGAATACAGGCTAAAGGGTACTCACTAAATAGGAATTCTTAATCGGCTTCCTTTGTGGAAAAGAATTGTCTTACCATCTATTTAAACTCTGACAGGAGAGGTATGCTCTAAATCCCCTCCCTCTGTTAGGGAGTGTCATTTGTTGGAACTCAGGAAGAGCGACTTTTCTGTTGTGGTGCCCATCCTCTGGTATATCATTCCCCTGACTCTTGTGGCCAGATCTTGAAACAAGTTTACTCGTACCAGCTTACCCCAGGGCCTCTGCAGCCAGGCCATCCATACTCCAACACCTGCCGCACGGCGGCAACACCAACAGCCATGTGCAGTAGGAACCCATGTGGCTGCAGGCCCACTTCTTCTGCTTGCTTGCAGCTGCAACGGAGCAGGAGGCAGAGCAGTGTGCTGGTGTTCATGTGTGGTTGCAAGGTGAGGCATGTGTTGGGGTGTGAATGTCCTGGCTGTGGGGGCCTTGAGGTAAGGCAGTGCATGGAGTGTGGAGCAGCTCCACCAACCGCTTTGTCTTGTGGTCATGGCACCGGTATGTTGCTCAGCCTCCTGCTCCGTTGTGGCCACGAGCAAGCAGAAGAAGGGGTCGGTAGCCATGCAGGGTGTTGCTGGATGGGGCTGCTGGAGCCACCTCTGCATGGTGAGGCACGTATCGGGAGATGGGTGGCCTGGCTGCAGGGGCCCTGAGCTAAGCTGGTACGGAGCACGTGAGGCAGCTCCACCACCCCTGCCTCGTGGCAGCAACACTAGTGCACCACATGGCTTCCTGCTTCCCACCCGCAAGTAACCAGAAGTACATGGGGGAGGGGGAAAGACATCCCTGAAAATAAGCCCTAGTGTTTTTGGGGGGGGGGGCAAAAGAAAATAAGACCCGGTCTTATTTTCGGGAAAATACGTTTACATACTCCAGACAGGATGGTTGAAAAGACATGGTGTCCTACCCAGGAAACTAGCTAATCAGTACCCCAAAGATTTCTAACAGTGTTTTGGACCAACAACAGACTTATTTTTAATTGGTTTCACATGCTCAGTGTATTAATCATCAACTTTTAGAGAAGTGGATAGAGACTTCTTTTCTGATTTAAAAGTACAATGCTCTGTTTCCACTCAGCAAGGCAATTTAGAAATTTACATGAGTGTCATAATGGGGCTGAGAATAGGATGTCATCCATACACATAACAATACCAAGCAGCTCTTTTGGAATGATAGAAACTCCTGTGGCTAGGAACTGGGAACATTATAGCAATTGAAGTATGTGAGTTACTTTAAATGCATATGTTCAAAAATCAGGTAAAGAGCCAAGTTTTAAAAATGTCATTTGGTTGAGGCTCCCTCAACCCAAAAACAGAGATGAGCTCTGTGCTCTAGAGTTGGACGTGATTGGATAGGGAAACCTTTACCTTTATCTGTACATAGATGCAGATGTTTCAAAATGATCATTCATACCATTTAGGGATGTCATGCTGCTGCATGAACAACCCTTGCCTTAATGGAAACATAATCCAGTTACTCTTTCGGTGCCATCAAATTCTGGTGCTATTAAGATTTATTTGTAATAAATCCCAATGACTTATTGGCTTTTAAGAGAATAATATTTAATTAATTTAAGTGTTCTATTTAATTAATTAATTTTTTTAATTAATTTCTTCCATCAGTAAGAAATCACTGAATTATATTTAATTATAACTCAATTAATCATTTAGTAATACATTTTTCCATAATTTTGCAGTTGCTGCATTAGTGGCATGCTGTCCCGAAACCTAAAGTTATTGTCAAGATACTGATTTGTCTCAATTTGCAAATACTGTTGATTTAGCTTCATTAGTTCCAGAGACAGATGTTAAAAGAGGAGGAGAATTGTTATCTTTAAGCTATGCTAGAGGTCCTTCCAGGCATCTGTTGTTGATCACCAAGATAATTCTGCTAATTTGATGACTGAGGACTTTTGGTCATTGCATATACCAGGCATATATTAGAAACTACAGTCTTGCAAATTACAAATACACAAAATGAAAGAACAGGGAACAAGTTGCATTTTGAGATCTATGTTTTTTTCCAGAAGGCTCCAAACACCAAACCTGTTCTCCGATACTTCAAAAGGGCTCGTTTAAACTCGGTGTCAGTTGCTAAACAACATTGCTTGTGCCAAGTCTTGACAGAAGGTTCTGCATCCCAGTTCAACAAAGACTTGTTTATTGTTTTAATGGTAAACTAGAACTTCTAAAATTAAAGGCTGATAGATTTTGGTTTGCTTTCTTTGAAAACACAAGGGCTAATAAAAGTTATTTCTGTTCTTCCCTTAGGCAAAGAAACCAGCTTGATCACTTTGGACCAGTCACTGTCTCTCAGCCCAACCCACTTCTCAGAGTTGTTCTCCTAGGGAAAATAGGAGGAGAGAACATTATGTTCTCCATCTATTTCCAAAAATAAATACAGGATATAAATGCAATTAATCAAATATTAAATATCAAAATGTGTTATAAATTTTAGTTGCTTCCCTATTTAGTGGTAAAATTCAATTTTTTTTTACTACCGTTTCTGTACGTGAGCGTGGCAGGGGAAGGATACTGCAAAATCTCCATTCCCTCTCCACTCCTGGGGGAAGGATATTGCAAAATCTCCATTCCCACCCCACTGTGGGACCAGCCAGAGGTGGTTCTCCGAATTACTCAAAACTTTCCGCTACCAGAACTTGCTGAATTTCACCCCTGTCTCTATCCTTCCATATTGTGGCTTTCTGCCCTGCCTATATTTGTTCTCATTAACTAATTTTATCTCCTTCATCTATATAAATGTTTTAAATAACATTGATTTATATAAACATTTTCACTCTTTCCATGTGTTCCTTTAGCGCCCAACATCCATACCTTTCATCTATAACAATACTCCTTTATTCTTCTCTTCTTTTGTCTCCTTCTTTGTCTTCCCATATTTCTACAATCTGACTACCAGTTTCCTTCCTCTTTTTGGCACAGCTTTCACCTGCTCTTCTGTTCTCAACTATTGTTTATGAGCTGCCATGATGGGGAAAGAAACATTTTTTTTAAACAAGGCTGACAGTTATTAAAAATAAATTTACCAGCTACTGAAATAAAATCCAACCCTCAAACGGAAGCTGATGTGTCAAGGGAGAATGCCTAAGAAAATCTTGCTGTGACTTGTAAGATTAACGCTACACATTTACAAACCAACTGCCACTGGAGTGTACAATTCACACACAATATTGGTCATTCACAATACAGAGGAAGCTGTAATTGCTAGCACTGAAAACAGGACATAACCACCATTTAGCTCATGTTAAGAAAATGAATTAAATCACAGATAAAAAGATGGGCAAAAGTATTAATGCTTATTTAAACATTAAGCTGTAATACTTTTTATCATGTATTTAGATAAAAATGTACTGAAGTTGGTTTTGATCCGGAGCAGAATTTATTGTGTTTCTGTTTTGGGCTGGGCAACAAGACAGAATTGGAAGCCATTGTTCTGTATTCCAACTCTATTGACATCTACAGTATCCAAAGTAATAACTCTGTTTCATCCCCCCTCCCCAACACACACACTCCTTCTTCCAGCCAGTCAGCCAGACAAAGCTAAAACACCGATATTACTCTTGTCTTCCTTGGCCAGTTAGCCTATTAGAGTACAAGAAATAAAAACGTATATAAATTAGTTGTACATACTGTATTTGTTTATATTTTTTAAAAAATACTTGTTTCAGTTGAGATTATTTAAAAAAATAATCTCAACCTTTTGAAGAAACCTTTTAATAGTACAGAACCATTCCTAGTGTATCTATCATTTTTATTCTTCTACTAAGAGGATAGGATCCCCCTTATATTTTTTTTCTTTTATTGGTGGTGATTAAAGAGCCCAAACAATATTTATTACAGGTATTGGTCTAGGTTTCGTACCTTTGCTCTTTACTCTGGATGCTTTTGCATAGCTCTATTCCTTCATCATATCCTATAAGGAGAGGAAATGCTAGCAATCTCTAGCATTCATATGCTAACACAGATAATTACAGTAATCTAATGAAGCAGAAGCTATAGTCCTAAAGTTTAGTAGTTCTACATTCTTCTATACTTCTGATCTTACCTATAATACAGTGAGTAGAGAAAAAATAATAATTGGTGTGTTATGACTATTAGGCATAGACTATAAAATCCCACAAATTGTAAAGCGGATGACTTTCTCCTTCCCCAGTTTCTTTCTTCTCTGGAACCACTAATACTTGAATAAGAGTTATCAGTTATCCCTCACTTTATGTCAAGGAGCTTAGGGTACCAACAGCTGAGTTTATGATTTCCATATACATTGGATAGGAGCAATTATTATCCCAGATATTTGGGAATGCTCATTGGAATCTTAGACCTACAGCATCTGAAAGCTACATTTTTCTCACTGCTGGTTTAATCATTCCATTATAACAGTCTAGCAAAGGTGAACAAAATCCTCAATGAATTGGATGACCAATCAGGAGATTGTCTGTTTAATTAATTATGGCCCCATTGTGACTGAGAACAGTTGCTCAAAATAAATGCATAAAATTGAGTACCCTCAATCTTTTGAGTGCCCTCCTGTGAGCAATTATGACCCTGTCATCGATGCAGTGAGTATGCAGGCTGATAGGATTAAGAACTTTGTGCTTATTTGCCATCAAATCATGTAAACATCACTTTAATCAGAGTAAATGAGGCAAACTGGATGAACTAGTTTCAAGAAAATGTGAAGCATCGGTTGTGAAAGGGAAGAGGTTAGTGATGCTACTGAATACAGTATACCTTGTTGCAGACCACAGGATGGCTGGTAGGGGTGGAGGGTTGTTTTTTGTTTTTGGATGGGTGATACAGGAACTATTTCACCAATGCAGCTTCTCTAAATTTAGCTTCTACAGTTTATACAATAATGGAGTTGATCCTAGATTTGCTTTGTTCTTATTGTGTTAAACCTTGAGTATAAACTATCTCCACTATGGATATTTTCCCACTAATTTGCCTATGCTGTATACTTCAAGTACTTTTGCTTTGCTTGTAGATTTTTTTTAAAAAAAATCTTATCTTTGTTATTTTTATTTATTGTGATAATATTTGCAAGCTGCTTTGTGAGACTGTTTTGCTTGGAAGCTAAAAGGAAGTTTTAAGTATCTTAAATCCATAAATAATTGAACAGATGCAGAAATGTTTGGGACATATGTAATTGCTTTCTGCTTGATCAATAACTCAATCCAGATTATTTCAATTACTGATATAAAATTAAAGATATTACATTTAAAAATCTCTACTTTATTATGTACAGGTAGTCCTTGTTTAATGGACTACAGCTGGGACTAGCAACCTGGCCATTAAGCAAATCAATAAGTGACGCCAAAACTGTGTTTATGATCTTACTTCAACTTTTCTTGCCTTTATCAATCTGTAAAGGTCATAGATGTGAGCGCTGGTTGCAAAATTGTTATTTTTATCATCAGTCGCTAAATGAGGACTGCCTGTATTCATATAATTTAAAATAAAGAATGGGATGAATGTAACTTAAATTCGGAGCCTTTCTCGGGTTACTTAATCATACCTCAGAGATGTTCCTTTTGTGCCTTGTCCCCATCAAGTCACTTTCATTTTAAGCACATGATCAAGTCAGGCTTAAGTTCTTTTTAAAGTATCAGTTTTAGAGTAATGGTTACCATTCAGGGACCACCCTTGACTTCTGAGAAATTTATTAAACTTTATCATCCATTGCTAAAGGAAGGTCAGGTGAATGCAAGGACTGGGCCCAAAACTAAGAATCAGGATCAACAGTGGGGATCGACATCCCCCCCCCCATACAGTTTTCTGCCCACTTGGGGTTGTGCGTGTGAGTGTTGTACTGTGACTGAGTTTCAACTCCACCCGAACCATGAATAACTTAGAGCTAGTCACTCATTTTTATCTATCCTACCTTAGAGGATTGTTGTGAGAATCAAACAGTAATCCTCATATAATTTCTCAGATCTCCTGGAGTTAAGGCAAAAAGAAACTTAACAAATTCAGCAATGAGGTCCTTTTTTTCAATACAGTAAAAATAAATGCACCTGAATTACAGGCTTTGTGCTTCATGTACACCTGTACAATGCAAAATGATTCATTTTGATTTATTTAAAAACCACCACCTCTGTACACTCATGTCTTAACGTGCAAGCAATTTAAGGATGATGCCACTTGTTGGTCATGACTCAGATATGTAGTGAGCTGAGATGCTTGGATGTAGATTGCTTTGCTCATAATAACTTAGGAAATCTACCTCCTCCTACAATTCTCCATTTCTTTAAGCAGCTGTGGAATAATCTGAGGTAGTCATGTAATCACTCTTTCCTTCTCCCAATTATTAGGCATGCTGGAAGAACTCTGCCCGGGTGTATACCTCCATTAGAACTGCAGTAGACAGAGAAGAATGTCTCTATCAAGAAAGTTGGCCTTTGATCCTGCTTTATAGGGATATATAATCATGTGCAATGCAGAAAAATTATGTTTTATCCTTTTTTTGTAAGAGTTTGTCCAATGAAGTCAAATGTGATGCATTCACAGCAGCTCCCTCCCTCTAAAGGGCATATAATTAAAGAGCAGGTTTTTTTTTACCATGCGATGTAATGATGGTCCCTTGAAGGGTGTTAAAGACATTCAAAGGAGGTAATGGCTATCAATAACTGCCAATCATGGTAGTTCTCCGCTGCCACCAGAAGATTTAGCTCCTGATGATAATGAAAAACAAATTGCTATTGTGCTCATGTCCGACTTGGCCAAACTTTATCTTGGACAAGTCTAACCTCTGGTCTTCCCTAGCATGGTTCTTCTTTGGACCCTGTTTATAAAACAAATGCCCTTTCTCTTTTAAAAAAGAAAAGTTGCGAAAAGCAGGTTTCAAATTAGCAATTAAAATCACAACCTTACAAAACTGTGCTTAAATCTATCACCCAGGAGACCACTGGTTTCAGGAGTCATTACATATGAAGAAATTACTGGATAAATTTCCTCATGGCAGCAGCAGTATTTTTATTTGAGTGAGAAAAAGTGAGAGTGTGAGAGAAAACCTCTCTCTCTCCCCCTCCCTTCCTCCCTCCCTCCCTCTCTCTCTCTCTCTCTCTCCTTCCCTCCCTCCCTCTCCCCACCCCAAAGAAGAGGTGGTATTCAGCAGGTTCTGACCAGTTCTGGAGAACCAGTAGTGGAAATTTTGAGTAGTTCAGAGAACTGGTAAATACCACCTCTGACTGGTCCTGCCCCTATCTATTCTCTGCCTCCTGAATTTCAGCTGATTGGGAGGGAATGGGGATTTTGCAGTTACCTTCCCCTGGAGTGGGATGGGAATGGAGATTTTGGAATATCCTTCCCCTGACACACCCACAAAGCCATACCCTCCAAGCCATGGCCACAGAACAGGTAGTAAAAAATTTTGAACCCTACCACTGTCCCAAAAGTGCTTTTTCTAAAAAAAAACAACTGAACTTTCTTGGTTTTTTATTCCTTTGAAAACATTTCACTTGTTATTCAAGAAGCTTTTTTAGTTCTTTTGTTGAGAACTGTATCACATTTATGCATATAGCTGCCTTTTTTAAATGGTGGGTTAGTTGGTATTACATCATCAATTAATACTATAGGATGGGGTAATCTTTAACCAATTTTTAATCAGCCTTTAATAAATCCAGGCTGGTGCCTTTGAAGTGCCCCCCCCCTCCAGTATTGACCTATTTCTCTTGGTGTACCCAACCTCCATCTTCCACACCCTTTCTCAGGCACGCAATCCCCACCTTCTTTTGTTTGTTGCATTTTTACAATTAAACAATGTGGAAACAGCAGAGCATGTAGAAAGAGAGAGAGAGGGAGAAGAAGAAGAAAAAGGAGGGTCCCAGTATCTCTGCCCTATGCCATTCCCCTGGAAACTGAGCTGGTATCATTTCAATGATTGCGCAGAGGATGACAGCTGATGGGGAGATAATAGGTTTTGTATACAGCAGCCACACACACACCCAGCTCTTCTCATTTGGCAGGTTTAGTATATAAGTCATCTCACCTCTGAGAGATTTCTCCTTGGGAAAAACCCAAGCAACTTGCTTCTCACCTGGATGGACACCTATTGTATTTAAAGGATGAGACGTCATTGTGGTCAATTAAGGCAATGTCACATGTAGTTCACACCCCTGATTCCCAAATTGCATTCTTTCTAAAAACAGGAAAAATGAGCTTCTTCTATTTCAACACAAATAGTTTTGGGGATTGATTTGTTCATGAAAGATTACATGCCTTTGACCAGCAGTTTTAATATGTCCCCCAAACGCAGAAAATAAGCTTTATTTTTTTATTTTTTTTAATTATAAATACATTTCATTTCTGGTCATGAATGCTTTTCCTTTTCATTAGATGGAAAGTTGGTCAAACAATTTGCAAGATTTGACGTTACCATGTCAGAGATAAGACAACCAAGTATTGTTGTTTTCCATTTGTAATTTTTCTATGTTTGCAGTGGCTTCTAGTAATATTTTACTTAAAAATAAATAAATCCTTCAGGTTGGTGAAGATGGACTGATTGTGCTATGTTTTTGACTGGTATAGTACTAGAAATTCTCCCTCCAGAGTTCTTAAAAGTTTGTGTTGGCGTTCACTCCTAGTGACTGCCTGGACAAATTCCTGCAGTTTTCTTGAAAGTTTTTGGAAGTAATTTGCCCTTGCCTTCTTCCTTAGACTAAGAGAAGGCAGGACTAAAACTCAAAGTCTCCTGGTTTCTAGCCTGGTGTTTAACACTGCCCAGACTGGCTCTCTTAGCAGGCCATTTCCCTATCTGTCAATATATAATTCTTTTTATGCTAAGTAGTAAGGATTAAATGTTGTGTATCACTAAAAATATGTTTGCTAATTCATACCCTGAGATGAGTTGGTTCAACTTCAAACATTACCTGTTGGCATAAATACTTAATTGGAGAAGACTGGTTTACTTTACTGTCACCTGTCCAATCCAGCATCTTCCAAATGTGTGTTGTGGCTTGTCAGCGGCCAGCAGAGCTGCAAGCAGAGTCAGACATTGAGGAGGTTGGGGAGGAACATGGGCCAGTCCTGGAGGCTGGGGAAGGCTCAGATGAGGTTTCTGCATTAGAGGCAGAGGTGGGGACAAGGCCGTTTGGCAGTTCTCAGCTGCCTTCGGAGATAGACAGCAGTGAGTCAGAAGAACAGCTGGAGCCTGTTCCCAGTATATGCATGTGCAGAGCTGCCAGAAGAAAAGAACAGCTAAGAAATCAGGATCAACTTGGGAGTAAAGCCACAGGTAGACGGTGAATGGCCCCTCCCATAGGAAATAAAAGAGGAGTGAAAGGGGAGTGGGCTTTTGCAGGAAACAGTTTGTTCGTTTGTTCATTCATTAGTTTGTTTCAGGAGTGTGAAGATCTGTCTGTTAATCTCAGAGACTCTGTGCCAAGTCTTTCCTTACCACAGCACTGCATTTGGAAAATATTTACATGGCAGCTTTCCAAGCTAGATAAGGTCTGTGGTCATAACTTCACCTTTGAAAGACTGTTTACCAGGCCTCTGCTGAATGTGAATGAGAGGAATTCACGTTCGTTTAATAAAAGGAGTTTTTTCAGGAATCTGTTTCATACTTTTCGGGGAAGCCTAGATGATACATGCCATTTAATAGGCAGTAGCAAAGTGGACCATCTGGTCTTTATCCTAAAGTATTCATCAGTGGAATAATGAAGTTTATTTTTTTCCCAGTGAAGAAGCTAGAGAGAGATCTGTTTATGATGGGGATGTTGTAATACTCTGTCTGGAACAGTCACCGTATTTGCAATTTATCATTTTCATCTACATATTATAGGGATGGAGCTGTGATCTTGTGCATCCAGAATGGGTATCCTCCTCTAGAAGAACCAGCTTCACATTTTCAGATGCACCAAATGTGATTCTCGGAATGGTCTTGAAGTGTTGTTTTTACAACGATCTGCTTTTTTTTTTTCTGAGACCACATGCCCAATGTGCAGGAAGAAGTGCATCTCAAGGGAAAAAAGAATGCAATTCAAACCGTTTCCTCAGCTGTTTGGCCAGAAAAAAAATGCCTCTTGGCAGTTATGCAGTTGACTTGGGAATTGGGGGTAGAATGAAGAGGAGAAGAGCTAGTTCAATGTAGACGTTCCGTTACACAAACAAAGCCCTGAGTCAATTTGCTTGAGCAGCTAAATTAACTCTTGACCTTTGGCCCAAGATGGCTGTTGTTAACTCTATGCTACCAATTTACGTCTTGGTATATGCTAGCTTTTTCCATTGCTTTGCTTTTTCCATCTAGTTCTGGAGTTTTTCACTGGCCTCTAGTTGCCTTCATATGGATTATCATTCACATTGATGTAGATTAATATAAAGGCTATAAACTGAAAAACAATGAGGAATCAACACTTTGCTTCCTAAGTGCCCAAAATGGATCACAAGTCTCTCATTTCAGAGTCATCCAGGAAGACCAGAGGATAAATTTAGTGGAAAGAACAAATGGATTCAAGTGAAGCTCTAGTAAAAATATATAAGTGGGGATAATGCCTAACAGGATGTGGTTACATAAACAGTCATCCTGCTGAAGCATGACCGATAGACCTGGTGTAGCCACAATGATACAACTCGGAGCCCAAAGCCATTGCTCCCAAGGTAGCTGTGGGACCAGAAGTGGGTTTTTGCAAGTGGCACCTGCAGAGTTTCCAGAATAATATTTACCAGAAAAAATAATATTTCTGAACCAAATCGAAATAATAATGTATAAGACTCCCTGAGTATGCATCTTGGTGGCCCTTAAGCATGAGGATGGCTATTAAAGCCAAAGAAAGGCTGTGGGTAGATTTGCCATGCTTTTTATGCCTTGTGACAGAATATGACCATTGGATTACTAAGCACGTGCACATTTTATTTTATCTTCCTAGAAGGGCAAAGGAGAAGAAGACAGATATTGCTAAACAGTCTTCATAAGCTTCAGCAGACTTTCAATGGATAGAGGAAGAAATAGTTCAGCAACATCTGGAGCAGTGGTGGGTTACGGCCAATACGCCCAGTATGGGCATACTGGTGCCTGCTGGGAGCACCAGGTACCGTTCCGGTATGATACTCCAGAGGGCCAACCCACCCGCCTGCGATCCTTACCTGTATTTGACCCAATCAGGCCATTTGTGCACATGCATGGAGCATACGGTGCGTGCGCAGCGCTCTGCTGAGCAGCTGGAGCATCGCGGGTGATAAGTATGCACGCAGCATGCGTACATGTGGTGGACGCCTGCCCTCGTCGCAGCGTATCAGTTGCGACGGGATCTGGAAACCACCACTGATTTGGAAGGGCACATAATTATGGTTTCAACCATAAGACAAGAGGATTAGTTGATTAGGAAAATAAAGGAGCAAATTTTCTCTACCTCCCCTCAATCCTGCTTGCAGTTTTAACTTTACAGGTACTCCTTGCTTAATGATTATGCTGTTTAGCAATGATTCAAAAATATAACAGCACTGAAAAAAATAACCTTATGATTAGTTCACACACCACCATTGTATTGTCCCTGCGATCACATGATCGAGATTCGAGTGCTTCACAACCAGGGGCATTCACAACTCTCACAGCATCCCATACTCCTGTGATTGCCAATAAGGCACTTCACATCTAGCTTTTGACAAAGCACAGTCAATGAGAAGCTGGCAATAAAAGCAGAAGTCATGGTCACCTGATGTCTCACTTAACAACCATGGGGGAAGTGAAGTTGTAATCTCATTGTGGCCATGTGATATCTCACCTAACTATTGCATTACTTAGTAAAGGAATGGCCAGTCTCAAGAGCTACCTATAATGATCCCAGCTAAGCACCATTTTATAAAAAATCCACCACCATCCCATCTGCCCAGAATAATGCAGTGGTTCACATCAATCATGTATTTGGGGAGATTCCTCTGGATATCAGGTGCCATAATTTATGAGCACAAGGTAGCGACACTTCTCACTTGTGGTTATTACCATAATAAGGTATTTCTGCTCTAACAGGATGCATCTTCAGAAGGCACATGAATATTTTGAAGCAGAAATACCGGTCTCTGGCCTTTAGTTAGATTAAGGTGCAATAAATTGAACTATTAAAAATCTTCCTTGAGGAATGAAGCCAGGCACTCTCTCATTACAACACGTTTGTTATTCCATGTCCTATATGTTCTAAAAAGAACCAAATTCAAAATATACTGCAGTTCTAGAAACAAAGCTAGGTTAAAAATGGAAGTAGGAACAGCTATATATTTAGGAGAAGAAGAGCTTGTAGGATTAAAATTACTTTAACCCTGGGCATTAAAAAGAGAGAGAAATCTGAAGCAGAGCAGTATCCCCTTAAAAATTCTCCAGACTTTTACATTACAATCATTATCGAAGTGAACAATCTGCACAAATCACATATGTTGCACAGGATTTCCAATAGTCAATTAGATTGTTTCTTTGAAATTTATGGATCTTCCCTACAATAACTTTAAACTACTTGTTTCCTCTGCAGAAAGTCACTGGAAATGAAGTTTAAGAAATTGCTGTCTGGATTGTAATCCATTGTTCAGCTTTGCAAACGATTCCAGCCAAGTGTTCTGTCTAGCCTGCAGTTATCATGGTTTCTGATTAATGAACTTCTTACCGTAGCTTCTTTGCCCATCTCACCTCCTCTGGGGAAACAAGCAACAATTGCTTTCATTTCTGTCTTTGTGTCTATGAAGTTATGGGGTTTCCTCTGAAAGACCTTTCATATGGACTCCGCTTTGTACTTGATATCTTATTTGTTAACAGGTGGCAGACAGATAGAAGTAAATAACAGTTTTAGCTTTCTTCCCGTCTCTTGGGCTAGAAGAGAAAACTGGCAGAGCTCTTAACAAATTTCCCCTGTTAAAAGAAAAGAAAAAAAGTCCATCCTTCCGCGAGTCCATTGATGAATGTGTAAAGGAAAAGAAAAGAAAAAAAATATATCCAGATTTTCACTGGGCCACCAATAACATAAAGAAACCAGAGCATCACCATTTTACAGACCTGTCATTGAAAAAAAAAAAGCTTCATCAGATATTCAGAAATAGACAGGTAATCTAGGATGAAATTGTCATGGGGGCCCAATGTCAGAAAGGGAGGAGACATTCTAAGCACAGCGCACTGTAACTAATGGGAAGATGTGTATTTGTCTACCAGGACTTAAAATGCAACCAGTGTCACTTCAGTTTGCCAAAGTCAGAAAACCTTACTCTGGACATAAAACATGAAAGGATCGATAGAGGCAGGCTGGTGCCAGGTTGACTCCAATGCTGTACATCCTTGTCCTTAGACCTATGGTAGTAGTCTGTCCTTGCTTCACTGCCCAGAGAAAGCAGAACATTAATAATAATAATAATAATAATAATAATAATAATAATAATAATAATAATAATAATAATAATAATAATAATAATAATAAAAATATTTATTTCTTAGCCGCACCCTCTCCCGAAGGACTCGGGGCGGTGTACAATGAAACATATGAAATAAATATGGACAAAACAAACATATAACAGAGACATATACCGAGACATACACAAGGAGGAGGTCGGCTGATAAATAAAACAATTAAAATACAATATTTAAAAACCCCTAGATAATTAAATATAATTAAAATACCCAGTAAAAGCCCGTCAGGAGCGATATGGTTAGATCAAAGTTGAGCCAGGCCAGCTGCTTGGAATAGGTGGGTCTTAAGCTTAATACGAAAGGACATCCAGTGGAGCGTATTGTAACAAATTGCAAAAACCAGTATTACAGTTTTATGGCATTTTTTATTTTATATTTTTATCCCACTTTATTATTTTATAAATAATTCAAGGTGGCAAACACACCTAATACTCCTTCCTCCTATTTTCCCCCACAAAACAAAACAAAAACCTGGTGAGGTGAGCTGGATTAAAAGTGAGTGACTTGCCAAAAGTCACCCAACTGGCTTACATGCCTAAGGCAGGACTAGAACTCACAGTCTCCTAGTTTCTAGCCTTAACCACTAGACAAAACTGACTCTTTTTATTTTTGTCGGTTTGTCCGCAAACCAGCCAAGCAGAATGCTTTAAAGTTCTACTTTACTTTTACAAAAAAAGAGGGACACTCTGTTGGAATAAATATGTGCCCATCCCAGATGTTATATTACCAGATTATAAAACAAGCAAAGTTACTTAAAACAACAACAACAATCCAATGCAATACAAAGGTATGAGACTGTGTATGTAAAGTTTTCCTAATTACCACTCCAAGGATAGAGTGAAAAGTGAAGCTGCAAAACAACATTCCAAGGTGACATCTTTTTAAAAATAAGCTTTATTAAAAAAAATTTTTTTTTACAAAAAATATAAAAAGGATAAAAGGAGAAAGAAAAGAGCACAAAAAGAAATAGAAGAACCTTCCATTTGCTTCTGCAACAAATACAAGCATGATTGACAAAATTATTACTCTAGGATTATAAAGGGAAAAAAGATCACTTTTTTATATTATCCAGGTTTTTTCTAATCATCAAATCATGAATGCACTTTTTTCCATTTTCCATGGAAAAAAATCTATAAGGGATTTGTAGTCAGCAATAAATATGTCTTTAATCAAGAAAGTCAATTGAGCCATCTCTGCACTTCCATCATCTTCACCAGCCATTCGTCCATTCTGGACAGTGTCAAACCTTTCCAGTTTTGAGCATATAATAGTCGCTGTAGTTATCATATATAAAAACGTTCCACGATTGTTTTCTAGTTGCCAGTCATTTGTCCCAAAGTAAAAACTTCTGGTTTCAGTCGTAATTTAATCTTTAAACTCTTCTGAATTAATGTATGCATTTGTATTCAAATTTTGTTTTTACAAATGACACCAGTAAATCTCAGAAATTCGATAAACACGGTTCAAGAACTTTTCGATCTTAAACTGCACATTTCCCAAAAGGAAGAAAGGTAGTTTAAAAGGATGGAAAGAGTGTGAGTCTAGCCATACCACAGATAATTTTATCTAGCATTTGCTAATTTCTAAGGTGGAGATTCCAGTCTGTAATTGGCTGCTTTCTATTCAAGCCCATGTGACTGGCTCAGCCTGCTAGTTCCTCATAACTATTCATTGCATTTTCCTCTGAGTCCTATACAGGCTGCAAAGGTACCACAGCTGGTCAGAATTGGGGATTGTGAAGGTAGGTTGCTGGGATTCTGAAAATAATCTAGGAGTATTAAATTCATGTATTTTGGTTTGGATTTAATGATCTGTGTCTTGACTAGGTTTTAAAACTTGGCAGTGAGCTGTATGGCTATAATTACTGAATCTTAATATTTAGCAAGACAGATTAATTTATTAGAAGGAAAGTTTTGACATGACAAAACTAATTCGTATATTAAAGAGTGTTTTTTTTAAAAAAAAAAATAAGCCAAGATGCTGAGCATCACACTGATTTCTCTATGAGTACTGAAGACTAGCAGCTGCAAAAAATGAACCACATCACAAAAATTGTAAATTGTGTCCTGAAATCAGGGTTGTGAAAAGTTTGCAGTGATTAGCAGGAAACAAAGAGTATGGAACACAGGAAAGGAAGAGAAACATGAATGATTTCTTCATAATGGTCCTTCAAGTTAGGCAGAAATTTCTTTTATCTCCAAAGAGCAGGTTCTTAGTTGTTCTTTCCTAATAACTGCACAAGTTCCTACTTGGCAAATATTTATATCTGGCTTTACTTGGGAGGGTTCTTACATAATATTGTAAAACCTGGTTTAACCAAACAAAGGAATGGGTTGTGATTAAGAATGAGGGTTGGGTTCTAATCTATTTGTCCCATGATAAGAGGAGATTGTCCCCAAAATACCTTTCAATCTAGGTTCTAAAATTCCAGCTGTTACTCTTCAAGGCAGTCTGGATCAAAAAGGCAGATGCATTATTAGATGATTTGATTTTGGAAGACTCATGCTGAGCATTTTCCTTCATTTGTACCCAATTGTGGCATAAACATATCCTGGCAGCATCTTTTTTCTGCTACGTCCCCATGTCATTGCTAGTCAAAAAAACCAGATAGATTTCAATCTTCTCTATCCCATGTTTACAACTCTCCTCTTAAATCAACAGTATGCAATGACAACTGTTAGTTGCATGTGATCTCTTTTGCCACATATATCAAATGAGAAGTAACAATAAATCAGTGAATCTTATTCAGAATGTGCAATCTCAGGTCTCGCTTTGGATCCCTCTAAACCTTAAAAAAGGTAAAGGTTTCCCCTGTCCAGGTGTGTCCAATTCTAGGGGCCGGTGCTCATCTCTAGCCAAGGGAGCCAGTGATGTCCAAAGTGCTTCTGTGGTCATGTGGCCAGCGTGACTATATGCTGAGGCACTGAACACTGTTACTTTCACAACGAAGTGGTATTTATTTATCTACTTGCCTTTGCATGCTTTCAAAGAGCTAGGTTGGCAGAAGCTGGGGCAAGCTCATATGCGAGCTCATTCTGTCAAGTGATACCTGGGTCTCAAACTGCCAACCTTCCTGTCTACAGCCCAACATCTTAACCTCTAGGCCACCCCCCCCCCACCTAACCTTACCTGACATCACTGGATGCTGCAGCATTGTCCTGGTTCTTGAGGTTCGTTCAAGAATAGTAGACCCATGTTTTTAGTATAGGAGTTCTCTTTAATTTCATTGACAACCCCAATCTAGTTGCATGCAAATAATATCCCACCATGAAGCAATGTTTACCACACATGTCCTAATGACCCCCGAGTGTTGCCTTTTGAATTCTCCAGAGCAACAACCAATTACTGAAAAAATTATGTGGCGGTCTCTTAAGAATTGTGCAATACCATTAGGCTGCTCACCTAGAAGTGCAACTGATAAACTCTGTGGTCCTAATTGGATTAGAAAGAGGCTAAAGTACATAGTTTAATAGTAGAAGGATGAGACCAACACTTGCCATTACCTTCTGAACAAATTATGAAGGGATCTTGAAGACAGCAGTTGTAATCTATATAAGGAAAGAAAGGGGAGAGGAATCCTAAATAAAAGTATTGTGATGCCATCTCCTCAATGACTGTATATTATCCAACTTGGGTTACAACTAAGTGGAGGGTAGGGAAAAAGGCTCATGAAGGAATTCAGAGCCACCAGAAAGAGTCCTGCAGTGATATTGCCCCATTTTTTTCAGCGGTGCCATGATTGACAGGTGCATTTTTCACTACCAACTATTGATGCGCTGAAGACAGAAAACCTGGAAGAATCAGCCAGTTTTTACTTTGGATATTGCAGGCCTATTTGGGGACAGAACCATTCAGAAGCAATTTGGAGCAAACAAAATAGACCCAGGCAGCAAATTTCATCTCAGTTATAGGTTTTTTTTTTTGCGGAAAGGAGGATCGATAAAATAAGATAAATTTATATCTTATTCAGAAATATAATACATGGGAATATTTACTTTACCACAGGAAGACCAAAGTTCTTGAATAGAGCCTAATTAACTTCTTACATCCATTCTTCTGGACAGCATCATAGAACTGATTTATCAATGCTTGATTTTGGAATGTTTTTCTTAACTTTCCATTCTAGTTGACAATCATGGAATTCCTAGGTGATCCCCCATTAAAGTACTTACCAGGATTATACTGCCTAGGTTCTGGGGATCAGTCAAGATTGGCTAGTTGCTGCTAACTATTTTGCTTTTAAAATAAGATAATGGGTCATAGTATTAATGAAGATAATTGTGTAATAGTGAACATATGCATTGAGTACAGAAGAATCTTGCTTCAAATAATAGCATTTCATCAACAGCTGGTAGAAACTCTTGCTGAAACCCTGAAGGGCTACTGACTGCCAATGATGATATGCTGAACTAGACTTCATATAAAGTAGATGTCTCAAGCATAGTAGAGGTTCAAGAAGCTATTACTCATAACCTGAAGGGCTGTTGATGTTTGATTTATCTCTTGACATAATGTGGCATAAGATACCTGACTTGCAATATAACTACGTATTTTCAGGGTCTTTCTAGTTTAGCTCAACATCATCTCCTTCTCTAGAGCAAATACAGTGAAAATAAAATTAGCTAAAATTAGAATACCATTAGGAAGAGATGAGCTCTTTATATGATATGTTTTTTCAACATTTGCAGGCCCAAAATTCACCGTCTGTAGCAAGAATGAAAAGTATCATAAATGCTTAGGACAATGACCCAAAAGAAAGTGGGGGCTCATGTTGCAAACATAATTTCCAGGCTCTAAATATTTATATGACTAAATGTCTAGCTTAAATTTTATTACAAACAAAAATGTATACCAGAGGACATACGGAAGGTAAAGGGCATGGTCAAAAAAGGTAAAAATGGATATTATACTGTATGTTATATTTAAACTAGATGGAAGTGGTTTGGGTTGATGAGAATGCATGGAATAGCTTCTTGGAACTGCCGTTCCCTCAAGAGATACATTTATCTCTTTCTATATTCAGATTAATTGTTGAGTTAATTGCAGGGAGTCCTCCACGTATGACCACAATTGAGACCTAAATTTCCCTTGTTAATCAAGACAGCTGTTAAGTAAGTTTTGTCCATTTTACAACCATTCTTGCCACAGTTGTCACATGAACCACAACGGTTGTGAAGTCATTGGGAAGTGAATCTGGCTTCCCTATTTACTTTGCTTGTCCAGAAGGTCACAAAAAGTGACCACATGACCCCGGGACATTGCAATCATCATAAATACATGACAATTGCCAAATGTCCACATTTTAATTGCATGAGCCTAGAGAGGCTGCAATGATCATAAGTGTGAAAAATGGTAATAAGTCACTTTTTTTTTTCAATGAACTGTCACTAAATGAATATTGTAAGTCGAGGACACCTGTATTTTGGTTAGAATTTTCTGTAAAAGGAAATGCATTTTCTTGTTGTAAAAACCAGCCAAAGGGTCATTCCTTGTTACTTTATTCCATTTCTAGAATGACTGTTCTTTTAAGGTTGTTGCTTATTTATTTATTTAGTAAATATGTATGATAATGTATTTCAAAGGCATGAGTATGGACGGCTATCAGTTCAAAGCAAAATAAAAAGAGCAAACACAAACCACTATATCACATAAGTGAGCAGCCAGGCAACAAGACACAACAAACATCTGCAGATAATACAATTAAGAAATGGAGCAGACACGTGGTATAGTCATCTGCTTTCCTACCAACTAGCAGCCTTCCAATTCACAAGTGTCTACCTTGACTTTTGTTTTCCCTTCAGAATATTTGTGTCATGGAAGACAGATGCCTGTCTTATTCAGAGCTGATGATCACCTTATCTGAGTTTGAAAAATCCAGGAGAATACTAGATGATTCTTTGCTAACATTTACTACACTAGTTGTCTACCTTTTTATAGCCCAGATACATCAGCCCTAGGACAAGTTTAACAAACCCAGAAGTGAACAATTGAAGAAAAAGGACTGAAGTGTGATATTTCCACTTTATCACCTTGAAGGTTGATAAATTGAATAAAAGAAAATTGCAGCTCTGCCCCAGATTTAACAGAGTCTCCTATGCCTTCCATAAACCATAGTTTATAGTTTTCAACGAGTAGGTTCACATTTTATGATAAATATGAAACCAGGTTATTTTTAACCTGGTTAGCTCAGTCACTGACATGTGCTTTTGTTCCTGATGCTTTTCTTCCAAATACTGTTCAGCTTCTTCCCTTAGGAAATTGGCAAACAAGATATATTTTAAAAATACATTGTTATACGTGATCGTCCCCATGAAAAAGTTATGTATTTTTAGTAATAATTATTTTCTCATCCCTAGCAAGACAAATTGCCCATTTTTCTGTAGATATTTCTTACTCACTCATCTTTTTTCTCTGTCTCTCTCTCTTTTTTTTTCAGATGGAGACGTATTCCTTCTTTGGGATCATTTTTTGTACATTATTTGTGTCCAAGATCTTTGGATATCCATACAATGATATTTCGATAGCTTGTGACTCCATGTTACCGGATCATGGAAGTGCCCCACAGACCTCAAGCCCACCTTATGTCATCTCTGTCTCTTTTGATAGATATGACCCTGGAAATGAAATACAAGGTAAAAAAAAGTGGGCAAGGGTACAATCTAGCTCAGAAATTGAGTAAGTTATGCTAAAAGCCATCAGACCTTGAACATTGTTATCTGTCAATGGCTGTTTCAGTGGCAGTTTAAATTTGCCATACCGTTTGTTCCTTTAAAAAATTAATGTCTTCCAAGTTGTCAGATATTAGGCCATTTAGCTGAAATTAGCTGGATATATGGTACATTTTTTATGAGACCCAGTCCAGTCAAACTAGTTTCAGACTCCTGTGTACAAAAGCATGAAATATAGACGGTAACACCGCACTACAGGAGTGTGCAACCTTAATTTGTTTGCTCCTGTAGAAAGAAAAAAGGAAGAAGGCAAGAGAAAGAAAGAGAGAGAGAAAAGGAAATAGAGAAAAAGAAAGAGGAAGAAAGAAAAGAAAGAAAGAAAGAAAGAAAGAAAGAAAGAAAGAAAGAAAGAAAGAAAGAGAAATAAAAGTTATGTCAGCAACGTATGCCAAACTATATCTCACTGCTCAGGGCTTTGTTTTCGGACCGCTGTGCTGTCTCAGAAATCAGCACAGAATATTTCGAATTAGAGACTGGATTGCATGTGTCTTTGTCCTCAGCAAATGCAAAATATTAATTAAATTTTATTTAGCTGACATAATTACAAGGTGTTTATTTGTATATTGGTGGAAATTGCAAGTTATATGATTAGTTTTCTTGATTATTTAAAAAAAACATTTACCACACTCTTTTAGAACTACTGTAAGTAACTTGATGCTAAGGAAAACTAGGTAGCACTTATAGTTGAACTGAAGTAAGTAACAGCTGGTCTCATTTTAGCAATAACTGACTTGAAAGTGTTCAACCAACTCTTACATTTTTATATCCCAATACATGCATTTAAAACTAATCTCGAAGCACTGTCAAGCACTAGGGATGATTTATCCTAGCAAAGATTATATTGTGTGAATACCACTGAACCTTCAAAATGAAAGTAAAAAAATAATTAGAAAGAAAAGCACCGATGTATATTTTAAGTCTGATAAAACACTCGCTCCCCCAAAACACCCACACACCTGTCTAATGCTATGAATTATTTATCCATTGGTTTTCCCTAGTGGTATTAGACGGAACGTCGACATCTGGATTTAAAGCATTTATGGTACAGGCCCGAGAAATTGATGGAAATGTTCCTGTTGGCACATTTCATATTGTAGATCCAAACACACGAGGTCTCCCCTGTGCCAATATGACGGTATGTGTCTTTGTGTTCAGATAAAGTATTTATGCTGTTGTTCTTTGAAAAATTGTTTTAACAAAGTTCCTCCATGTGATGGAATGTAGACACGGCCCTGGGAATGAGGAAGAATGTTAAAGAGTTTCAGAATACATATCAGTCCCCCCAAAAGAAGAAAGCATGAGAAAGAAACTCAAAAGAATGACACCTTTATTTTGTTTGATATACAATGTAGCCGAGGAAAAACTGATGGATGTTCAAGGTTCTGTGATAATAACCTACAGCAGTGATGGCGAACCTTTTTTGGCTCGGGTGCCACAAGTGGGGGGAGCGCAGGGGGGTCGTGTGCGGGCATGCCGCACCCATAATGCAATGCAGGACCCCCAGTGCGTATGTGCGCACAACAGGCACGACCCCCCCCCATTTTTACATGCTTTTTTCACCCTCCCCAGGCTCCAGAGGCTTTATAGGAGCCTGGGGAGGGTGAAAAGAGCCTCCCCCGCCCCCCCGGAGGCACTCCGGAGGCTTCAGGGACTGTCCGGTTTGCTTGGAGGATCGTTTTGAGCGCTCCGAAGGCATCAGGGAAGCCTCCAGACGGTCCCTGAAGCTTTCGGAACGCTTAAAACGACCCTCCGAGCAAACCGGAAGGCTGTAGACAAGATCTCATTTCCTTCATTCCCCCACACCCATCAGGATTGTCCGTTTTATTTTGAAGTAAACATGTAGGGAAACGAACTGGTAGGCTGTTCTGTGTTCAGTTTTGTTATTATTACATATAATATTCCTGTCTATCACTTTTGAGATTTCTTAAATAAAAAATATTTTATTTCTTCCCTTTAATTTTCTATTCACACAGTCTCTCTGGGAAATCATAAAAAGATAAGTCCTCACTTAACTACCCTGCCTGTTGCTAAGTGACAGAGTTGACATAAATGCTCCACTTAGGCTGCCTCTGCTTCAACTCAACCCCCATCCACTTATCTCTCTCTCATCTTTGCCCTTTTGGCAACATATCTACCCATTGCTGCCAGCTGCTCCATCCCCCAGCCCTGTCACTCACCCCATGCACCCCACTCTACATTACTATCACTTGGGGTCTTCTTTTAAGGCGAGTAACAGAATAACAGAGTTGGCCTGGGGCAGCTGGGCCTTTCTTTTAATGTTGATTAAGGTCTTGGTTTCTGCATTGGCCTTCTTTTGAATGGCAAAGTCCTTGTTTAATGAACAGAAGCCCTGAACAGAACATGACCACAGCCGTGGGGGTGTGTGGCAGGGGTGAAATCGAGCAGGTTCTGGAGAACCAGTAGCGGAAATGTTGAGTAGTTTGGAGAACCAGTAGCAGAAATTTTCAGTAGTTTGGAGAACTAGTAGTGGAAATTATGAGTAGTTCGGAGAACTAGAAAATGTCACCTCTGGCTGGTCCCAAAGTAGGGTGGGAATGGAGATTTTGCAGTATCCTTCCCCTGCCACGCCCACCAAGCCGTGCCCACCAAGACAGACCACGCCTACCATACAACCAGTAGTAAAAAAATTAGAATTTCACCACGGGGTGGGGGAGGGAGGCAACAGAGACCCTGACTGCAGTAGCACAAAAGAAGGTGCTTTTATGGCACATGCACTGGGCTGGTCAGCTAGGGAAGCCTCTGGACCGTCCCTGAAGCCTTCGGAACGCTTAAAACGACCCTCCGAGCAAACTGGAAGTCACTTCTGGTTTGCTCGGAGGGTCATTTTAAACGCTCCGAAGGCTTCAGGGAAGCCTCCGGACGGTCCCTGAAGCCTCCGGAGGGGTGGGGGAGGCTCTTTTCGCCCCCCCAGGCTCCTATAAAGCCGCTGGAGCCTGGGGAGGGCGAAAAAATGACTTTTAAAAATGGTGAACTCAGTTGACCAGCGCGCGCATGCGCGCTGGCCAGCTGACAGGGCAGCGCCTCACGTGCCATGACAAATGGCTCCGCGTGACACCTGTGGCACTCGTGCCATAGGTTCGCCATCACTGCCCTACAGGAAAGAATATTCCTGAAATCCCTATCCCTCCTATTGCTTGTTTTTACCTTTACCCTAAATACTCATTTCTTTTTGGTTTGCAGCAAGTTATTTGTTTTTAAAAGATGGGCATGTATTGTGACACTGTATGTTAAGAACCAGTTCATTCCCTATCACTAATGGGGAATAATCACCAATAATGATAATCAGGTTGCTCCCAATTGCTTTTGCTTGCAAGAGTGACTTAACAAATCAGGGCTGGTTTGTTCAATGTGGTAACTAAACTGGGATCCCTAACTTCTGTTGCGACCCAAGTCACTAGTCCCAGATACTAATATATTATGTTTATTGCACAACCGTATGTAAATCAAGCAGCTTCCCAAAGAAACCTGACCGCTTCCTAACTGTTCCGCAGTTATCCTGGTTAAATTCAACCCCAATTTTTCTGTGAGAGCACAGTCCCAAGGACAAGGTCTGATATCCACAAAAGCAAGATCCACAATTCCACAAGGCAAGAGCAAAATCCAAAATACACACACACACACACACACACACACACAAATCCAAAATCCACCAGACAATAATAAAGTCCAAAAGGCAAGAGCAACATCTGAAATCCACAGTGCAGGGTCTGAAATCTACAGATCAAGAGCAAGGTCCAAGGTCCACAAAGCCAAAGGAAGGTCCAATGTCTATAAAGCAAGGTCCATAGTTCATGAAGTCAAAGAGAGAGTGTTCCAGAAGCAAATGGTTGCTTCTGACAAACACACTTTTCCCTATGCTGGCTAAATCACTTCAAGCCCAGTGTTTCTTGTTAGGAGGGGTGAGGCTGCTTCTTCATGAGCAGCTTTGCTGACCTCCTCTGTGCTTCGCTGAGCAACAAAGATGATTAGGGGACTGAAGGCTAAAACCAGGGTTGAATTCATCCCGATTTGGCTGAACCCGTTAGGGATGATTATCCTTGATTCTGCGAACCAGTAGTAAAAAAATTAAGCTTTCGAGGATCGTGTGGCTCAATTGCGAGCCATGTGATTGTCGGAAGCTTTTTTAAAAAAGTATTTTTTCCTGCCGGTTCAGGCGAATAGGCAGGAAAAAAATGCTTTTAAAAGCGCTGGATGGGGGGGGGGGGTGTGCTGCAAAAGAAAGAAAGAGAGAGAGATGGATGGAAAAAGGAAAGGGAGGAAGGATCACAAACCTGGCACTAGACACAGCTTCAGAGGATACCTTGAAAGAGCACAGCAATCCAGGGCTGGAAGGGACCTGGAGGTCATCTAGTCCAACCCCCTGCTCCAGCAAGACATTGTTAAAGTGAATTTCTGTCTTTTGACACACACACCAGTCACATGACTTCATAGCCATGCCCACCCAGTCACATGACCCCCACCAAGCCATTCCTACACAACCGGTAGGAAAAAATTTTAGATTTCACCACTGGCTAAAACATATAAAGAACAGTTGTAGGAATTGGTATGTTTATTTTAATGAAAAGAAGGACTGGGGGTGACATGATAGCAGTGTTCCAATATCTAAGGAGCTGCCATAAAGAAGAGAGGGTCAACCTATTGTCCAAAGCACCTGAGGGTAAGACAAGATGCAATGAATGGAAGCTAATCAAGGAGAGAAGCAACTTAGAACTGAGGAGAAATTTCCTGATAGCTAGAATAATTAATCAGTGGAATGACTTGCCTCCAAACGTTGTGTGTGCTCCAAAACTGGAAGTTTTAAAGAAGAGATTGGACAACTATTTGTCTGAAATGGTACAGGGTTTCCTGCCTGAACAGGAGGAAGGACTAGAACCGTGATGGCGAACCTATGGCACGCGGAGCCATTTGTCACGGCACGCAAGGCGCTGAGTTCACCTTTTAAAAAGCTATTATTCACCTTCCCCAGGCTCCAGAGGCTTTATAGGAGCCTGGAGAGGGGGAAAAGAACCTCCCCCGCCCCCCGGAGGCTTCAGGGACCGTCCCTGAAGCCTTCGGAGCGCTTAAAACCACCCTCCGAGCAAACCGGAAGTGACTCCGGGTTGCTCGGAGGGTCGTTTTAAGTGCTCCGAAGGCTTCAGGGACCATCCGAGGCTTCCCTGATGCCTTCGGAGTGCTTAAAACCACCCTCCGAGCAACCTGGAAGTCACTTCCGGTTTGCTCGGAGGGTGGTTTTAAGCACTCCAAAGGCTTCAGGGAAGCCTCTGGACAGTCCCTGAAGCCTTCGGAGGGCCTCCGGGGGGTCGGGGGAGGCTCTTTTCGCCCTCCCCAGGCTCCTATAAAGCCCCTGGAGCATGCGGAGGGCAAAAAAAACATGTAAAAATGGGGGGGGGTTGCGCCTTTGCGCGCATGCGCACTGGGGGGGGTCGCACATTGCATTATGGGTGCGGCACGCCCGCACTCCACCCCCCTGCGCTCCTCCCACTTGTGGCACGCGAGCCAAAAAAGGTTCGCCATCACTGGACTAGAAGATCTCTCTGTGGATTGGGTGGGTGTGGCAGCTGTTACTTATTGGAGGCAGCTGAACCTCCCCTGCTTTTACTAGGGTAGGCAGCTGACCATTGGCTGCTCTCCTTCCCCCCCATGCCAGGCAAACATACGGCTGCATCTTCCTTAGCCCCCAGGGTCCTGGAGATTTATGCCACTGCAGTCTGATAAACTTGGTCCTGGCTTATCTTCTTGCTTCTGATGGGGTCATCACAACTTCCGACTTCCTTAACAAGCAGAATTTGAACCCTGGATTTGTTCTTACCTTTTGATTCCTGGCTTGTTAAGTAATAAGCCAAGAATCTTGGTTTGGACCTATAATTACATATGTCTATATTATTTTGCTGCTCTTGGTTGAAGAACTAAGAAAAAGGACTGGACA